>NC_134855.1:600000-1200000 GCF_049852395.1 Peromyscus maniculatus bairdii | reverse complement strand
GTTTTGTTTCATTTTTTTTTAAGACAGGGTTTCTCTGTGTAGCCTTAGCTGTCCTGGAATTCATTAGGTAGACCAGGCTGGCCTTGAACTCCCAGAGTTCCTCCTGTTTCTGCCTTGAAATGCTGGTATTAAAGTCGTGTGGCACAACTGCCAGGCTCTAATTAAAAAAAAACAAAAAAACAAAAAACACATATTTAAACACAGTAAAACTTTGGGGAGAAAGTTTCCTCGTGACAACTATCCCAACAAAACTTAAGACATGACTACGTGGAAACTCCCTTGCAAAGTACATGTCTTGCAGAGCACCTGTGACCTCTTCTGCAAAAATGGATTCTATTGATTGAGAAAAAATGATCAAGATAAGGGTTTGTAATAAGAGTGATAGCAAATTCTTTTGCCAAGTACATGAGACCTCTTTCATGAGGATGGGTTCTATTGACTGAGATACAATGCTCAGGAGTCTCGGGGATTTGAATGAGGACCTGGTGTCTTAGGAGTTTTCTGCTTTAAGTAAATACCATGACCAAAAAGCGAGCTGGGAGGTAGGTGTAGTTGGAACGTTTCTCCAATCCTGCTCAACCCTTGGTCCCGCAGCTGCTTATAAAATATTCAGAGGCTTATATTAATTACAAACTGTATGGCCATGGCCTATAGCTCAATCTTTTTGCTAGCTAGCTCTTATAACTCAACTCAGCCCATTTCTATTAATCTATATGTCACCACGTGTTCCGTGGCTTTACCTGTGTGCCATTACATGCTGCTCCCTGGACAGCAGGATGGCGTCTCTCTAGACTCTGCCTTTCTTTTTCTTGTCTCTCTCCTTTCCCGCCTGTCTCTAAGCTGCCTTGCCATAGGCCAAACAGCTTTATTTATCAACCAATGGGAACAACATATATTCACAGCATACAGAAAGACATCCTACAGCAGGTAGGGTTTATTTGGCATACACTCCAGCATTGCTGTTCAATCACTGAAGGAGGTCAGGACAGGAACTCAAACAGGGTAGGATCCTGGAGGCAGGAGTTGATGCAGAGGCCATGGAGGGGAGCTGTTTACTGGCTTGCTTCCCCTGCCTTGCTCAGAGTGCTTTCTTATAGAACCCAAGACCACCTGCCCAGGGATGGCACTATACACAATGGGCTGAGTCCTCCCCTGTTGATCACTAATTGAGAAAATTCTTCACAGCTGGATCTTATGGAGGCATTTCCTCAACTCCTTCCTCTGATGACTCTAGTTTGTGTTAAGTTGACACAGAAAACTAGCCAGTACAGGTGACCCTATAGAATAGTAAAAAAATTGCCAGGTTATTGAATAACATCCAATACACACTTCCAGGTTAATAGATGTCAATGTCTGCTGTGTGTTGAACAATCCTGGTTTCTCTAGTGCTATCTGTGAGCACATGGGCCTTGTGCTCTCATGCAACCTGCCCTGGCAGGGAATCACCTCCAGTGGCTGGTCCTCCTGCATCAATCAGCAGTTAACAAATACCCCGCAGACATGCCTACAGGCCAACCCATGGGAGGAAATTCATCAACTGAGGTGACAAGTGAAGCTATGATACTACCTGACGTCAGAGCCACTATAACAAAAGTCTCACATGATGGCACAAAAGCAGACACACAGATCAGTGGAATACAACGGGGGATGTCTACATAACCCACACAGCCACAACCAACAGATGCCAAAAGTACACACTGGGGAAAAGCCTTTGGAACAAATGTATGGGAGAAATGGGATGTCCCTGTATAAAAGAATAAAATGATCCCTCTAGTTCAACAAAAGGCATGAAGACTTGCCAAAGCAGGCACTCTGATCCAGGGCTGTGGGGATGTAAATGAGTCCAGCCATTGTCAAAGTCAGTGTGGCAGTTTCTCAAATAAACAGCAACAACAACAACAACAAAAAAAAAAAAAACAATTTAGCAATAGGCCAGGCAGGTGGCATATGAGTTTAGTCCCAGCACTCAATAGGCAGAGACAGGAGGAGTTTAATCCTAGCACTCAGTAGGCATGCACACACACTATTCACTATTGACACCCCTAAGGCCCCCAAAAGAATGCAGAACATTGCCACTTCTGTTTGTCACCCACAAGAACTAGATGCTAAACCTTATTGCTGATGATAATACACAATTCAGTTGCAAGACACAGAGAAGTCAAGTCAGGACTAAGCAGCAAAGCTTCATCTGTGCTGGCTAATTCTCCCAGTCCTGTTAGGTGCTATGCAGGCTGCTGGGGAAGGCCTGTCATCTACAGTCTTCCTCAGCTGTGGACCTGCATGCTACAGTACACTGCTGTCCTGTCGGGGGATATGCCCACTGATGCAATGGTGTCATGACTGGGGAGTGACTGACTGCTTCTGAGTGGACTTAAGGCCCACTCACAAGGGGCAATTTCTATCTGGTATTATAAACCTGGCTGAAAGCCTGTTGCTGCGGGGGTCATAAGCCCTAATGGAAAATCTACTACTCCAGTTTTACTAAGTGGACATGGAATGTCTGTGACAAATCACCTTCTAAATATATTTATGCCCATACATTAGTACTGATGTGTCAGCTTTAGTGAGAGAAGCTTGTTTTTTTTTTTTTGTTGTTGTTGTTGTTGTTTTTTGCTGTGGTCATCAATTACTGCAGATAATCACAACTGGTCAAAGCACTGAGAGTAAGTGACTGTTAAATGCTGAGTCCTAAATTGTACATCCCTATTACCCTTCTAAGGTCCAGGGAACATCAAGAAAAAGGGGACAGAAAGGATGAAAGAACCTGGGCTGTGATGTAGCTCAGTTTGTAGAGTGCATACAGAAAACTCTCGGCTTCATCCTTAGCACCACGTATACCAGGCACAGTTGTGTATAACTATAATCTATAATCCAATCACTTGGGAGAAGGAGACACGAGGGTCAGAAGTTCAGGGGCATTCTCAGAATCCTTTAGCATAGCAAGGCTATGCCTTGGCTATATTATACTCAGTCTCAAAAAACCAAAGCTAGCAGTCAAAAAGTAATAATAATAATAATAATAATAATAATAATAATAATAATAAAAAAGCCCAAAGAAGAGGTGGGTATTTTGTTCTCTTTTGATTACACCATCATATCCTTTAAATTCTCAGCAGCTGTGGTCACCTGCATAAGATGCACATAAGATAGGGTTCACCAACATCCATCATAGAAGGGGTGGGGTTCATAAGGTACCACCCCCACCATATTATTTAGACAGTTAATGGTTGCTGAGAGATTTTCTCCAGAAGTGTAACATTGTCAAGTTGTTCTTACAAATGACTCCTCATCCATGCCCTAATTAAATTAATGTTTCACAGAAAGGAAGAAAGATTAATATAAACAAACAACATTAATATAAAAGAAATGTTGGAAGGGATCAGATAAATTATAATCCTTGTGAATCCCAAGGTGGGAACAGTTGACAACATGTCTTAATGGTCACAGGGGAACAGATTTGGGTTGGCTTGGCTTTTCCTTAGGTTTCCATCCTCCAGAGAGACTCTAAAATCTTTTTTTGTTGTTGTTGTTTTTCGATACAGGGTTTCTCTGTGTGGTTTTTGGTGCCTGCCCTGGCTCTCTCTTTGTAGCCCAGGCTGGCCTTGAACTCAGAGATCTGCCTGGCTTTGCCTCCCAAGTGCTGGGATTAAAGGCATGCGCCACCACTGCCTGGCTAAAATCTTTTTCTGAGTCCTAAACTTTACACTCGAACTCCCTACTGCTTGGGAACCAGTCAAGCTCCATGAGGTGAACTGCATCTATAATGTGGGGTAGTTCCTGGGAAACTGAACTTCACAGCTTGAAACGTCCCCAAATCATCTTAGACAAGAGGGCTGAAGGCCATGGAGGACCCGAGGTATTTCTAAAGCAGCTTTTCTCTTCGAGTCTCCCAAGACATGATAAATATTAATGGGTTAGGGATGGCATTTACATAGCTTTGGAAGACTATAAAGACTTGTCTCTGAGATGACGCTTGGACTGTGCTTTTCCTGCTCACATTGCTAAGGCTGTGTATTTGCTGCCTGTCCCCTCGGAAGTGGGATATGTTCATTTAGGAAATACAGTGTGTTTTGTTTTGTTTGTTTTGTTTTGTTTTTTGCTTTGGTTTTTGAGATAGGACTTCTCTGTGTAACTTTGGAGCCTGTCCTATAACTCGCTCTTGCTCCGTAAACCAGGCTGGCTTCAAACTCGGATCCACCTGCCTCTGCCTCCTGAGTGCTGGAAGTAAAGGCATGTGCCACCACTGCCCAATTTTGTGTTGTTGTTCTAAAGGATGTGTTCGAAATAGCCCTGGTGGAGCTGGCACAAGTTCTTGGTAAGAACTTGAAAATGGTGTATGGTGGTACATGTCTGTAATTCCAGAATTCAGAAGGTAGAGAATTGAGGATAAGAAGTTCAAAGTCATCCAGAGCTATATACTAGTTTGAGACTAGCCTGAGATACACGTACCCCTGCCTAAAAATTAATAAAATTTAAAAACCTGGAGTTGTGGCTCAGTGATAGAGCAATTGCTCTATCAGTAGTCTTATCGGTAGCCCAGAGTGACTTGTAACTCACTGGGTAACCAGGCTAGCCTTGAACTCACGGTAGTCCTCCTACCTTAGCCTTCCCAGTGCTGAGGCTGCAGGCCTGAGCCTCCTGCCCAGCTGAAAAGCCATCATCCTGTGTCATGTAAATGACGTATGCAGGAGGCTGTTTACCGCCTCCTGGTACTTTTCTCATACTGCAGTGACCCTGAGTTGTCCATTCATCCCAGCTTACACTCTTGGGGGGGAACACTGACGTGGAGCCCTTCATTTTCCTTCTACAGTTCTCTAGCCAGTCTGAGGCCTCTGACAGTAACCAGCAGTTACAACATGCCATGGAGGAGCGGGCTCAGCTGGAGACTCACGTAGGCCAGGTGAGGATGTGTGGGGGAGAAGGCATGACCTCAGGTGGCCAAGGGCAGGTGAGAACTAGTGACAGCCCTTCGTAACTTGTGCGTTGACTGATGCAGCTGATGGAGTCGCTGAGACAGCTCCAGATGGAGAGGGACCAGTATGCAGAGAACCTGAAAGGAGAGAGTGCCATGTGGCAGCAGAGGATACAGCAAATGGCAGAGCAAGTGAGGCCTGGCCCCTGGTGTCCTTGCTCTTCCTGTGCACCAGTAGGGTGCAGCTGAGGGGTTAGGGGCTTCAGTTTTACAGAGGTGGGACCGGGACTAGATGATGCCTGAGAGCTCCAGCTCTTTCCCTGTGCCTCTGGGCAGGTGCACACACTGAAGGAAGAGAAGGAGCACAAAGAGAGTCAGGTACAAGAGCTGGAGACCAGCTTAGCAGCACTCAGGAGTCAGATGGGTGAGTAGGGCAAGGGTGACCTGAGAACAGGAGTGGCCAAGGGCCACGAAAGTGGTTTCCATTGCCCTGGGGAGGCAGGTGGGTGCAAGGGCACTGTAGCAGAGGGCCAGGGGTCTCTGCCAGGAGGTGGCAAGTCTTATCCCTCTGAGCATGTGTCCTTCTGTGCAGAGCAGGGTGCCATGCCTACTGCCCCCCCACCCCCCCCCGCCCCCCCGCAGGTGACTGAGCATCACAGAACTGTACTAGAGTGGCTTAAAATGCTTACCTCGTCTTAGACCCTGACAGAAAAGAAGCCAAGGCTTGGGGCAGGAAGCCTGACTTGAGCTCACAATGGAGCTATCTGAGAAGCCAAGGGTGGATCCCCTCACTGTGCCTGCTTCCTTTCTCAGAGGAGCCACCGCCCCCAAAGCCTCCAGCTGGGCCTTCTGAGGTCGAAGAGCGGCTGCAGGGAGAGGTTGAGCAGCTGCAGAAGGAACTGGAGAATCTGATGGGACAGCTGAAGGCCCAGGTGTAGGACAATGAGAGCCTAAGCCTCCTGAACCGGGAGCAGGAGGAGCGGCTGCTGGAGCTGGAGCGGGCGGCCGAGCGCTGGAGTGAGCAGGCAGAGGAGCGCAAGCAGATCCTGGAGAGCATGCAGAGTGACCGCACCACCATCAGCAGAGCGCTCTCACAGAACCGGGAG
This sequence comes from Peromyscus maniculatus bairdii, assembly GCF_049852395.1. Classification (NCBI taxonomy): domain Eukaryota; kingdom Metazoa; phylum Chordata; class Mammalia; order Rodentia; family Cricetidae; genus Peromyscus; species Peromyscus maniculatus. Next base: position 1,193,982 of record NC_134855.1, on the reverse strand, counting down.
CTGAAGGAGCAGTTGGCTGAGCTGCAGAACGGCTTTGTCAGGCTGGTGTGGAGCTGCAGAACGGCTTTGTCAGGCTGGTGCGGAGCTGCAGACCCTCCTTTCTCATAGGGAACACAGCCCTTCTGGATGGAGTGCTACCTCACAGGAAATGGTAGTGAGTGGTGAAGGCACCCTGCAAGCCAGAGCTCCCGGGTGTGTGGGAATGATCCAGCAGTCTTCCCTGCTCTGTGGGAGGAGGGGCACATGCAGGTCTGTGCACCCTACCCACATTGGATCCAGATGACTGCTGCTTTCTGTCCAGACCAACAAGAACATGGAGATTACCAGTGCCCTGCAGTCAGGGCAGCATGTCAAAAAGGAGCTGACAAGAGGCTGGGGGAGCTGCAGGAGATGGTAAACCCATAGAGGTAGAGGCAAAAAGATCAGGCGTTCAACATCACCCTCAGCTACATAGTGGTCAGATGTCTCAGTGGGCAAAACTGCTGCATAGACCTCATGACATGCGTTCAATACCTGGAATCTATATAAAGGTAGAAAGAGAACTGACTCCACACAATGCCCTTTTCTGGAAGACTATTAACCTGTGAGTCATCTCTCCAGCCCACATTTATTTTGTAACCACCTCATTCAACTACCCCCATTTTAAAGGCTATGGTATAGACAGGACTTGGCCAGGTGTGTCTGGATGCTGTTGCCTGAATCTTCCAAAGTCAGAGAGAGAAGCAAATTCAATAGCAACCAGTGTTCAGGAAGGCATTCCTACTCTGGTTGCCCCAGAGGTAGCAGAGATGAGGCCTGGCTTGGCATGGTATCAGCAGTTCTGTTCAGTGGGCAGTCTGCAGGGTTGAGAGTATTCCTAGGGCACAGAGCACAAAGACTCCATCTGGCCTCAGGCAGTACCCAGACGCTGTCCGCCCCCTGCTTTGCACTAGCCTGAACTCTGCCTATGTCTGGGGACAGGCTGCTGACCCTTGGCATTCCTGCAGAGACCCTATGAGACAGAAACAGACCAGGCTTTCAGAACGCATGCCTGCTGGTAGGATGAATATCACCAAGATTATCTGTCATGAATGCAGGGTGACACTTCACGTGCCAAAAGTTGGCTGACCCTGCACCAGCCCTAGCTGTTTGGCTCTAGGGCCCTCATTCCAACTGGGGTAGGACAGAACCCTTATTCTCTTCCCGAATGAGAGGCCTCCATACCCCATCTGTACAGAACCCTACCCCCAACTTTAATCATCTCTCACTCCCACTCAGGGACTGAATTTTCTCTGCTTATAGCTTGGCACCAGACTAGATCAGACAAAGATGATCTGAAGTCAAGTTTCCCAGGCCTTTTGAAGGCAGGGATTTTATTGGTAGGGAGAGTCACTGTTCCCAGGATGTCCACCCAGCCTGCTCTGGCTTTCTGCACGAGGTCCTGACAGGTGCCAACAGCTTGAATAAGCTCCTTAGGGAATAGCTGAGCTTTTGCAGACTCTCCCCTCCACCTTCATCTGGTTCTGCTACCCATCACCTGCAGATCCCAGTGTTCTGCTTGGTCTCTGATATTACTCTTCCCATCTGCAAAGTAGAGTGATGGTCCTAATCTCCCAGGAATGTTATGGGATTAAAATGGGGTCTTGGATGTGAAAAGGCTTTGTATAGGTCTATGGAAGACACTTAGAAAGATAGTTTGTTCCCTTTGGCTTTCTCTGAGCCCCCTCCTTGGGTTACTGCCACACCATCATCTGAATCTCATTGTCAGCAGATTTGGTAAGTCAATTGGGATTTCTTAAAGGGAGGAATTAGTTAAAAGAAAGTTTTTTCCCACATTAAAAAATAGGAAACATTTTTTACAATGGAGGGCATTTGGTCTCTGTTTGATAATACATTGGACAATCTAAAAATGGAACAATTAAATGAGAGGATAATTAATGTTGATGGGATAGATGTAATGTCAATGATAAATATTACTTGTTTGATCATTAAAAAGTTGGTTAATATGAGTACCAAGATAAAAGTTTTAGAAAAACTTGTTAAAACAGATCATAGAGATATTCAGACCCAGACAGAAGAATTTAACATTCTTCATTGCAGTGTCAACATTGCATTATAAAGTTACAGAAAAACAGCCTAAGGCTTTCAAACAGTCAACCTTAATCTATCCAGTAACCTTACAGGAACTGCCAAATACTCAAGGCTGTGTAAGAGCTGACTGGATTCCTGTGCAAATGTTAGATTTGAGGAGATTCAAAGATGCAGTAGTCTCATATGGCATCCACTCATCTTTTGTGAAGCAGATATTAAACTCATGGTCAACTTGTAATAGAATTATCCCTCATGACTGGAGAGATTTGGTTACAGCTGTCTTAGAGGCTGGTCCCCAGTTACAATGAAGGACCTGGTGGAGGAATGAGGCTAAGACCATTGAGCAATAGAGTAGAGCTAGAGGTCTTGTAATCACCCAAGATCAACTTCTTGGAGAGGGAGATTATGCTAATGTAGAAAGGCAGTCTCAATATGATGACCATACCTTGACTTTATGCCAAATGCTTGGGACAGAATTGAAGAAGTAGGAAAGAAAATTGAGTCATTTATAAAAGTTATACAGGGCCCAAAAGAAACCTTCACTGATTTCTTACAAAGGCTGTCTTCAGCAGTAAACAGAAGCTAAACAGATAATAATTGAATCTCTGGCTTTTGAAAATGCCAATGCACAATTCAAAAGGGCAATTAGGCTGTTAAAGGCAAGATCAGCACCCTTGGAGGAATGGATCTGAGATACACTTAATATTGAATTTCATGACCATGATGATGCTTGGATAGGAGAGGTGATTTCCAGAGGTTTGAAGAAAAATAGTAATGTCAAATATTTCAATTGTGGTAAACAAGGTCACCAAAAAAGGGACTGTAAGCAGGGCATTCCTAGAAATAATGTTTTCTTAAGGAATAATACCAACAGAACGCCCCTCCCTTCTGGATTATGCAGAAGCTATGGCAAAGACAGACATTGGACTAAAGCATGTAGATCAACAAGGGACAAACAAGGTAATCCCTTACCTTTGCCGTCCAGAAACACCCTCAGTGGCCTCTCACAGGCCCCCATGTCAAATTTGGTTCAGTCCTTTCCTGTCATCACGGAAGAAACTCCTTCCCAGAGCAATTAAAGAATCTAATACCTATTGTAAAAAACCATACTGCTCTGGATGATAGAACAGCTATAGAAGAGAGAACAAAAAATCAGGAGAAACCTTAAATCAAAATTGATAAAGGTTAGATAGGGAACCTCCTCAAATTTAGGGTTGGGGAAGGGTTTTGTTTTTGTCTTTCAGGAGAATGAAGGCTAAGAAATGTAAAGAACACTGGACAAATGAGACATCTGAAGAAAAAGGAAAAATCACCAAGAAAAAAGTCCCACAAAAAAAGATTTTCTGCAATGAACCAGGACCATGCCTAATAGCAACTTTTAGGTCTCCAAAAAGATGATGGGACCCCACAATGATGATTCCATCAGGACAATGATAATGCCACCAAGCTGACAAACACCACCCAAAGATCAGTTTTGGACTACAAACTGCTCAGGACAATATCGAGATGGTTAACTGAGATGATCCAGTCTTATAGTCTACTCCAGTCAGGACTTGACCATAATCCTAAATTTTCTTTGTGTCCCCATGAGAATACCAGCACCCCCAGGCAACAGGAAGTAGCTAGAAAACTACATCCATATTTCCAAAAAATGAATTATGAATTTATTTAGGGGTTGGTTAAAAATTGTTATTAGTCATAGCCAATATCTTTCTAAAAGAAGAAATGGAGGTATAATATAGAACATATTATATAGAAATGATAGGGTAAAAGAGTAGATTATTGAATCTACTCTGAAAAGAAAAAAGAGGATATAGATATAATATGATAAAAGGTAGATTATTGAATCTACTCTGAAAAAAAAGATAAAGAAATGATGGATGAAGGGTGGATTATTGAATCTAATTTGAAAGGAAAAAAGAGAGAATATGGATATGATAAGATAAAAAGGTAGATTATTGAATCTACTTTTAAAAGGCAACTACTAGTTTTAAAAATTTTACATTGGATTGGATTTTTTATATTATGTATAAACGATACAAATTTGAGATTTTGTTAGAAAATACTGTACATATATTTCTAATCTTGTTCAAGGTATTGTGCCTATATCTCATTTAACAATGTAATGTAATTTTCTAGTACTTGAAAGTTATTACTACCAACTAATTAGAATATAAAGAAATGCAAGTTAGTAGTTAGTCATTACAATCAAACTTATCATATTAGGTATGTTTTTCAAGGTCAAACAGAAATATATTTTAGATAGACAGGTCATCTTCAAACACTTCAGAGATCTACAGAATATGGCATTTAAGATGTTTTAATAACATTGATTCTTTTTTTTATGATAATGAGACATGTCTACTCCTGGTAGCACCAATATACTTTAGAGAAAATGATGGACATTGAAGAAACTCCTTATGGAGTTTACTTTCTTTGTGGCAAGAGTTAGCCACTGGGCAAGAAAGTGCCCTTGCTTCAACTGCTGACAGTATGCTGTCCAAGATGGACAAGCAGGACACAAACCAAAGGACTGCAGAACCTTGACAAGACAAGGTAGGAAGGCCTTTTAGAAAATCCTGCTTCACAGATGGGTCTGTCAGATATGCTAGGCATGTAGGCTGAAGATAGTTGCCCCAACGTTGCAGAGGAACCTTGGGTGACTCTCCAGACAGACAGCTGTTTCTGCCATTTCTCACATTTTCTGGAAGTCACTTAACTGCACTTCCTGCTTACTCAGTTAATATTATTTCCTTCTTGGGTCTCTGAGGGAGTTGAAGACTAGATAGTTACAGTTTTCCTTGTTAACAAATTCAGAAAATAAACTCACTACAGAGGTGTAAAGTGTATAAGTTTGAAAGGCATCAAAAGATAGTTTTCAGTTGGTGATACAGGTTAGGGTAGAATGTGAATTAGGTACAACAATTTAGACTCACCAAAATAGGATAAATAATATAATAGTTTCCCTAACCTGTCAAATGTTAATGGACTGGACATTGTTAATGTAATTCTTGACTGTATATATTGTATATACTTATTGTACTTACTGAATATAGTTTTTCTTTATATTAGTTATAACCTTTTATTATTTTAGACAAAAAAAAAAAAAAACCAGAGAAATGTGGTGATATATTGTATACCCTAATAAAGCTTGCCTGAGGATCAGAGGACAGAACAAGCCACTAGATTAGACATAATCTAGGCAGTGGTAGCACACACACCTTTAATCCTAGCACTCGGGAGGCAGAGATCTCTCTTGATCTCTGTGAGTTAAAGGCCACCCTGGACTGCATGAGATTGACTCAGTCTAGGAGAGAAAACAGAGCCAGTCAGTGGTAGCACACACCTTTAATCCCAGTACTGGGAAGCACACACACCTTTAATCCCAGGAAGTGATGGCTGGGAGGAGAAAGGTATATAAGGCATGAGGCTCTTTTTGGCTGAAGCCTTTCAGTTGAGAACTCAGAGGCTTTCAGTCTGAGGATTCATGGAAACAGGTTCACCTGAGGAGTTGGCGAGGTGAGATTGGCTGTGGCTGCTCTGCTTCTCTGATCTTTCAACTTTCACCCCAATATCTGGCTCAGGATGTTTTTTTTTTTTTATAAGACTGTTTTGAATTTGAACAAGGCAGAGAACCCTAACTAAGGTGTTGTCCTCCATTTGCCCTCTCAAAGACCTTGGGTTAGAGCAAGGCCAAGGTGAACAGTGAGCATAACTAGACATTCATGGCATTCTCACTGTGTTAATTAGATTTTACTTCTGTGTAAAGACTATGACTACATTAGTTAGGATTCTCTAGATTAACAGAATTTATAGAATGAACATATAAAAGGGATTTATTAGAATGGCTTACAGGCTATAGTCTAGCTAGTCCAACAGTGGTTGTCTACCAATGGAAGACCCAAGAATCCTGTAGTTGGTCAGTCCATGAGACTGGATGTCTCAGTTGGTCTTCAGTATATGCTAGAATCCCAAAGAAATAGGCTCTAAGTCCAGTGAAGGAATGGAGTTGCTGTGAGAATGAGAGCAAGCAGGTAAAGAAAGAGAGCTTCCTTCTTCCATGTCCTTTATGTAGGCTGCCAGCAGAAGGTGTGGTCAGATTAAAGGTGGATCTTCCTGCCTCAAAGATCCAGATTAGAAGTGGGTCTTCCCATATCAAATAATCTAATTTAAAAAAAAAAAAAACAAAAAAACTCGGGGCTGGAGAGATGGCTCAGAGGTTAAGAGCACTGACTGCTGCTCTTCCAGAGGTCCTGAGTTCAATTCCCAGCAACCACATGGTGGCGCACAACTATCTGAAATGAGATCTGGTGCCCTCTTCTGGCCTACAGTCATACATGCTGTATACATAATAAAAAAAAAAAAAAAAAAAAAAAAAAAAAACCTCTCACAGGTGTGCCTAGCCATTTAGATTTTAGTTAATTTCAGATGTAGTCAAGTTGACAACCAAGAATAGCAATGACCAGAAGCAACTTGCGGAGGAAAGGGTTTATTTCAGTTTAGCTGTAGTCCATCATGAAGAGAAATCAGGGCAGAAATGCAAAGGCAGGAACTGAAGCAGAGATCATTGAGAAACCCTTCTTGCTAACTTGCTCCTCATGGTTAGCTCAGCCTGCTTTCTTATACAACCTAGGACTAACTACCCAGGGGTGGCACCACCCCCATGAGCTAGGCCCTCCCATATCAACCATCAATTAAGAAAATGCCCCATGGGCTGTTCTGATGGAGCCAATTCCTCAAATTCCTCCAGTTTATCTCAGATATGTCTTGGTTTGTGTCAAGTTGCCAAAAAACACCAACTAGCACACTTGCCTTAGGTGACAGGCAGCAGAGAGCAAATTTATTCCCTCCACTCTTTCTAGTCCGATTGATTGGTAGTGGCTGTCTATGTGGGTTGCCCACCAGGCACAGCGCAAAGCAATGTCTGTAAAGAGAGTAAGATGTCAGGGGTGGAATGTATGCCACACTTGTCCTTTCTCTTATAGAAGAAAGTCTAGATAGTCTCGTCTTGTGTGCTGGGTTTGCATGATATGCATGACTCATCTTTCTGTTTATCTTCTCATGCTTTTAACCTTGACTTCAGCTATGTGGCCTTGAGTTACTAAGACAAAAATATGACCATTGTCCTCCACTTGCTTCTTAATTTCATCTATGATTACTGACATCCACTCATCCCAAGTGTTCATTCTTCTCTTATGATAAACACCGACCAAGAGCAACTTGGAGGAAGGGATTATTTCAGTTTATTCTGAGCTGCAGTCTGTCACCAGGGAAGTCAGGTCAGAAACCTGAAGCCATGCAGCTTCACCTCTGACCAGGAAACTCACATAGCCAAGTGCAGCAGTGCCATGGAAGATGCTACTAGCCAGCTGGCTGGCTCATACTGAACTAATGTGTTCAAGTACATGAACCTATGGCAGACATTTCTCATTCAGACCACCACAAGCCACTATATATTTGTGCATGCAACTATGCACACACATGTGCATACACCACATGTGTATAAGCATGGAGGGTGGGATACATAGATAAAGTCAGGCGGTGGTGGCACACACCTTTAATCCTAGCACTTCGGAGGCAGAGCCAGGCGGATCTCTGTGAGTTCGAGGCTAGCCTGGTCTACAGAGCAAGATCCAGGACAGGCACCAAAACTACACAGAGAAACTCTGTCTTGAAAAACAAAAACAAAACAAAAACCCAAAAGATACGTGGATAACACTACAGTAAAACAAATTCTGGTGGACCTGTAGGATCCTAAGTTAAAGCAACTTGAGGAAACTGCAGAGAACGGCTGCCTAGGGATTCTTGGGACCACTTGAGGGTGTGCTTCTCCAGGGTAACTGTAATTGGAGCATGCCTTCTGTGCAGTACCTTCTGGAAACCTCCCTTTACTCCCTAGTCTTAGCTTCTGAAACCTCTTGAGCTAAAGGCTGTTCCCTAAAATGGAGCTAGGGTTCAGATGGCTCAGTAGGTTAAGGCATCTGCCACAAAGCCGATCACTTGAGTTTGATTCATGGGACCCACAGCATGAAAGGAGAGATCTAACTCCCAAAAGTTGTCCTTTTGACTTCTGCATTTGTGCCATGGCACATATCTGTGTATATGTACACACACACACACACACACACACACACACACACACACACTAAATGGAGCTAGAGTAAGCCAGAATGGCTTGGGAGTGACAAACTGTCCCATTCTTATTATTCACAGCCTCCCCTCTCACTTCCAGTAAGCTCCCATGTCCAAGTAAAAACAGCCCACCCACCTCAGCATGTAATTGCTGCAGGACAAGCCCTTAGCCACATTTCCAACTTGACTGACACTACCAGACCAACTCAAAATCACTTAAACAAGGAGTGCTGGGTGGGATGGCCCAGTGCTGTGTATCTGGAGGCATAGCCATCATTAAGTCCCAGAGTCTTACTGTTTTTGCTCAGCACCCTCACCAGCTAGCTTCAGCCTCCAGGGTTCAAGATGGCTGCAATAGTTCTGGACATCATGTCTGCACCATTGGTGTCCAGAGGTAGGAAAAGGACTGCCTGGTACTTTGCAGTAGTCCCCTTTCAGACTGTTCCTTCCTCTTTCAGAATCAGAATGGATTACATGTCTCCCTCAGACTGTATGATCAGCTTAGACTCTGACAGGGGTTACCTGAGCATGTTAGCAAATTAGTAAATAGACAAAGCCAGGTCCAGCTGGGCAGTGTTGGCACACACCTTTAATCCCAGCACTTGAGAGGCAGAGGCAGATGGATCTCTGGGTGTTTGAAGTCTGTGTGGTCTACAGAGCAAGTTCCAGGACAGGCTCCAAAGCTATACAGAGAAACCCTGTGTCAAAAAACAAAACAAAACAAAATGGCAGGTCTGTCTGCAGTGAGGGAGGAAGGGAGCTGGCAGCTAGCAGTGTGGTCACATCAGGATCTCCCGACACACACACTTTTTCAGTCCCTCCAGATTTGCCTTACTCCTTAAGATCAGCTGCTAACTTCTCCAGAAAGCCCTCCCTGTTGTCTCTGGCTTCCCCCAGAGAACCAGACTCCACCTATGGCTCTCGCCATGGTTGCAGCCATATACTTCTATGAATCATTATTTGAATTAGGAGCAGCTCCACCCTGAATCCCCAGGGTGCAGAACCTGGCACAGGGTTGCATTCATGATGTTTTCTTTTAACAGTACTTGGGGTGGAACCTCAGTCTTCACACATGCTAGGTAAGTACTCTATAACTGAGCTGTGACCTGGCCCCAACAGACAGTTAACTAGACAAATGGATGAGTGGGATACAGGAAAGGGATACTGAGTCTAGGAGGCCTCACACACATTCTCTGGGTCATGGGAATTGTTGAGGCATCTTAGGCAGAGCTCAGCAACTGAGCTCAAGAATAACTTTTGTAAGTAGCTGGGAGTGCCAATGGAGGGTAATTTTATTTTTCTCTTGGTCTTCCCAGCTGAGTTAAATCTTTTTTTTTTTTTTTTTTGGTTTTTCGAGACAGGGTTTCTCTGTGTAGCTTTGCGCCTTTCCTGGAACTCACTTGGTAGCCCAGGCTGGCCTCGAACTCACAGAGATCCGCCTGGCTCTGCCTCCCGAGTGCTGGGATTAAAGGCGTGCGCCACCACCGCCCGGCGAGTTAAATCTTTTTAAATGATACCATGAGCATCACTTATAAGAGGTTTTGTCATTTTTACAAAAACAAAGCTTTAACTTTAAAAAAATGAAGGAAAACAAGCATTTTTTACTATGGGGAATGTAGAATTTGTGGGGTTCTATGAATTCCTTCCTTCCTTGTCTGGGGCTCCCCTGAACCCACCGGGAGCCCCTATAGAATCTAGGACCCCTCCTCTTGCTTCCCCAGTAGTTCCAAGTTTGTTGAAAGACCCAAAGGGTATGCAGGGCTCAGAATTAAAACCAAGGTAAAAGATGATTCTTGATGAGAAATGACACAGGTGTGCACTCTTTGTTGCTTTGATAAAAGCCTGACCAGAAGTAACTTGCATGTGTTGCAATTGGGGAGACATTTTAGTTTACAGGTCACAGTCCATCACTGAGGGAAGCTGAGGCAGGAGTTCAAGGCAGGAACAGAAGTAGAGACCATGAAGAAAGGCTGCTTACCAGTCTGTTCTCCATGGCTCACTCAGCTGCTTTCTTATCCCACCCAAGACCTCCTGCCTAGGAGCGACACCAGCACGCTGGGCTGAACCTTCCTGTTTGAATCATGAATCAAGAAAATGCCCCCAGACATGCCCACAGCCAATTTGATGGAGGCAATTCCTCATTTGGGGCTCCCTCTTCCTACATGACTCTAGTTCATGTCAAGTTGACAGAAACTACCCAACACGGGGTGTTTATGTTTTCTTTTTCTCCCACAAATGGAATGTGGTGGTGTGGTATTGTATTCCCCCAAATATTGTGCATGCTAATAAACTTATCTGGGGTCAGAGACAGAGCAGCCACAATATTAAACATAAAAGCAGTGGGCATTAATCCTAGCATTCCATAGTCAGAAATCCATGTGTTCAAGGATACAGACAGGAATGGTGACTCATCATGCCTTTAATCCCAGAAAGCAAGTCTTTAATCCCAGGGAGTGGTGGTAGAAAGCAGAAAGATATATAAGGTGTGAGGACCAGAAACTAGAAGCATTTGGCTGGTTAAACATTTGGCTTGGTTAAGCTTCCAGGCTTCTAGCAGCAGTTCATCTGAGACCCATTCTGGATGAGGACTCAGAGGCATCCAGTCTGAGGAAACAAGATCAGCTGAGAAGTTGGCCAGGTGAGGTTAGCTGTGACTTGTTCTGTCTCTCTGATCATCCAGCATTTCACCCCAATACTTGAGCCAAGTATCAGGTTTGATTTTATTAATAAGAACTGTTAAGATTCCTGCTACATGGTGGGAGGTGGTTGAATCATCTGGCTTTTTTCCCATTTCTGTGTTTTGTCTGCATGTATGTTGTACATCATATGTAAACAGTGCCCAAAGAGGCTGGAAGGGGGTGACTGATTTCCTGGAAATGGAGTTACAGGCAGTTGGGAACCACCATGTGGGTGCTGGGAATAGGATCACAGTCTTCTGCAAGAGCAGCTGGTGCTCTTAACTAAGTCATCTCTCCATCCCCAATCTGGTTCTTTCAATAAAGCTTTGGAGTGTGTTTTCAAGCTATGATAATGACAAGTATGGGATGAGAACATGAGATCATTTGTAAGTTCATCTACATTTTTTAGATTTTTTTTTTGTTGTTGTTGTTGTTGTTTTTTTTTGTTTTGTTTTTTGTTTTTTTTTTTTTTGTTTTTTTTTTGAGACAGGGTTTCTCTGTGTAGCTTTGCGCCTTTCCTAAAACTTGCTTTGGAGACCAGGCTGGCCTCGAACTCACAGAGATCTGCCTGCCTCTGCCTCCCAAGTGCTGGGATTAAAGGCATGCGCCACCACTGCCCGGTTTTTTTTTTTTTTAGATTTTTTTTGAGACAGGGTTTTACTGTGCAGCCCTGGCTATCCTAGAACTCACTATGTAGAACAGACTGGCCTCAAACTCACAGAAATCCACCTGTCTCTGCCTCCCAAGTGCTGGGATCAAAGGTGTGTGCAACCACAGTCTGGCCAAATTCATCTACTTTTTTATTCATCCACTGATTAGCCATGTTCTCCACATCTAGTACATTGGGAACATGGGGAGCAAAGTGAGATCTCGTCTGTCCCTATGACCAGGGAGACAGACACAGATAGTCCTAACAGCTACTTCAAACCATGGTAGAGGCCAGTTGAGAAGAAGGTGGCTGAGGTGGAGCAGAGGCTCACTATTATGGGAGGGGTGGGACAGAGGAAGCTTTGAAGGACACAATTGCCAGGGTGAGATGAAATGGGAAGGCATTCTCAGAAGAGGGAACAGCCGTGTGGTCAGAACAGTGCATGGAGACAGAGGTCCAGCACACATGTGGGGTCACACAGACAGACAGAGGTCCAGCACACATGTGGGGTCACACAGACAGACAGAGGTCCAGCACACATGTGGGGTCACACAGACAGAGGTCCAGCACACATGTGGGGTCACACAGACAGAGGTCCAGCACACATGTGGGGTCACACAGACAGACAGAGGTCCAGCACACATGTGGGGTCACACAGACAGAGGTCCAGCACACATGTGGAGTCACACATTGTCTGGGTTTAGTTCTGCAGGAGGAACTTTGCAGTAGGTTGGTATGGAGGACAGAAAAGGGTAGATTGTGTTTCAGGCCTGAAGGCATGTCCATGGTGTGTGATATGCAGGGGATATGTCCTCTCATATTACACAGACCTGGAGTTAAAGGCTGAACCCCTAGGCCTGGCCCCAGAGCCGTGACACAGTAACACCAGGCAGCCCCGTGATACTAGCACAATCTGGGTGAGGCGTAACCAAGGGGACTCTGCCTCAGCACCAGGGAATGAAGGAGGGCCGGCCAGGGAGGAAACTGTCACCAGGGCATGTCTCCACACCCCACAGCTGGCTTGACCTAAAGTGTTTACTGGAATATAATAAGGCCGTTCAGCTCTTCTTTCATTCTGGGTGGTGCTAACAGTGCCACAGTGTAGGGCTCTGTCTCAGTTTCTTTTCTGTTACTTAGAAAAGTAACTTAAAGGAGAAAAGGTTTATTTTGCCCCCAGTTCAAGGGTTCACCCATCACAGTGAGGCAGTCAAGGTCACAGCTGATTGAAGCAGCTGGTCATACCGCATCCTCAGAGAAACAGAGAACAGTGAATGTGTGTTGCTTAGACCCCTTCTCCACTTACACAGTCTAATCCAGCATCCCTTCTAGGGAATGGCACCTCCCACAGTGGGCAGGCCTTCCAACTGGAAGATAATCAAGATGACCCCCCACACCCTAATCCTAAACCAGAGGCCCATATCCCAGGTAATTCTACATCTTGTCAATGTGACAATGTTAATTATGATAGGCACCACACCTCCACTGGATGTGTTGTACTGGCAATGGAACCCAGATCCTTGTCTTGCTATATGAGCTCTAAAATAGCCTGGGTTTCCAAGTGAAGCTGTCTCAAAAGGAGGGGGAAGAGCAAAAACAGATTCTTGTTGATGAAGAGTACAAGTACAAGATTCATCCACAATAAACATTGATGGAGGTGGGAACCAAGTAACGGCAAAGCACTTGGTGACCACTGCTGCCTGCCAGTTCCAGGCCTTCTGGAGAGCCCGAGGCCATGCTCCTTCCCAGTCCTTGGGGAGCCCTCCACCCACTTAGGGTTCTTGGCCAAAGCCACTTCCTCAGACTCAGCTGAGTCTGCCTAGAGGCTGGCCCCCTTCCCAGCTGTGTTTTGCCCTAGCATGATGGAACTATCGCATAATCTGAGGTGTGAGCCTGCCTTCTTTGCTGCCTCCCCAGGGAAATCAAGGTCTGAGTTTAAATCCCATTCTACCTCCAAGAGGCCCACAAGATCTGACTGTGAGCTGTGGAATCAAACCCTGGGTAAGACGACAGATTCAACTACTTTCCAGGTTGGTGGGCCTGAGCACCTCACTGCCCTCTGAGATTCTGTTTCCTCACCTACCTAGTGAGGATTGAATGGCACCAATGTCAGATATATGTGAGGGGAACACTGAATGGCTCGATATATTCCAAGGCTCAGAACAGCCTGACACAGACGTGATACCCAGTGAACATGGGCCACTGCTGCCACTATGCAGTATCTTTTCCCCTCTGCCTCAGTTTTTCCATGTGTAGGATGGGGATGTACTGTTGCTGTCTCGGGATGCTGAGGAGTCTGTTAGTAACCTTATACTTGAAAAGGGCCTGGCTGGGTGGATATTTGACAAAGCATTAACAATCATTATTCAAAAGCCTTCTGGGAACTCACTCAGAAAAGCTGCCTGAGAAAGTAAAGGGATTAACTTCATGCAAGAAGCCAAGCCATCCTCTGGGACAGTCTCACCAGCAGCTCAGGTCCTGGGAGAGGAAGGACGGTGTGAGTAGGGAGGCTGGGGACTGGGCTGGGGAGGCAGATGGCCAATATTGGGGTGGGGCTGGGTGGGGCCTCTTGGAATTTTGACTAGTGGGTGGGACAGGGGCAGGGTGTACATCTGGCCATGAGCTCAAGCCAGATCCTCCCCTCTGAATCCCACTATTCTCATCTTCTCATGGGGCCAAGATGGCTTCAAGAACACATAACAAGGAATTGGAGAGATGGCTCAGTGGTTAAGAGCTCTGGCTGCTCTTCAAGAGGAACCAGGTTCAATTTCCAGTACCCACATGGCAGCTTACAACTCTCTGTGACTCCAATACAAGGGGACCCAACACCCACATACAGGCAAAACTCCAATGCACATGAAGTAAAATATAAAGCATAAAAAAATGCTTTAAAAAAACAAAACACATAGCAGGATGGAAGTATTAAGACAATGTTAAAACCTGGCCAGGTGTGAGAAGTGGTCAGAGATGCTTCTGCCTGGCCTAAGATACCTCAGACAGGGGACAGAAGGAACCCCGAGCTGGACCTTTCTAGGTACCTTGATATACACAGCAAACTCAGTGTCCCCAGAGGAATAAGAGGGAAAATGGGCTTCTCAGCTGAGGGCTGAGTATGGTGCTGAGTATGGTCCTGAATGCCCCTGAGCTTACAGAGAGACCACCACCCTCTGTGTCCTGCTGAATCCTGCAGACACTCACAGGCCCTGCCTCCACCCAGCTGGCCTCTGGATGTTAGAATGATGCTCTTTAGGCCCCCAACTCAGGCTCTGGGACTTTCCCCAGGAGCCTGGCTCTTCCTAGTGCCAGACCAGCCTTCAGCCAGAGACCGTGGCACTGGACCGACTTCTCCCCTGGGGATATTCATCATGCTAACTGATTTATAGTCTCATCAGTTGGCACTACTGCATAAAACTCTAAAATCTACAGCTGATTGTGGGTGGTGCCTTCCCCTGTAAAGGTGCTCACTCTGTAATCCCTCTGGAAGGGCAGCCTTCCTGTGCCTTCTCCAGTATCACAGCTGAGGGTCGGCCTGGTACCCAGCAACCCCAGCTCAATGTCCTTTGTTCAGCAAAGAGGCACTGGTCTGAGAGTCGGCAAGCCTGGATTCTGCCTCCTCCTTATGACCTTGGGCTACCTTCCCTCACCAGAGACAGCCTAGCCCTGCCTCTTCTGTGTCCTGGTTAGGGAACAAGCACATGCACCTGTGTGTGTGTGTGTGTGTGTGTGTGTGTGTGTGTGTGTGTGTGTGTGTGTAACCTTTTCTGTTTAGTTTTTTAGGCAATGTCTAATGTAGCCCAGAATGGCCTCAAACTCAGTAGGTGATTTTAAGGTCCTGACCTCCCTACTCTGCTTCTTGTTTTTCTTTGCAGTTGTGAAGATAGAACCCAGGACATTGCCGACATTCAGCAAGCCTTTGCTACTGAACCCAGGCCCACCACACTCACCAATATACCTTGTTTTGGAGACAGAATCTTACTATACATTCCTAGCTTGTGTTAATCCCACTGGGCAAGAATAAGGCCACTACCACAATTTTGAGCCAAATTTGAAGCAAGCTTTAATTAAATAATGGCCAGGATGATAGACTCCAGCCAGGTCCATTTTGGGGCTCCCAGAAAATGGTCATTAGTCACGTTTTGCAGGGGCTTAAAAAGGCAAACCCACAAGGCCACTGTATTTCCAATCAGGTCCAATCAGGGACAAGCATACATCCTGACATATTTTCTGCCTACAATGTGATCAAGGACACCTGGTGTAGATGAGTCAAAGAAATTGTTTAGGGGAGTGGAAACGTGTGGCTTGCTGTCTCCCATAAACAACAGCCTCCAGCATTTTAGGAACTATCTGTCCTTGGACAGGCGGCTTACAGGTTAGAGGCATTTTTGTTTCATGGATCTCTTAGGCAGAGTAATTAAACCTTAAAGTATAACTTTGTCTCTCATATTAGCCTGAAACTCACCATATAGACCATGCTGGCCTCAAACTTCTGTTGATTCTTTTCAGTGCTGTGCCCACATGCTTGCCCCCAGCTCCTGTTCCTTATTTTGTGACTGTAGGAGCTGGAAAGCCAGGATGCCAGGAATTCAGGAAGATTGGTGCTGTTTTGAGGCAGAATGTCTTCCTTGGTGCGGTAGTTTGCTCTCAAGACCTCCAGTTGATCTGAAGAGGCCCACACAGCCTCTCACAGGGGTAGTATTCACATCAGCTTAGATGTCGATTGAGGCACATGAGCAGAGCACCTCGGTCACACTGTATTAGTGTTTGATAGGCTGACCAATCACCACAGCTGAGATGATAGATGAGAGCAGCCAGCACAGCCAGAGAGAGCTACACAGTGAGACCTTGTCTCAAACAAAGAAGCAAAACAAAAAGAAAAAAAAAAAGAGTAATAAACATGCTAGCCCAGAAATGTACATTTTGTTGCCAACAAATGTTTTAAATTACATTTGTGTATTGTGTATATGCATGCATCTGCCACAGTGCACATGTGGAGGTCAGAGTGGGAACTGGTTCTTTCATTCCATGTAGGTTCTAGAGATTGACCTTCGATCTATCAAGCTTATTGGCAAGTACCTTCAGCTACTGAGCTGTCTGGCTGACAGCTTCCAACACCGACTTCCCATCCCAAACTTGGTTCTGAAACAAAACTCTAAAAATGATCCATCCTTTGCTGATAATGTCAGCCACAACAATGCCTGTGCTTCGGCCTCTCCTCAGGAGGGCTCACTGCTCTGCAGTGTTAAGGCATTGCTGTGACTACAGAGTTGGGGAGGCGGGTATAGAGGGTCCATGGGGCTTGCTGGTGAGCCAGCCTAGCAGAATGGATAAGTTCCAAGCTCTCAATGAGACTGGAGAGAGAGACAGAGACAGAGAGAGATAGAAAGAGGGGTGTTGTGAAACAGTGTGCCAGAGGCCTTGGAAAGTTTGAGCTGAGAAGACATGCCATGCTGATGGCATCCAAGGGGGCACCGTGGAAAGTTACTCACACCATGCAGGCACAGCATCCATATGTAAAGTTTATTATTAAAGGGGGAGGGGGAAGGAAGTGAGAGAAAGGAAGGGAAAGAAAGGGAGAGAAAAGGAGAGAAAGGAAAGCTGAGGTGCATGGAATCTTGTGAAAAGAGAGAGGAAGAGAAGAAGGAGGGGGAGGGGATTTTCCTCTTAAAGCAGGATTTATGTAAGATGATGTCAGGACACTGGGCGGATTCCCAAAGGGCAGGCCTGAATGCCAACATTTCTCCGTTTTTTTTTTTTTGTTTTTTTGTTTTTTTTATTATTATAAAAAGGTGAGCCGGGTGGTGGCACACGCCTTTAATCCCAGCACTCAGGAGGCAGAGGCAGGCGGATCTCTGCGAGTTCGAGGCCAGCCTGGTCTACAGAGTTCCAGGAAAGGTGCAAAGCTACACAGAGAAACCCTGTCTCGAAAAAACAAAAAACAACCCCCCCAAAAAAAAGGTGAGTTATGGATAGCAAGTGGGGGGGGGGCGTGTGGGAATGAGGGTGCCAAATTCTCCCGACTGCTCCTGCTGATTTTGAAGCAGGGAGCAGGGAGTTGGGAGTCATGCACAGTGGGAGGTGTGAATGAAGAAGCATTCAGTTAGCTGTCATCCTGGAGACCTCAGGTATCTGTTTCTTGAGGGAGCTGAGAAGGCAGGTTGCTAAAGGAAAAAAAATAGATTGTTATCATTGGCCTCATGAGTGGGGCTACCCATGGGAAGAGTGATAACTGCCAGAAAGAATGGGATGGAGAAGTGCCCTGGTGTACAGAAGGGGCAGTGTGGATGAGCCAGATGAAAGAGCAGATATGCCCTTGAGTCTGGAGTAGTGATACCAGCAGTGATGTTCCAGGAGCTTGGTGGAATGGCATGCCAAATCAGGAGTACAGGAGCCATCACATCTGTTTCTCTGGAGGTGGGAAATGCCCCCATCCATCCTGTAAAAGTGTCAACAAATTAGGAGATGATGGAGTTTTTATAAGTGGGCATGTGGCTGAAGCCAACCTGCCAGTATTCACCTGGTTGGTGTTCTTGGTGGCTTGTGGTGTATCTGGAGGGCCTTTGAGGGTCTGACCTTGGCATGAGTCTGGCAGGAGGGGTAGATCTGTGCAGGAACTTGCAAAGTGTTTGTAAAACAACTGAAACAGACTTACATCTTGGTGTCATAGCAAAAGCTATGGCTTTGGGTTAAAAGGCATGATCCATCTACCTGTCTCAGCAAGAGAGACAATCCATTCCCTGCTGCTCCTCTTATTCACAGTGGACAGGATCTCAGCAGCAGTGTAAGGCAACTTTTTGCTGTGTGGCTGGTCCTGTCATACCTGAAACAATCCTTCAGGTGTAAGTTCTTCTGTGGCTATCGTCTTGGAAAAGATACAGGATGCTGCCAGGAGCTGACATGTCTCTCTATCACAAAAAGATTTTATATTAAATGCCATATTCTCAGATCTCTAAAGGTGTTTGAGGACCAGGGGAACAAAATCTGTTAGGTATATCTAAATTAGACAAATGTTGTTTAGGCTTAACTTTGAGAGCATATGTAAGTTAAATCTGGATATACAGTTTTTCTAATTAGTTACAGCTTAACAAACTTAGCATAGACAAGTAGGCTAGACATACATTTTGTACTGTCATTTTTAAGGTCCTATAGTTCTGATCTTTGAGTACAGCTAGATTATAATCCTGAATGATTTATATAGAAACTATATATTTGGTTTTCTTTTTTTCGAGACAGGGTTTCTCTGTGTAGTTTGGTGCCTGTCCTGGATCTTGGTCTGTAGCCCAGGCTGGCTTCAAACTCACAGAGATCCACCTGGCTCTGCCTCTGGAGTGCTGGGATTAAAGGCATGAACCACCACCGCCTGGCAGAAATAATAATTTTTTAAGGCCCTATAATACCTCTTTTTTTTTAACCTCTTTTGTATAAAGAAGGTCAAGTGTCTTATCTTATTGCAGAACATTTTAGTTAATGAATCTATTAATTGACAACTCTGGGCCCAGCTTCCCAGTATGTAGCCATTTTTGTCCCATAAGCAAGGGAGTTTTCCTTTGACTTTGCCTGTTTTGGGGGACAGGGATGATGCAATCTCTTCTATAGCTGCTTCAAACTTTAATGGGATATAGGTAGTCAGGATCCAACAAGGCTGAAAGGCTAGTCAAAGGTAAGGAGGGAATTTGGGCAATGGGGCATTTATCAGAAGTATCTGATTTGACCCAGCTGGAAACAAGGAGTATTTATATTGGCTGGGTTGATCCATATCAGCTTTTAGTAAGTCCATGGCTTATGGTCATTTGGAGCAGGTTGCAGTCATCAATTGCTGGGATGTGTCTGCCAGCCAAGTGGAAACCTGTTGAGACAAGTTTAAACTAGGAACAGAAGTTAAAATTTATGAACTTATTTGGAACTTTTAGGCCCATTGTCTTAGCAATTGGTAAGGGGAGACCAGGAGAGAGAAAAATATCAATCTCAGGAATAGCCAGCTGAGGAAAACTCATTTTGTTCTTTTGACCTCTGTAAAGCGGATCCAAGTTTTATGATTGTTGGACCCCAAATCTGGGGGTCTCGAGTGGGTGCCCCAAGAACCCAGACTCCAGTCCAGTTGATGCAATAGCAAGAGGATTTATCAAGCTTCTATATAGAAGGGCAAACTCTGCTCCTAAAAGCAAGAGCCGCATCTTACTGCAGCCTCATAAGGGCTTATAAAGGAAAAACCCATAAAACCCACAAGATTACAATTCCCATACAATTTCATTTCACAAGATCATGGTCTGGTTACAGAGTGATCACAGAGGGGGGTACAGTTACGTCAACAGGTACATTCTTCCTGAAACTTCAAGGGGGGATATCAGGGCAGGAGTGTACACAAAGGTCACAGTGGTCCTTCCTGGAACTCCTGCAACTATCCCAGTCACAGTTGAGCACATCTCTTTTTTTTTTTTTTTTTTTTAAGATTTATTTATTTATTGTGTATACAGCATGTATGACTGCAGGCCAGAAGAGGGCACCAGATCTCGTTATAAATGGTAGTGAGCCACCATGTGGTTGCTGGGAATTGAACTCAGGACCCCTGGAAGAACAGTCAGTGCTCTTAACCTCTGAGCCATCTCTCCAGCCCGAGCACATCTCTTAACAGAAATCTTTTTACATTGTTATATGGTTGCAGGGAAGATTGAACAAAGGCTAAATCAGGTTGCCCTTGGAACTAGATTTTTAGTTTCTCATTCCCTGGTGCTTGAAGTTTCTCCTTTCCTGAGGCTTGGGGGTGTAAACCTGAAGGGCTAGGGTCTTTCATTGATTACTTTTGATCCTCTGAAGCTTCTATGAATTCTTATTTTATAAAAGGACATAAGAAGAAGTTAATGGGTACCTGTAAAACAGCAGTAGACTCATACCTATAAGTTTATATTTGGAAGACAAACAAAGAAAAATCTTGAGCTTGTGACACAAACTGCTGTGGATGCCTTTCTGTATGCTGTGAGTATGTGTTAGAGGCAGATAGGAAATCCAAACAGAGAGACAGGAAGAGAAAAGAGAGCAGAGGAGACACTGCCAGATGCTGCCATGAGAAGCAACATGTAAAGTACCAGTAAGCCATAAGCCACGTGGCAAGGTATAGATTAATAGAAATGGGTTAATTTAAGATATAAGAACTAGCTAGCAAGAAGCCTGCCATGGCCATAGTTTAAAAATAATATAAGCCTCTTTGTGGTGGTATTGTGTTCCCCAAAATATTGTGCACCCTAATAAACTTATCTGGGGTCAGAGACAGAACAGCTACAATATTAAACATGAGGATAGGCAGTGGTAGCACACACCTTTAATCCTAGCAATCCAGAGGCAGAAATCCATGTGTTCAAGGATACAGTCAAGCATGGTGACTCAACGCCTTTAATCCCAGGGAGTGATGGTAGAAAGCAGAAAGGTATATAAGGTGTGAGGACCAGAAACTAGAAGCATTTGGCTGGTTAAGCTTTTGGCTGGTTAAGCTTTTAGGTTTTGAGCAGCACAGTTCAGCTGAGATCATTCTGGATAAGGTCTCAGAGGCATCAGTCTGAGGAAACAAGATCAGCTGAGAAGATGGCCAGGTGAGGTTAGCTGTGGCTTGTTCTGTATCTCTGATCTTCCAGCTTCACCCCCAATACCTGGCTCACAGGTTTGATTTTATTAATAAGACTCTTTAAGATTCCTGCTACACCTCTGTATGGTTTTTTGGGTCCAAGTAGCTGCGGGACTGGAGGGTAAGAGAGATTTGTCCTGACCACAGGCCAGGTGGGACACAAGAAAACTTCAGCTACACCAAACAGTATCAGAATTCTACTAATGTTAAAAATCTGTACTTTTGAAATCTTAATATAACAATATCATAGAAGGGCCGGATGGTGGTGGCACACACCTTTAATCCCAGCACTCGGGAGGCAGAGGCAGGTGGATCTCTGTGAGTTCAAGGCAAACCAGGACTACAGAGTGAGTTCCAGGAAAGGCACAAAGCTATACAGAGAAACCTTGCTCAAAAAACAAAAAACAAAACAAAAATCATAGAAGGGGAAAGTAATCTGAAGCATTTAAATCATCTATTTAGATCTGTGTAACTGGTATTAGAATCCCTCAAGTATTTCAGTGTCGCCATCCCACCCCTGCATGGTAGAAGCCCTGCTCATCAGCATGGGTAGGGATGGCTTGCTCAGTGAGGCCAGGAAGGCAACCCCCTCCCCCTCCCTTTATACCTTGTGGTGTCATGGGTCAGGGAAATATGCCCCTCTCACTTGCCACCTGCAGTAGGTGGGAGAGCCAGCCTCAGGGGCATGAGAACAGAAGAGCTAGCCCTGACCCTCACCTCACCTGGACAAAATAATAGAGCTGGCCCTGGTGGTATGGGTATGGGTGAGCTGGACCCAAGGACCTGAGAACAGGAGAACTGGCCCCATCCCTGCTGCCTGCTTCATTGAGTGAGCTAGCTGGGGAGAACTCGCCTAGGTGGTGAACTGTGAAAGAAAGCTTGTAAGCTGACCAACCCAGCTATCTCCCAGGTCCAGATCCAAGGCTATGAGTTAGCTCATCCCAACATCCACCTCATCTATAAACTGCTGGAGTATGTGAAGGTGCCGGACCTACAGATCCAAAGCTGCAGGATCTCCATGACACAAAACAACAGGATATCCAAGAGGAGTTCCAGTGAGGGCCTAGTATCAATAGGGCAGCAGAAGCCAGAGGCCTTGATCCAGAGCAATGACTCATTGCTTTGAACACTTACAAGTAAACATATATTGACTAAACAGTATACTGTGGTGATACACCATATACTATACCCTAATAAACTTACCTGAGGATCATAGAACAGAGCTAGCCACTAGATTAGACATCATAGAGGTCAGACAGTGGTGCCACATACTTAATCTAATAACTGGGGAGGCAGAGATCCATCTGGATCTCTGTGAGTTCAAGGCCACACTGGACACAGAGCCAGACAGTGGTGGCACATACCTTTAATCCCAGGAAGTAATATGGCAGGACAGAGAAAGGTATATAAGGCATGAGAAACAGGAACTCCCTCTCTTCAGGCTGAGGGTTTCATAGAGGTAATCCTCTACTAGTGTCTGGCTGCTCTGCTTCTCTGATCTTTCAGCTTTCACCCTGATATCTGGCTCTGGGTTTTTTATTAAAAGACCATCTAAGATTTGAACAACAGTATACTGGGCCACACTACAGCTTGCATACCAAGATTTTTTTGTTTGTTTGAAGGTTATAAGGGCAGAGGGTGGAAGTGAGGAGACGAGAAGAGGAATGGGATCAGGATGTATGATGTGAAATCTATAGTGATATTTTATTTGTACTGAAATGGGATTTTATTTGTATGTTAATAAATAAAGTTGCCTGGGGATCAGAGCTAATAGCAAGCCATAGCAGAAGTCTGGCAGTGGTAGCACATGCCCTTAATCCCGATCACATGACAGGCAGATTTCTGTGTGTTCAAGGATACAGCCAGCATTGGAGACACATGTCTTTAATCTCAATACCAACCATAGAAGACCTGGAGGTCTGTATAGATGGGCAGTGACGAGGAGGTCATGTGGTTGTATTTACAACCAATGAGAAGGCAGAACAGAAAGTCTATATAAAGACAGATACACAGGAAGTAGCGCACTTGCTGAGGAGGACAGCAGTGGCAGTGAAGGGTAAGGTTTTCAGCTCTTAGCTTTTGCTCTGACCTCTTGGGCTTTTAACTTTGCAATTGGCTCTGTGTTTCTTATTTAACAAGATGGTTACATCTATAGAAATCCACAAAGAATCAATAAAATGTTTTTAAATAAAATAGTTGAGAAGCTTAGTTGCACCTATTTTGGGGGCTCAATCATAGCTTAGTGGGTCATGGCACTTGCCTCCAAACCTGATGACCAGAGTTTGATTCCTGGTACCTACATGGTGGAAAATTACTCCCATAAGTCATCCATTGACTTTCCACATATATGACATGGCACATATATACCCCATTCACACACAAAAAATAAATAAATTAAATGTGATAAATATAAATACATATAAAGATAATTAAAACATTCTCCTTGGAGAGTAAGAAACACACTTTAGAGAAAATTCGCTGAAGTAAAAGCGAATGAACAAGAAACAAAAAGCGGGACCCATTTGGGCCTTGTCTACCAGGTCTGTGGGGACAAGACAATGTGTGGCTATGTTGCCCTTGTTGCTGAAGTGGTTTTTTTTTTTTTAAGTCAGTGATGACTGAGTACCTAGCATGTGCCAGGCCCATGCTCTGTTGTGACTCCTTACAAAAGACATCCCATGAAAGAGACTTTGGGGAGGTCAAGTCACAAGCCCAGAGTTACCCAGCTGAAGAGCAGCCCAAGACTGTGGAATACCTGCTCTCTAGATATCCAGGACACCAAGTCAATAAACATCTCACTTTTCAGGTGAGCAAACTGAGGTCTATATCACAAGGCTAATGAAGAGTGGGACCTGAGATGGTGGTTTCAGGCCAAGATTAGGGGTGCCAAGTCTTTTTGTGCTATACCTGGCAGCCAGGACTTTTGTAAGAACACATCCTCCCCCTAATCCCCCACACCCTCCCCTATACCCTCACACATACCCTACACATACACACACCTGTCCCCACACACCCTCCCCCCACATACCCTCCCCCCACTCTTCCCACACACACCCTCCCTCCCACATCCCCCCAACAGAACCTCCCCCACCTCCCACACCCTCCCCCAACCTCCCCCACACCCCCATACCCTCCCCACACACCCCAACAAACCCTCCTCACATATACCCACCCCCACACACCCGTCCCACACCTTCCCTCCAACATCTCCCACATACAACCACCCCACCCCACCCCACCCCCACACACCCTCCCCCACTTCCCCCACACACACTCTCCCCCACTTCCCACACACACCCTCCTCCACACACCCTTCCCACACATACCCTCCCCCTACATATACACACAGGAGCTCCTGGACAGACAGGTGCTCACTCTCTCGAGGTATCTAGGCAATCAGCTCCCCGGTGTCTGACAGGAACTGGTCATTGAGACAGTGGGACCCTGGGAACTGTGAACACAATCCCCTGAGTGCTGTTGAGGGTTGTCAACATTACCATCACTCCCTTCAACCTGGGCTGTCTTATTCCCACCCTATCCTAACCCCTGGCCCTTTCTACCAGCTGTTTCCTTTCAGGGGAGTTCGGGGTGTGGGGGGCAGATTTCCACAAGGTAGTAAGACTTGGGCAGTTGGGAGGGCAGGAAGGCAGGAGCTGTGTCTCACAAGGCTCCAAGGGCGGTGTCCTGAACCTCCCTAAGCTGTCCAAGAAGAGACATGCACCCTGATCCTGCTCTGCCTTTGGGACTGGCTGGTCACACTGGCTTTGAGTCATTTCCTTGCTAGGCTTTTGACTTCCTGTCTGCATCATGCCTATCTGGTGAGTGCTGTGATTGGCTGTGTGGAGGGAGTGGTGGGTCTGTGATGGAGTGGTAATTATTATCATTACACCTTCTGATGGCCCTGGAAAAAGATCAGGAAGCCAGCAAACTTCAGCAGAGGGGCTCAGGTCCTTCTCGTCTTGAAACCAGTTTGTGACATCCCCTGCCTCTGTCCCTGTCAACACAGCCTGCTGACCACTTGCTTGGGGCAGTACATAGTCTTAGGAATCAGAAGGTATAGGATCTTAGAACTTTTAAAAACATTATTTATTCAGTATTATTTTATGGGTGGGTGGGGTACAGCGGGCATAATGTATAGGGTGTTCATGGGTAGGTGCGTGTGCTGTAGCACAAATGTAGCCAGAGGACAACTGTGTGGAGTTGCTTCTCTCCCTTCAACTTTGTGTGGGTTCTGGAGAGTGAGCTTAAGTTGTTAGGGCTGTGTCCCATCTTGCTAGCTCCTAGAAACTTCTTTTCCTGGTTTTGCTAATAATTTCTGAACTGAAGGGGCCTCTGGAGGCCCCTGTGCTTCCCTACTACTTGGAGGTTGCTGTCCTCTTTGAAAGTTGAGGCTGTTGCAGGGCAGAGCTTGGGATGGGAAGGCTGGATGGGAGGGCCAGTCCTGTGGCCCTACATAGGGCTGTGAGCTGAGTGGGGTATCACTGTTGATTTAGGAGCCTGAGGGCTATGGGTTCAGGTCTCAGGGTTTGGATCTAGGATGGGTAACTGACCCTCTCAGGCTACCTCCCCAAGGATGGGGGCAGGTTCCCCCAAATCCCAGGACATAGAGAGAGTTACCAGGATACAAGCCTTTGTCAATCATCTTTTTTGTTTGGTTTGGTTTGGTTTTGAGACAGGGTTTTGAAAGGATGATAAGTGGCACTGGTGGTGGTTACAAGCCACAGTCACGACTACCTGTCACAGAGAGCTTCATTAGGAGGAAGAGGGGGATGGGGCACAAGAGAACCAGGCCTGGAAAGGAGCACGTGCAGAGGACAGTGAGAAAGATGGTGGGGAGAGACAGCAGAGAAGGGGGGGGGCCTGCATCTGGCTTTTTAAGGCACAGATTGTGTAACCACACATATGTAGTTGCCAGTACATACTGATGACTTAAGACACAGTCATGTAGCCCGAATGAGGGCAGAATTCTAACAGGTTTCTCTGTGTAGCCCTGGCTGTCCTGGAACTCACTCTGTAGATCCTGGAACCAGGCTAGACTCCAAACTCAGAGCTCTACCTGCCTCTGCCCCCTGCCTCCTGAGTATGAGACTTAAAGGTGTACATCACCAAACTGGGCAAAGATTTGTTTTTCCTATTTTTATTTATGTGTGGATATGTATATCTGCATGTGGGCATGTGTACATGAGTACAGGTGCCTGTGTAAGCCAGAAGTGTCAGATCCCCTGAAGCTGGCATTACAGACATCTGTGACCCACCATGTGAGTGCTGGGAATTGAATCCGTGTCCTCTGGAAGGACAACTAGTGAGTGCTCTTAACCACTGAACCATCTCTCCAGCTCTTTGTCAACCACCTTGGCAGAAAGAAGCATGAGCCCATGCCCTCACTTGCCATAGTGGCTCCTTGGATCTCCTAATCCCCACACTTCTCCCCAGGTAGGTGGACCTTGAAGGGTGTCCATCTTTATCCAGAAGCAGTCTCAAGGTCTCTGAACCCTGCAGAGGCAGGGTCGAGTAGCTGGGGACTTGGCAGAGACACACTTTATCCCTCTCTCTAAGGCTTTCAACCCTGTATTTGGCTCTGTGTTTCTTATTTAATAAGACCATTTAGAAATTTGTCTACAGATGTCCTCCTATGCCTTTCCCTCACTCTATCAAAGACCTGAATCAGGCAGGCCGGGCATCAGGAGAGTGGTCATTTGTGATGTTGACTAGTACTCAGTTCAGGGTCTCTGTGCATTCTGTTCTGTGGAATTACCAGTATGTGGGAGAGGCCTTGGCCTGAGAAATGGATTACAGCCCATGTTGGAAGAGGGTGATGGTCAGACCCCTGAGCTTCTCAGTTTTCTTGTAGCATCTGTCACATTGCTGCTGAAACAGGAAAACCATCCTATACTCATGCTAAAAATAATAGACAAATAAATAAGACTTTCTAGGCCAGGTAAATTTAAACTCAAGAGAGCCAGAGTGGGCAGGGCCTTGTGGCCTTGTGCTTAGAAAGGTACAAGGAGAAGCCCCATGTTAGGATGAGGTGTTTTGATTAGGCATGTCAACTAGGTGATCCAAAGGGGGCTTCTGATTGCCGGACTATAATGCTTTGATAGCTGGACTTATTAGTCAGCCTCAAGAGGAAGTGGCCAAATGAGGGAATAGACCTTGGTGGCTGGCTTCAGGAATGTCATCTAGTGGTTTTTATCAAGGCAGAGGGAACTGGGGAAAAGGGCAAGGCCAGAGCCACATGCTCCAGTAGTCTAGTGTCCCTTCAGAAGGATGTGGGAGACACCTCCCACATTTATTTACCCCAGGGACTCTTGAGGAATGAGGGATAAGAGACTTAGGTAGAAATAAAGAGTGGAGAGAAACAGAAACACAGGATAGCCTCAGGTGGGCCTGGATCCTTATCCACAGGCCCAGAACTTTATTTCACATGGCTTTTTATAACAATGCCAAGATACAGCCAAGTGTAGACCCTTCCAAACACCTGGTACTCAGGCCCGTGGTCCAAATCAACCTCTTATGCAGTCCTGCTGGGTAAAGCCATTAGAAAAGCTAGGTGGGCTCCAACAGAAGGATCACAAGTTCAAGGCTAAAGTGTGAGCTATGCTATCTCAAAAACAAAGAAACACGGGGTGGTGGTGCACCCCTTTAATTTCAGCACTCGGGAGGCAGAGGCAGGTGGATCTCTGAGTTTGAGGCCATCCTGATCTACAGAGGGAGTTCCAGGACAGTCAGGGTTGCACAGAGAAACCCTGTCTCAAAAATAAAACAAAAAACAAAAACAAACAGAAAGAAACAGGGCTGAGGAATGTAGCTGAGCTTATAGAGTATTTGGTTAGCACACAGAAGACCCTGTTAGATCCTCAGCCACATGTACACAAGGTGTGGGTGCACATCTGTGTAATCCCAGCACCCATGAGGTGGAGTGAGAGGGATCAAAAGCTCCAGGTCACTGAGGGCAGTTCTGGTTACCAGAGACCCTGTCTCAGGGCACTCATCCTCTCCCCCCACAAAAATGAAAGAAGTAAGAGACAGAGATAGAGGGAAGAAGGAAGAGAGGAAAGGAGGGAGAGAGGGAGAGAAAAAGACAGGTGAGATGAATCAGTGCTGTGGGATGATCTGTATGTCAAATTGCTCTGATTGGTCAATAAATAAAACACTGATTGGCCAGTGGCTAGGCAGGAAGTAGGCAGGACAAGGAGAGAGGAGAATTCTGGGAAGTGGAAGGCTGAGTGAGGGAGACACTGCCAGCTGCCACTATGACAAGCAGCATGTGAAGATGCCGGTAAGCCACCAGCCACGTGGCAAGGTATAGATTTATAGAAATGGATTAATTTAACATGTAAGAACTAGACAGCTAGAAGCCTGAGCCATTAGGCCAAAAAATTTAAATAATATAAGCATCTGTGTGTTTATTTTATAAGTGGGCTGTCAGATGGCAGGGGTTTGGCGGGACCAAGAGATAAAACTCTCCAGCTACAAATCAGCCACACTCTGAGGGTGGAATACTGCAGTGTCCTGTCCCTCTTTAAATTCTGTTTACATTTATTTTATGTGTATGAATGTTTTGCCTGCAGGTATGTATGTATGTGCACTACAAGGCGATCAGGAGAGGGTGGCAAATCCCCTGGAGCTGGAGTTCTGGATGGTTGTGAGCTGAAGAACCAGCCTGCTCCATTTCATAGTAAAAACAAACTGAGTTCATTCCTGTTTATGATTAAACCTCTTTCTCAAGGATTGGGTTATGTCCCACCTGTAACCTTAACTACAAATGGTTCTGTGCTGCTCCAGGAATGGCAATCACGTCTTTGTTTCAAAGAGTTGTTTATAGCCATTTTGCAACACTACCTTTGTTTCAAGGGGTTATATGACCACCCATGATGTCCTTGTTTTGCCCACCTTGCAACTATGTCTTTGATTTTTGTTGTCATTTTGTTTTTGTGGTTTTTTTTTTTTTTTTTTTTTTTTTTTTTTTTTTTTTTGAGGTAGGGTTTATTCTGTGTAGCCCCAGCTGTCCTGGAACTTGCTCTGTAGACCAGGCTGGCTTCAAACTCAGAGATCCACCTGCCTCTGCCTCCTGAGTGCTGGGATTAAAGGCGTGCACCACCACTTCCCAGCCCATGTCTTTGTTTTAAAAAGCCATTAGAATAAACTGACTTGTTTATTCTGCTCCTGTAACTGCCTGTGTTGACTGCTTAATCCCCCATTTGGAAAATCCCTTACCTCTGAACTATTGTTGTGCCCAGATTGTGACCCCCCCAGAGAGACCACCGAGGACGAACAAACCAGAATGCAAAAGCAAGGTTTAATTCGGGACATCCAAAAGCAATACAAGCCTAGGCAGGGACTTTGCAGTGGAGGCTGGAGGAAGTGCCCACCTCTCTGCAAGCTCAGTTTTTAAAGGCAAAAGCCATAAGGTTACATCATTTAGGGGTGCTAGTATGGGTACAATTCTGATTGGCTCGCTTCTAGAGACTTTCTAGAAATCATGGCTTAATCTTATTTCTAAGGGGGTGGTTGCCCGCCACCATTTCTTATTGGCTGCCCTCAGGTGGGGACATTTCTGTGGTCAGTTACCTAGGGAACCAGGGAGAGGACATTCCATAGTCTGGCAGTCATTACCTCATGACTACCTTGTGACTCTGTACTTTTACACTTCCTGGTTTCTGGAATCTGGACTGACTGGTTTCAGCAACTCATGGCCAATTCCAGTAACTCTTGGCCTGTACCTAAAAGGAGAAATCTTAGGCCTTAGTTTTAGGGTGAAAGCATTTTAGTCTTTATTCTCTTCAAGTTCCGAGCTTGGTCCCTCTGTCTGCATTGGTGAGAGCAGAGAGCCCTGAGCCCAGGTGGGGTGGGATTTTTATCAGAGCAGAGGTTGGGGTGAGGGGATTTCCAGGGATCAGGACCCTGATTGGCTGACAATTGTCTAGAGGTATCTGTAAAACAAAATAGGTGACTCAGGGACATCTGGCCACCTTATCTAATGGTTGGTGATAAGTTTTAGGCCTCTCCGCTGATGCAGCACACTGAATCAGACTAAATTGGAAAGGCCAGGTTTAGTGGGTAAAATGCTCCAGAGTGATTCCCTGCAGAGATTCATTTAGTGCCATTGGGATGTCTTGAGCCTTTCTGAGGGAGGAGCTGTGTTTGGAGGACTTTGAAGGGGCGGGTTTGGGGAAAGAGATGGGGAGGGAAGTTGAGGTGGATCTTCCACCAGACTCTTTCCAAACATTCCAGACTCTGTGTGTATAGAGATGCCAGGGTGCCAGGAGTGGAGCTCCCACCCAAACAGTTGGAATATTTGGGATGTAAGGTACTTCCCCTTAGATGTAGGCCCTCGGGGTGGGGGGGGGTGGGGGGGTAAGCTTATGGCTTTTCCTGAGTCTGGATGTTGCCTGCCAGCAAGCTTGTCACAGAACCTGTGTCTCTAAGCCTGTCATGGCAGCTGTGTGGCCAAACTGTTTTGGAGACCTTCTACAGTTTCTCTATGTAGCCTAGTCTGGCCCCAAACACACAACCCTCTTGCCTCAGCCTCTTTAGCACTGGGGTCATTGGCATGCACCTTATTACATGCTGGCTCCTTGGATTTCTGAAAAACACAGGTATTTTTTCTGGTATCTTTGGGGCCACTGGGAAAAGGGCCCACAAAAGCCCAATATATTAGAGTTATCCCAGCTCATCCCCATGAGAGCACTTACAGTGTGCCGGACACCCAGCTGTGAGAACTCAGTTCTCCAAAGCAAATGTGTTTGTCACCACCATCAGCCAGAGTGAAGGAACACGGAGGAAACACAAAATAGAGGAACAGGACAGACAGACAGGTGAAAGATAGAAGGAAAGAGCCAGATTTGAATGTAGTCCTGAAGAACACGCAGAGGCCAGCCCGGGCCTGAGTTTCCAGGTGGGCCCTTCAAGGTGGGCCTACCCCAAGCCAACTGTCACAAGACTCAGACTAGACCAATCACAAACTGTTCAAAGAAGTTGCTGGCCTCAGACTCCCTGATGTGTAGCTCCACTTCCTGTCCATCCTGTCTGCGACACCCCTCCACCCCCCAACGTAAGGCTCAGCTCAGTTGCACTGGAGAGTCTTAATTAAACTCTATGCTATGTGTCCTTCTCCCACCCAACTCCAGCAGCTGGTCCGAGCTCCCAGTGGCATAGGGACCCACTAGTGGTGAGTCACAGAGCTCTTTTCTAGATCATTGCTTCCTAATCATGATTTATATATAACATAATTTTTGCAACTGCTATGAATCAAAATGAATGCTTTGTGCACCAGAGTGGGACTCCTACCACATTTTCAAGGCTAGCTGGCTGGAAGGGAGCCAAGGGAATGACATTTAGCCAGCATAATGCAAAGTCTAAAATGAGTCTGAAGAATTGTTATCCAAGTAGCAAATGTGGTAGGAATCCCTGGCTGGACAAGGACTCAAGGGAAAAAATGCACATGGCATTTTCAAGAGAATAATGCTGGTGCAACCTCAAATAACCCTAGCATGAAGGCTACATTACTAGAGATAGAGTTTCCGGAAAACTGGAGGGGAGAGTGCCTTGGATTTGGCCCTGTCAATCAACACAGAATCCCACACATCAAGAGGGACAATAACAAATTAGTGCATTCAAGTGAAGATGGCCTAGGTTAATGGAAAACCACGGTACCTGCAGGCATGCATTGCAGCTCCCTGAGAAGCTAAGACCCCTGCATGCAAGTGACTGTGGGGAGGGGAAGGGAGGGAGAGAAGGACCCTGAACACACAGTCTAGAGAGAGGAACCCACTAAGACTCATGCAGAGTTTGTCTCAAGGCCTGGTGGTGGGGCAGGATAGCAAGACATGAGAGATTAAGGGGATATAGAAAAGAAGCCCTTGACCTTGGAGTATGGGAGAAGTCTTCTGCCAGCTGAGAGTCAAAGGGGGATTTGGGGATGGGTGGGCAGGTGGAGAGATGGTTAAGAGCACTTGTAGTTCTCTGAGAGGACCAGAGTTCAGTTACCAGCATCTACATAAAGCAGCCCACAACCACCTGTAGCTCCAGCTCCAGGAAATTCAAGTCCTCTTCTGGCCTCCAAGAGCACCTACCACACACATGTGCACACACCTACACACACACACACACACACACACACACACACACACACACACACACGCACACACTTTAAAATCAAATCAAATCTTAAAGAATTCTAGCCAGGCAGTGGTGGCACATGCCTTTAATCTCAGCACTCAGGAGGCAGAGGCAGAAGGATCTCTGAGTTCAAGGCCAGCCTGGTCTACAGAGTGAGTTCCAGGACAGCGAGGGCTACACAGAAAGAAACCTTGTCTTGAAAAACAAAAAACCAAAACCAAAACCAAACAAACAAAAAACAAACTGCAATTCTGTTTCATGCTGGCCCACCCTAGAATCTTCTGTTACCAAATCAAGAATCATGGCTTCACTTGAGTAGATGTCCCTGAAGAGACTTTTCAGGCAACTTTGGGCAGCAACATTAACCTGTGTGGGCCCACTGTTGCTGACGGTGGGACTGGGGTTGGGGGCTCAAGGCCTGCAGCTGGGGCTGCAGGGCTTGTCATGAGGCACCCCCCCCCAGGTCACAGAATGTGGGTCCACTCTGGCACTCTTCACCCCCAGGTCTCTCCCAGATGCTTCGGGCTGCAGGAATATATCATAAGAACTCAGCTGGTTATGGCAAAGTCACTACCTGGAGGGATCAGGGAATTCCTCCAGAGGAAGCCAAATTCCAAGGAGTTTTTGGTGTTATTTGGCTTGTTATATATTAGCTGTCTTCTGTTATGAAAATCATGTGTGCCCTCATAGTTTTCCCAAATGACTTTTCCCTAAAAAGGCCTAACAGTGTGGACTGATCACTCTCTGGACAAACACATTCCAGGAATTTGGAGAACAGCCTCAGGAAAGGCTTTCTCTGGAATCAGATATCTCCCTTAGCCACTTTCCAGGACTAGCAGTAATAACAGTCCACATGCAAGTCTCCTGATTTAAGATAAATTCCACAAGGAGACACTGCTGAGGTCAGGTGGACATTAAGTAATAGCTTTACACAATTTAGCTCAGACCCTCCTTTCTTACAGCCTTACTAACTATAGACCTCTCTTTACCTAACCACTTCTAGGAATATTTATATAACCTTCTGTGCTAACAGCTATGCTCAACCAGAACCCCAGTTCAAGCCTCCCTGTAATTATCATCATTGGCAGCATCCGGCCAGGTCCATCCCCAGTTGGAGGAAAGTACCTTATCAGAGATACCTCTGTACTCTCTAAGAACAGACTTAACTATCCAGGTTCCCTTTTTGAGAAGGCCTGGTGGATGTGCCAATTAAGTTTTACTTCCTCCTTTCCCAAACCTTACCTCTAGTTCCAGATCTCCCTTTAACTATCACCAGAGGCATCTACCTGTAAACAGGTTGCCTAGCTACTGAGCACACTTTCCCCCACCCTGCAGAAAAAACGGCAGATAACTTGGACAGATATGAGCCACAGGAAAAAAGAAGACAGTTTTATTTTCTCCCATTGACCTAGCAACTTACAGATTCTTAACATTTTCTACCAATCATGTTTAAGACTATAGTTGAGCACATAAGAGCCCTTCTTAGATATTACCCAAATTTAGCCTTTAGTTAATTCATTCCCCATTGGTCATTTCCCTTTGGGATTGCAAATGATAATTAATGGTTATTGCCTCTCAATGTGATTCTTATCACCCTGCCCTTTGACCCTGGAAGCCTGGTTTTGCACTGCTAAGGGAATACTGCTTGTAAGCGTATATATACCAGGACTCCCAGGGCACAAGAGGACAGAGAAGAGAAAAGAGAATGGAAGAACCAGATGGGTAAGAACTTGAGAGGAATGAACTGAGATGGGGAAGAACTAGATTGAAGGGCTAGAAGAGAGGACTAGAGGAATGAGATGGAAGATGAGGAAGAACAAGATGAGAGAGAAGGAGATGGGAGAGGAGATGATATGGGAAAGAACTAGATGGATGAGAAAGAACCTAGAAGGGGCAGAACTAAGATGAAGAAATTAAGATAGAACCTAGAGGGGACTGCAGATAAGTACAGAGAGAAATCAGGCAAGAAAGGAGCTAAATATGAGAGCAGAATATAAGCTTGTAACTGACACAGAATAATAAAGTATATGGACTAAGGAGTTTCGTGTACATAGATTTTTTTT
Organism: Peromyscus maniculatus bairdii; assembly: GCF_049852395.1. NCBI lineage: Eukaryota > Metazoa > Chordata > Mammalia > Rodentia > Cricetidae > Peromyscus > Peromyscus maniculatus. Next base: position 1,159,659 of record NC_134855.1, on the reverse strand, counting down.
TTTTTTTTTTTTTTTGGTCTTTCAAGACAGGGTTTCTCAGCCAGGTGGTGGTGGTGGCGGCGGCGGTGGCGGCGGCGGCGGCGGCGGCGGCGGCGGCGGCGGCGGCAGCAGCAGCAGCAGCAGCAGCAGCAGCAGCAGCAGCGGTGCACGCCTTTAATCCCAGCGCTCGGGAGGCAGAGGCAGGCGGATCTCCATGAGTTCGAGGCCAGCCTGGTCTCCAAAGCGAGTTCCAGGAAAGGCGCAAAGCTACACAGAGAAACCCTGTCTCGAAAAACCAAAAAAAAAAAAAAAAAAAAAAAAAAGACAGGGTTTCTCTGTGTAGCTTTGCGCCTTCTTTCCTGGATCGCGCTCTGTAGACCAGGCTGGTCTCGAACTCACAGAGATCCGCCTGCCTCTGCCTCCCGAGGGCTGGGATTAAAGGCGTGTGCCACCACCGCCCCGGCATAGATTCATTTCTTTACATCAAAGATTAATTATCACCTGGTTGTAGATTCTTCCTGGACCCGGGGAGGGGACTATCGAGGGGCTGGACCCCCATAGTCCCCGATACCCAGAGATTCTAAAGCCTGTGCAGGATTTCAGATACAAGGACTGGGTAGCAGCTACGATAGTCAGAACTGACTCTTCAGAGGGAGATGCTGCCCACTGGTTCCCTGACCCTGCCCAGTCTTCAGAGGCAAGCACTCACTCAAGCTCTGGGCTTTCCTGCTGCCTTGCTCATTTGAAAATGACCACAAGTCCCTGGGCCTAAGGACTAGAGGCTTCTTTTGTAAGTTTTTATTTGTGTATGTGTATGTGTGTGTGTGTGTGTGTGTGTGTGTGTGTATGTATGTATGTATGTATGTATTTTCCCTAAGACAGGGTTTCTCTGTGTAGCTCTGGTCATCCTGGAACTCACTCTGTAGACCAGGCTGTCCTCGAACTCACAGAGATCTGCCTGCCTCTGCCTCTCATAGTGCTGGGATTAAAGGTGTGCGCCACCACCACACAGCCAGCCTCAGTTCTTAGAGGAGGGCTGACATGTCTTTACCTTGATGCTGAACATGCTTGTGTAGTAACTCGCAGAGCAGGGACAGAGAGAGACACGAGGAAGGCCACAGCTGGCTGAAAGAAGGGCATGGTGGGATACACTCCCTGAGAAGATAAGTGAGTGGCATAAAATGCTTCCCTGTGACCTTCCTTGAAGTTGCTAGGGGTGATGGGTGTGGGGAAGGCATTTCTGGCCCCAGGAGCCATCAGGTAGCTAGAGAACATATTCAGTGACAGGGTTTTGGATCTAAGTCCTTTAGACCCTTGGGCAGGGCCTGAGTCACCATCATTACCTCAGGAGTTCCCAGAGACTGCACCTGCCCCAGATCAGGGCCTGCACACCTGCTGGGCATGAAGCCCCTGGCTGCCAGGCCTTCTCAGCATTATCAGTGGCACCAGCTACATGCTTAGAGGAAGGGCAAACCCTCTGGAGGAGGGTTTCTGCCAGTCACCACCCCGAGAGGGAGCAGCACTGCTTCCTTAGGCAAACCTTCAAGTGCCTGCTTTACATATTGTGGTCCTGCTTCTATAAAAAAAAAAAAAAGGCCATGATGAGCAAGCCAGTAAGCAGCATGGCCTGTGCATGAGCTCCTGCCTCCAATTTCCTACCCTGTTTTAAGTTCCTGTTCTGACCTTCTTCAATGATGGGACTACAATATGAAAATGTGAGCCAAATAAAAACCCTTTCCTCCCCAGTTCACTTTGGTTACGTGTTTCATCACAGCAACACTAACCCTAACTAGGACAGATGGGGAGGGCTGCTGGAGGCAGACAGTCCAGTGAACAGGCCCAGGGTAGGAAGCAGCAGTCAGGTGGCTAGGGAACATGCCCGCAGGGTGTTGGTGCCTGAGCGTAGAAGAGAGAGGCCAGGACTTTGGCTTCCCAGTGCTCTGTCTGGGAGTCATGTCTGGTGGTGGTCAGAATGGCTTTGTAGTTAGCACACACAGGTCTCCGAGGAGCCAACTCAGTGACTTTGGCCTTTTGGGAGCGTGGGCGAGGGTGGGCCCGGCTCAAAGCCGCCATTGTCGTCCCCTTACATGCCTGACTGTCTGGAGCCTAAAATAGAGCCGGAATAGAGTGGTCCCGTGAGAAGATTCCGGCAAAGGGCTATGGGGGAAAGGGAGTGAGTCACTACTGGGAACCTTTGAATTTGACACTCCCAAAGCTGCCTCCCTGCCCAACCTCAGGAGTCTGAAATCCACTAGGGGAAGCATTCCACACCCATCCCTGTCCATTTTGGTCTAGTTGGGGTGCTGGAAGGCGTGGCTCTGGCCTCAGCTCTGTCATGGAGGAACTGAGTGACTTGCCCATGCCTCATCTCCCTGGGAGCCTGTTTCCCAAAGGTACCAGAAACAAGGGACCTCAGACACCCGCTGTGAGGGCTCTGGTGATGATAGAAGGGACCAATCCCAGGACCAGCACCACTATCCACCTCTGTATTTCTTTACATCTCAGTTTCCTGTCTGTAAAGATCTGTTATTTGCACGTTTCAGGTCAAGCAATCCATGTGCGGTCCTGAGAGCTCCTGGAACCTCCCACCTACACCTCCAAACCCAGGTCCTCAGCTGGCACAGTAGGGAACTTAGCCCAGAATGCTCCACTTTTTCATGCTCTGTACTGGACACACTCTTGCCTCCAGTTCCTTGCATCCTGGGGGTGAAGATGCATGTTGTCTCCAGGCCCAGAACCAGCCAGGAAGCCTGGCTCTTCGTGGTTACTATACTATGTGCTTGCCGCCCCCACCACCCGTATTTGACTCAAGTACGCGTTGTGTGGTGGTCAATTGGATCCTGTTCTGCGTGCAGAAGGCGGCTGCGGGGGGCTTTGCACCTGGTGTCCGGGTGCGTAGCTGGCTCGCCCTCTAGTGGCCACTCTGCTCAGATTCTTGCTCCGCCGCGGGCAGAACTGTCCCAAGGTCGTGAGACCCTTTACTGGTGTCTCCTGTCACCCTCCTACCTGCAGCAGCTCCATTCCCTGTAACCAGGGGGACGAGGCATGGGCAAGTCACTATGGCCTTACACAGAGGCCTCTCAGAGACCTTTCCCCACTGCGGCTGCGCACCCCGCCCCATTACCATGGAGATTGCTTGTACACAGTTTCCCTTCCCCAGTGTCCTAAGCGAGGCCCCTCCGACGGGACTGGTTCCCGCTTAGGAGGGGGCCCGCCGGGCTCTGCAGCGGGCACTCATGAACATCAAGGCCCCAACAAAGCTGGCCGTGGGCAGAGTGAGGTTCTTCGGTCAACACCGCGGGGAGGTGAGCCCTGGGTCTTTCCAGCTCAAGAACAGACTCCAGATTTATCTTTTCCTTTTGGTTTTTAAAACAGGGTTTCACTATGCGGTTCTGGCTGTTGTGGAAATCACTATATAGACCTGTCTCTTCCTCCATTGTGCTGGGATTCAGGCGTTCACGCTAGGCCCCCCCCCCCTTTTTCTATTTGTTTGAAGATAGGGTATCACTACGTAGCTGTTTAGCCATGAACTCTCGATGTTAACCAGGCCTCAAACTCATATGGATCTGTTTTGTCTTTTGAGGCAGCATCAGGCAATCCCCCGTCCTCTGCCTCCCTGGTGCTGGGATTAAAGGTGGGCACTATTATGGCCAGCCTAGACTCAATGCTCACTATAGTCGACTTTGAACTTGTCAATTCTTTTGTTAACTGTGGGAGCCCGTTCTGGGGTTCCTCGTGGCTTTACCCAGCAGGTCCTCATAGAGGATGATCAGGACCACGGGCCTGAGTGCAGGTGTCTGAGATGGTCTGCACTGGGCTGTGCTGGGGGAGGAGGTCTTTTGCTCCACCCCTTGGCGTCTCTATAAATACCCTGGACCAGAGACAGTCCCGGCCCGTTGGAATAGGTTCCAGGCCCTCTCGAGGCTATCCTGTATTTTCTATCTGTTTATCTCCACAAGATTCTCCGCTATAAATCCTTCTAATATTTCCTGCTGCTCGCACTCAAGAAAACTCTGGGAAGCTGTGGGGGTGGTGGGTAAATGCCCCACAGTTAACAACCCTAGCTGTCCTGGAACTGGCATCAGGCTGGCCTCCAGTTCCACTTGCCTCTGCCTCTCAAGTGCTAGGATTAAATAAAGGTCCACGCCATCATGCCTGGCTGATTTGTCAATTCTTTTCAGAACTGGCTTTAGGATTTGGGTTCCAGCCTAGGTTTGAAGGGTCCTGGAGGTTATTACCTCACCCTGGGTTCCTGGGCAGGTTAGAGTGAGGGGACCGAGGACTTCTGACAGGCATGAACCACTTTTGCCCTGTACTTTCAGGTCAACTGCTCTGCCTTCTCCCCTGATGGCCAGACCCTGCTCACAGCCTCAGATGATGGTTGTGTATATGTATGGGAGACGAAGAGCAGGCGCCTGCTGCGGAGAATGGCAGCCCACAGAGGTGGGACTCAGCCACCTGGAGCCTGTCTCGGTGACCTATGACTTTGGGGGAGAGGGTTGGAGCAAGAGTCTGGCATGGGCTGCTGGCAGGGAGAAACCAAACCTAACACTCGGGGACAGACCTCTCATCCTAAGAGACCTCGACTCAACTCTTCATTTTGTTTTTCTGGGACAGGATTTCTTTGTGTAGCCTTGGCTGGCCCCAAACTCAGAGATCTGCCTGCCTCTTCCTCAAGTACTTGGGATTAAAGGTACCACCTGGCTCAAATCTTAACTTCTAAACACTAGACATGTACCCAGTGGTACTCAGATTAATTCTCCAAAACTTTCCCTTTTTTGGCAGAACTGCACCCACGAAACACCCCATTCCCTTCCAGCTCCCCCCCCCCCCATCAACAGTATTTAACTGGCTTATTTCACTTAGCTTCGTGTCCTCAAGGTTACCTGTTGTCCTGTAGGGGTAAACTTTACTGTGTTCTTGGTTGTAGGATAAGCCTGTGCAAGCAAGGTGTCTAACCAGTTAAAACAAACGAGGGAACGATGGGACAGTGACTAACTCTGAAGGCAGTTTAGACCAGAGCCAGAGGGTGGGCAGTGAGGGTGTTACTAGGAGGGATTAGAACGGTTCTGGATGATGGTTTCTCAGATGGGCAAGCTGGGATCGTGTGTTCCAGCTGAGTCCAGCGCAGGTCAAGCCCTGGAGTTAGAATCACAGATGACAAATGTGGACTGAGGGCAGGAGAACAATGTCATGTGTTCCCTGCCTCAGGCCCAGTGAAGTTCTGTCGCTTCTCCCCTGATGGCCGCCTCATTGCCAGCTCCTCCAGTGACCGCACTATTCGCCTTTGGGATGTGGCAAGATTCAAGTGTCTACATGTGCTGAAAGGTAAGTGGCTGGCTTGACTAGGAGCCACAGGCTTTGTGGACTGTCTGTCCTCTTTCCCACCTTTGGGCTGGTGTCTACAGGTCACCAGCGGAGCGTGGAGACAGTCAGTTTTAGCCCTGACTCAAAGCAGCTGGCATCAGGTGGCTGGGACAGGAGGGTCATTCTCTGGGAGGTGCAGGTATGAGAGACTGGGGCCCGAGTCAGAGGTGACATGTGTTCTCTGTACCAATGTCCCTTAGCAGCCCCCCTACCCAACCAGGTACCTAAGACTTCCCATCTGGCTATGGCAGGCTTTCCAGGGCCCCCTGCACAGCATTTTCCAGCCTGCATGCCCTTCCTTCCTGAGGCAAGGCCCAGCTTCCTTAGGCCAGTGGCCAGGCAAGGAACATCTGGCCCCAAAGGCCTGGCCTAGTAAAGGGCTTTAGGCTCCTGGGCTGCCTCCCTCCACCTCTGTAGCTCACATTCTCTCTACAGTCTGGCCACAATGTGCGCCTCTTGGTTGGGCATCGTGATTCCGTCCAGAGCAGTGACTTCTCCCCCAATGCAGACTCTCTGGTGAGTCTCACCCCACCCTGCCATCAGTGGCCATAGGAGTGGCAAGAGCCATTTCATACTCATGGTCATTGCCCACAGGCCACTGGTTCCTGGGACTCGACTGTGCACATCTGGGACCTGCGGGGGGCGACCCCAGCTGCCTCCTATCAAGAGTTGGAGGGCCACACTGGCAACATCAGCTGCTTGTGCTACTCAGCGTCTGGGCTCTTGGTAAGGTGGGCTACCCCGTGCTTCAGGCCGGTCCCTATTTGCCCTGAGACCCTCAAGGGTACAGGCCATTGTGGGGTTCACTGAGCTCAGGGATGTCTGTTTAGGCATCTGGCTCCTGGGACAAGACCATCCGCATCTGGAAGCCCACCACCAGCAGCCTGCTTTTCCAGCTCAAGGGCCATGCCACGTGGGTGAAGAGCCTAGCCTTTTCTCCTGATGAGCTGAGGCTGGCCAGTGCTGGTTACTCACGCACAGTAAGTCACCCAAACCCAAGGCAGCACCTTCTCCAGACAAACCTCAGCTTTACTATAGTAGGCATGCCCATGGGCCCAGGTGCATTCCAACAGCAAGACCTAACGCCAGCACAAAGGACCGGGCTAATCTCTGACTGTCTCACATTTCTGTGCCAGAGGCCACGCAGGCACACTGAAACTCCCAACTCTACCGCCTGTTTTCACATCCAGGTCAAAGTCTGGGACTGCAACACAGGAGAATGCCTAGAGACCCTAAAGGTAAGGTGGTCCTACAGTGCTGGCCAGGACCAGTGCAGAGGCCCTGCAGAGGCCCAGGCCTGGCAGGACCCACCAACCCTGGCGCTGTGCTACTGACAGGGCCTGCTGGATGTGGCCCACGCCTGTGTTTTCACTCCCGACGGCAAGCTTTTGGTGTCAGGGGCTGCTGATGTGACAAGATGACACCTCTACCACTCCATGTAACTTACCACAGGCATAAAGTAAGATATGGCTGCATGCAGGGACTGCCCTATCCTGTAACCAGGGCTCACCCACTGTAGGTAAGTGGTCACCTGGGCCACCTCACCCCACTGGCCCCAGGTGGCCAGGGCGAAACAAGAAGCAGAAAGTCAGCCGCCTTGCGCTTTATTGCTTTCCATCAGGCCTTGACTGCGTACTTGCGCAGCGGGTACAGCCTCTCCTTGCGCTGCTGCTTCTTGGTCTTCAGCTTCTCTTCGTGCTTGGTGAGCCGGCGGCGCATGGCTCTAGTCCTCTTGGGTCGCAGGTCCAGAGGCTTGTACTTCTTGCCCTGGGACAGAGACAACAGGCTGAATCTGAGTACGAGGGGCTACCGGGACAACGGGAGAGGAAGCTGGACTTCTGAGCAATTTGTAGGCACTCAGAGCCTTTCAGCTGGGGACTGCCAATAAGTTCTAGAAGGTTGGCAGGCCCACTACTTGTACACTGAGCCCCTAATTTCAAGACTAGAGGGCCAAGAGGGGGCTAAACTTCACTGTTCTTATGTATCAACTGCTAGTAACTAAGTAAAAACCACAGCACAATCCAAAGGGCACAAGACACACACCGGGGTTCTGTGGTGGCTATTGCCACTGGCTACAATTAATGGACGGTCCATTAGGCAAGGCCTGGCCAAGGTCACCCTGACACAAGAGTTAAGACCCTAAGCCATTAAAAGAGCGGTTACCTTCCTCTATCTCCTAGTCTTTCCCAAGTGTTCGAAAGAAGCAGTCCAGTAGCCCCCCAGGAACCAGGTCCTATGGGTCAGGCTGTATGGAGAGCAGCCCCACCAAGAACTTCAAAGCAAGCTCCCCAGCAGCCAGTTGAAAAGCAGAGAGCAGGGCATGCACAAAGCCTTTATTCCCAGCCCTCAAGAGGCAGAGGCAGGTGGATCTCTGTGTGTGCGAGGCCAGCCTGGTCTACAGAGCGAGTTCCAGGGCAAAACAGAAAAAAAAAAAAAAAAAAAATTAAAGAAAAAAAGAGGTATAATCATGCGGCTGGAGAGATGGCTCAGCAATTAAGAGCACTGGGTTCAATTCCCAGCACCCACATGGTGGCTCATGCCTTTAATCACAGCACTCAGGAAGCAGAGGCAGGCAGAGCTCTGAGTTCATGGCCAGCCTGGTCTACAGAGCGAGTTCCGGGACAGTCAGGGCCACACAGAGAAATCCTGTCCTAAAAAAACAAAAAAGGGGGCTAGAGAGATGGCTCAGAGGTTAAGAGCACCGACTGCTCTTACAAAGGTCCTGAGTTCAATTCCCAGCACCCACATGGTGGCTCACAAGCATCTAAAATGAGATCTGGTGCCCTCTTTTGTGTACATAATGAACAAATAAATTAATCTCTAAAAAAAGAAAAAAAAAAAAGGCATAATCATGCTCCCTATTAATGGTTCCTCTCATCCTCAAAGGGACAGGCACCATCAAGTCACATTCTCATGCACCAAATTCTTGCAGGTGGATGGAGGATCCCAGAAAGCTGTGCAGGATGGGGTGGGGACACAAAGCTACCTCAGGTAGGCCCTCATCCGTGTTAAGTTCATTCATCCACTTAGAGCTCTGCCCCCAGAGCCCCACCAAACACACCTATCTACTGTTCTTTCTAAAATAGGGTGGCTAGATGGCAGAGCCCAATTTTAAGTGCCACACAGCATGTTGCCTGTAATCCCAGCATGGAGTGGCAGAGGGCATTAGTGAGCTCTAGGTTACCCTGGTCTACAAAGTGAGACCCTGTTCTGAAACTTCTTGTGGTCTAAGGGTATCTCAGTGCTGGTTTACTTACTTGCCTGACATTTGAAACTTCATGGTTTTAACCACAAAACACCACCTAAATAAAAAGCCTACATCTCCAGTCACATACGTGCCAGCAGTCACAGGGAAGCACAAAGTTTCCTACATCCAGTTCTCTGGTCCCCAGACTAAACTGAGGAACACTTCAAACCCTTCCAAGACTGTCAGAACCACGACAGCTTTCTGAAGTGCCAAATCCCAATACTAATTTGGTGAAATTTGCAGAGGCAATTAACTGACTCCACCAGATGACTTCAATTAAGGGGGATTGACTTGAGATCTGGTGCCCTCTTCTGGCCTGCAGTCATACGTGCTGTATACATAATAAATAAATAAACCTTAAAAAACAAACAAAAAAAAAAAAAAATGAGGCCTCCTCCAGAACTATTCCTTCTGGAGACCACAGCCCAGGTCACAGGAGTGAATTCCTGTGTGCCTCTGCAGTTTTGCTTTGCCTCTACACTAACATGACAAACAAGAATTTTTCCAGCAAGACAGGGTTCTGAAGAGGGGCTTTGGGACCTCAGTTTACCCACTGTGTGTGCGCCCTGGAACAGCAAGTGTTTGGCAGGTGAGACAACCACGAACAATTGGCCAGAGCTCCAGCTCCAAACAAACTCAATGACTGCAACACACATAGCTGAGAAGGCTGGACTCAGCTATGTCCACAGAGGGCTCCCCACTCTCACCACTGACCTATGCCAGTAGGGGAAGCTGGTAACGGCAAACCCGGCCACAAAATGGGAGCCTCTTGAGGGCATCCCGCCCTCCCGTGTTCCACAGAACCTCTCCACAACAGCTCCTGTCCAGTGCTCACCTTGTAGAATTTCCTGAGGTTTTCTTTTTGAGTCTGGTTAATGACGGTGAGGACACGGGCGATGGATTTGCGGACGACTCGTCTATGAAAACATGTCAGTGAAAACCAAAAAGTGCCAACTTGTGTCCAACTTCCCCAAGTCCCCCATCTGTATCACCTAGGAGGCAAAGTCCTGGAGGTAAGGGCAAGTTTGTCAACAGGCTCCCCAGGGAAATGTATGTGCCCAGAAACTTAATGCAGATAGGACAAGGAAAGGTCTTTTAACCCAGGCCAAGAGCTTATACCAAAGGCTACACTGTGAAATGGAAACTAGTCCAGCATTAAGGAATCACAATCTGATGAAACTCAACAGGTGTGAAGAGAGAACACCGAAGCCAGGAACAGGCCGAGAGCAGGTGATCAGAGGGCAAGGGCAGGTCTATTACTGTAACACGTGGTCTGGAGGTCTCAGGACATAATTTTGCTTATGTGTTTCTCTGCGCATCTTCTCAAGATTGTCTGGGATAGAATACTGGTGGCAACCATTAAAAAACCATGTTCTCTTCACCAAGTCTCCCTGGTCTTTAGCATGTGACTGCAAGTCCCACTACAACCCATGTAAGGGTCCAGGTAGGTGGCACCGTCACGGACCTTCAGGAATGTTCAGTTCTTTTTTTTTTTTTTTTTTTGGTTTTTCGAGACAGGGTTTCTCTGTGTAGCTTTGCGCCTTTCCTGGAACTCACTTGGTAGCCCAGGCTGGCCTCGAACTCACAGAGATCCGCCTGCCTCTGCCTCCCGAGTGCTGGGATTAAAGGCGTGCGCCACCAACGCCCGGCGAATGTTCAGTTCTTTAAACTACATAAATTTACCAAGGGTGGTGATTGGTGGGGAAAGGCACAAGGAGTCAAGGCAGAAAAGGGTGTGCCCACCTGGGCCCTCAAGGGCTACTTACATCTTGGAGAGCTTGGACGCGGCGCCGCCTGTCACCTTGGCGACGCGAAGTTGGGATAGCTCAACCTTCAGATCGTCCAGTTGTTTTAGCAGCTCCTCCTTCTTCTTGCCGCGCAGGTCCCGAGCCTTAATCTTGGCCTATACGAGAGGCGACTCTGTGGGTCACCAAGCGGAAGCTCCCGCTTTCCCCGCGGTCGATCGCGGAGGGATAGTGCACGGGTAGTGTAGGGTAGGCGGTCTGTACCGGCCCGAACCAGGAGCAACCATGCAGAGCGAAGCCGTAAAACCCAGACGCTCCTTGAGACCCCCGCTCACGCCCCGCGCCCCGTGCCGCTGTCCCCACGCATTCCCCCGCCCGGATGGCACTCGATTCCCCCGGCCTTACCATAGCTCAGCTGCTCACCGCCAAGGCCGCCTGGTCCGAGAGAAAGAGGAAGAGGCGGGGCCGACTTCCGTTACTAATGCCGGTGGCGCCGAACACCGCCAATAGAGTCGCGGCATGGAAGGCCCGCCCCGCCTGTGCGCAGTCGCGTCAGTGGTTCCCGCCCCTCCTGGGTATCCTTCCCCACTTCTGTTGCCTGGTCTCTAAGAAATGCTCCTGGGGAACCCTGAACCTTTTGGGCTGGGCAGCTCCATGCCGTGAGATGGCGCAGTGAAGGCTGCAGTAGTCCAATCAGTCGTTTATTCATGACGCCTGTCATTCCCTGGTCTGTTCCCCTCTGAGCTAGTCGTGGATGGTCTGGGTGTGTAGAGCATGAGGTGTGAGGGTTTAATTCTTTAAAACTTTGACAGGGTCTCACTGTAAGTCCCTGGCTGGCTGGGAACCTTCCCAATGCTGAGATTGCAAGGGGTCGCCACCATGCCCCGCCAGTGTGTGTGTAGGTCAGAACCACGTGAGTCTCGGGGCGTGAACGCAGGTGGTCAGGTTCCGAACCATCTAGCCAATCCAGTTTTGTTTGTTTTTTGTTTTCGAGACAGGGTTGTTTTGGTGCCTGTCCTGGATCTCGCTCTGTAGACCAGGCTGGCCTCGAACTCACAGAGATCCACCTGGCTCTGCCTCCCGAGTGCTGGGATTAAAGGCGTGTGCCACCACCGCCCGGCTTTGTTTTTGTTTTTGAATACAAGATCTCCATATGTTTCCAGGGCTGATCTGGAACTTATGTACCCGAGGAGCTGGCATTGAAAGTGTGCCACCACCTGGCAAGGGTAAGACAGTCAAACTCCATTGTCAATCAAGAACTGGTGGAGACCTTGTACAACAGTACAAATTACATTCCTAGACTTTCTGGATTTCTGATTATTGCTCTAGGTCTGTACATGATGCCACAGCCCTGTAATTTCAGCAGTGGAAAAGGAGGATCTGGAGTTCAAGCCTCCCACACTACATAGAGTATTGGGGGTCAGCCTGGGATGTTTATTGAGACCCTGCCTCAAAAGGTAAAGCGTTTGCCTGGCATGCACAAGGCTCTGGGTTCAATCCCCAACACTGAAATATGAATAAATAAAAACAACTCCAAAACAAACTCAGATTTTTGCTTTATTGCTAGTTACTAGTTGATATCTTGGTAATTCCATTCCCATCTTTGGTTGGTTCTCTTACCTGCAAAATAGTCTCTCTTTGAGAATTAGAGGACTTAACCTGACAACCTGCAAAGCCCCCAGCCAAGACCTGATATTAACATGGTTAATGTGGCCACAGCTCTTCACCTCCACAGTTTGACAGACCACTGGCACCTAGGTCAGCAACACAGACTCAGTTTCTGTAATAAATGACCATATGGACGAATTGGAGCCTTCAAGTCAGCAGCCACCCTCTCTAGCAGTTTCTCAATGCTGTTCAGTTCATAAAACTGATCTGGGTAGCAGAACAATCAGGGACTCAATAGGTAGTGTAAGGAGGATTTTTAGTCATCTCCCATCCCTAAGAGTAGCAGCTTACCCTTGTATCCCAAATGTTCGGTATAAAAGTGAGTTAAAGGCTGTGTTCCTGTGCCTGTTTCCAGAACCAGTCTTAAAGGTCTCCAAGGGCAGAATCATGTATTCGGTTTTGTGTTCTCCAGGCCCAGCTTGTGAATACTGGATGGATGAATAAATGAACCTTGTCCCACACTACTGTGAAGTCAAGGGATATGGAGAAATGAGCAGAAAGTGTAAATTAGTTTTAAATGGAAGCCTAAAGGTACAACTTCCTAGATGCTCAGGATTCTACTAGAGTTATGATTATGCATAATTTTGGAAAATTTTCATAGTGCTTGTAAGCCCGTCTCCCTGAGGACCTCCAGCTGTCAGGTTCCACCCACAGAACACACTAACTGCTCTAATGGCTGGACCCAGCCCCCTCCCTACAGAGTAAAAAGCCCAAAGTCTGGACTTTTAATCCCACCAATCCCTACCCTGGAAAGCTTCATCCTAACAAGTTCCACCCTCCTTCCCAAGAAGCTCTATATAAACCCTACCTTCTGCTCAGTTCTCTGCTGTTTCTTGCCCAAGCAGAGACAGCCACCATCCTGGTTTTCTCCCTCCCAATAAATCTCCTGTGTAAGGTTTACTGTGTGGTGTGACTTTGTGGTATTCCTTGGCTCTCAACTTTCAGGATACCTTCCTATCCAAGCTGTAACAATTACACATTTTGCCTCAGATCTGTAACACTTATAGCACTAGGATTAAACCCAGGATTTCCACTGTACTGGATGAGTACTACACACTAGGCTACATTCCCACACCTGCATCTTTGAAGTTATCTGACACTGCTTGTTTCTATTACATGTCCCATCTAATTTACCAGCAAATCCTGTAGGTTTTATCTTGAAAACACCTGATATGTTCCCATCACCCCCCCCCCTTTTTTCTTTTGGAATCTTCTTGGCATGAGCTACTATTGCCTACAGCCTACTCCTCACCCTCTACTCCTCCACCCCCGGAGCTGAGGACTGAACCCAGGCAAGCACTCTACCACTGAGCTAAATCCCCAAACCTGAGCCTACTCTTAGATAAACTTTTTTTTTTTGAAATAGGGTTTTTTTTTTTTTTTTTGTGTGTGTGTGTGTGTGTGTGTATGTGTGTGTGTGTATGCGTAACTTTGGAGCCTGTCCTACAACTCGCTCTGTAGACCAGGCTGGCCTTGAACTCACAGAGATCCTCCTGCCTTTGCTTCCTGAGTGCTGGGATTAAAGGTGTGCACCACCACTGCCCGGTTTTTTTTTTTTTTTTTTTTTTTTAAAGTCTTGCTATGTAGCCTTGGCTGTCCTGGAAATCAAATTCAGAGATCCTACCACACCCAGCACACTTCACCACTTTAGCTCTTGTTCCTAGATATTTTTTAATATGGCTGCTAGAAGTCTACTTTTAAAATTCAGTTAAAACATACCACTTCTCTCTGTTCAAAATTTCCAAGACTGTCCAATCGAGTAAAGACTGAATCATTTCCCTTTGAGAGACTTACAGGTACTGAGTAATTTTCTCCTTAGCACTTTGCCATTCCTGATGTAATATAAGACTGCTTTTAAAAATTATTTTATGTGTGCTATGTATGTGCAGTGACAGCAGAGATAATGATCTCCCTGGAGGTGGAGTTACAGAGCACTGTGAGCCACTATGTGAGTGCTGGGAACTGAATCCAGGTCCTCTGTGAGAGCAGTAAGTACTTTTTATTTTGAGACATGGTTTCACTAAATGCACAGACCTTTTTTTTTTTTTTTTTTCTTTCTGGTTTTTTTTCTTTCAAGGTTTCTCTGTGAGGCCCTGGATGTCCTGGAACTCACAGAGACCCACCTGCTCCTAAAGGTGTGTGCCACCACTACCTGGATAATGCACAGACTCTTGATCCTCAGGACTACAGGGGTGCACCACTAGGTCAGATTTCTTATCATGGATTTAAAAGCCTATCTGACAAACATCCATAAACACGAACTAGAACATTATTTCATTCACTCAAATAATCATTGAGGCCATTTCCCTGTTAAACCAGTATTTCTGATATTAAGAGATATGCTAGGGACGGATTGGAGAGATGGCTCGGCAGAGCATAGGTTGTTCTTCCAGAGGAACCCGGGTTCCATCGCGAACATCCATATGACATAATGGCTTGCAACCATTTGTGTAATTCCGGTTTCAAAGGATCCCACGCCCTCTTTTGTCCTCCAGCGGGCACTACACCCACGTGGTGCACAGAAACACTTCCAGGCAAAACACTCATATAAAGTAAAATAATAAAGAAAATTTAAAGATGTTCTCCTCAGAACATCTTTATAATAGCAGATATGAATTTCTGCTATTTTATGACCTGCCTGCGTCCCAAATTTCTTTTTAGGCATGGAGCAGGAATACAGGTGGGTTTTGACTACTTTCAGGATCTGAGACTTTATTCAGCATCTACTCGTTCCCACGGGAGCCTGGCTTTAGCATCCCAAGTTATGTTGCATCAGCCTTGCAGTTTTTGATCTGCAGACACAGTTCGATGAGAAGTATGCAAAGTAAAAACCATGTTTCAACTCCTGACTTTTGCTCGAGTTCTATTAGATGAAAATGTTATAATAAAATTTTTCGTATTATTACGAAAAAGATACATTTTAGCCTACAGCTGACATCAGGAGAAACCGCATCCTAGGCGTCCTAGCCACTGCCCTTCTTCCATCAGTTCCTGAATTACGCTGCTTTCGCCTCCTAAAATACGCCTCTTCAGTCAGGATCGGCCTGCAGGAGTACAGGTGGCCACAGAATCATCTTTTTTTCCCGGAGCGCCAGCAGGGGTCGCTACATCTTCAAGTAAAGATGTCCTCAAGCGTCCTGTCAGCCCCTGGGTTGCACGTTAACGCCAAAGAGGTCACTTCTATGTAACCGGATAGGGATCCTCTTATGGGTCAGTGCGGTTCGCGTTCAAAGTTGCCAGGCTCGGGCACTGCGCTTCACTCCCACTCACCCTGACTCAGCTCAAGGGTTTCATCTTCAGGAGCGGATGGAGGCGGTGGCTGGGCTCGCAGGCCCGTTGTTGGGAGGAGGACGCATAACAGGTGCACTAACAGACTACGCCACAGCAGCGTCCCACAGTCAGGCGGCACTGCCCCGCCCACGAGAGCTTCCGGTTCCGGCGTGCCCCGGAAGTGGGCGGGCGGCGGCTGCGCGCGGAGGAGGGGGAGGAGGTGCTGTGCAGCCGCTTCCCGCCCCCGAGCGGAGCCGGTGCGGAGGGGAGTGGAGCCGAGCCGGCTGTGCGGCCGCCGAGCTCCCGCCATGGCCCGGAACACGCTGTCCTCGCGCTTCCGTCGGGTGGATATCGACGAGTTTGACGAGAACAAATTTGTGGACGAGCAGGAAGAGGCGGCGGCGGCGGCGGGCGAGCCAGGCCCCGACCCTGGCGAGGTGGACGGGCTCCTGCGGCAATATCCTTCCCGGCGCGGCCGCTCGGGCTCGGCCTTCTCACCCTTCTCGCCCCTGCCCCTGCCCGGCTTGTCAGTCCCGGGGTCCCCGGGTCCGTAGTCCCTGGCCTCAAGCCTTTCTCAGCAGCGCGGCCCTGGAGCTCGTTTTACACCTCCGCCCGGCTGCGCTCCGCATCCCTCAGGGAGGCCATGTATGAGCCTTAGTATCCCTCCATCCTTCCTTGCAGGAAACGGGGTCATTCCTGGGCGCTGATCTTCGGGAGGGCCGGAGGTGAGCCACCTTGGATTCATTCAGCAGCCAGGCCCACTGCCCTGCTGCGCCTGTCTGTGGTTTTCTTGGGCCGGATTGCAGCCCAGCATGAAGAAAATAGGTGGGTGGGTTGTTGGGGGTAGACGGACCAGGGGAGGTGGGTTGAGGAGGGTGTGAGATTGCCGTGCCACCTTTTCTCACCTGTCACCACATTCCTCTGAGCACGTTGGGTTTTGAGCCTTTATGGGCCGAGCCACATTCAACAAGTGATTTGCGACTCTCTCATTAACCGCCTTATGCAGGAAGCATGGAAAAAAGCTAGTGATAGGAGACTAAGAAACACCATACAGTGTCAAGTATAAAAGTAGTTCCCAGGAGACTAGAAATGACTGCTCTAGTGGCCACAGAAAACAAACGTTTAGGACAGAAGAGTAAAAGTAGAGGTGATTGTCACAGCTGGCTTGGCCTCTTAGCAGTTTGAGCAACACAGGAAACTGATTTATTCTCACAGGAAGATATTTTTTTCTTTATTCAGATGGTTTGACAGGAAGTGTGTACCCCTCCCCCACACTTGCTAGGGCAGGGTTGGAGGCTCTTGCTGTATATAAGTCAGGTTCTGGGTGTTTAATCGGTTGACTCAGCCTGGGAAGTCAGTCTTACTGCTTTTGGGAGGAGTCCTTTAGTGAGTCTCTAATATATGGTTTTCTCTGTATAGTTTTGGTGCCTGTCCTGGATCTCACTTTGTAGATGAGGCTGGCCTCGAACTCACAGAGATCTGCCTGGCTCTGCCTCCCGAGTGCTGGGATTAAAGGCGTGTGCCACCACTGCCTGGCTCTCTAATATATCTTATCAACCCCCCCCCCCCCCCCCGGCCCCAAATAAAACAGGAGTGTGTTTTCAGACGTGGAGATTTCAAACTTGTATTTCCTGCACCATTCAGATGGTTAAATGGGGTCATGAGAATGGCCCCTGGAGGGAAGATTGGTTTTTAGTGTGGTGCAGGAGATTGACGGGCTTATGGGCACTCATTGTTGACAAGGCTCCAGAGTGAGGCATTTGGCCTTAGCTTATAGAGATCGTTTCTACATTCATGTCAGTATCAGAAACCTTGTTATCATGGAGAGTGTACTTCTTGGGATTGGGAGAAGAGAGGTTAGCAGATGACAAGTGAAACCCTAGCAGATGTCAGGCAAGTAGGGAGAAGGCTGGAGCTAGTAATTGAGTCCCTTCGAGGTGCCAAGTGTTGCACTTAGATCATTGCATTCAATTTACAGAACCTCATGTGAGTCTGAGGAGAGAAGAGCAAAGAGGTTTTGGGGGAGGCCAGGAGGAAGTGGTCTCAGGGCTGTGCTGAGAATTGTCATTGTGGAATAGGAGATTGAGAAAGTGGAAAGCTGTCTGTGCATCCACATAGGCTGCTTAAACCTTCCCATAAGTCACATACTCGCTCAGCCTCAGTATTCTTTCCCCAAATGATACAGAAAACTATGTTGTCCTCACCACTTCAATGGGCGCTTCACTGAACGAACATCTGGTGTCCTCCACAGCTAGTGGCAAAGGATTGTAGAGAGGGCTTGCATTTGAAGGTCATTGTAGCTTTGTGACCTTGACCTTGGGCAGGAAATTTCTCTTCTGACTCAGTTTCATTGTCTCGAAGGAAGAAGTCAGGTTCTTGTTCTAGAGGATTTTGCAGATATTAACTGCTTGTGGTCCTGGGTCCAAGACCCTGGGAAGATTTTTTTTCCTCTGCTCTGGAAGCTTTAAAGTATCACTATGGCTCCTTTTCTTCCTCAGTAAAGCAGCTTCTGGTCATTGAAGCAGGACTATAGAGCAGTGGCTTTTATAGTTTTTACCCCCGCCCTCCACATCCTTCACCCCAAAGAAATTTGGCAAAGTTTGGTGACATTTTGATTATCATAGTTTTAGGATGTTACTGGGAACTTTAGGGTGGTCAGAGAGGCTGTTAAGCATTCTGCAGCACACATCAAAGAATCTTCTGGTTTAAATGGCTGTAGGGCCATGGCAGAGAATAGTCTAGAAGGCTCTTCAGTTATCACAACCTGTTTTCTGAAAGTGTTAGAAGCTATCTGGGTATAGAGGTAGTTTAGTAAATTTTGTGTGATTGCAGAGATGCTCCCCCTGTTCCCCATTCTACCCAGCAGTTGGGGGCCCTTGACTGTCAGTGGCTGCAGAGCTGGACAAAAAGCTGCAGGTGGTCAAGCAGTGCCCAGCCTAACATTTTTGTCCTCATGGACTAAATTACATCATTTCTGTCCTTCCCCATCATCCATTTTGCAAATGAAATGATAGTCCATGTGTACTGTTAAGCCTCTGGGGATATTGTCTATGGATACCAAGTTAGAAAACTTATGGGGAAAAGGGGTATTAGTGACTGTATCAGGATTAGCCTTTGTTTGTTTGAGGAAAAGGAATTCCAAAACTAGAAGATAAGGTGTGGCGCTGGTCTACTGTATAAGGTAGGTCTGACCCAGCACAGTGGATGAGTGGCTGGCCTGGTGGCATAGACCAGCTTTTCTAGATGGTGCTTACTGGGGAAGCTGGGAATTTGGGTTTGTACCAGAGGCTAGCTGTCACACAGGGGGACTGCTGAACAGGGGTAAAGGCCTGATTGGGCAGAGTCATTCCTTGTTCTATTTTTGAAGTTTTTTGGCTTAAGCCAATGTTTCACATGAGGAAATGAAATTGGCTGATGTAATTCAGTTTAAAATAGGTGTCACCTTTGGGGACATAACCTACTTTGTAATTTTCTTTTGTGTGCTGGGTATTCAGAACTCAGCAGTGAATGTGGAGTTGGGATTCTAAGGTTTGTGGGACAAGGGAGCAAATGGCTCATTGTGTGGGCCAAAAGGGACCTGGAAAATAGACTCCCCCCCCCCCTTTTTCTTTTCTTTTCTTTTCTTTTCTTTTTTTTTTTTTTTTTTTTTTTGAGGCAGGGTATAACCATGTAGCTCTCTCTGGCTGTCATTTAATCTGCCTCTGCCCGAATGCTGAGATTTAAAGGCATGTGCTACTAGGAGGCCTGGTCTGGAGGTGGACTTGACACAACTTGATTTCTTTAATAGTTTGATAAGAGGCACTGAGTGAAGAGTTAAGATGTGTTTATGTCTCTATTCTTCCTTTTAGAATGAGAAGGTGAGAGAGAATTCCTTCCAGTCCATTTGTGCATGAAGATCCTGCAGGGCAGACAGTGCCTAGTACTGAGGAGGTACACGTAGGCTCTATCACACTCTTACAAAAGTGGGCAGTTTTTTGAGGAGGAAGGTTTAGGGAGATACACAGGAAGAGCTTTCAGGTTAGCAGAGGTAACTTTCACTCCTTCCTGTAGATTAGGAAAGCTCAAGGCTATAATAGGCTATGTCTGCCTGGAAGAGGCCAGCAGGAGACAGTAGTTGGTATGGATAAGGATCCCTTTGATTACTCTTGAGCTGTTTATTAAGTAAGGTCATTAATGAGAACATGGACATGTTTTGAGCATAGCCATCCTTAACTGGCCTCGATGCACAGGGGACATGCTTCGGGCCTTCCATGCAGCCTTGCGGAACTCTCCAATCAACACCAAGAATCAAGCTGTGAAGGTAGGACCAGGGCTTTGATTGTGTCCTCAGTAGCAGCATGAGCTCCCCAAGGCCTAGACAGAAGTTATACATCATTGGGAAGCCACCTGCTATTCTCCAGATACTGGTGCAGTAGGTAGCTTGATAACTATGTAATCTATAGTCTAAGGCCTTGCTGATGTATCAAAAGTAGTGACACTTGAGGTTGGGCTGACCTCAGTGGTAGAGGGCTTATCCAGCATATGGACTGCCCTGGGTTCAATCCCTGGCACCAGGAAAAAAAAAAAGTCATATTTACCTGTAGTAAACTATTTGTAATCTCAACACTAAGTGGAGTCACTTATTTGTAGAAATATGAGATAGAGTGAAATGTAAAGCCAAAGTTCAGCTCATCTATGTAGCTCTTCCCTAGGTGAATTAGAAAGGGATGGCCTTTCTGTCATGTTTTGTCCAGTGGTGTTCTGTAGCAGTGTTAGGATTGAAACTTCTGGCCTCATTCACTTTTTCTTTCCCCTGTAGGACCGAGCCCAGGGTGTAGTTCTGAAAGTACTCACAAACTTTAAGAGCAGTGAAATTGAGCAGGCTGTGCAGTCACTGGATAGAAATGGCATTGACTTGTTAATGAAGTACATTTATAAAGGATTTGAGAAGCCTACAGAAAATAGCAGTGCTGTGTTACTCCAGTGGCATGAAAAGGTATGTGACTACTTCGCTCCACTGCAGGCTGCAGTTCCCTAAGGTTCATACCGGCATGTCAGAATTAGAACAGATATAGGATGCTCATTTAGGAATGGCAGGCCCAAGCTGTGACATCACACTTTCTCTTCACCTTGGAAGCACCTCATCAGGATCTTTAAATACTGGCAGTCATACTACGTTTGCTTTTTAGTTGTGGATTTAGGCTAGGCAGGACAAACTACCCTTGATACAGAACATGAGGCAGGTGGCATGGTGAGGTAGGAAGGGGCTTGATGTTTCCTTTGTGGAAGAGAGCTGCTGCAATCAGGGAACTGAAGACATTTTAGAAATGCTGGTCCAGTCTCACTGACAGAAGGGGCAGTTGGGAGAAATCGGAGTTATTTAATATGGCTTTCATTTACTTGAAGCAGAAAAGGCTTTTTTGTCCATTACTTGAAGGTATAGGACTAAGGCCATGTGTCAAGCTTTTGTCCTGCTTATATGTCAGGCAAGCCCCCCCCCCCCCCCCCCACACACACAACACTTCAGCGAATATACCCACCACTTAAGGGGACCAGACTGGTCTGTGAAGAATACAGCTTTTTTATTTTATTTTCTTAATAATTATTTCCTGTTTTCATTGTTTTCCTGCATGTGTGTCTGTATGAGGGTGTCAGATCCCCTGGAACTAGAGTTACAGACAGTTGTGAGCTGCCATGTGGATGCTGGAAGCTCAACTCAGGACCTCTGGAAGAGCAGCTGCTCTTAACTGCTGAGCTGTCTCTCCAGCCCGCCCTCCTCCCCCAAGTTCTTGCCAAGAGGTTCAGCATGAGATTTTTAAAAGGGTCTTATGTAGCTCAGGTTACCCTCAAATTTATTTATTTTTTTGAGACAGGGTTTCTCTGTGTAACAGTCCTAGCTGTCCTGGAACTCACTCTGGACCAGGCTGGCCTCAAACTCACAGAGATCCGCCTGCTTCTGCCTCTTGAGTGCTAGGATTAAAGGTGTGCACCACCACCACCCAGCCCCTCAAATTTGTTTAACTGGGGATGACTTTGAACTTTAGATGTTTGTGCAGAGATTGCAGGCATGTGCCACCATACTGGGTTTATATGGTGTTGGAATGGAATCCTGGACTTCATATATGCCGGCTGGGTACTCTATCAACTCAACCACATCTCCAGCTTGAGATTTTTTTTCCCAATGCTAGAGGCAGAACCAGGGTTCTGGTATGTGTTAGGCAAGTGAGTCACTGAACTAGACCCCTTGGCAGTAGTGAGTTTTAAGAATGCTGCTTTTATTAGTAGGTCAATTTCCAGCCAATGGGCTGTGGCCTCTGGTCCTCTTGGTGGGGGTGCTGAGCCCTTTAAACCTCATCTTTGCCTAGGCTTAGAAGTTGCTGGTGGTGGTGTTGACTCTTAGGTGGTGTGGTAGCAAGGCTCTTGTATCCCTGTGAGGTGATTTTGTGTCAGTCTGTCAGCAGGCAGCTCTCCACGGACTGCTGTGCATTTCCATGGATAGGTAGGTGGTGGCAGGCTGGAAGCAGTGAGCTTGTTACAAGGAAACTCAGGCTGTTTCGTGCGTGGGGTCGCAAGCCAGTTCTATTGCTTCAAGAGTTGGCAGCTTTTGGGACCTTTGGCTCCAGGACGGGACTCTCCCTAGAACTTGATCTTTCCCAGCAAGTCTGGAACATGGAACATGGTGGGATTTAGGTCTGGGAATATGTGTCCTTATCTCTCCAGGCAAGTGATGCTCCCTTCTGGCCAGTCAGGTACCATTTTGACATGTTTCCTTTTCCTGTCCCCACAGGCCTTAGCTGTAGGAGGACTAGGCTCCATTATAAGAGTTCTTACAGCAAGAAAGACTGTTTAAAAAAAAGAATCATGTTACCTTGAGAAGAATTTTGGATGCCCAGGCTGGTGAAGAAGGGACCGACAATGGACCATTTTCCTGAACTCCCAGCTCAATATTCAGGAAACAAATCTGCTGAAATGTATTTTACTTTTAAGGTGGAGGGAGAAATTGTCTTATTGTTTCCTAAATTCTTTGCAGGATCAGTGTCTCCGCCTTTGTCTACAGAGTAACACAGAACTGACACTTGACTATCAGACTGACTGGCCAGATTATGTCAGGTGTACTTGTGTACACTGTTTGAAATGGGGAGGGACTATTTGGGCAGGTGCAGATCCAAGGGCTGCTGTGAAAAGGAGGGCTTGGGTTCTGAAGTGGGAAAAAACCTCAGAGTTTGTACAGACACTCCGTCTTCCCAGAGAAGACAGGCTCTCTTGGGTTCATTGTAAAGTGCCTGCTGCATCAATAAAGCTCTTGGCTTACTAGTCTATTCATTGCGGTGTGTTCTCTGTATGTTAAATGGTAAAGAAAGGGATGGTAATGAATGAGTTTGATGGTTTAGAAAGCTGATGTGGAAGGGATACAGGTGTCCCTGTCCTGCCATCCCCGAGGGGTGGGGGTAGGGGGCAAGCATGACAGTGCCATGGCTATGCCACACTTTGACCACAGTGATCCTGGATGCTACCAAGAGGCATTTTGCTGGTATCTATTGTTTCTTACTCCTTTGATTTGTATGTAATTTTGGAGCTTATTTAATAAAATGTTAAATGTTTAATTGAGGCTTCAAAAGTCATCCATTTGTATGATTACAGAGTCTTGGGAAGGTTCTGGTCACCATCTCTTGGTGTAGGGTCTGATGTATTACAGGAGTTAGTCATGCCTTGACAAATTTTCTTTCCAGACTAAATTAAACCCCAGCAAAAGCAGTTAGCTATTAGCCATAAAGCAAGTGTTCCTGAGCATCATAACTGCAGCTTAAAAGCTGGCAGAGGCCCCTATTTCATATTCTTGCAGCTCTGTGGCTAAAGTGCCATGGGCCTTGCCCTTCCCAGATTCTCTGCAGAAGCACTGATGCTTAAGAGGTAGGACTAGGCTGTAGGTTTCATTAAATCATGTATTTATTCATCTGTAACCTGGAGAGTTTGCTTCCTTTTGAAAGACAAACATCTATAGCCCTTGAAATACTAAATACAAAGCCAGGCAGTAGAGAGTGGCGTATGACTTTAATCGTAGCACTGGGGGCAGAGGCAGGCAGATCTCGAGTTAGAGGGCAGCGTGGTCTACAGAGTGAGTTCAGGACAGCCAGGGCTACACAGTAAAACCCTGTCTTGAAAAAAACAGGAAAAGCAAACAAAAAAACCCAACCCAAAAACCACATCTCAAGCTTTATCAAGTGAATCTCACTGTAGTTGCATCTTGAGGAGCTTTAATCAAAAAGTATTGCACCACAAAGGATTCGGCTACAGCAGTTTTCAGATAACACCATCCATCCCTATTTACATCGGTAGTACGATCACAGTCCAGTGCTCATATATAAAGGGCTACACGTACTGTCTCGTCACCAAAGTTTATAGAAGTAAAGTGCATCAAGCCACTTGGAATAGCTACTGCACTCTTCTAGTGCTGGAGGAGCTCAACATGCAGCAGGAAAGCCATTTAAATGAGTGGGCCCCATAGCCACACCTCAACCTGCAGGTAGGGGTGTGTGTGTGTGTGAGAGAGAGAGAGAGAGAGACAGAAACAGAGAGAGAGAGAGAGAGACAGAGAGAGAGAAAGAGAGAGAGACAGAGAGAGAGAGAAAGGAGAGAATACTAGCTCAAGGGGCTGGGAAACCTCAGGCCTAGAAAGGGCTTCCAAAGCTGGGATTGTAGCTACTTTTGGACTGCCCAGTCCTCTGAGGGTTCTTACCTGGGACAGGAGGAAAGGAGGAAGTCCTACTTGGTGGAGAAGCTACATCTTCCTCAGTAAAGTCACAGAGCAGTGGGACTTTGGTTTCATGTCCCCACTAAATGGGAAGAGGCACCCTAAAGGGAAACTTCCAAGAAGAGCCACAGCCAAAGCAATGCCATCCTGACTTAGAAGGCAAATGCTGCAAATACCTGGATTTCTGTACGGCACATTATATGTATATACATACATATGTTGACCTTAAGCTGAAAAACATAAATTTACTTAGATAAATGGTAACTTTAGAAGCTCCAGTTTATTTGCTAATGAAACTGATCAAACTCAAATTGTTTCCCTTGAGATCTGATGTGGCTTATCCAGAAGAAGTGTAAAAATGAACATAAGTTTCTATCAGCTAAAACTGAGGCATGTGTGCTATCAAGTGTGGCAGCCAGCTGGGCTGTCTGGATGCCATGTATGAATGTAGTGTTAAATACTTTGGGTAGGAGAATGAGAGCCTGCTTCCATTGAATTCAGCAGGTTGTTCTTAAGTAGAAAAGTGTGACTAGCTTTTGCTCAGTGGTAATATGACAGAATTCAGAGCAAAGCCAGAGAAATTCTACCGCTTCAGAGAGCAGGTGCCACAGAAGGCAAGCAAAATGACAAAGGGGCATGAGTCCTGGCACTAGAAAGACATGGTGCTCTGATTTTCCTTTTTAAGTGGATTTTATAATACAGGAGACATGTTTATAATAGTGAAGAAATTTTGCTATAAAAAATAGTTTAAAATGGTTTACCAGCAACCCATCCAAGACGAGTACATTCATTAAGAAGGCAATTGAGTGTATTTGGTGCTATATGTAGAGATCATTCCATCTGCTTGCTAGTTTTCTCAGGACTGGAAAGTTGCATACTTGTCAGTCCACACTGGCCCCGTTACCTATGAGATGGACACATCTCAAGTTCCAGGTGGTTGGGGAAACAAAGTGAAATGATACTTTCATGAGAACCCCGACATGCTAGTGTAAGGGGACTTCAAAGACCACCCTTGAGTTGGCTTTTTATGAAAGGACTGGCTCCACCTTAAGTCATGTCACCTCTGTTTGATAATTAGTTGTTACCTCACATGCCAATCACTTCAATTTTAAGTGCTAATGTTAAAAGATAGAGGACTCAACTGTAGCTGGCCAGAGCTGGGATATTAGCAGCACGGTGAAGATCTGGTCAGTGCTCAGGATCCCTCTTGTTTGGTAACCAGAATGACAGGGTTGGCTCCCTTCTGAAGTTCATATCAGCTTGCAGGCAGGTAGGCTTGTAAACAGTGTCTAGACACTTGTACAAAATACTGCAGTTACAGCGTTTAAAAACCCACCCAGTCTGGTGTGTCAGTGTTCTTTTCACAGAAAGAGTGTCAGCCCATGTAGCTCCATCCTTGGGTGGTTCTAGGACCATGGTATCCGAGGGTTGGAGATAGATGGTCGGATGCTGCCCTTGGGAGCTGGTTTGGATCCAAACCAAGACATCTGCATTTGAAACAGAAAAGGCTCCTGAGCTGAGAAACAGAACTAGGGGCAGTGGAAGGGGAAATAACCCTTGTCTTCTAGTCATCCCAGCTGGTCAGCAGTAACCAAGAAGTTTCCAATAACCCAGTCTGCAAGGCTAAGAGCCCAGATTCAGGAAAAGAAATGGTAGAAAGGAACTGGACTGATGAGAAGAGAGTGGAACTGGAGGTGGGTTTCTCCCATTCTATTACAGCATTTATGCAGATGCCTTAGCAATTTCATGGGGTTTGCTGTGCTGGTGACTGAATCTGAGACTTTGCATGTACTAGGCAAGCACTTTACCACTGAGCTATAACCCCAGCCCAGGGGGGGGAAAATGTTAAATATAGGTGCCAGGCCAGAAATGGAGCAATAGAGAAGTGCCATCAATGAAAATGCTGTGATGGGCAGAGGCAGGTGGATCTCTGTGAATTCGAGGCCAACCTGGGCTACAGAGTGAGTTCCAGGAAAGGTGCAAAGCTACACCAAAAAAAAAAAAAAAAAAAAAAAAAAAAAAAAAAAAAAAAAAGAATGTTTCCAGGTTTGCTGGGCAGTGGTGGTGCATGCCTTTAATCCCAGCACTCAGGAGGCAGAGGCAGGCGGATCTCTGTGAGTTCGAGGCCAAACTCGTCTACAGAGTGAGATCCAGGACAGGTGCAAAACTTACACAGAGAAACCCTGTCTCGAAAAACAAAAACAAACAAACAAACAAACCCCCCTCCCCCCAAAAAAAGAAAATGCTATGATGAACAAAGTCTGGCATCTGGTGGTGACAAAGAACAGAACATTGGGCTAAAGAATGTTCTTTAGGAGCTGGAGAGATGGCTCAGCGGTTAAGAGAACTTGCTGCTCTTCCAGTGGTCCTGAGTTCAATCCCCAGCAACCATATGGTGGCTCATAGCCATCTATATACGATATGATGCCCTCTTCTAGTGTGCAGGTGCACATGCAGAACACTCATACATAAACTAGAAATAAAAGACTGTTCTTTGAACTGCCTGGTCAATCTCATCTTACAAAAGCAAGTAAGTTGCCGGGCGGTGGTGGCACAAACCTTTAATCCCAGCACTCAGGAGGCAGAGGCAGGCAGATTTCTGAGTTCAAGGCTAGAGCAAGTTGCAGGACAGCCAGGGCTACACAGAGAAACAGTCTTGAAAAACCAGAAGCAAAAAGCAAATAAGCTGAGGTACAGCTGTGGCTGGTCACCTGCCTCAGGAGCTGGTCTGGATGCCAGTGCTTGGGTAACTGACAATCCTGTGCAGCTGTGGAAACAGCAGACTAGGCAAGCTTACCTTATATTCCAGAGTTTCTTTGAGCATGTTCTCTTCTTCTTGTGAGAAGTTTAACAGCACTGACACTGCTTTTATGAGATGAAAAGCCTGAAACAAAACCCACTTTTACTGCCATAGGCAAGGGGTGGTGGTGGGGTGGTGGTGGTAGGTAGGCAGTTAAGGGGTTAAATGGCAGCACTTCCTGTTTGCCTTGGGTCACAAGGATGAGGTAGTGGGTGCTTTCCAGCTTTTTGAGTCATCTCTCACTTTGGGGACTGAGAGCCAAGAGAACATTCTCAATAGCTACCCTGCTCTTCATGCTGGACAGACTGTTTCTAGGTCTTTAGCTTCAGCAGCATTAAAGCTAGAATTCAGAGGGGAACCCACATCTCCCCAGGAGCCACTTCCCATTATAGTCTGCTTAGCAGGTCAGCACTGAGGGATGAGGGGAAGTAGGTAGAAGGAGACTGAGGGAAGCCATGCAGGATAGACTCTACGAGCCCAACACCCAAAAAAGCAGCTGCAAGTCTTTACCTCAGATTCTCGACAGGACATGAATTTTAAAACAACATGTTTAAGGTATTCAAAATTGATCTCTCGGGCGTCAGTCAGGTCAGCATTATTGGTGACAGAAGGGGCCATATTTGGTATCTCAGGACCTGTCTTCTCCCGGACCTCAAAAAGCTCACTGTCAGGCCTGATTTTCTGAAAAGCAATGGGAAATGTGCCATGTCAAAGCCCTCCAGCTAGGTCTAGGATCACAGGAAGGTTCACCAGACCCAGATGTGACCAGCTCTTGACTAACTAACTGTACATCATTGGGCAAAAGGACCCTTGACTAGGGAAGTGCCTGAACCTGAGGAAGGCTTAGCTCTTCTCTTGGGGTCAGTGGCTGAGAGGAGGGAACTAGGTCATGTTTTTCTGTCTATGTGAGAATGCATGCAGGCATGGAGAAGGCAGACTCAGACCTCATGCCCAAGGTTGCATGGTCACAAGAACACTTCTCAAGACTCTTCTCCCACCAGCCCACATCCAACTTCTCAGAGAACCCTCTGCAATCAACTAAGAGAGCACCCCAGGCAGCCAAGGACTCCAAGAGGACCAGAAAATCAGGGAGGGCATTTGAGTGGGAATATGTGGGACTGAGTGCATGGAGGGCACAAGTGGGCACTCACCAGCTCCTTCTGTAGAGTCTTCTTAAGTTCCAGCATCCTCTGTTGCATCTGCTTCATAATCTGAGGTAATCCCCACCCCAAAGCCAGCTGTCAGTGCCGTGTTAGAAGGCCTTAAGAGGCCCTCCTGTAAGCTCATTCTCAGTGACTCCTTGGGCTTCCTTGCTGCTGCTCCACCCTTTGCCTTCCCAGGATCCAGAGGGGCCAGAGTATCATCATGTTCTTTCAATAGAACACTGCCTACCCAACCTTGTGTGCGGTCCCTCAAGCCTGCTGGCAGTGCCCATACACTTGGAGAGTGCTCCTGTGAGTGGCTCTGTAGAATATATTCCATTTTTTAAAAGTATGGGTGTTTTGCTTTCTGATGTGTCAGATCTTGGGACTAGAGCTGCCATGTTGATGCTGAGAATTGAACCCAGGTTCTCTACCAGCAGTGCTCTTAACCATTGAGCCATCTGTCCAGCCCCTCAGATTCATTTTTCTTTTCTTTTCTTTTGGTTTGGATCTCACAGTTATCACTGCTGAACGGATACTCTGCAGTGTAATTCAAGATAGTGTAAAAGGTCATGAAGTTTTTCTGTATAATCTACCAACACTGTTTTGTTTTATTTTTTATTTTATTTTTTTTAATTTTGATTTTCTTTTTTTGAGACAAGGTTTCTCTGTGTAGCCCTGGCTGTCCTGGAACTCTGTAGACCAGGATGGCCTCAAACTCAGAGATCCGCCTGCCTCTGCCTCCTGAGTGCTGTGATTAAAGGCATGAGCCACCACTGCCCAGCTACTTGGGAGACAGAGGCAGGTGGATCTCTGTGAGTTTGAGACCAGCCTGATCTACAGAATGAGTTCCAGGGCAGCGAGGGCTACACAGAGAATCTCTGTCTCAAAACAAACAAATAAAAACAAAAACAAAAATAAAAAAAGGAAAATGTTTTAAAGATTTTTTAAAAAACTTTGTGTATGTACAATGGGTGGTGGTGGTGGCACACAGCTGTAATCCCAGCACTCAGGAGGCAGAGGTAGGCGAATCTTTGTGAGTTCCAATACAGTCAGAGCTGTTACACAGAGAAACCCTAACCCAATCTTGAAAAACAAACAAACAAACAGCTACATGGTGAGACCAGTCTCTAAAAAAAGCTTCACATGGCCCAGGCTGGCCTTTTCTTCTGGCCCTTCTGCATCTGTCTCCAGAGTGCTGGGTTACAGCTGTGCATCACTACACTCAGCAAGGATTTCAATTTGCACTGAGAGATGTAGACATAGTAGGACAGAGGAGTGAGACCAACAGCCATTGGAAAGCCAGCACCAACCTCTTAAGGAGAGATGGCAGACTTGTTGGAAGGGATAACGACAGTGAGGAGGAACAGCAGGGCCTCAGGCCTGAGAGCTGGGCTAGAGCAGACCCATAGCTAGCCAGGTGCAGGGTGTCCTCACCTTATTTTTCTCTGTAAGTTGCTGCTCTAAGTCCTGCTTTTCTTTCTGTAGCTGCTCTAGATCCATGGCCTCAACCTCACCATTTGGAGTTCCTTCTGAAACCTGAAGCTCATACTCAGAATCCTGCATGGCTTTTGCGATGACCTATGGGATAGTGGCAACAAGACAAAAGGCAGGAGTTGAGATGCAGGTCTGTGTAGAAGAAGTGCCAACTCACTGCATACGTGTTCTTTGGCATGCTGCAGCAAGCAGCTGGTTGGAACTAAGGTCAGACATAAGAAGGTTTTATTCAGTGGCCACCAGGCCAACTAGAGGCAATCAACTGGCACACTAACAGGTGCTGCCACACAGATGGCCCCATAGCCTCAAGCCTCCTAGACAGCTGAGCACCTTTACCATAAAGACAGGACCCTAAAGGTGCAGAGCAGGCACTCTACCCTAACCCTAGTCTAGGGATAGCACTCACAAGTGGCTCCTGGCCCTGCAGCTGCAGGGGGTCCTCTCCTCTTGCGGTCTGCACTGCCTCCTGGGCTCTGCAGCTCCTTAAAGCCTCCACTTCACTCTGCAGTTGGTGCATCTGCAGCAGGGCAGAATCGTGATCTAGGGTGGTAGAGTATAGTGTGAGCCAGTAACTGTACACTGCTTTGTGATAGGCTGGCTCACTAGTAATACCCTTGCTGGTCATGGATAGACTCACCTTTCTCCAGCTGGTGAAGTTCCTGTTCCTTCTGGAGAAGCACTTTGTCCTTTTCACACAGGCTCCGATTTTTCTCTTCTATGATGGCTGTCAGCTGGGCAGCCTTAGCAGAAAACTTAGCATGAGAGGGGCTGACAAAATCCCCTCTCCCACAGGGACTCCAATTTCCAATTGGGGGCAGTGGTGGGGAGCCCTCCATGACATCCGTAGCCTAGAACAAACCTATGGCAATTGGATCCATTCTGCTTTATTGCCCTGCACAGGGTGCTTCCCCTCATTTGCCCTAAGGCCTATGCTGGGCCAAGCTAGAGTGTGGAAGCTTTGGTCAGCCTCTCAGTACATCCTTTCCTGAGCATGCTGCACCACCCTTTTGCATCACATCATTCTGGTGTCAGAATGTACCAGGTATGATTACCCTAGGTTCTTTTCAGAGGTGACTAGCCTTCAGATTGGTCAAGAACTCATTAGAGGCCTCTAGCCAGCAAGACTAGAGCTAGGTGCTCTGTCTGTCCCCACATACGGTTTTCCCTATACTTCTGGCTGGGAACTCACCTTTTGTGGGTAGTAGATGGTGATGTACCACTTCACAGAATTAAGACCGTTAGATCCCTACCAAAGGACTTTTCTCTAATCAATATTTTACAACTGAGTCATGAAAAGTTAGGAAGGGGCATTACCTGGGGTAAGGTTTCTTGGTAATAGTTTCTCCTAGAATCCTACAGGTCATAGGGCATCTCCCAATTGACTATGTTGCATGAGACCCTTGACATGCCTACCCTGGGTGTGTGGGGCCTCTCTGATGGTCCCCAACGGGAGGCACAGTGCTCTTAAGACTGCAGGAGAACACACTTTAGTAGCCAGCTAGGGGCATACCTGTTGTTGGAACTCTTCCCTCTGTTTCCGCACCTCCTCCAGGGCTTGAGCCATAGCCACACTCACAATTTCTCTTTGGCTCCATTCATCCTAGAATTAAAAAAAAAGGCATGTGGGCTGGAGAGATGGCTCAGAGGTTAAGAGCACTGGCTGCTCTCCCAGAGGTCCTGAGTTCAATTCCCAGCAACCACATGGCAGCTCACAACCATCTATAATGAGATCTGGTGCCCTCTTCTGGTCTGCAGTCATATATGCTGTATACATAATAAATAAATAAATCTTAAAAAAAAACAAAAACAAAAACAAACAAACAAAAAAAAACAAACAAACAGGCATGTGACTGAGTCCCAAAACAGTCTATATTTTCTTATCTTTGTCCTTCACCTCTAGCCCAACAGAGGGGCCCCCCCACTTTGCAGGGTCCTCTGCTGACTGCCTTGTTGGACACCGCATCTGCTCTCATGAATGGGCACATCAATGAGGGCCAATGGTCCTAGGAGCTGACCATCTAGTAACCAGAACTGGTCTAAGAAATCCACACAAAACAAGAAGGCTCACAGGCACAACCTGGTCATAGGAAACGGAATAAAGCAGCTGCTGAGCATTACAAGAGCTCACTCTCATCCGCAAAAGCCCTTTTAAAAGACTTATTTTTATTACTTATGTGTGTGAAAGTGTGAGTGTATATCATGTGCGTATGGATACCTGCAGAGGCCAAAGGGGGCCTTGGATACCTTGGAGCTATTATGAACTGGCTAACTTGAGCAGTCAGAATTGAACTCAGGTCCTCTGGAAGAGCTGGAAGTCCTCTTAACTGCTGAGCCACCTCTCTAGTCCCCATAGTACTATTAAAATTTTAAAATTATATTTATTCACTGTGTGTGTATGCATGTGGGTGGGCATGCCACTGTGTACCTGTGGAGGCCAGAAGGCTTAGTAGCAAGGCCTTTATCTGCTTAGCCTTAATCACCAGATCATGAACCCATCTTCCTTCCTTCCTTCCTTCCTTCCTTCCTTCCTTCCTTCCTTCCTTCCTTCCTTCCTTCCTTCCTTCCTCCCTCCCTCCCTCCCTCCCTCCCTCCCTCCCTCCCTCCCTCCCTCCCTCCCTCCCTTTCTTTTCTTTTTTTCCCCCCAAGATAGGGTTTCTCTGTGTGGCTTTGGCTGTAGACCAGGCTGGCCTTGAACTCACAGAGATCTGCCTGCTTCTGCTTCCCAAGTGCTGGGATTAAAGGCGTGTGCCAGCACCGCCTGGCATATGAGCCCATTTTCTAAGAGTGAAAACAGGCTCCAAGAGTTTGGGGGATTTGCCTCAGGTTTCAGAACTAGCAGGTGGCAGGACCAGATTGAGAGCCATAGCCAGCTGGATCCAAGTCCAGGGACTCTGGGTGCCAGCCTCTCCTTCCTAAAGTATCTTCAATGACAGCAAGCACATCAGTCCCCTAGCTGACTGGGAGGGCTTTTGCAGCACAGGACTGTTAGTCACCACTGTTCTCCTCTGACAGTGTGTTCATGCTTGTTAAGAATCACAGTGTGAAATACAAGCTCTTGGGTCTTGACCATGGTCAGAAAAATACCCAGGGGAGAACATGAAGTAACATCTGCTGTTTCTGTCTACTTAAAAACCCCCTGCTCTTTCTGTGTAAGCATCTTATTTCTGTCTCCCATTCCCACCTTGAGGCTCTATAGGGAAGGGTTAGGCTGTCAATAATGATGCCCTAATTTTGTGGCAAATGATTCAAGTCTGACCTATACTAGCATCTCTTCCCCTTAACCAAATTCAGCTATCAGGTAGTTTTGTCACTGAGATGAACAACCATATTCTTTTTAAAATTTTTTTTTGTTTTTTCAAGATGAGGTTTCTCTGTGCAACAGCCCTAGCTGTCATGGAACTAGCTCTGTAGACCAGGCTGGCCTTGAACTCATAGATCCATTGCCTCTGCCTCCTGAGTGCTGGGAATAAAGGTGTGCACCACCACCACCCGGCCAACTACATACAGTCTTTTGTATAAGGACTTTTCTTTATACTCTGAAACTAAGTTGAAGAAGGCCTCCTGAAACCTGAAAATGTTCCAAGATCAGAGCTGATGTATGTCTGTCCTCACATACAGGAAACTGTCTACTGAGGGAGAAAGAAGACAATCAGTTTCTCTGGGTCTGTGAGAACCTGACTGTTCTTTCCAACTCTCCGTGGGTCAGCTGAAGGACCATGGTATGCTGGACCTTAATTGAGTAATCACAATTGTCTTCACAGTGAGTCTAGCTCTGGCGGACAAGGACAACTGGTACCTGAATTTGAGAGGCTAAAGATGAGACCTTGAAATACACTGTACAAGACTCCTTGCCAAGGTTCTCTGATCATCTACTACTACCAAATGTAGGTGTAGGATGGGGCTCTGTTGGCACAGGGGAAGGAGCTAGAGATTCTGGCTTGGTAAGAATGCTTTGCCTACTAAGGAATGTTTTTGGGGGAAGCTTAGGAGAGATGCTTGTAACTACCAGTGTCTAGAAAGGCAGATGGTCTCAACATGTCTGAGAAGACAGGAAGGCAGGCTGGGTCACAAAGGAAACTCATGCTAGAGAACTGCCCTTGGCACCGCCCCCCTCCCCCCAGTTTTTCGAGACAGGGTTTCTTTGTGTAGCTTTGGAGCCTGTCCTGGAACTCGCTCTGTAGCCCAGGCTGGCCTCAAACTCACAGAGATTTGCCTGACTCTGCCTCCTGAGTGCTGGGATTAAAGGCGTGCGCCACCACTGCCTGGCTCTTTGGCACTTTTCATCTGCAGTCATGTCTGATCCTCTAAATAGTCTTCTTGAGGTCAGAGGTTACAACTTCCATTTTAAAAAGAGAACATGGGCCAGATGTGGTAGCACAGACCTGCAATCTTAGTGTTTGAGAGTTTGAGGCAGAGAATTCCAAGTTCTAGGCCAGCCTAAGCTACATGGAGACACCCTATCTCAAAGAGGCAAACAAACAAGGCTGGGGGCTGCTCTATAGTAAAGCACTCAACTATCATGAGGGAGACTCTACGTTTTAGGCCAAGTACCACCAGACAACTAAATAACCAAATACCAACTAAATAGCAACTGTAGCAACACACACACACACACACACACACACACACACACACACACACACACACACACAGAGACATGCATAAGCTCACACACTTGCATTCACACGTGCAAGCATGTACAACAGATTTATGATAATGAGGGATTACACTGGCATACATGGCCAGGTAAATATAACTCTGAAGTGCCTCAGAGCCCCGAGAGCATCCAACTATTGGACTCCAAGTTGATACTCCAGCCTGCCAAAGATGTAACATGGTTTTATATCTTTCAGGAGCTGTTAGGCTTCCCACACATGGCAGCTATGCACCTGGGGTTGAGCCTGGTTTTGGGGGGAAGATGTTCAGGGAATAGCTTGTTTTAAAAAATAAAAATAAGTTGGGTGTGGTGATGAACACCTTTAATCCCAGCACCAGGGAGGCAGAAGCAGGCAGATCTCTGTAAGTTCCAGATGGGAATGTAGAGGGAGCCTGTTTTTAAAACAATAATACAGCACCAGAAAACCCTAAACATTTATATATATTAAATGACAGTCCTTTAGAAACATACGAAGACAGGAAGAAGAGAGAAAGGCTTGGAGAGATGGCTCTGCAGTTTAATTCCCAGTATCCACATGGCAGCTCACAACTATCTGTGACTTCAGTTCTAGGAGATCTGATATTTTCACACAGATAAACAAACAGGCAAAACACCAAAACACATGAAATAAAAATCAAAGAAGAGCAACAAGGGGACCCGACATCAGTGAAAACAAGTGGTCCAGGTGATCCAGTATCTCAGAAAGCCTATGTTGCAGTTTCCTCAGAGTTCTGCATCCAGAACAGCTTGAAGACTGATGGTTGAGACAGTCCAGCCTCACAGATTACTCCAAAAGCCAGGACTTCAGATCAGCCTTGCACTTTCCCGTTGCACAGAGACTGGACAACAAATGATACTTTCCCATTGCACAGAGACTGGACAACCTCTCCTAGGACTTGACCATTATCCCAATTTTCCCAGGGTCTCTTAAAGATGCCAGCACCCTCAGACAACAGTAAGCAATCCAGAGAACACAATGCCCACAATCCCAAGAGGTGGAATGGATGGCTTTTGGTCATTCAGTGGGTTACAGATGTTTGTCATCGTTTGGGGGGGGCTGGTTAAGAGTTGTTATTGGTCATAGGAAAAGAAGCTAAACAAGGGAGT
This sequence comes from Peromyscus maniculatus bairdii, assembly GCF_049852395.1. Taxonomy (NCBI): domain Eukaryota; kingdom Metazoa; phylum Chordata; class Mammalia; order Rodentia; family Cricetidae; genus Peromyscus; species Peromyscus maniculatus. The sequence goes on along the minus strand of NC_134855.1, from coordinate 1,124,449 downwards.
TAGATTCAAGGATCTCTTTCTGAAAGAAAAAATAGGGGGATATAGTATAAAAAGGATGAAATAAAAGGGTGGATTGTTGAGTCTACTTTTAAATAACCACTTGTCTTAAATATTTTACATTGGTATGAATTTTCGTATATTGATACAAATTTAGGGCTATTTTTGTTATACTATATATTTGTTTGTATTTTTTTTTTTTTTGTTTTTTCCAGACAGGGTTTCTCTGTGTAGCTTTGCGTCTTTCCTGGAACTCACTTGGTAGCCCAGGCTGGCCTCGAACTCACAGAGATCCGCCTGCCTCTGCCTCCCGAGTGCTGGGATTAAAGGTATGCGCCATCACCGCCCAGCTTGTTTCTATTCTTGTTTAAGGTATTTTATCTATGCAGCTCATTTAAAAATGTTATATCAAGTTTTAGTCTCTGAAAGCTATTTAGGATAATAAATATAGGTTAATAGTCATCTATAACTATCAAACTTATAGTCATATTAGATATATTCTCAAGGTCATACAGAGATATATTTTAGATAGGAGATCTTCAAACACTTCAAAGACCACAGATTATAGCATTTAAATGTTTTCATAACATGAGGCTTTTCTTGACAATGAGACATGTCTGCTCCTGGTGGCACCAATCTACTTAAAAAAAGGATGGGCATCAAAGAACCTCTATATGGAGTTTTCTTTCTTTATGGCAAAAGCTAGCCATTTGGGGAAGAAAATGCCCTTGCCTCGACTGCTGACAATATGCTGTCCAAACTGGACAAGCAGGACATAAAAGAAAGCGACTGCCAAACTTTGCCAAGACAGAGTAGGAGAGTCCTTCAAATATTCCTGCTTCATAGAAAAGTCTATCAGATATTCTAAGCCTGTAGGTCAAAGATGGATGCCCCAATGTTGCAGAGGAATCTTGGGTGACTGTCCAGGCAGCCAGCTGTTTCTGTTGTTTCTTTTAGTTTTGAAAGTTGCCTGCTCTGCACTTCCTGTTTACTGAGGTAATATTATATTCTTCTGGGGTTTTTGATGGAGTTGAAGACTAGACAGTCATAGGTATAGTTTTCCTTAGTTCTGATAGAAGGTAAATGAAGTGCAGAGCTTTTAACTCATCAAGATAGAATAAATAATGGAGTATTTTCTCCAAATATGCCAAATATAAATGGACTGAACATGGTAAATGTAATGCTTACCTGATAGTTGTTATTGTTTATAGTTTCATTATGTTAGAATTAAAACTTTTCCTTTTTATATAGACAGAAAGGGGAAAATGTTGGGGAATAATCTTTACACTTCACTTTTGTGAAGATTTGTCACTTGGACTGGTTTAAGAAAAAGCTGAACCACTAACAGTTACGCAGGATTTTCAAGGCAGAGAGGATGCTGGGAAGAAGGGTGGAGAAACTGAGAGTTGCCAGCCAGATGCAGAGGAAGCAGGACGTGTAGGAGATGAGGTAACAAGTAATGCACGTCAGGGAAGCACATAAATTAACAAAAATGGATTGATTTAAGTTATAAGAGCTACCTAGAAACAAGCCTAAGCTATTGGTCGAGCTTTCATAATTAGTTAGAAGTCTCTGTATGTTGTTATTTTGGAGAGGCAGGCAGGACAGAAAAGTCCACCTACAAGGCTGCTTCTTCCTGGGGTCTTCTTGGTCCTCATATACATCCTTTTGCACTGTCAACAGTAATTCTTTCCTGAACTAGCAGCTGCATCAGCCTTGCAGTTTTCCTGGCACTTGCCACCCAGGCCTTCCACTGCCTCCTTCCCACATACACCAGCACTCCATCTGAGGTCTGTGTGGCAGATGTACACAAGCACTTCCTTTATCTAAATTTAATAGTTATAACTTCCTTACTTTACTCCTCCTCTGAGGGTTGAAGATGCCCTTGTAGTTGCCACCTTTGTAGTATCTTTGTTCTTTCAATACAAGTCTTTTATTGCATCATAATGTATCACAAATTGTCTTATGACCCAAGGTCTTGTTTCTGTGGCTGGATCACTGATCTTATTCACCAGCCTGCTATACTATTGCTTCTTCTAAAATATGGATGATATCCCCCAAATGTGTAAGATTCTTGTTTTTAACTGTGTGGCTTGCTAAATCAAACCAGCTAAGTGTGAAACAAGTTTGGTATCTTTCCTTCAAGGACTAACTCCTCTAGGCTAGAGATACTGAACAAATGATACCTGTCCTCATTTGAACCCTGCCAATGAATCTGTCATCCAACATTGTAGATTTCACCAAGAGACTCGTCTTTTGAGTGACCTTGAGGGGAAATTACGCATCCACAGGCCTTCTGTGGTAATGGAAGCCCAATGTTGCCCTGTGCATGACTGTTGACAGCACCAACAGCAGTCAATCAGTTCTATTTCCTGACTGTAAGTCAACCCAAAGCTATCATTCTTACAGATGTTTACAAAAGTGTCCCTTTTCATTTTGCTTTGAGACATGGTCCTACAATGTAGCAATGGTGGCCTTTAGCTCAGCATTAACCTGATAATCAGCTGAGAACATCAGGTTGGAATACTCTCTCATTCAAATGGCTGGGGTAGCTCTTACCCATTTACTGAGCCAGGAATGACACCCTAGACAGCAGAGCTTCTGGTTTCTGCATATTAGTTTGCTAGAGCTGCTTTAACACAGTATCTTGAACTTATTAACATGGTTGGCCATGTTACTAGGTCTGTAGGCCTTTGTGTACACTGAGCAAACACTACCAACTGAACCTACACCCTATCCCTCCTTATAGGACTTAACCAAGATGTTAGTAGCCCCTTTTCTGCCTCTCCAAGCTTCCATAACTGCAATCCTCAGTCCCAGGCCCACTCCTCCATCTTCAAAGGCAGGAGTGCAGCAGTGTCTCTATATCACTACTTGAATTTAGGTGGCAGGAGGATCAGGAGTTCAAAAACAGCCTTGGCCAGTGATTTTTGAGGCAAGCCTTGGCTATGTGAGACTCTGTCTCAATCAAAACCAAAACACCTTTACTTGTTTCTGTTGTTACATGATGCCTTCTGTCTTGTGTGGAATTGTGCCTCTGCCTCAGTGAGAATTCTCGATTCTTTAGGGCTCACCCAAATAAACTAGGGAAAACTCTCACTTAATCTTACCCAATAGCTCCCTTTGTCATAAAAGATGACTATCAATTAGGATGTGCATACAGAGTGAAGACTGCCCTTCAGCTTCTGCCCCTGCCTCAGCCTCTGAGTACTGGGACTACAGCATATACCACTACATACATGATTTCATATAACTTTCCCCTGCAAGACAGATTTTCTTTGTGTAGCCCTGGCTGTCCTGGAACTCAAGGGATCCATGTGCCTCTGCCTCCACCTCCCAAGTACTAGGATTAACTATGTGCACCACTACTGCTCAGCAATTTCATATAACTTCTACAAAATATATTGATATAACATTGTGGGGTGTTTTGTTATTATTATTATTATTTTTTTGTTGAGGCAGGGTCTCTAGCCTAGGATGACCTCAAACTCCCCAAGTAGCGAGGAATTAGTTGTTTATATTTCAATTTTCTTTCCCTACTTTGGTTATTTGTGCCATTTTTTGGTGACTTTTTTTTTTTTCTTAATCTGTCTCACTTTGAGTTTTAACAGTTTTATTGACTTTGATGAATCAACTTTAGGGACTGACAAGATGGTTAAGCCAAGTAATGGTGTTGACATCAAGCCTAGTGACCTCATCAAGCCCTGTGACCAGAGGACAATTTCCTCCACTTGTTCTCCAGTTCTACACCTGCCCTGCCCCCCCTCAAATAAATCTAATTTAAAGAAAATCAGGGGCTGGAGAGATGGCTCAGAGGTTAAGAGCACTGGCTGTTCTTTCAGAGGTCCTGAGTTCAATTCCCAGCAACCACATGGTAGCTCACAACCATCTATAATGAGATCTGGTGCCCTTTTCTGGTGTGCAAGCATATACACAGAACACTGTATACATAATAAATAAAATCTTTTAAAAAAATCAACTTTAGGTTTCAATGTTTTTTTTTAAATGGAGAGACTCTCACATACTTAATTTTTTTTTATTTAAGTTGTGCATGTATGTACACATGTTCCTGTGTGTGTGTGTGTGTGTGTGTGTGTGTGTGTGTGTGTGTGTGTGTGTGTGTGTAGGCCAGAGGTTGACCTTAACCACCTGTCATCTTATCTTTTGAGATAGGGTCTCTTATTGAACCTGACACTCACTGCTTTGGCTTGATTGGCTGATCTCCAAGCTCCTGGGGATCCATCTATCTGCCTCCTCAGTGCTGAAATTACAGGTACCCAATATTGTGCCCAACTTCTTTTCTTTTCTGTTTTTGAATGCCTACATTGCTGGCCTCTATGTAGTATGTAATGCTGGCTGTCCTGGAATTCACTATGTAGACCAGGCTAGTCTCCAACTTAAAGAGCTCCACCTGCCTCTGCCTCTGCCTTCCAAAGGCTGAAATTAAAGGAATGTACCACCATTCTTGGCCCAGAAGTACATTTTTCCCCCCCCTCTCTCTCCTTCATTCCTTTCTCCCACAACCTCTGAGACAGGGTTTCTCTCTGTATCCCTGGCTGTCCTTGAATGTCTCTGTAGACCATGCTGGACTTAAGATTGGGATCAACGGATGGTGGTGGCGCACGCCTTTAATCCCAGCACTGGGGAGGCAGAGGCAGGCGGATCTCTGTGAGTTAGAGGCCAGGCTGGACTACAGAGTGAGGTCCAGGAAAGGCGCAAAGCTACACAGAGAAACCCTGTCTGGGGGCTTGAGAGATGGCTCAGAGGTTAAGAGCACTGACTGCTCTTCCAGAGGTCCTGAGTTCAATTCCCAGCAACCACATGGTGGCTCACAACCATCTGTAATGAGATCTGGTGCCCTCTTCTGGCCTGCAGGCATACATGCAGGCAGAACATTGTATACATAATAAATAAATAAATAAATAAATAAATAAATAAATAAATAAATAAATAAATAAAAAAAAAGAAACCCTGTCTGGAAAAACCAAAAAAAAAAAAAAAAAAAAAAAAAAAATTAGGATCAAAGGTGTGTGCCACTGCCCAGTTGCTATTCTGTTGCTATTCTGTTTTTCTAATTTATATTTACCCTAAACCTCTGCCATGACTTTTCAGTTAAAAAATTATCAGATATGTCCTAAACATCTGTGAATGGTATCCCTATGTGCCCGGTTACCTCAATGTCAACCCTGTGGGCAGGGGGAATTTTGGTCCCCAAGACATTTTTGATTGTCATCAGTGGGCTGGCTACTGACATCTAGTGGACAGAGACCAAAATACTCCTCGAGTCCCAATAATGCAAGTCTGCTGCAAGGTGCTCACAACCAAGAATCAAATGCCAACAGTGCTGAAACCATGGGACTCTCTCTGAGTTCCATACACCAAACCTAGGGGTCACTCTAATGCCCATTCCTCTCTTTTCCTCCCTGCAATTGGTGGCAAGTCTTAAATGTTCCATGGCTAGCATTTATCCAGAATGTGAATGTGTTTTCCATATACTCAACTAACATGACCATCTTTTCCTTTTTACTAAAAGCTTTCAAAAAAATAAAAAAATAAATAAATAAATAAATAAATAAAATAAAAGCTTTCCTTACAGAAATTTCTCTATGCATAGTTAGAGAAATCCCTTCAAAACAAAACCTCTCCCATGCTTTTCTGCTCAAACCCTGTAATGGCTTTCCATTATACTTCCTAATTTCTGCTGTGTTCTATACTGGCAGACCTGTTCTCCCTGCCACTCAGCTCTGGCCACATTGGCCTTCTTGCTGTTCTTTGAACAGAACAAGCTTTCTTCTGCCTCAGAGTCTTTCCTTGAATGCCTACATTGCTGGCCTCACCGTTCATATCTTTTGCTGAAATGTCTTAGAAGCCTTCCTTTCCTTCCCACAGCTTTGGCTTCGCTTTCCTCACAGCATTTGCCTCTATGTGCAACTAGTTTACTGTTTCTAGGTATATGCTCCATGGAGGAGGGACTGTCTGTCTTGTTCTTGACATATCCCATGTCTCCTATGATGCCTGGCAATTAGGGGTACTCACACATCTGCTGATGGAATAAAAACAAAACAAAACAAAAAAACAGAAAAACAAAACAACTTACTCCAATCTGGGCTTTATGGTGCAGGTCTGTATTCATAGGTACCTGGGAAGTTGAATCAGGGTGACTGCAAGTTCAGGACCCTTCTCTGAGCTACAGAGAAATTCAAAGCCAGCCTAAACCAACTTAGTAAGACTTTGTCTCAAAGTAAAAATATAGAAAGTGATGGATATAATTTAGCATTATAGTGGTTATTTGGTATTCACAAGGCCTTGGGTTTGAATCTTAGTTTAAACAGAAAAAAGAAAGTCTGATTGCAAGATATGTGATTTTCATGATGCAGCACCATTGCGACAGTGCCTAAGCAACTCCCTGGATACTGTCACTGGGAGCTTGCAAGGGGCAGGCCCCGCGCCATAGATGTTGATAGAGAGAAGGTCTGCAAAGGCTTGATACCAGGACCAAACTGGACAAATATTGCCATTACTCACCTCCCAAAGGTATTATCAAGGGCCCAGGGAGCCTAGAGGGCCTACAGAATGTGGGCATGCAGTTCTGTCTAGGGAACAGTAGGAGTAAGATCTGATTAAAACACTAACTTCACAGATGGGAAAAGACAACAACCCAGCACTGTTCACTTCTGTACGAGGTCCCTATCATACACAAACATCCTGTTAAGGATTTCTTTATGTGTCCTTTTGAAAAAACAAGCCAGAGGAGTGCTCTGATAGCATAGCTTTCAGCTGTTGACAAGACATGGAGGAAGAGCTGGGCTTTGGAATGGCGTGAAGAGATAGAGGAGACTAGCCCAACCTCTAACTTATGGCACTTGGACTGACTGCCCTCAGAGCTTCAACAGCATTGCATACAAAAGAAGCACAACTCTTCCTACTTCTGGGTCACTGGGAAGACTTGAGCAGATAACTAACAGAAGTACTGAAGCAGGAGCAACTTCCATTTCCTCTTCATTCTTTTTTTTTTTTTTTGCTGGCCTCGAACTCACAGAGATCCACCTGGCTCTACCTCCCGAGTGCTGGGATTAAAGGCGTGCGCCAATCATCCCCCCCCCCCCCTTCCTCTTTGTTCTTAGTGTAGGATTTCACCTGTCCACTCAACTTGTGACAGATAGGAAGGAACTTCTGTAAAACTGATTCTATTAGATAAATACCTTTAGTTTCTTTAGTTCAAATTGGTGATGTTGTAAAGAACGTTCACATTCATTTTTGCTTTCTTTAAGGGCCACATTTTCCCGCTGCAGCTGTTGCTGTAAATTGAGCAGAGCACACATAAGAAAAGGTCTTACCTGATGTGTTTCCTCTCAGGCAGTCCTTTTGAAATGGCCTTTCTGGGCTGAGGAAATGGCTCCATTGGTGAAGTACCCACGGAGGTATGAGGATCTGAGCTCAGATTCCCAGCACCCATGTGGAAATAATGAGGGGTAGTGCACGCCTGCAATTCCAGTGCTGGGCAGAGACTGCTAGATCTCTGGGATTTGCTGGCCAGCTAGTCTAGCTAAGTCAGTGAGATTCCATCTCACACAGTAAGGTAAAGAACAACTGAGGAAGGCAGCTGATATACAATCTCTGGCCTCCATAAGAGAAATGGCTTTTCTTTTGGTCACTGTAAATATAAGAGTAAGCGCTAGGGTGGGGACAAGAAAGAAAAACACTGAAAATCTCCAGGGGCAGGAGACTGGCTCAGTGGTACAGCACATGCCTAGCAGGTGTGAGGCTTAGTCTATCTAGGTCCTCTTGAGGAAGAATAGCATGCTTAAGACTGTGGGACACACGGAGGGATCATAGAAAGGAGAAGCCATTAGGGAGGAACAATATGGATTTCAGGAAAAACTGGGAAAAGCTGATGGGACTGTCCCTGTGAAAACCCATCTGCTGTGCATCTCTGTGAAAGGCAGTCTTTTTATTTCCAGTCACCTAAGCAGGTAAGTCCTTATAGGAAGACATGAACTGCTTTCTCCAGTGGCTTCCCAGCTGAGAGAGGCACCACTCTGCTCAACTGCGATGACACAGTGCTCTGCATGAACTCACCATCCCCTGCTCTGAAGCTATCTGGTCGGCCACCCGTGTTTGTTCCAGAGCTTCAATCTGGGCCTCCAGTGCATGGGTGCGCTCCCTGCAATGCTGCTCGAGGGCAAGAACCTGCTGTTGAGAAAGGCTGCTCTCTTGGTTTGTAGTGATCTGCAGGAAAACCAGACGACAGTTAATCCAGACATAAAAATTTTAAAGGAGGGCCTTTTCTGACTGTCTAACAGAAACTACCCTCTTTGACCTCTGCTGCCCTGGTATGTCTTTAAACACCTGCATGTTCTACATATTGCTGCTGGGTCTGGCAATCCCTGGAAACTGAAGTCTGGCATTTGTCCTGACTCCACGGGCACACCGTTCATGGTGTATGCTGAGCACCACCCTGTCTTCAGATATAGGTCTCCGTCAGCTACTCACTGGACCTCTATGGCTGAGGTTTTCTTAGGGGAGGCAGGAGAATGAATAGGGACATACACGAGACAGACGCGAGTCTTGTCACTTCTGAGCTCATCTCTACAGAATGAGTATGACATATGGTGACAGTTTATCAGGTGTGCTGCAAGGACTAAGTACAAAACATCCCAAACAGTGCCAGGGTTGCCACAAACAGGGAATCAATGCTGGCTGCTTTGATTTTCCTATGTCCAATTTATTAGCTCACTGAGGGTATGATGACTATCCAAATGCATTAACCCTCCCTTTTTTAAAAGAGGCTCTCACTATGCAGCCTTGGCTAGCTAGAATTCACCATGTAGACCAGGCTGTCCTTGAACTCAGAGAGACCTGCCTTCCTCAGTTTTCCATATGCTGGGATTAAAGGAATGTGTCACCATACTCAGCTCATTTCATAGTTTTGACCTGTTTTCCACAGCTCTGCTGAAAGCTAAGCTTTGAAATTTTGAGGACCCACAACAGGGCAGGATCATCAACAAAAGCAGATTTTGGGTGGAGACTACCAGTTAGTCCATGGTTCTGGGTAATACTGACCCTCCAGAGTAACTCTCCCACCCCTTGCTTTGTTCAAGTACAGATACTGTTGCAGGCACAGGTGCACATCTGGGGCACCTGCAAAGGTGTTGAAGGAATGCACTGGAGCCTGGCACATCGTGAACACTTACAAGCTTTTGGATCTGGGCTTCCTGGGCAGCCACAACATCCCTGCTCTGGCTCAGCTGCTCCTCAGTGGCCTGTAGGCTTTGCTCTAGATCTTTCACCTGAGGGGAAACAGAAACATTCTTTCTGTTCACTAGAAGCTGGGAAGGTTTAATGCATGGTTTAAAATTATAGCAGGTGAAAACTCATTAATAACTACAGCATTAAACATAATGAACTATCACTTCATAGTCACTGGCAAACAAATAGACCAAAACCAAGGCTGTGTAATATCCACGCTGGGAGCTAAGAAATGCAGTTGGGGTAGAGTAAATAAAACAACTCTTCAACCCCACTGAAAACCTATCCTTGGAATGCAGATGCTTTGACCAAGGACTTCTTAGCTAAACTGCCTTCTAACCAGGTTATACACATCACAGCAAATACTGGAGTGAGGTCATACCCGAGTCTCCAGAAGGTCAATGGCCTTGGTGTGGCTGCTCCTGGCAGCCAAGAGTTGCTGCCTAGTGTCTTCTAGATTCTGTTCCACAATTGTTCTCTGTAAGTTAACAGATAAGTAAGAGAAAGTAGTTGTTTCTACATTTAATGAGTATTGATGCTGTAACATTTGTGCTGGGCATAGGAGACATGAATAGATAAAGCCATAGCAGAATTCACATATTATAAAGGACATACAAATAAAGGCTGGGACAAATGACTAACAACAAAAGCATACACTAGAAGCTGGGTACAGTGGTGCATGCATTTAATCTCAGCACTCAGGAGGCAAAAGGAGGCAGATCTCTGAGTTTGAGGCCAGCTTGGGCCACATAGTAAGACTCCTCAGAAGCCAAAGTGATGATGGGCTTAGGTCAATAAATCAAACTGTGACATTGAGCAAAAGGGTCAGACAATGAGGAACTCTTTAGTATTGCAAGATTTTACTTTACTTTGCAGGCAGAAATTTTTCAAACAGATCTTTCAAAACCTGGCATTAGCTTTACTGGCTAAACATGAGGTCTTACTCTAGACATGTGGATGTCAGCATTTCTGGGAAAAAGAATTGAGATATATGCTCTAAACAAACTCCCAAGTAATTCCAACTCACTCTTTAATATTAGCTGATTATGGAACAACAATACCTACTATGCTTCAAATTTTACTCTGATTTCATCAAGTTTGACACACTATAAGCCTAATTTTATAGAGAAGACAATACAAAAAGATTAAGTTACTTGCTTTAAGTCACAATGACTAAACACAAGATATAAACACAGATGCTTGCCTCTAGAAACCAACTTAAACAGAATCCATCTTATGCTAAATGTAGATGTCTAAGGGAATTGTAGAAGATGTACAAGGGAATGATATGATCAGAAATACAGGTTGGTAAGGTTAGTTTTGTAGGAGTGATGAAGGTGAAGAAGAGACTGGTGCTGGGTGGCCAGCCTGGAGATTTCAATGCACCTTCAGTTAGTGCCTCGGGGAGCTCTGGAGTACTACAGTGGCTGGAGAAGCTTGGCCTGACAGACAGTGGAGTCTAGGATAAGCTCAAAGCTCATGGCTTTGTCAACTTTGTCACGAGGAGGCAATCACTGGGCTACAAAGAGGAGAAGTTTATCTCTACTATGGCATAAGGTCAGTCTGTTAGCAGCTTCCCCAGCCAAGGGAAGCCTATGCTGCAAGGTAGTTCCTGCTCAACCTAGAGGATTGGTGATAATTTCCCTTGACAGTAGAGGTGGAGGTCGGGGGAGTACAGGGAAGGAAACAGTGCAGCAAGACAAGACAGCCTAGGTGGCACCAGTCATCATGTAGCTGTGTGAACAAAGCTCTCCCCTTTTCTGAGAAACACACAGGAAACATGTTGATTTTTATTTTGAGATAGGGTCTCATGTAGCCTAGGCTACCCTCAAACTCACTGTGTAGTCAAATATGACCCTAAATTTCCCAATTCTTTTGCTTCTACCTTCTAAATTATGAAATTTCAGACATGTACTTCCACATCTGGGTAGTGGAGTGCTGGCGACTCAATTTAGGGCTTTGTACATGCTAGGCAAGCAGTCTAATAATTGGGACACATTGCCCAGCCCCACCAGGGTTTCTCTGTGTTTAGCTCTGGCTGTCCTTGAACTAACTCCCTTTGTAGACCAAACTGGTCTTGAACTCACAGAGTTCCAACTGCCTCTGTCTCCTGAGTGCTGGGATTAAAGGTATGTACTGCCACCAACACCAGGCCCTCTAAAGGCTATTTTTGATGTCAATCCAAAGTTGCATAAGCCAGGTGTCATGGTATGTGCCTATAAGTCTCAGCTACTCAGGAATTTAGGTTGAAGGACAGCTTGAGCCCAGGAGTTTGGGGCCCAAAAGAGCTATACCTAGTTGCAGAGAGCTGTCATCTAATCCTCCAGATCAGAAACTCAGAACATAGGCAACAACCAGCATCACCATACCTTTCTAACACTGGTCAGTATGAGCAGACATTACCTCTTTCAAGAGTTCATGTATATGATCTTCTCCTGATAAATTCTGTTCTAGTCTCTTTTCCAAGGATATAACCTTTTCTTGCAAATGTGCAATAATTTTTTCTTTCTCTTGAGTTTCAGCAGTGACCTGCAGGGGAAAGCAGAGTCATTCTTTAAGTCTTCTTTAGACTATAAGCCCCTTTACCTACCTTTCTTCCTTGCCCTGTTGCATCACCATGCTTCTCTGAAATCCTGTGCTCAATTACATCAGAGAAAAACAAGTGACCAAGAAAGCTTTCCTAAAAATGGGGCGGAGATGCCAGATGAGAACCAGGAACATTAAAGGAAGAGACCTATCACAACAAGAAGCAAGCACTAGATGAGGAGACCTAATATATCAAGAAGCAAGCATCTTCACTTTAAGCACCCGACAATCTGGGAAGAAAAAAACTAACTACTCTCTTGGTAGAGGGAGTAAGGCCAATCCCATTGGAGAAGCTTCCAGTGTCTCTGGAATTACATTCCTAAGGCCCTGGATCCAATCTCAAACACTGACAATAAACAAACATCCCAAACCAGAAAGCCATAATGATGTTCTTGGGAAAAAAAGAGCTGAGCACAGCAGGGACAAAGCTGAGATAACTGCTTTAAGGCCAACAAGAGAACTTCTGAAACAAAAAACAGGAACTAACAGTGCCACTGTGAATTTCACAGCTTGGCCTGAGAACAGTGCCCACTTCAGCTTGACATTCTGTCAATGAATGCAGTGATGGTGGTGACAGAATGGGAGCTGGTTCTTTCATCACCACCAATCACTAAATGCTGCTCAATGTCAGATCCGAGAATCCAGGAAGTTCTGAATACACAGGCACTCAGGTCCTTCTTCCACTGAGGATGCCCATTCTCCTCTCCCAGAAAGGTGCAGGGTGTCAGGCTTTAATAGTGGTGTGCACACCCTTCACACTCACTCTGCTCCCTTGCACACCATGCTTATACTTCCATTGCTTCAGCTCAAGCCACAGACATGTTCAACTTGGGTCAATCTCTCCTCAGGAAGACGAAGCTCTGAGTATAGGGTGTTGGAGAAGTATTTGCCATTGTCAACTGTTACCAGTGAAAGCAAGATTGAGTGGAAGGACTCTGAAGAATGAATGTACAACCCCACAATAAAAAAAAAAAAACAAAAAAAACAAAAAACTTTTGTCAGGCCTAAACATTATCTGTTGCCTTCCAAGAATATACAGGTTCTGACCCACAAAAGCAAGAAGTCTGGTCTCTGGAAGTAGAGACAGATACCTATTCATATAAGTAACTATAAAGTAACATAATTATCCTATAAGACAGGGATATACAAAGTGCTTGAGAAAGCAAAGGCAGTAGGGAGCATACTCAGTCTAGGCCTCCCAAACAGGCAAGTTCAGGTACATAGAGGCAGGAGAGGAAACAGAATTATGGGTAGAGAGCAGTGTAATGGTTTGTCAAGTTGGCACAATCTAAAATCACACTGGAATAGTCTCAATGAGGGATCGTTTACATCAAGTGGGTCTGTGGGCATGTTTGTGGGAGATTGTCTTGACTACATTAATTGATTTAGGAAAAACCAGCCCAGCCCCTAGCTTTAGGTCTTGGATCAAGTAAGTATAGAGAGGGGGCTGAGCACAAGTGAGCATGCATGCATGATTTCTCTTTGCTCTTGACCGTGAATATAATGCAACTGGCCATCTTCACTTCTCCTCAGTAATGGACTATGTGGTGGTTTGAATAAAAATGTCCCCATAGGTTCATATATTTGAATAGGGAGTAGAATTGTTTGAAAGGATTACAAGGATAAGGGGGGTGTGACTTTATTAAAGGAAGTGTGTCACTGGGTGGGCTTTGAGGATTCAAAAGCCCATGCCAAGCCCAGTCTCTCTCTCTCTGCTTATGGACCAGGATGTAGCTCTCAACTACTGCTGTAGGTCTGCCTGCATGCTGCCATGCTCCTAGCCAGGATAATTCACTATGCCTCTGAAACTGTAAGTAAGCCCCCAATTAAATGTTTTCTTTTATAAGAGTTATTTTGGTCATGGTGTATCATCACAGCAATAGAACACCAACTAAGATAGACTGTAACCTGAAATTATAAGCTAAAATAAATCCTTTCACCCTTAAAGTTGTTTTACTAGAACAAACAAAATATGCAAAGAGCTAAGACAAGTTCACTTGGATCAGGAAAATTGGTAGAGGAGGCCAGAAAGGCGGAAGACACACTTGAAACCTGTGGCCCAGATGCTGAGGTAAATGGCAATATTCAGAAAGTAGATAACACAAGAGAGATGAATATTAAGACAAGAAAGAAAAACAACTTTGCTCATATTGATATATCCTATAGATCTCTCATTATAATGCAAATCAGGGCAATAGAAATACTTGCAAGAAGCATGGTTTAGCCACAGCAGCAGCAGCTGCAGCTCCAGTATGCAAGCATGTTCAAGCATTTCCCATTATTTCTAGTCCTTATAACTACTCTTTTTTTTTTTTTTTTGGTTTTTCGAGACAGGGTTTCTCTGTGTAGCTTTGCACCTTTCCTGGAGCTCACTTGGTAGCCCAGGCTGGCCTCGAACTCACAGAGATCCGCCTGCCTCTGCCTCCCGAGTGCTGGGATTAAAGGCGTGCGCCACCAACGCCCGGCTCCTTATAACTACTCTTCATTGCATTTGTGTTACAAGAAAACTGACAGATCTCTCAGCCAACACAGTAAGGGTTCAGACTGATCTTCAGGCTCTAAGCCTTCACTTGTTCTGCTGTTCAGCACTCTGAATGTGAGGGACACTTGAGGGACACCCTTCCCACTGAAGACCAACCATCTTACACAAGTTACTGTGTTAGTTGGGTAGAACATGAAGTTGGGATCAGAAAAAGAATCAAGGTGCCAAAACTCCAGCTAGTCTTCTTATGGATTGCAATCTATAGTACAGTCTGGTTGTGCTACATCAGGTCTTCAACACCTGGGGCTGACTAATGGAACTACTACCAAACACAATCCCTGCTGCCAAACCTTCTTATTTTCTAATCCCTCTTCGTCTATTCTCTAGTCACATCTGAACCTCACAGGTATGGGCCTAAAATAAGAGCTATGTTAAGACTGGGAATAGAGAAGTGGGGTAGGTGTGGTGGTGCACAACTTAAATCCAGCACTCAGAAGGCAGAGGCAGTTGGATCTTTGTGAACAGAAGGCCAGCCTGGTCTACATAGTGAGCTCAACTCTGTATTAACAAAACAGCACGATTTAGAATACTTACAGCATTATTTCATTTATATAATACTAAGAAGGATGAGAACAAATGAAGATACTATATAGAAATCAAATATGGTAAAAATATAAAACAAAGCAAGAATGAAAACAATCTATGGTGAGGGGCTGGAGACATGTCTCAGAGCTTAAGAGTACTGGCTGCTCTTCCAGCAATCCTGAGTTCAATTCTCAGCAACCACATAGTGGCTCACAACCATCTATAACAGGATCTGATGCCCTCTTCTAGTGTGCAGGAATACATGCAGAGCACTCATACATAAAATATAAATAAAAAAAAAAACAATCTATGGCTTGTGCTTATTTATTATTATTATTATTATTATTATTGTTATTATTATTATTATTATTATTATTATTTTCGAGACAGGGCCTCTGCCTCCCAAGTGCTAGGATTAAGGGTGTGTGCCACCATGGCCAGCTTGTGCTTATTTCTGAAGGAAGAAAGGACAGGATAGAACAGTGAAGGACACACAGAAACTTTGTGCCGAAGCACTGGTTTTTTAGCCTGAAGAATACACACATAGGGAGTTGGCACTTTGTTATACTTTTTTAAACCTCATCCTTATTTTTATACATCTGTAAAGTTTATAAAGTCATATCTGGATATTAACAACAACAATGAAAACCTACTCTAAACTTAGGACCTTGGTACTAACTGACCTTCCTGTAGTGCTCTCTGAGTTACGACTGGCAGTATCAGCAACTAAGATGCTCAAGCCAGGAACCAAGGAATCCAGTTTTGCCAATCTCATTATTTCTTAAGTTGTCCAGCCTCCATTTGCCATCACTCTTAGCAACGCTACCATCATGGGCTGGTGAGATGTCTTAGTTGGTAAAGGCACCTGCTGTTAAGCCTTACAGCCTGAGTTCAATCCCTAGAACCCACATGTTGGAAGTAGAGAACTGACTCCTGAAGGTTGTCATCTGACCTCCACATATGTGCCATGGCATGTTTACCAACACATACACAAACACACATATGAATAAGAAAATAAATAAAATAATTTAAGCCATCATCACTTCACAATTGGACAAACAACAAATCATCATCATTTTTTTTTCCTTTCAGTATGCCCTCTCCTACAGTCAGATGAGTCCACTCTTCTATGCTGTAGCACCCTTCCAGCTCTCCTCCACATCCTTAAGGTGCCAGTTTCTTTACTTATCTCAGGGTTTTTGCTCATGCTGTTTCCTGACTGAGATTCTATCCCTTCGTCTTTCCCTTCCAACTCCAGCAGGGAATTATCAGGTACCACTACTTGAAGGAGATAATCTGATCCCAATGTGGAGATCTGAGCTGATGGTTTGTACAGGCTCCCACAGCATCTCAGTCTTCCTTCAGTGCACTCATCAAAGTCAGTAATTATTTATGCTATTACTGGTAAAATCTGTTGACTGTCAAGACTATAGGCACCAAACAGGCAGGAGCAGTATGTGTTCTGCTCACCATGGTATTTCTAATAGCCAGCATATAGCCAAGCACATAGGAAGTCTCAAGATTTTCAGAAAGGATGAGCTTTCTAACTACAGGCTTGACCTTCCTGGGCCTTTTTTCTCAATTATAAAAAGGATGATGAGCAGGTGTGGCAGTGCATGTCTTGTATTCCAGCACTTGTAAGACAAAGAACAACCTTCGAGTTCCAGGTCAGTTTTAAGACAGCCAAAGCAATAATGAGACTCCATCTTAAAAACAGAAAAGGTGGGGCCGGGTGGTGGTGGCACACGCCTTTAATCCCAGCACTTGGGAGGCAGTAGCAGGCAGACCTCTGTGAGTTCAAGGCCAGCCTGGTCTCCAAAGCGAGTTCCAGGACAGGCACAAAGCTACACAGAGAAACCCTGTCTCAAAAAAATCAAAACAAACAAACAAACAAACAAAAAAAAAGTTTCCAGCAGGGCCTCATGGGGCCAGAGCATCTCCAGGGCCTGTCACTGCCACTACTAGGAGGGCCCAGGGAAGAATCTGACATTTTCCATGGAAGACAAGAGGTGGTTGCTGGCTATGAGGACCATATACTCTGGATCTAGATTTCCTGCTCCTTTCTTTATAATAAGGCACCAGCTACTTAAGATATAAGGATGCTTAATTCATCCTTTTAACAGATGTGAAGAATATTTACAAGAAGCAATCTCTGGCCAGGCAGTGGTGGTGAATGCCTTTAATCCTAGCACTTCGGAGACAGAGGCAGGCAGTTCTCTGTGTTTGAAGCTAGGCTGGAACTCTACAGAGCAAGTTCCAGGACAGGCTCCAATAAAAAGAAGCAATCTCTGAAAAAATGGAGTAAAATGGTTATACTAGATAAGATTGTAAGTAAACTAATGACAGAAAAATAGAGAGAAAAAGAACATGAAGTTGGGTAGGTAGGAAGGGGTGAGGGGATCTGTAAGGAGTTGGAGGAGGGGAAAGAATATGATCAAAATGTATTGGGTGTGGCTAGAGATATGGCTCAGTAGTTAAGAGTGATGGCTGCTCCTTCAGAGGTCCTGAGTTCAATTCCCAGCACCCACATGGTGGCTCACAGCCATCTACAATGGGACCTGACGCCCTCTTCTGGTGTGCAGGTGCTCATGCAGACAGAGCACTTACACACATAAAAAACAACACCCCCACCCCCACCCCAACCAACCTTTAAAATATATATAGTATGGAAAGAAGAACTAGATAGAATAGTCCTTCAGGGCTGATGTAGCCCAGCAGGTTAAGGCCTGCCACCAAGCCTTATGACCTAGTTTGATTCTCAGGAACTATGTGGTGGAGAGAGAGAATGGTGGTTTGACTTCGAATACACACGTGCACACACAAATGTAAAAAATAAAGAATAGTCTTTGGGGGGGGCAGGAGGGGGGAGGACAAGGGAATCCGTGGCTGATATGTAAAATTAAATTAAATTATAAAATAAAAAAATATTAAAAAAAAAGAATAGTCTTCATACTTAGTTATTATTGTTCATCTATCTGTTCTCAGAATTTAACATAGGCCTATGGTTTTTGCCTACTGGGCAATAAAATGTCTTTCAGCCAAATGAGAAACAAAACTAAAAAATGATGTAAATCCTAGTACAACTGTGGCCATGTCAGCGATTGTTCCATGTTCTTCTATTCAAGGTCTATTATGTGGTACTTTAAGACATAATACTACTTTTCTTTAAGGTAATAGGGATTGAACTCAGGGCCTTATGCTAAGCAAGTGCTCTACAGTTGCACTATACTTTCAGGCCCACAGGAATGGGTAGCACAAATAAATGACAAACTTTATATGGGTACAATGGCACAAGCTTTTAATCTCAGCTACTTGGGAGACTGAAGTTGGAGAATTCCAAGTTCTAAATCACTCTAAGCAATTTAGACCGCCAATCAAAAACAAAACCAAACAAATACTATGTTTTGAGAATTCCTGTTAGGACACTATTTTTCTTTTCCTCCTTCATCTCTTCTACTTTAATAAATACTATATATAAAAATTGGTGGTTTCACATTTTTCAGTAAACCTGTCTTAGTGTCTAAAGTCCCTAGACTACAGGTATGTACCACCACACCTAGAAATACTGTCTTTTCTGTTAAGCAACCTACGTAACTGAGTAGCTGCCCCACATGAGTGCAGCTTGGCTAGAACAGGAAGTAGGACACATGGTCCACATGGGCAACACACACTCCAGCAGAAGGAGATTCCTACTCATGCTCCTGTGTTTACCTTTTGCAAATCAATGGAAAGCTGCTGAATGAACGCTTGGAGCTCTTGTTCCTTATGTTCCAGGACTACAATCTTATGTTCTGCACATGCTTTTGAAGATGTCACACGATCTCTTCATGGAAAGAAAGCAGACAATGAGCAAATTTTGATATTTCCTCTATGACACACTCTCCAAAGGAAGGATGCACAGTAAGTTTATCTTTGTGAAAAAGCTCCTTGGCTTTCAGAAGCAGAAGCAGGAAGACCACCAAGGTCTAAGCAAGGAATTCTGATCTGTCTTTGAGTACTCAATAACCTTACAAATCAAATCAGATTGTACTGCTCAGCAGGAATGGAATGGACTTATGCCTACGAAGGTGAGGGAGAGAGCCAGTGCTGTGATGGCATGGAGGGCCTGAGGCATAGCCACGTAGGAACAAATGCAGAAGCCTTTGCCAGCTCTGAGATCAGAAAGTTGAGATGAGCAATGGGGACATGTGGGTAGGCTATAGCAATGCTATACCAACACCTCTCCCAAAGGCCCCACAGACCAAGCAAGAACCTCTGTTCTTCCAGCGTTGAGCAGTGTCTCTGCAATTCTTCTAGCTGCTGGTTTAAGCCAGATGATATCTGATTGGAAGTCATCAACTCCTCCTGAGCACGATTAAGTTCTCTGGTTCGTGCCTCCAACTCTTGCTCCATTTCCCCCAAGCATTCTTCTTTTTTTAGAAGCTGATAAGAAGATATAAGGTCCCATTAGGCCACTGCTAAGAAACACAATTTGAATACATGACCAGACCACTGAGATGGCTCAGTGGGTATAGGAATTTGCTGTACAAGCTTGACCACCTGAATTCAATCCCTAGATCCCATGAAAGAGAGAATGGACTCCTGAAAGTTGTCCTTTGATCTCTACACCAATGCTGTGGCATATACATGCCCTTGCTGCCCCCCACCCCATGCCTCTATTTTACCACACCCACAACCCCACATACAGAAAGAAAAAGAGAAGAATGACATTTCTGTGGGATGAGAATTGGGCTTAATGTGTAGTACTTACACAGATAGAAGGTAAAAAGGATACATTTCAAATAGAACTTTTCCACTTTTAATAAATCTGAAAACATTGCAATGTGGTTAGTATCAAAGACTAGGAGGGTGCTTACAGTCATGAGAGTGATGACCTCTTGAGGCATAAGGACTCATTGCTTCATGGTACTATTACTGAGCTACTGAAACAGAAATACCTACCATGTGCTTTACTTTGCTGATTTCCTGTTGCTGGAACCCCTCTAACTCATCAATTTCATCTCTCTTTTGAAAAAGGCTCAGGCTCTGGTTCTTCATTTCCTGTAGCTGAGTTGTCAGAAACCTTTTATCCTGTTTGCAAGAAGACACCAAGTTAGGCAACCCAAGTATTAGAAATCTGTATTGTACAAGCAGAACATTTTAAATTGTATGTCTTCAGACACATACATACATGCGATAACACATGTGTGAGGTCAAACGATAATCTGTGGGTTCCAGGGATCAAACTCAGGACGACAGACTTGGCCACAAGAGCTTTTCCCCATCACTCCAGCCCTCAGCCATTATTTTGAGACAGGGCTTCACTATGTAGCAACTAGCTGCCTATGAAGCCCAGGGAACAATGGTTCTAGCATAATCATCTCATCTCTGTCTATCGAAGAGGCTCTTTTACTTTCATAGTGATAAGCCTTGAGAAACGTTCTGGTTTCTCCTGTTTTGTTAGGCAGCATTCCCTATGTGACTACAGGGTCAGTAAGCAAACAGATAGAATCAATTTTGGGATCTTGAGAATGGTTTAATAAAAGAATTTACCAAATTTGTAAGTAAAGATATCTATAGAAATAATGTAGCAGTAACTGTTAGGTAAACTGTTAGGGCACTGAAAAAGAGGGAGTGGTTATGAGAAAAGCCATCTCAGAGTGTCCATCTGAACCAATAGAACCAATGGAAGCTTAAAAGTTTTGACCATGGGATTAAGGAAATCCAAGGAACCACATGTGGACAAAGCTGAGGAATAAACATATGAATTATACGCTTTCCATTATCATTCTTCTGGTGTTCTCAAGCGGCCACTCAAAGCCAGAAGGTACCAAGCCTAGGTGATGTCATTACCTTCAGGAAAATAAGGAAAAGGATGAGGGCAGGGAGTATAGCAGGAAGGGCCAACAAAGGATCCCCAGCACATCCACGAAGGAAAAGTAAGAGGCAGGGCTGTTGAAGCCAGTCCAATCACCCAGTGTCCTGCTTCCAGGAGGTACTATCACAACTGGTACTGTGAGCTGGGTACTGGGGAAAACAGTACCCCCTACTCACCTTTTCTTCTGGTTTCCTGGGACTGAAACTAGAGCCTTGCAGGGTGGTGGTGGCGCACACCTTTAATCCCAGTACTTGGGAGGCAGAGGCAGAGGCAGAGGCAGAAGGATTTCTGTGAGTTCGAGGCCAGCCTGGACTACAGAGTGAGTTCCAGGAAAGGTGCAAAGCTACACAGGGAAACCATCTGGAAAAACCAGAAAAAAAAAAAAAAAAAAAAAAAAAAGAAAGAAAGAAACTAGAGCCTTACACATGCTAGGCAGGCACTGTATCACTAATCAATTATGCTCATTTTTTTTTAACTTTTTTTTGCATAATATGTGAGATTTGCTTTTATTAATGTTTATTATTTATGTGTGTATGTTTGTGTAAACATGGCACAGGTGTGCCATGGTATATATGTGTAGATCAGAGAACTTGTGGGCGATGGTTCTCTCCTTTTCACCATGTGGGTTCTGGAGACTGAACTTAGGCATCAGGCTTGGCAGCAAGCACCTTTACATATTGATCCATCTTGCTAGTTCCCACTTCTAATTTTAAAAGAATTGAAGTGACTGGCTCAATGGTTAAAAGCATTTTCTGCTACTCCAGAGGACCCAATTAGCTCACAACTAATTGTGACTCCAGCTCCAGGAGGCATCCAATGTTCTGGCCTCCATGGGCACCTGCATACATATATATAGTCACATAGACACACCTAACATATATACACATTTAATAAGCAATCTTTGTTGTTTTCTTTTTTTTTTTGGTTTTTCGAGACAGGGTTTCTCTGTGTAGCTTTGCGCCTTTCCTGGAACTCTCTTTGGAGACCAGGCTGGCCTCGAACTCACAGAGATCCACCTGCCTCTGCCTCCCGAGTGCTGGGATTAAAGGCGTGCGCCACCACCGCCCGGTTATTGTTTTCTTTTTTAAAGTTAGAGCTTTATTAAGTTGCTTAGGCTGGCCTTGAATTTACGCTATAGCCAGGGCAGGCTTGACCTTGAAATTCTCCTGTTTCAGTCTACCAAGTAGCTGGGGTTACAAGCCTTTACAAACTAGGCCTGGCTGGAGAAAACATTTCCTAAGCCTCAGAGATAATGCATACAACAAAGATGACTAACCTTTTCAAGCTGGTCCATTTTTTCTGACCATTCCTAAAACAAAACAAAAGAAATAGTTTCCAGGGAGAAGAATATTCAATATCAAGACTCTCATAAAACAACTTGCTCCTAAAAGCTATCAATCAACCAAAAAAGGGAATGATAAACAGTAACATAAACAAACAAAAAATACCCATAAAATTGGTTCAATATTAAGAAAGCTAAATGTCCCAAAGGAAAAGGAAGATACACTTTACATAAAGTTCTAGAACACAGTACAGCCTGCAGGTGTCTGCTCAGGACACTCAAGCTCAAGTCGTCCATAAACACTGCTATACCTTCTGAGTGGGCAGCTAGGAGCCACTGAATTGGGTCACACAGCTGATGTTTAGACATCAACTTACTGAAAGTCTAGAGGAGCATGATTTGGTAACAATTTGCTCCCTTGGCTTGAGACTCTGGTGTATGACAAAGAAGAGGGGATATTACACTCCTTATTCACAAACCACAGAATACAAGGAAAATAACATTAGTACAAAAGGACCAAGCTCAACAGCTGCTAATCAGAATATACTACTTTTAGATTGTATTTTTTCTCATATTTACATACATTCACACCATAGCTATCTATTAGTTGTAAATGATGCTTTTATATTTATACTTATACTTTTATATTTATGCTTTTATATTTATACATATACTTTAAAACAAACCACTTAACTATAGGATTATCACTATAAAATACTGATGCTCACCCTAATTTAAAACACTATTGACTAGCAGTGCAGAGGTGGCACACGCCTTTAATTCCAGCACTCAGGAGGCAGACTGAGTTGGATGCCAGCCTGGTCTATAGAGTAAGTTCCAGGACAGCCAGGGCTACACAGAGAAACTCTGCCTCCAAAAAACTCAAACAGTCAAGCACACAAACAACAAAACCCAATAACAACCACAAGACCCAAAACACTACTCACTATATCAAAGAAAACACACCCCATAGCTACTGTAGTATTATTATTTTTCCCTTTTAAATTTTTTGTTTTGTCTTAATTTATTATTGTTTTTCCTTTCTTTGGAGACAGGGTTCATCCAGTCTAGGCTGTCCTTGAACACCTGATCCTCCTGTATGCACCTAAGTGTTGAGAGTAGAAGAGCACACCACAGCTGGCTTACTTTACTACCGTTTGTTGCTTTTCACTTAGCATCTCTCAGTAACTGTTTCCATGGAGATCAAGAGTCTCTTTCCACCTATATTTGATTTGGGAGAAGGGGCCAGAAGGGTTATGTGAACTGCTACGACTAGTGTGACAGCGTCTTACACTGGAAGAGGGAGGTGTTTGTGGGTGTAGGTTGGGGGACAACTTTTTAGAGGGTGAGACCCTTTACTTATTTGTAGGCTAACTAATAGATTACGGACATATCAGTTTCTGTCTCTATTTTACAAAAATGCACACAGAGAGAATTCTGGACACACTCTGTGATTAAAGTGTCAAGTCTGACTTCATAAGAAAAGGTCAAATGAATCCTTAAAGAACTTATTGGCTTAACAGCTGAGAGCACTGATTGCTCTTCCAGAGGACCTGGGTTCAATTCCCAGCAACCACATGGCAGCTCACAGCTGTCTGTAAACCCAGTTCCAGTGGATCTGGCACCTCCACACAGACAAAAATGCAGGCAAAACACCAATGCACATAATAATAGATAAATCTTTAAAAAAAAAAAGAACTTATATTCACTCCTTTCCTTCTAGGTTGTAAAGACCTTTACCAGGTCTGCGTCATGATTTTTAAGTCAAGTCCCTAAATGAAATCTTTTCCTAGCCTTGGGCAGTACCACATATAAAATACCTGGTCCTTCCTGGCTAATGCCAAAGCCAGTCCTTCTGCCATTTTGGCTCTGTTGGCTTGGAATGTCTCATTCTGCTCTTGGAATTTCCGCATGGAAGCTGTTAACAAAGAGGCTCTATTTGAGATATGGAAATATTTCAGAAACAGCATGACAAACAGTCCATGTGAGTTGTTTACAAATGCCACCAAATGAAAAAGGCAAGCTCATAGAAATAAATTATGAGATTGTGAAAAACTCAATTTCCCACAACCTTTCTGCCCTGGTAAGATGAATTTAGTTTGCTGTCTGGGTCCTCACCTTTGCCTTCTATAATAGTGAAGACATCAAACTGGTAGGTGGGCAGAAAATACCATCCACTGTGGTTGCTGTGAAGTCACAGCTGCTACATCTTTATCAGAATTGAAAAAAAAAACACAAAGGCTAGGTGGTAGTGGTGCACACCTTTAATCCCAGCACTCGGGAGGCAGAGCCAGGCAGATTTCTGTGAGTTCGAGGCCAGCCTGGCCTACAGAGCGAAATCCAGGACAGGCACCAAAACTACACAGAGAAACCCTATCTCAGAAAAAATAAAAAAGGAAAACAAAATCAAAACTAGCAACAACTATAACAAAAGTATTCTTTAGTTTTCTTTCTTCTCCTGGTAGCATCTTCCTTGGATGACAATACCCATGGAAAACATGAGTTGGGATAGGGTAATTTAACAAAATATATGTCCATTCTATCGATGATATAGTAATGTCAGAGCTTTCCCACAGGTAGTCAATATAACAGTAATGAAGCTACATTGAGAATATTCTCCTAGGTTAGACTCAAGGGCTAGGTACTAGACTATACCAAAATCATCCAAGGGCAATCAGCTGGATAGAGATGAGCACAAAATTATCCCCTCTTAAGAAGTATGCCCATGGGTTGGGGATTTAGCTCAGTGGTAGAGCACTTGCCTAGCAAGCACAAGGCCCTGGGTTTGATCCTCAGCTCAAAAAAAAAAAAAAAAAAAAAAAAAAAAAAAAAGAATATGAGAGAAGTATGCCCACAATGCAACAGATATATGCTTACACTTGGTAACTTTCAGTCAAACATCATATCAATCTGATTAAGAACACTATAAAATAGAGATATGAGTTCTGATGGACACATGTAACAATATACTAAGTAATTAAAAAAGCTAAATCCTGAAAAGATTAAAGAAAGCAGGAAAAAAATACGTACAATCCTGGTGTTTTTCTAATGCAATTTCAAGCTTCTCTTTTATCTTCTGCAAGTTTCGGACCTGTTCAGCATAGTCTTGGGTGAGGAGGGTGATGCACATACCAGGAGTGGACAAACATTAGGAAAGGAAGTTAATTAAACAAACAAACAAACAAAAAATAAAATGAATGAAAATGATGATGATTTTCTTAACCTGAAAACCAGTCCTGTTAAGGAAAGCTAGGTAAAAAGCCTCCACTAACAATGAATGATACAGGCAAACAGGAATAGTACAAACTTTCCATGGTATAAACAGTGGGTACAAACAAGTAGATTTGTTTAGCCTTGACAGAGAACAACAACAATTAGGCCAGGTCTGGTCACAGAAGTTCCCTGCTATGAAAAACCACCCATAATCTTCATTATTCAGTTCTAAGTCTCAGTGTTCCTGTGGTGGTTTGAATAAGAATGTCCCCCATAGGCTCATATATTTGAATGCTTAGTTATCAGGGAGTGCCACAATTTAAGAATGATTGTGAGGACGAGGAGGTGTGGCCTTGTTGGAGCAAGTATGTGTGTGTGTGTATTTATAAGAATTACTTTGGTTGGGCTGGAGAGATGGCTCAGAGGTTAAGACACTGCCTGCTCTTCCAGAGGTCCTGAGTTCAATTCCCAGCAACCACATGGTGGCTCATAACCATCTGTAATGAGCTCTGGTGCCCTCTTCTGGCCTGCAGTCATACATGCTGTATACATAATAAATAAATAAATCTTAAAAAAAAAAAAAAAAGAATTGCTTTGGTCATGGTGTCTCTTCACAGCAACAGAACAGTAACTAAGACAGTTCCCATTCCCTGTTGCCCTTAGCAGTACGGCAGATCAAGGGTATTCACTAAAAGCTCACTTGTCGATCACACAGCTGAGCAGCAGTGGTTAGGTAAACAGCAAACACCTAAGCATAGAACTGCCTTTATGGTGCAGGTGCTTAATTCTCTAGACAAGTGTGTTCCCTTTCTACAGGTGACCAATGTCACCTCAAAGGTGAAAGAATTACCTGGGGATCCAAAGAAAATAGTATGATATAGTATAAAAGTAGAAGTAGTTCAAATCCCAACTCTGTCAATTCTTAGCTAGGGTTTAAGTAAATTACTGACCTGGAATATTAGTCTCTTCATATGTTAACTGATATTAATCACATCTCTCTCTCTCTCTGAGACAGAATTTCTCTGCCCTGGCTGTCCTGGAACTTCCTCTGTATACCTGGCTGGCTTCAAACTCAGAGATCCACCTTCCTCTGCCTCCGAAGTGCTGGAATTAAAAGTGTGTGCCTAATTACATGCCTGACCTAATCACATCTACTTCAAAGGAAGCATTGAAGTAATTTGTATGCATTAAGTGCTTGGCACACAGTGATGAATAAAACATAGCTGCCATTGTTATTACTCATAGGAGGCCAGTGACAATGCCTAAGATGTTAAGTGGGCTGATAAATGTCAACTTTCAACATGTCCCCTGCCATTGTTAAGCACTTACTACACTGTAAATACATTCCCAACATTAAGCAACAGTTACTTCACTTCTGTTACTGGTGTTGTTTATAGGGATCAAGAAAGAATAACTGACTTTACAGATAGGTGTAAAAGACAGTAACAACTGACTTAAGCAGATGATTTGGAGCTTGAATCTTAGTTTGAATCCCAGCTTTACCATTCACTACCTGTGTGCCTTATCTTGCTGACCCCAAGAAGCTGATCCTGAAGACAAAACTACAGTGTGAACAATACTTTGGATTCTTGATAGCTAAACAAATCCATTTCACATACAATCCAGTGAATTTTGGTTTATTGTTTTTACCCCAATTAAATAGGTATAAGGCAAAGAAGCAAAAGGATACACATAAACCATGGACTACATCACAGGATGAAGCTATCAAAGTGTGCTCTCTGTCAAAAACCAATATAAAAACTCACATTTCTATTGTGAACATGCCTTGCTCAGGTAAAGGAGATAATGGGAGTGGTATAAACTGTGAACTGAATAGAGATTATGGTGGTTTCAATAAGAATGGTTCGCAGCTGGGCGTGGGGGGCACACACCTTTAATCCCAGCACTTGAGAGTCAGAGGCAAGTGGATCTCTGTGAGTTCAGGGCCAGCCTGGTCTACAAAGCGAGTTCCAGGACTGTTATACAAAGAAATCCTGTCTTGAAAAAAACCACACACACACACACACACACACACACACACACACACACACACACACACACACACACACACGATCCAAAACAAAAAAGAATGGCCCCCACAGGCTCATATATTTGAGAGAGATTAGGAGATATGGCCTTGCTGTAGTAGGTGTGACCCTGTTGGAGGAGGTATGTCATTGGGGGTGTGCTTTGAGGTTTCAAAGCCCTCACCAGGGCCATTTTCTTTTTTCTTTTGGATCAGGATGTAGCTCTCACCTACTTCTCTAGCACCATGCATGTCTGCCGCCATGCTCCCTGCCAGGACAATAATAGACTAGTCTCTTGAAACTGTAAGCAAGCCCCCAATTAAATGCTTTCTTTTTTAGAGTTGCCTTGGTTATAGTGTCTCTTCTCAGTCAACAGTACAGTAACTAAGACAGAGATGTAAAGAGAATTACATCTAAATACAATTCTAAAGAAGCAGGTATTGAAATCAGGAAAACCACAGAAAAGTGGCCCCAAGTCCTGGAGCAAGACTCCCATAGGTGATGTGAGCTACACTAAGTAGCAGGCAAGCATCAACACCTGCTGATCATCCCCAATAGACAGAGTAGTCCCTATAAATTTCTACCTGAAAATAAGATATGCTAACAGTGGAACATGGCCAAATCTATTCTATACACACTTTCCTCATTTAAAAATTTAAAAAAGATTCTTCAGGGGCTGGAGAGATGGCTCAGTGGTTAAGAGCACTGGCTGCTCTTCCAGAGAATCCAAGTTCAATTTCCATCACCCACATGGCAGCTCACAACTGTCTGTAACTCCAGTTCAAGGGTATCTGATACCTTCACACCAATGCATGTAAAATAAATTGAAATAAATTTAAAAAAATTCTTCAGACTTCCTTGTTTTTTTATTTTGTGTATACGTGCATGTATGTGAAGATTAGAGGACAACTTACAGGAGCTTGTTCTCTCTTTCCTCCATTTAGGTCCCAGGGATCAAACTCAGGTTGTCAGGCTTGACAGCAGGTGCACTGACCCTCCAAACCCCACCCACCTAGCATCTTGCTATGTAGCCTAGGTTGGCCTTAAACTTAGAATCTTCCTGTCTCCCTAAGTACTATTATTAAAGTCTGTACCACCATACCAGCCTCTATATGAACTTTAAACACTTTTTATAGCCATGGCTAGAAACCTCAGGAGCAGAAAACAGTAGCTTTTAAAAATAAGCTTTCAAATTCAGTTTGAATTTACAATATTCACTATGCTAAAATAAAAAAAGAATCAAGGCAACAAAGTGGGCATAGAATTTTTCTTTCTGACTAAGGAAATTAAATGCTGTGTGGAAGTTACTATAGTTACCATATAAAGCAGGCTTATATCAGGAGAGGGTCATCTGTCCTATGTTTGTTGTTTATGGCTTTTTAACACATACCAGAAAGTCTGGCCTCTAACTTCCGGATCTGTTCATTTCTTCTCAAAAGCTGGGATGAGAGATCTTCTCTGGAGCTGCTTCCATCAGAAGCCTGTTGGGACAGATAAAAGGAGAGACCACATGGGTCTCCAGCCCAGTGAGCCAGCATCAGATAGAAAACCAACACCTCTTGAATCCTGGGATTACAGGCATAAATCACCATACCTAGCTGTTATACTGACTTCTCTCTCTCTCTCTCTCTCTCTCTCTCTCTCTCTCTCTCTCTCTCTCTCTCTCCCTCCCTCCCTCCCTCCCTCCCTCCCTCCCTCCCTCCCTCCCTCCCTCATTTATTTGTCTATCTGTGTATACATTTGTATGGAGGTTAGAGGACAATTTGCAGTTGGAGTTGGTTCTTGTCTATATGCGTTCTGAGGATCAAACTCAGGTTGTCAGGCTTGGCAGCAAGCGCCTTTATCCACTAAGCCATCTCACCAGTTTGGATATACAGACTCTTACCTTTTTACTACTAGTACTAGTACTACTACTACTACTTCTGGTGGAGAACAATGAGATAAAGTAGGGGTGGGATGGGATCTGTAAAACAAAAGTAAGCATGTAGGAAAATGTCATAAGGAAATCTAACTGGCAAGCTACTTACAAAATATTTTTTTAAAAATTTGGGCTGGGAGATATGATTCAGTAGATATAAAGTGCTTAATGTATAAGAACTCTTAAGTTTGGATTCACAGCACCCACATAAAAGCCAGCTATGGTAATGCATTCTTGTAATCCCAGTACTGGGTTGGAGGGAGAAGATAGGCAGATACCATAGCAAAATGGTGATCTCCAGGTTCAGTGGGTAAAAGTGCTTGTCAGTCAAGCATTAGGACCTGAGTTGAATTTCCCAGCACCTAGATTAAAAAGCCAAGCATGTCTGCAAGTACCTGAACCCCAGTGTTGGGGAAGGAGGGCTGAAGACAAGTGGATTCCAAGAACTCCCTGGCTAGCCTGCATAGCCCAAAGGGACTTCTTACTGAGTGAGAGATTCATTCTGCAAGAAGTCAAAGAGCAAGAGGAAGGTGCCCAATGAGGAAGGTGCCCAATGTCTTCCTCTGGCTTTTGCATGTGTATGCACCTAGGCACCCACATGCATACACAAACACACACTACACCCTAAAAAGTAGGGATCAATAGAGGTAGATTCTCAAAGTTGTCCTCTGGCCTACACATATGCCTACACAAGTGAGTGTACCTGCATATATGTGCATACATATGCATACACCACACACATGTGGAGGCAAATAAAAAATTAAAATACTAAAAGAAACTCTGTACTTTTTTTTAAAGATTTATTTATTTATTTATTATGTACATGGTATTCTGCCTGCATGTATACCTGCAGGCCAGAAGAAGGTATCAGATTTCATTATAGATGGTTGTGAGCCATCATGTGGTTGCTGAGAATTGAACTCGGACCTCTAGAAGAATAGCCAGTGTTCTTAACCTCTGAGCCATCCCTCCAGCCACCCCTCCTCCCACTTTTTTTTTGAGACAATCTTTTCCTATGTAGCCCAGTCTGGCCTTGAATGGACACTCTTCCTCCAAATGCTAGGATTACAGGAGTGTGTTACCCTTTCTTTGCTTTTATTATAAAAGTTTTCAAAAACAGCAGAGGGGAGTGTCGCCTAGTGGTCATTTACCATTTGCCCCTCAAGTGCAGGGTTGTTTTTTCACATTTGCTTCTTTAATTCTTATTTTGCTGAGGTTCAAATGATGGACATCAGGACCTTTCATTCTGAACTCTGACATACATTTCTAAAGAATGGTATTTTTCCACTTAGAATTCTGTTACCATACCAAACAAAATTTAAAACAATACTAACACCCAGTCTTTCATATTGTTTCCTTATTTTATCCCCAAGATGATTTTAGAGGTGGCTGAACAATTCACAAACCATTTTAAACATTAATTACCTGTTCAGCTACTTGCCATTCAATATTTACTGGGAGTCAGTTTCTTTTTTCTTCTGGTACTGAGTAAACCTAGAAACCTAGGACTTTAAAAAAAAAATTCTGTACTAGGGATTAAATCTAGGGCCCCACTTAAAGTGCTTTGCCAGTGAACCTTAACCCAAGGTTCAATATCAAGGACAGTTAAATCTGTAGAGTCACAGCACCTGGATTCAACCCGTTTTACCACTTAGCTGCAAGAACCTGAGCTAATTACTCAAATGCCCTGTACACTGTCTTTCTCTTAGGCAAACTGTGACAGTATCACTGACTTCACAGAGCTGGAGGAGGGTATCTAAGGCTGCACTTGTCAGTCTGCAGAACAGAAGCTGCCACAGACCTGCTTCTATTACCTACCATCTTCTACTAGCCGTTTTCTGTTTAGGCTGCTGAAACTGATATCATGAATGGGTAGCTTGTAGATGACAGAAATGGACTTCTTAGTTCTAAAGTCTGAGAAGTCTAAGATCAAGGCCCAGGAAGAGTTTAGTGTTATTAAGGGCTCACTTTTTGGTTCATGGATAGGCATCTTTTAGCCATACCCTGAATAGTAGAGAAGGAAAGGCTGTGTCTGGAGCTTTTATAAAGGCACTAATCCTAAATATTCAGGGCTCCTGACTTAATCCTCTCTCAAACATTCTACCTCCTAATGCCAAAGAGTGGCAAAATGTTGGAGACATAAACAGAAGAAACTGTTTTGATTATTACTGTGAATGAGATATCCTAGGCTTCAGCACTGTGCTAATGTTAGGAAAAGTGGTGAAACAGGCTTCCCTAAACAGCAGCAGCAACAACAGAATCTGATTATGAAATGCTTACTAAGAACTGGGTACTACAGTATTTCTTTTTTCATGGGATTGAGGATGGAACCCAGGCTTTGTGCATGTGCTAGAACACTGAGTACTCCTGGCATATCATCCAGTCTGGCGATGACTTGGGACATCCCTGACACATACTTTAATAAAGATAGATGATACCATTTCTATTCCTGTTTCACAGATGTGGGACCTAAACAAAGAAGAGTGAAGGAAGCTGTCCAATGTCACAGAATAACAATACAGCAAGAATTCAAATTCAGCTTGATGTGGTGTCACATGCCTTTAATCCTAGCCCTCAGGAAGCAGAGGCAAGGAGATATCCATGAGACTTAAGGCCAACCTGGCCTACATAGTGAGTTCCAGGCCACTCATGGATACATAGTGAGATAATGTCTCAAGAGAAGAAAAGGAAAAGTAATAAAACCCAGGTCTTTGTCCTGTAACTGACCCCTGTGAGTTATTAAGTGCTTCACTTTATTGATTTTCATGGAACCCTTAGTTTTTGGAGATCATCAAGTGAGTCAGCATTAGCAATTCAGAGTAACAGAGGTTACTACTAAGGAAAGAGGAAATAAGCACCAAACTCAGGAGGAGGGAAGGGTCAGGGTCCAAGGGGCTCTCTAGAAGAGATATGTGAGGAGAGTCTTTGAAGGAAGTCCAAGAATCTCTCAGAGGAACACAGGTACAAAGGGAGGCATTAGACATTCTAGAGAGAGTAAATAGCACAGGCAAACATTTGTAGGCAGGAAACAATGAAGTCTATTTCAGAATATTCAATAAATTAAATATGGATCTAGCATAGGGTGTAAGAAAGTTGAGTGAGATGAAGTTGAGTAGGTAAGCTGTGATGAAACCATCAGTTTATTCACCACAACAATGAGTTCCTGAAAAAGAGGAGAAAGCTATAGAATTTTAAGCATTGAGAAACACAAATAGATTTACTTTTAAGAAGATCATCTTGGGAGAAAGCTATCAGAAGCAGGGCATCCAGACTGGAGACTTTTTAATTGAGGAAAAAAGGTCAGCCTGTGATAAGAGGGAAACACTAGTAAAGGCACTAGCTGATGGAGTAAAGAGGTAAGTTGCAGAGACATTTGGCAAATAGAACCCAAAGTACTTGTTGACTGATAAGGCACTAAGAAGTCAAAGGAGGCAGGGATCTAAAAAGCCTTTATGGCTTCTGTTCAAGGATTTGAGAGGATGCGATGCACATTTAGAGATGGAGTTAAAGAATTCAATTTGTTCGTTTTGAATCTGAGATGTCATAGGGAAGATGTTTATTTAGAGAAATATACTCAGTTGGATATAAGGGTTCAGAGATTGGGAATGAGAGTCAGACTGTGTAATTCCTTAAATTCAAATAGGTTACTGGAAAAGTCTAAAAGCGAAAGAATTCCTAAACTCAAATCCATCTCTATGTCTGAAACACACACACTCTAGATATGCGATTTCACTTATCAACATGAAGGGAAAGCAGGTCCTTCTGCTGCAGAGCTCAGTGTTAAAACTAAATTATTTAGCTAGGTGATCAAACATTCACTCCTAGTTCCTGTTAATTACAGATGCCAATGATAATCTTGATTTTGTAACTTTATTGTTCCACTCCAATAACCTAATAGCTTCTGGCATGTGACCTGGATATAACCTGGATTCAGGTAGAGGAAGAAAAGAGAAGGAAGACTCAGCTGACCATGGAAATATTCAAGGGTCAATCACTGAAGAATAAAAATAAAACATGGTTTTTTCAAATGTTGAAATTTTAGCAATGGTAATAATAAATGAGCCATAGCTTCAGGGAACACAGATGCATTTTGGGAAAATGTTAAGTTTTTTTTTTTTTTTAAAGCTAAGCCCAAGAAG
Organism: Peromyscus maniculatus bairdii; assembly: GCF_049852395.1. NCBI lineage: Eukaryota > Metazoa > Chordata > Mammalia > Rodentia > Cricetidae > Peromyscus > Peromyscus maniculatus. The sequence goes on along the minus strand of NC_134855.1, from coordinate 1,091,114 downwards.
ACTATGGTATGCCATTTTCATAAAATTCAAAATTAAAGTTTTAAGTAATACATTATTTATGAGCTCAAACTGTTAAGATATTTTAAAAAGCAAGTGAATGATAAACACAAAATTTAAGCTAGTGCTTATCTGTCAGGGTATGGCGAATTTGGAAGTAGCATGTAAGTGGCTTTAACAGTATTAAAAACATTCTATTTCTATTTCTTAGTCATTTGACTTAGTTTAATCCTTAAGCACTACCCTTTCCTGATAAAGCAGCATATTTATTGTGAAATCTTACCACACACACACACACACACACACACACACACACACACACTTACAAACAACATTGAATACTGAATCCATTAGAAATAATTTTCCAGGGGCTGGAGAGATGGCTCAGAGGTTAAGAGAACTGGTTGCTCTTCCAGAGGTCCTAAGTTCAATTCCCAGCAACCACATGGTGGCTCACAACCACCTATAATGAGATCTAGTGCCCTCTTCTGGTGTGCAGACAGAACACTGTATACATAATAAATAAATCTTTAAAAAAAAAAAAGAAAAAGAAATAATTTTCCAGCCAGGAGGTGGTGGAACACGCCTTTAATCCCAGCACTAGGGAGGCAGAGGCAGGCTGATCTCTGTGAGTTCGAGGCCAGCCTGGGCTACCAAGTGAGTTCCAGGAAATGCGCAAAGCTAAACAGAGAAACCCTGTCTCGAAAAACAAAACAAAACAAAAACAAAAACAAACAAACAAAAAAAGAAATAATTTTCCATCAACCTTCCCAATAAAACTGCACTGTGTCTAACTTAAGACCATAATTCATAGACACTGCTAAATGACTTAAAGTGTATGTACCTGAAGAGGAAATAAGACGTACACTTAGAATTATCTCTGTAGATGACACTGTACTCAAATTCACAGAGCTCTGCTTGCCTCTGGAGTGCTGGTATTAAAGGCATTCACCACCACATCCAGCAAGGCATGCATTTTAATAGACTAAAACATTAAAAAAAATGCGTAAGTTATATAAATAGAAAAACTGAGAAAAGGTAATGAACAAGATACACGAGGGAAATGTAGATAAATAACAAAAACCAAATGCTAATAAGAATGAAATATGAAGCTGGGCAGTGGTGGTACAGGGCTTTAATTCCAGCACCTGGGAGGCAGAGGCAGGTGGATCTCTGGAAGTTTGAAGCCAGCCTGGTCTATGGGGAGAGTTCCTAGACAGCCAAGGCTACAAAGAGAAACTCTGTCTTAAAAAACCAAAGGGGGGGGGGGGGAGGGGGAGGGAGAGAGAGAGAGAGAGAGAGATGCAGTTTTTTTTACATCTATAAACTAGAAAAAGCATAAACTAATCATGTAATCTAAAAGCTTTCATTGGAAAGACTTCTTGCAATAATATTTAAAAAGTATATACAGACTGCATCAAATATTCAAAGCAGGAGAAGATACTTACAAAGTCATCTCCTGAGTCAGCTCCCATAGAGGCCACAGACTCCTTGCTCACAGACCGTGGGATCCTAGTCGAGCCTGCTGGCCTCTGAGCAACAGCAGTCTCTTCTGCAATTTTCTTCTTTAGTTTTGCGAACATTTTTTCTGTGTATCTATCTTGCAGGTGTAACTAACCATTGAACTTCTCAGTGAATGAAATAAAAGCACAAGTACCTACAAAGGTTCAGGTCTCCAGTTTAGCTGCATCTCACTTAAATGCTGGCCAAAGAATTTTGGCAAAACAGTATCTATAAATCAGATGAAAAGAGATAGCTCCAAGTTAAACACTGGAAAGACCTCACATCTCAGTTGTCATGTTAGGCTTCAGGTTTCAAAAGTAGTCTCATAATAAGTATATATATAAAATACAATTATTAAACACTTAAAAAGCATCTGGTCAGAAAGAGGCAGAACAACCTGCCAAGGACTATGTGGCTAAGTTAGAGGGCTAGTATTTGAACACAGAGCTCTTTGACTTACAAATCTCAACTTTTTGTTTTAGTACACTACATTAGCAGTGGTGTATGACATGGAGTAACATTTCCCAGGTCAATACCATGTAATCATTACTTAATGTTTTGAATCTTCTAATAATATGTTTACTAAGAATTTAGTGCTCTCTGTAAGTCAAAGACACAAAAGTAAAAAGATATAAAATATGCAACCCAGTCCCTAGTTTTCAACTAGGTGCTGCTTCCCAGAGGAGGAAAAAAAAAGTCACAACTTAGAAAAAAAACACCCTAGAAACTCAGACTAAATACAGCCATCAGATAAGATACTCTTTAACTTTTCACATCTGTGTGGAAATGTGTGATTTTCTTTGTGCTTCATAATATTACTTCAAGCTACAATTTCTTTTCTTCCCATATGTATTTAACATGAGATTCAAAAATTCTTTCCTCTCAATAAAGCATTACTGGGCCAAGTGTGGTGGTGCAGGCCTTTAATCCCAGCAAAGGCACAAATATCTCGGTGAGTTCAATGCCAGTCTGGTCTACACAGTAAGTTCCAGGCCAGCCAGGGCTGCATAGTGTGATCTTGTTTAAAAAACAAAACAAAACAAACTCCTACCATTGTTTCAACCTTAACTTTTCATGTCTTGTGAAGGATACACTCTGCTCTAAGATGACAGATGATTCCTTACCACTTCAGATTACCCATTAAGTCTATAAAATCCTTCAAAAACTTTACCCCCAATATCTGTAAACCATTGTACTCACCTGTCTTATCTACTATATTTAAAACAGTCTGGAGGTCACAGTCACTGCCCTGCGTGAAAACAAAGATAAAACGGGTTGGATATTTCAAGTGAAAGACCAAAATGTTCATCGAAGGCGGTATGAAAGGAGGGCAGGGATGACTTAAATGGACAAAACATCTTGTCACTATAGTACAGCTGTTAAGAGGATGCACCGCAGTCCCTGTGAACAACCTGAGAGTTTCACTTACAAAAGCAGAAAGACTTTCTCACAGCGCTAGGTGCCTACATTCATTTCTTCCTAGGAGTACTGAATTAGTTGAAGGTTTCCAAGGGACAGTATTCTCAGCTGATTCTCACACACATAGTGTTTACCTGGTCAGACCTGGTAGCCTGGTCTCTGAGTCTTGACGCGCACTATGTCTTTGGAGCAAAGTTCATACAGATGCTTAAGGTCCAGAGATGCTGGCCACCGCAATTTGGATCCCACTCCCTCTGGCTCGCTCTGGAGCCGCGTCCTCGACAGGGCTGTCAACCAAGGGAGGGACCCAACCTCTGTCTGACAGCAGGAAGATTGTGTCCCAGAAAGAAGTGGTGACTTGACTAAGGTCGCAGGACAGCTCGACCCCCAGGCCAAGGGGCCGCTTCCGCCCCCACCCGAGTCCCCTGAGCACTCCAACACCGCTCCCACCCCTGGGTCGGGGTCCCGTGTGTCCCCGCCTAGCGGCGGACTGCCCGAGACTACCGGAGGAGGCCTACTTGCGTCCTGCAGCTTCGGCAGCGAACTTGCTGCTTTTGGGGCAGCCAACACGGCCCCGCCTCCGCGGACTCTCGGGGGCGCGAGGAGCGTCACCAGCCCCCCACCTCCAGCCGGCTAGCCGAGCACCAACCCGGAACCGCACGTTTGCCGCGCACCGGAAGTGGTTGCGCGTCGGCGCGGTCTCCTCTCGCGCATGCGCCCATACGCAACCGATCGGCGCGCCAGCGAACTGTTTGGACTATTGGGCTAGAACGGCAACCGGGAGCGGGCACTTGTATCTTGGTTGCCCGGCCATTGCCACGTCAGCATGTGCAGGACCGCGGATACCAAACGGGCTGCACTCGACCGCCAAGAACTTCCCTTCTGAAGTGGGAGGCGCCCCGTGGCTGACGCGGCCCTGGGGCAGGCGGTACTCGAGGGCTGGTCCTTCAGCTACAGGAAACTACTCCAAAAACTACAACGCGCACCTTGCACATTGTGACCCAGGTTTTAACTCTAGCGTCTGAGGTCCGAGTTCCTGTCGAGCACACATTTCATACAACTGAAAGAAGTTTCTAGAACTTCATTATCCTTGTTCTGCCCCGGACTTCTATATTCCTCAATTCCAAGCCAAGCATTCTACATTAAAGGAACTTCAGTCCTGCCCAAGGAAACACCAGCCCTTGGATTTGCTGATTCCATCTATTCTTTTCAGTTTTCTCCATGTCCTAGTTACAGCAAACAGCAAAATCAGTACTCTCAAATCTACAAAGTAGCATTATGAGCGTGCCTGAGGTATATATAACCCCAAACAAGGAAACATGTCAATAATACTAAAGAAATAGACAAAACTTTAAGCAAATAATGTTTATTTTTTATATTGATGATACACTTAATATATACGTGATTCAAGATACAAAATTCATTTACAAGAGTTCACACTTGATGAATGTATACACATTCTAGAGAATATCAATGCAAAATCACTGACCACAAAAACCAAATATTCTGTAGTCTTGTTATTTAACAAACATCAAAACAACATTTTATTTTCCAACCTCTAGTATTTAAGTGCCCTCAGTGATAGGCACTGTGTAACAAGAAAGTACATTGCAATGCCTACAGAATCTGCTCTGCAGAATCACAGTGTTTGAAATTTATGTAGTGAAGAAGTGAAAGGCTTGCATCCTTTATGACAAATCACGAGTCAAGTGATCAACTCAAGAAAATGTTCAAGAACTTGTCAATATCTAAGGTTTATAAAATGTTAATTTAACAAACAAAAGCAGAAAATGACTCCTGGAAAGGAACAAAACAAAACTCCTTTAAGAGAATGTGTGGTTTAAGCAATGTAGAAACACCAACAGACAAGACTTTTACAACACATATGTTCAAGTCAAATGATACAATATAATTTTCCCCTTAAGTCATTATAGTAATTGTCTCTTCAAAATTTATCATTAACATATAAACTTTGTGAACCCAAACAGTTTACAGAGCTAGCTGACTGACAGGTTTATTCTAAAATATTAACTCACAATACCCAAATTTTAATACAAATGAACAAGACTGTCTTAAGGATGATAGTGATCTGTGATCAACTACATAAACAACTGGATAGCTTTGTTACTTGCATGACAGAGAGCACTTGGATAAGGACTGTTACAAGAAAATTGTTGTGCTTCAATCTCTTGAGAGCTAATAAATATACTCTATAATCCCTACAATGTTACAGCTCTATAACATTTCAGTTACAGACAAGCATAATTTTTTAATGAAGTGTTTCATATTACTAGAAAGTCAAGTATAGTTTCTGCTATGATTTCAACAAGTGCATTTCTGACTAACAATGTAGACAATGGATTCACCATTATTTTTTGGGTAAAGAAGATCAAACAGTTTTAAAAAACTTCTTACTTGATTAAATTAACATTTAGTGATACTTTGAACAAAGCTAACCGACAGTCGTAAAACGGGAATTGCTCAGAAAATAACAAAGTTCTGTGAAATTATACAAATCTTTACAGCAAAGTAAAATAAGTAATCTCTAACTACTTCATGTGATTCAGTGACAAATGTAACCACTACTTATACTGGTGCTAGAAGACCAGGGTAACTTATCTGGGGAAGTTCCTTCCCTTGTAGTCTCTACTAAGAATATATTAGAACACTTACCTGCATTTCTTAATATGTTAAGAACTTTCTGCCTCAATTTTAAGAACCCCATACAGGACTCCAGCTGAAGAGCAAGGCTTATTAAAATTTTAAAAAAAGTCTGGAAAACTAGTGATTATGGTCTATGTGGTGAACAAAAAGCCACAAAAATCAAGTTCTGAATTACTTTATTGAACCACACAATGTAATTTAATAATGATATAATAATTATTTAAAAAACCCGCCGGGCGTTGGTGGCGCACGCCTTTAATCCCAGCACTTGGGAGGCAGAGCCAGGCGGATCTCTGCGAGTTCAAGGCCAGCCTGGACTACCAAGTGAGTTCCAGGAAAGGCGCAAAGCTACACAGAGAAACCCTGTCTCGAAAAACCAAAACAAAAAAACCAAACAAACAAAACAAAACAAAACAAAACAAAAAAACCCCCATTTTTCAGGAACTAGTAACAAGACTTATTATCCTATGACACTTTAATTCCCCCAACCTGAAGTTTTTAAAATACATCACTGTATCCTTTTAACTTAGGAATGCAGAAGAGGGTGGGAGTTAAATTTTGAAACATACAGTGGCATGTCTCTGTGGTTTGGAAATGTTTACATCATTTGAAATTTTATAGTGGTTATTATTATTATTATTTTTTTGGTGGTGTGGGGGGGGGAGGTTTCAAGACAGGGTTTCTCTGTGTAGCCCTGGTTGTCCTGGAACTCACAGAGATCCACCTGCCTCTGCCTCCTGAATGTTGGGATTAAAGGCGGCACCACCACTGCCCAGCTATAATGGCTATTTTTGCTTGTTTCATGTTTAAGAAAATTCACGGTTCAAACTGTAATGTTTATAAATCTCACTTCTGAACCAGGGATAAGTGGACATTCGTGACAATTTTAAAAGGAAAAAAAAAAAGACAAAACAGTGATAATACACAAAAACAAAAATTTAAATACCTTGCACTGAAGACCTGTAACAATTTGCCATAATTCCTTTTTTTAATTTGAAAGTGATGTAACTCAACCCATTAATTTTCATTTCATCAGTCTGTGAGAAAATTAAAGTCTGAAATCTGAAATTAGTGATATTCCCACAAACAATACATCTAAAAAGATGATTGTCTTAGGATACAGACTAGAACTGTCCACTTAAAGGAAAAATATTTGCAACTTGTAGACTGTTCTGTGACTAAATTCAGACTGAGTCTGTAAGCAAGTCTGTACAATGCAATGTAATGTACTTTAAATTGTTTTTAAAAGTCTGAATCTGCTATCAGAATATGTAAAACAAAACAAGACAAAAACCCCCAAACTACTGCTTTGAGTAGTCTGCTAACGTTAAAAAAAAAAGATAAAACCACAAAAAGAAATAAGGATATTTTAAAATTATGAAATGGTGTTACAGTTCTGAATAATTAACAATGTTGTGTAAAAATGGAGTTCTATACTGATTTTCACTTTAGAAAACATAGTTACAGAATTTCAAAGAAAATACTTCTATGGTACCAAATTAGTTATACTTCATACACTTATGCTCACCTAATCACATGTTCTTCTTTATCATTCCTTCCAGGTAAGTAGGCAATTATCCTATCCACACATAAATTATTCTCCATTAACTATAAAGCATGTTGAAAATAAACTCGTGTGCTCAGAACTCAGGGAAAATGGGACTAAGCATAGATTTATGTTTGGAAGGCCTAGTCTGAGGACGACGAATCACCTTTTTATTTTCATTAAGTTAAGTGGTCCCAGTATTCAGGAAAGACTCGGAGTTGACTATGTGTAAAACATCAGCAATATAAGCATTCAAGAGAATGTAGGGGAAAGGCTTGTTTTTCTCAGCAATTCGTGTTTTATTCAACTGCAAAGTTACCAGCTTTGTAACTGTTTGGGACATAAGTTACAGGAACAACATCAACCTTACCTACTATGCTTAAAAAACAACAACAACAACAACAACAACAACAACGAATATTTAGGTGTATGAGTGTTTAGCCTGCATAATATGTCTATGCATCATGTGCATGCAGTGCCACAGAGACCCGAAGAGGCTGTTAGACGCCCTAGTAATAATGAAGGTTGTGAGGAGCCATGTAGGTACTAGGAATGAAACCCAGGTCCTCTGTAAGAGGCCTCTTGGCCGGGCATGGTGGTGCATGACTTTACTCCTAGCACTTGGGAGGCAGAGGCAGAAGGATCTCTGTGAGTTCAAGGCCAGCTTAGTCTATATAGTAAGCTCTAGGACAGCCAGTACTACATAGAGAGGGTCTGTCTCAAAAAAGCAAGAAAAAAAAAAAAAACCCCAAAAACCAAAACAAACAAACAAAAAGAGGTGCTCTTAACTGCTGAGCCATCTCACCATTACCTAGTGTCATCAATTTTAAACAACCTGCAAAAAGGTTTGGTTGCTTAACCAACATTAGAGGCTGTGGTTATTTTTTTTGAAGGATTTCTCAGAAATAAAACCTTAATGCATCTTAGCATATTTTGAAAAAAGATAACTAAGAGTATAATTGAAACATGTTATGAATAACTGGGTGCTTTATTAACAATGGGGGGGGGAATGTAATAATTTTATAAGTGGCAGAATTGACCTGAACTGGTTTTTCTCTTTAAAATAATTTAATATTAATAAAGGAGGTTTGATTTTTTTGAAGAATGGAGTAGGAAGTTGCCTTGCAGTTATATTTTACAATGCAGAAATAACTTTACTCTTTTCAGTGAATGTATAAAAGTGTTTAAACATCCTTTATATTCATTCATGCAAATAAATGTATAAACTAAAGATATACTCTGCAATATCCAAACATTCACAAACTGGCACTGTACCTATTTTCTATAATATTACTGTTCCTAACACTATCATCACAAGCCTTTCTGATCTGATTTTTGAGCCAGGGTTTCCTGTAGCCCACGCTGTCCCTGAAACTGCTATGCAGCAGAAGCTGGACTTGAACTTTTGATTCTCCTACCTCCTTCTCCCAAGAACTGGAATTACAGATGTACACACACACACACACACACACACACACACACACACACACACACACACACACACACACACACACTGCTTAATTGAAAGCCTAGGGTTTCTTAGCCTCTCAGGCACTTCATATTAAGAAATCTACTTTGAGGGTGAATATGGTTAAATTGTAGAACAAGCTGAGCAGTGATGCACAATGCCTGTAATCCCAGCACTATGGAGGCAGAGACAGAGGCAGATCTCTCTGAGTTCAAAGCCAGCTGAACTACAGAGTGAGTTCCAGGACAGCCATGGCTACACAGAGAAACCCTTTTGCAAACCAAACCAAAAGACTCATTTTTGATATGCAATGCCAGTAAGAAAAGTCTACTTAAGCAGACTCCGCTACAGATACACACATCAGCAACCCAGCTCTTCTCTGTCCAGCCCACTAAGGTTTGGCCTTTCTTTAGCTAATGCCCTTTCTTCTGCCTCACAGTGACACATACAGAATGAGCATATTAATGGAAAAAAATTCAAAATTAAAATTTAATAAGATATTGAAATGATAAACATGGGTATTTCTTCTACTTAAAAGCCATGTCCTATTTTCAGATGTGAGCAAATTAATTTTTTCAATAGCCCCCAAAGTCCTAATATAAACAATTTTCTACTCAGTAGTAGCTCTCAAATATGTGCCAAGAAAAATAAGGGACAAAGAAAGATTAAGACCCTATTGGTGTCTCAGTTTCACAAACTTAGGTTTCCAGGTTTCTAGCAAACTTATCAATTTAAATTGAAGTTTGTAGATGACTTTAAAGCTGAGAATATGCAGCCATTTCTTAATATCTTCATATCCTAATTTCAACTCCAAAGGAGCCCATTTTATCCCAACACAGCCCCTTAAAATTGAGGCTTGTGGATGAGATCCAGCCACAACCTAATTATAGTAGCAGGAACAATGCCACTCTGATGTCCTCACAGAACTAAAATAAATTCAGCCCACAATGGGTATGGATATATAATATACACACACTGTATAACTGCATACCAAGATATTTACAGATATATACACATATATACAAAAAATTTATAGAGACTGCATTTAGCATCACAAAATATACACATGCCATTAAAAATAAGAATTTCAAATAAATAAGTCCTAAAAAGAACCCTCAACCTAAATACACTTTAATTCTCCAAGTAAACATGAGAACAGAAATCACTCCCACATCACCAGGAGACTCAAGGCATTCAGATTCAGATTCATATTGTCTTATACTCACACAAGGTGGACAGATGATTCTGGCAGTGGCCAAGTTTGCAGATCCTGGCACCTTAATATGTATCTATTCCAGAACATTCTCTGGTTATTGGGGTGGTTATAAGTCTCCAGGGATAAATGAGATTTTTCACCTACGTTGAAACCACCCCTCAGACACAGACAGAGATTGAACTTGGAGAAGAAGGCTAGAGAAGGGTCTGTAACTGATTCAGGAGTCTGATTTGGACTTCTCCCTTGACACTAATGAAATTCAGTACCATTGCCCATTTAAGAGAATTCTATTGCATGATGGAGAAGAAAAACAAAACCAAACTCCAAACCCAAACCCCGAGTCAGGAAAACCTCAAGTACAATTCCAAAACTGTGGAACATTTAAACTTTGTTTAAAAATATAAAGGGCACAATAAATTCTGTGCTTTGAAAGGTTTTGAGAGCACCACTTCCTAGGAAGGAAACACATACAAAGAATATAACCTGACTAAAATCAAAGAAAAAAAAACATATGATTTTATAATTGTTAAAAATATGCTGAAGTTGGCCGGGCGGTGGTGGCGCACGCCTTTAATCCCAGCACTCAGGAGGCAGAGCCAGGCTGATCTCTGTGAGTTCGAGGCCAGCCTGGGCTACCAAGTGAGCTCCAGGAAAGGCTTAAAGCTATGCAGAGAAACTCTGTCTCGAAAAACCAAGAAAAAAAAAAAAATGCTCGAGTGAGTGATTCACTGGCATGAATATTCATTGTACTGGGAATTAAACATAGGGCCTTGCAGATGCTAGGCAAGCACTCTATGATTGAACGTCATCCTGACTGGTTTGAGTATCTGATACAGTGAGAATAAAATCTTAATTCTTATGTTAAATACAGCTCTAAAGTTTTCCTTCTTGTTCATTACAGAAGCCTGAGCTACTGGAGAGAGGGGGCTGAGATGAGATCAGCAGCTTCTAACATCTCCGCTTCTTCTTATATAAAACAGGAAAGGTAGCTGCTTTATATCAGAACTATATGGATACAGAAAGAAAATCTTGTGTTTCACTTTGCTTTGTGTGTAACTGATCTCTTGCATCAGTTGGTTTACAGTGGTTTTCTGTTTGTTTGTTTGTTGTTTTTCGAGACAAGGTTTCTCTGTATAGCCCTGGCTGTCCTGGAACTCATTCTGTAGACCAGGCTGGCCTCAAACTCAAAGATCTGCCTGCCTCTGCCTCCTGTGTGCTGGGATTAAAGACGTGTGCCACTACTGCCCTGAGTTTACAGTGATTCTTAAGAGACTAGAAACTTTACCAGGATCTATAAGAGATTTGTGCAATTTGAGTACAAAAATGTTGCTTCCTCAGCTTTGTTGTTTTTCGTTCCAATATTTAAGGTTTTTTTTTTTTTTTTTAATAAAATCTACAATTAAATAGGGCTTAAAATAAGCCAATCTGTTTTTGTGACAGTGTCTGATGCAGCCAAGGTTGGTCAAGAGCTCACTCTGTATGCTAGGGTGGCCTTGAACTCCTGAAGCTCTCTACCTTTAAGCACTGGGAATGGAAACCAGGGCTGTGTGCATGCTAGGCAAGGTTCTACTACTAAGCCAATCTTCATCTTCAAGGCAAGGGTTTTTAAGTTTCTTGCACTCCAAGTGTCATTAAGAAAATGTGGTGCACAGCAGCTGTACAACTACATAATACATGTTTTTTGTTTGTTTGTTTAAAGGCATAGATTAAAAAAAAAGCTTCAAATTTCCTACTGTAGTTTTGCTCTCAAAAGATTCAAGATCTCTTAGCAATTATTTCTGAGATGGACTTTTGCTATACAGTCTAGATTAGCCCTGACTTTGCAATCCTCCTGCTTTAGCCTCCTATGTACTACTATAGGCACACATCACCACACCCATCTCAAAATTGCTTCTACTTTTTTCTTTCTTTTTGAATTTTCCCCCCCTAGTGATGGAGACCAAACACTGGATTTCTGAATGTTAGCTTAATGATCTACCATTGAGCTACAGCTTCAGTTTTGGTCCCCTTTAGATCTTTAGCCACCAGTTAGGAATTGCATTAAGGGCCTGTGTTATAATCTAGATTTACTTTATGATCTCTAAGACACATATATTTCTGATCACGGAAGGTCTGATATGCCCAGGACAGTCTCTCTAAACAAGTGTCAAAACAACTAAGTAGGATGTAGGATTTTTTTTAAAAAACAATCTTATTAAACATGATATAAAAACATACAAATCAACTTTTCTGGAAGCAACAGGGAGGAAATCAACATTTTTGGAACCAAGGCTCCAAACTGTAGAATGACAGACAGGAATAGGATCTTGGGTGAGTCATTCTGTTTTATACAGAGGAGTGCTAAGAAGCAGACACATGAAGCTACTTGTCAAGGGCATCATGCTAGTTACTAGAGAAGCCAAGATTAGAACTCAGATTTCTTGGATTTGAAACCAGTGGTTCTCATGCTTAGCAAAAAAGGATTAAACACAGGACAGAGCCACTTTAAATGTCAGGGAACAGTAATGACACAGCACATAAGGGAACTGGACAAGAGACCCGACAGCTAATCATCATCTATTTCTACAGTCCAGGAGAAGAGTTGGGAAGGGAAAACCATGATATGTTATGGTTTTGCAAACAAAGGCAAACAGGCTATTTCTTGTTTGTTTGTTTGTTTGTTTATTTATTTATTTATTTTTGAGACAGGGTTTCTCTGTCCTGGAACTTGCTCTATAGACCAGACTGGACTTAAACTCACAGAGATGTGCCTGACTCTGCTTTCCCAGTGCTGGGATTAAAGGCGTGCGCCACCGCCTCTGCTGCCGCCGCCGCCGCCACCGCCACCACCTGGTGGGAAGTAGGCTTTTTAAAAATGAAAAACCACCACCTGGAAAGGCTCTTTCCAGAGTAACTTTTTTCTAAGCTTTAAGCAATACAGAATGAAAGAACAAACAAACAATTTTAAAAGATAATGAAACATCCTAAGTCCCTGACCCAACCATAACAGACTTCATGAAGTTAGTGCACTGGAGCAGATAGGGCTACAACTTACCCTCAAGTGTTGCTCTAGGTGAGAAAAGGTAACTTAGGTTAAAACAACACATCAAAATTTCCTTACAGAGGGCCGGACAGTAGTGGTGTACACCTTTAATCCCAGCACTCGGGAGGCAGAGGCAGGTGGATCTCTGTGAATCTGAGGATAACCTGGGCTACAGAGTGAGATCCAGAACAGGCTCCAAAGCTACACAGAGAAACCCTGCCTTGAGAGAAAAAAAAAAAAAAAAAGAAAAAAAAATTCCTTAGGAGCATAGGAAAGAGGTACTGGAAATAGATAGCCCGTTTCTCTAGGAACCACCAGAGTTAGACAATGAGCCTATACAGAAAACAGGCAGAAGGCCTGTGAGTCACGCATTTCTGCATGTTAAATGCCACGCAGTCCAAAGGAGCCATGATGGGAGGGACCTTCATAGCTAGTACTTATGAGATTATGAAGGAGATGGAGAAGAACACACAAAAACCTTCATATAAGGGGTCCTATTTAAAATAATAATAAAAACTTGTGCATGAATAACAAAACATAGGGAGTTTTAATATCTTACTTCCAAATTGTCAAATGTAAAACCAACTCACAATTTACTTTCCAGTAAACTAGTTATCCTCAATTCACATTGACAGTATCTCTGACATTGATGCCTTGGAAACTCGAATATGAAAAAGAATTAGAAACTGTGCAGTGAGTTTACCAATGAATCCATCAAGATACAATTTAAAGCCTGATATTGCTAATGAATAGTCTATGTAGAAATCCTACTGGAGACAGTGCAGGATTATGAAACCACCGGCTTGATTTTTTGGCTGAAATACTTAGAAGTATTTTCCTTTATATTTTCAGCATTCAAGACCACAAAGAAAATACAATATACAAACAAATCTCATGATAATATATTCACATTCTAAGTAAGCTCTGTAACCTCAAAATTCCAATTGAAAATTTAACTTTTGGATTATTCTCATTATGTAAAAATAAACAATTTATTCTTCTTAGGGAGGCAATAGTACCTATCTGAATGTAGGATTAGATGTTGGAGGTAAGTATCTAATTTCAAAACCAAAAAATAAAAATTTCAAGATTGAGACTTTAAAAGACTTGAAAGATTATATTTTAAAAGTTATCCTAAAAGTTTGAACTTTTTTTCAGTTTGCCTTTAAAATGGTAGTTCTTAAATTTACACAAAAAACCAAACCAAACAAAAACAAAAAACTGAGTAACGGTCTCTGTCATTACATAAAAACTGCACCGTTTAAAACCTGTGGAAGATGAAAACTGTTAAACAAGAGGGTTTTAATAGTCGTCCATAGAATTCTCAAAGAAGATGTTCCGAACATCCAGAATGGAGGCCAATTCTAAAATATGCTTCTGAAGGTGAGGATTCTCAACAGTTTCATCCCGTGGCAGTTGTGGGTAGGATTCTGGGTAATTTCGAGTTTCCTGTTAAATAAGGAAAGTTATGTGTCACAATCTTATGGGAGGAAACTACTCAGTTTGACAATATTAAGGAGTAGCTCAATGTCTATTTTCCTCTCTTGTCAGTTATTATTACTACTATATGTGTTTTTTGTTGGTTTGGAACTTTTATTTGTTAACTTTAGACAGGATCTTGTTATACCTCTAACATATAGCAATGTTCCTGAGTCAGCTTCCCAAGAGCACAATCACACTTGGCTTCTGTACTGAATTACTAACAAGTGACAATTTTAACTTCTCAATATAGCTTCCTATGGGTCAGCCTAATACATCTGCACACTGCATTATTTCACAAATATTTGTTAACCTCTATGACTGTTAGGCATAATACCATCAAAAAAACGATACAAATCCTGAGAGGGATCCACACATGGGATTTAAAAAAATACCTATTTTATGAATAAAAAAATGCTGCAGTAGAAATCAAAATGAGTGAAAAGACAAAATCTAAAATAAAAACTTCTAGAAGAAAACAGAAAACCTTTGTAAACTTAGAATGGATAAGATTTCTTAGGAACTTGAAAAAAGAAAACCTGATTAATTGGATCTCCTGAACACTTCAAACTTTTGTTACCATTAAAAAGCAAACAAACAACCACAAAGACAAGTAACAAACTACCCAGCCAGACAGCAGATGGAAAGGTATTTACCACTATTACTGATGAGTAAAATGCATATTGGATCCAATCCACTTGGTCAGAATGTAGGCCTGATGGCACCCAGTGCAGCCAGGTACACAAGCAACTTTCATACCTTACCATGGGAGTGTTAATGACCTGCTTTGAGAAAAGATCTGGCAGTTTCTAGAAATGGAACATATAACAACTTTCTGCTGATAAAAATCAAAAAGCAGCAGGGAGGTGGTGGTGCACGCCTTTAAACCCAGCATTTGGGAGGCAGAGCCAGGCTCTGTGAGTTCAAGGCCAGCCTATTCTACAGAGTGAGATCCAGGACAGGCACCATAACTACAGAGAGAAACCCTGTCTCCAAAAAAAAAAAAAAAAACCACCACAAAAACAAAACAAAAAAATAAAAAAGTGGTAAGGGGCAAGTGGTCTGAAGTAGAAGACACATTCTACAAAGATGAACTCACACTGAATGTCAAACAATCATGAAAGAAAAGCAAAATAGTGACAATAGGACATGTCAGTGAAAGAGGACAAAGAGTTAGGAACAGAGGCAGTGATGTCCAAGTTTTCTAATGATTATCTTGGAGGAGATCAAAAATAAAAAGATCTTGTGTTACTACA
The DNA here is from genome assembly GCF_049852395.1 of Peromyscus maniculatus bairdii. Classification (NCBI taxonomy): domain Eukaryota; kingdom Metazoa; phylum Chordata; class Mammalia; order Rodentia; family Cricetidae; genus Peromyscus; species Peromyscus maniculatus. The sequence continues at coordinate 1,075,544 of NC_134855.1, read as the reverse complement.
CAAGGTGAAAGTCTAAGTTGCTAACCAAGCTGCTGTCTAGTGGTGAAGCAGTATAAAATTGACACTTTGATTAAAACAAAGCCTTTTCTGCATGTGGGGAAATTACAAAAAAAAAAAAAAAAAAAATCAAAGAATATTTGCAAAGACTAACACAAACTCTTCTACTTGTACTGAAGAGTTTCATTTACTAGCTAATAACTTACAACTACCCAGGTGAGCATCAACAGAACAATGAACTACTACTCAGAAGTAAAAAGGACTAAGTGGAGTTAGTTGGAGGGACAGCTCAGTGGTTAAGAGCACCTGTTGCTCCTCCAGAGGACCTGGGCTTGGTTCCCAATACCCACATGGTGGCTCAAAGCCATCCAAAACTCCAGTTCTAGGAGATCTAATGATATCTTCTTGCTTCCGTGGACACCAGGTATGCATGTGGTACACATATACACATGCAAACCAAACCAAACCAAACCAAACCAAACCAAACCAAACCAAACCAAACCAAACCAAACCAAACAACACTAAAAAACAAAAACCAACTAAAATTGATAAAGAAAAAAAAAAGCTAATGATAAAAGAAACAAAATGTGCCAATCTTAGTAATGGCTTTACACAAGATTCTATCCAATGTGATTCAAGTTCATAAGGCAGTGTAAAAACTATCATATGAGTAATGATCTATGATGTAGTGGCTTATAGACTCACCAAAAAGGTTAGGGAGGAAATATTCTGGAATGATGCTGTTGTATGACTTAGTAGAGGTTTATATTCACAGTAACACGGTTATTAACCATGTAGTAACACATGTAATAACCAGTGGTATATTTCAACTTTGTGCATTTTATTGTAAGTATTAATAGTGGGGCATACCTATAATCCTGGCAGTCAGAACACTGAGGTAGGATAGGAAGTTCAAGGCCAGCCTGGACTACACAGTGAGACTATATCAACTATATAAAATCAAACCGGAAAGAAAATCAAATATGTGGCAGAATATTTTGCAACTAAGTTACAAAAGCTTTTTAAAAATAAAAATATATAAAAAAAAACTTAGTCAAGTGGTGGTGGCATATGCCTTTAATCTCAGAACTCAGGAGGCAAAGGCAGGCAGTCCTCTTGAGTTTGAGGCCAGCTTGGTCTACAAAGTGAGTTCCAGGACAACCAGCGCTGTAACACAGAGAAACCCTATCTTGAAAAACAAAACAAACAAAACAAATACATATATATAAAAATAAAATCCTTAATGTTGCAAGCTGAAGTAAAAAAAGAAACAGACAACATTAAAAATAAACAAAACCCCATGAGTACCAACTTGTTCAGGACTCAGTTCAGTGCATCACCCAGCTCTCATCAGATAAACTTCTTTCAGTAGATGATATAACATGAAGACCTACAATGGACAGTGTGCAGAGAATGGGGCTGTGGAACACTCAGTCCTAAATAGGATATCTTCATCAAACCCTAACCCCAGAGCTCAGGGATCTATGCAAAAGAAGAGGTGAAAAGATTCTAAGAGTGGTGATGGGTGACTCCAAGGAAACAGTGTCCTCTAAACACAACAGGGGTGATGCACATCTGAACTCACAGAAACTGACAGCATGCAGAAGACCAGCACAGGTACAAATCAGACTAACTCCCAACCCCAATCAAGAGATATTTGCAATCGCTATCGCCAGGGAAAGGAAGTCAGTTTTCTACAATGAAATGTCATTGGATTTATCAATCACACTCCAGGGCAGGCCCCATGCCCAAGAATAGTTGGCCAACATAGACAGGACCTCTCTGTGTGACACTGGCTGCCCTGGAGCTTGCTCTATAGACAGGCTAGCTTTGAATTCAGAGATCCACCTGCCTCTGCCTCCTGAGTGCTGAGATAAAAGGCATGTGCCACCACTGCCTGGCCTACTTCATTTGTTTTTTTAAACAAGGTCTCACTATGTAGCCTTGGCTGTCCTCAAACTCATAAAGATTCACCTGACTCTGCCTCCTAAGTGCTGGGATTAGAGGTATGCACCAACTACTATTGCATCATTTATACAATAATAACACCTGGTAGCAATCAAAATGTCCTTTATTGGCAGAAAGGTTAAGTAACTAAGACACAGACAATGGCAAAGAATAAACACTATAATCAACATGGCTCAACTGCAGCAATGTCATACATACACATACAGATATATGCATGTACATATATATTTATTTAACATAATTACATATATATTATATATATAATTTTTCCAGTGATACTGCTGATTGAACTCAGGGCCTTGTGCATTCTAGGTGGGCATTCTACCACTGAGCTAAATATCCAGCCCTCAGAACGCCACTGACTAAAATAAAGCAATATAAATCCACTAATATACTAGACAGAAAACAAAGCACATTTTTTTTTTTTTTTTTTTTTTAAATTTTTTGAGACAGGTTTTCTCTGTGTAGCTCTGGCTGTACTGGAACTTGCTCTTTAGACCCAGCTGGCCTCAAACTCAGTGATCTGCCTCTTGAGTACTGCCCAGCAACAAGGTTTTAATAAAAGGTAAATAATCACAACACTTGTTATTAGCTGCATTTGAGGAGAGATTTGGCAGGATCCACAGCAGTCTTCCTAGGTAAAGAAAGGTGGTTTTTTTTTTTTTTTTTTTTTTTTTTTTTTTTTTTTTTAAAGTGTCTCATATATCCCAGGCTGGCCACAAACTCATTAGGTAGTCAAGGGTGACCTTGAACTTTGACCTCTACTTCTCAAGTGCTGGGAATACAGGCAGCTCATGAAAATATTCCCACTGGGAACTTGTGTCACAGCATTGTTAATCTTTTTCTGTTTCAGCTTTTAAGAGACAGGCTTTGCCTCAGCCTACTAAGTACTGGGATTATAAGCATGCACCACCACGCCCACAATACTGCTCATCGTAATGCTGCCCATGCTTTCTTCTGAATATTATCCTGAATCTATTTAAATTTTATTTAGTGTAAGCAAAATGTAATACATGACTAGCAATAATGGATTGAAATGGTGAACTTGATCTTTAATGATTTCACTGCTTACCCGAAAGGCCTTGTGCATCCTCATGGTGGCTGAACAGAAGACAAACCTTGTGAGAAGCAATCGAAGAAACTCATCTCCAAAAAACTGGAGAAAGGCCTGATCTGTAGAGGAGAAGGGGATAGTGAATGGAGGCAATACGAAAATGCCACTTCAACAGGGAACTAAGTTAAGGAAAGCCTTCATGACTTTCCTACCTGGGACAAATACCTTAAAATACCCAGTTTACAGTAGGAAACCATTTAAGACAGATACTACAGTAAGCTTTGTTAAGTGTTCAGGTAGATTAGCAGGGTACCTATGGAACGTGAATGGGTCAGTAGCTGGGCAATATCACGGTTGATTTTTCGAAGATATTCTTGACACTTTTCCCACAGGCCTCTACGCATGCTTGACAATCCAGACACAAATAGGAAGGCCATTAGAGGATTGTTCAAAAAGAGAGTGAAGAGGCTACCTCGCTGAGACTGATCTGTAATCACAAACATGTTACATACAGACAAGAGGTTTACAACGGGTTAGCAAACACATGAGGAATATCTTAATATACTGATAATGTATAAAATTAAAGATGTATCAGTAAATCACAGTTCAACAACGTAAATTCTTCATGAAGCGATGAAAACACATCCCAGGTATATTGCCTTCTGAATAAAATAAAAACACTGAGCCTCCTTCAATTATAAAATAGTAAGTAGACACATTTCTTTTTTTTGGTTTTTTTTGAGACAGGGTTTCTCTGTATAACAGTTCTGGCTGTCCTGGAAATCACTCTGTAGACCAGGCTAACCTTGAACTCACAGAGATCTCTGCCTCCCATGTGCTGGGATTAAAGGTATGCACTACACCACCTGGCTTAAACACATTTCTTACTATCTTAACACAACTAACCAATTTCATCTGAGTATGGCAAGTATTGCCTCATGAAGCATCTATGATGTAAATATCTGATGAGTACTTGATCTGCCAATTTTCTGATTAGTTGTTCTTTCTCTGCAACTCAGGCCCTTTTTGAGACAGGGTCTTAAGGAGCTTAGGTTGGCCTTGAACTCATGAAGTAGCTAAGGACAACCCTGAACTCCTGATCTTGCCTTTTTACCTCCCAAGTGTGGGATTATAGGTATGTAGAACCATACCTATAATCTACCTAGCTCTTCAATGTCAACATTTTTTTATCTTTGGCCATATACATTGCTGATCTCACCAACTCCTAGGATATTAGTTGCTACTCATGCTCATGGATGCTTAATTTTCAAAGAATAAGACTGAATTCCATAGTTTTGGTTTTGTGCTTTCCGATGATCTACCATACACAAAGACTAGCTGCTCCAAACTATCTTTGAATGCATCCCAGACTTCAAAGACTTAGCACAAAAAGGCATATTGTTAACACTCACTATCTATGCAACTCATCCTACATTTCTACTGAACAGCACTGGGTTAGATTCAACTCCATTCTCAGAAAGACCCTGAATTCAACACATGCTTTTCTCTACAGTTTTCAAATGCAGGTTCTCATCAAGACTCAAGATTTCCACCAATAAAAGAGCCACACACATCTATCTTCTTGCTTTCTGTCTCCCAGTCTATCAGCAAGTCCTGCAGCATCAGCAAGCTTAGCATTCAGTCACTGTTGAGCTCCTGACACCATCATCTGGCTACTTCCCTCAGTACCCTTCTAATCCATTCTCTCTGCATGCTCTTTCATCCTCCTCCTCTGTTGAGCACTTTTCACTCCAATCTCTCCAATTCAAATCATATTATCAACTTTAAAGGGTTTTTATCATTCAATCACATAATCCCTTCAGTCAGAGACACCACTTAAACTTCTCTAATGTTTTACAGGCTCTCATAGCTCAAGGCTATAACACATACAGTTTTTCTGCTGGAACTCTGCCTGCTCAGTCACTCCAATCCCCATCTATCATTTCTCCCTTTGCTTCACTCCTGTGCGGTAGTAGCAGTTCCTTGTTCATACTCCTATGCTTCCTCCTGTCAGGTCATCTCTATCGTCTACTAGACACTGGCTCTATGAGAAACACAACTGGAATATCAGATGCAGTGCTGTTCCCCAGTGCTTAGCCTGATGAATTAATCTTAAAAACTGTACTGAATGAATAAAGTATGTCTTGACTAATGATAGAGCTACAGACACCAAATATGTAGGAACCTTATCAAATAAATACATCTACTTTGTGGCCAGAGTGTCAAGCCCTGTTGTTGAGGTCAGCAGCAACAATGCTATTGAATAAATCCTGAATTGAATATTAGAATATTCAATCTGTCTGGTGGCTGAATTTTACTTAAAGGTACTTGTAGTCTAAACTTTTATTTTATAATTTATTTATTTTTATTTTATTTGCATTGGTGTTTTGCTGCATGTATGACTGTGTGAGGATGTCAGATCTTGAGTTACAGACACTTGTGAGCTGCCATGTGGGTGCTGGGACATGAACCCAGGTCCTCTGGAAGAGCAGTTAGTGCTCTTAACCACTCAGCCATCTCTCTAGCCCCCTAAACTTTATAGTTTAAAGATAGGATGTTGGGCAAAAAAAAACCCCAAAACCAAAAAAACGAAACATTAAGGAAATGAATCACAACCACATACATATTAACACCACAAACTGAGTACTTTCTAGGTACCTAGCACTATGCTATAGGGTTAAATACTATTATTATTTCCATTTGATAGATGAAATAACCGAGGTACAAAATGGCTGAATAGCATTCCAAAGTCACACAGCTAGTAAGTGGCTAGGCTGGGACTCAAATTCAGCTGGCATCCATTTGTCTGTGCTTTTCTTCTCTGTGCAATGAAGTCACTAATGGAATTCTGGTATTAACCCACTTGACCATGTAGTTTTAAGTAAAACTACATTAAAACAGGATGATGACAGCACTCTCTACTGGTGGGAAGAGGTTACATTCCTCCAGAAACAATATGAAACAGGATGCAAAGTCCTCAAAGCAGGAGAATTTTACCGTTGTTTGAAGGTAAGTTCTATCCCTTAGGATTTGGCTTTGGCTATGTGAACTTAGAATTGCTACAAGATTTTCCCTGTTAAACAGCAGAACTTACCTTAAAACAACGGTGTAAGTCTCCAGCTTCTCTCAGGCATTCAAGTGCTGACCATCAATCACTTCCTGTGTCAAACTATGTCAGCAGACAGGACTTCGGGCTGGGAAGTAGCAGTATAATGCCATCTCCCACAGAGAGACAGCAGCACTATTCACAGTCAGGGAGATAGTGACACAGTGACAAGTACTGCTAAGACAGTGTGAAGTCTCACTTAGCATTTGACCTAGGAAATGACTGGGAGTTAGAATTAGATTTTATGTGTAACCTATTGAGGACAAAATACTAAGGAAATAAGGCTTTCCCTTTGTAGCCACTGGAGAAATGGCCCAAACAAACTTGTCCTTCTGGTGAATTCTGAAGAGAATTTTATTTTAAAAGAACAAGATAAAAATTCAAAGAAAAAAGTAAACAAAAAACAAGAAGAGAAAGAAAGAAGCCTTTTAAGTTGTGCCAGCTCAAATATCCTAACTCTTAGACATAGGCTGATAAGTTTCCTAGACCAGCCATTTTACAGTCTTCAAAGATGCCTAAGGTATATAACCAAAGATGTAGGAAAATCATGCTATATGGATATGACAAGAAAATCAAAACCGATTTTTAAATCTAAAAACCAGGAACCCTCTCAGCAACAAACCATTTCTTTCTCAGAGATGAATCACTTCAAGGCCTAATCACAGCACATTAGGGAAATCTTGCCAGCAAGGATCCCAGGTATATTTCAGATTGACACTTGCTACAAGAACCATACATCCATGTCTAATCATGATGGGAGATCAAAACAAATATGGTCTTGTTTCATTAAGACCTACTGGTCTAACAGGCACTAAAGAACATACCTTGCAAAGCTTTTGGATATGCCGTGGGAGAAAGCAAGCAGACGAGTGGCTGTCCAAATAAGTTTGTGAAATTCTGCAATATATAAGAATTTAAGACTTTCATTAAAGATTTGACCTAGTAATTTTCCAATGCACATAACTAGTGTACAGATTGGGCTCTAATCTATCTACAAGCAGATATAGAAAGAGCAGCAGTTGCAGATATGCAGTTCATGTTTCATTACCATGCATACCAATTTGCTAAAAAGGACTGCCACCAAAACAGTGACGTTCACTCTGTAGACTGATTTTTTTAAAGTAATAGCAGATATATAATTGTAGCTTTGTAGATACAGGTCATCTGGGTCTCTAGAAACAGTGGTCCCACTGGATACACCAGGGTGAATTTTCCAAAAGATCTAGCTTTCAGTCTCAAAGTCTCTGGGAATGGGTAAATAAATCCCTTACTGAGTCTCACAGCAACAACTCATACAGGATGGTGCCAATGTGCTCATTACAGCAAGAACTAAGTGGACATTCAGACTACAAGTGGAGTACTCTGAATAATTTAGAATATCATTTCTCTAAAGGCAGATCTATTATAATAGATACAATTTTAATAACATAAATTATTTGGTGAAGCAACAAAAAAAAAGATATAATTCCTAGGAGTAAACTGAGTAAGTCAGAAAGTTAAAAATTCTAAAGGGTAAAAATAAAGGTAAAGAAATGGAAAGACACATTATGTACTTACAGATGAATCCACTCTAAAATGTCATGATAATGTATTAAAATTTGAACCAATCTCAATAAAAAGAGCTACTAGTGCCTCCTACCCACCCCTCTCCCCCGCCAACAAAAAAATGTACTGCTGAAGTTCAAATGGCAAAAATCAGTCAGGAAAGCAAAAGAGAAGATTCATCAGATATTAAAGTACACTTAAAAACTTCAGTAACTGAAATGTGTGGCACTGGTACAAGAGTGGGCACAAAACAAATGGAACAGAATGGAAAGTACAGAAAAGGAACTGCAAACACATAGGACTTTTGTAGGTATAACACAGTAATTTTTTCCCACATTTAGAAAAAATATGCTGTCTCTACATTTCATGCTATAAATGTGAATATCAAATCAATCAAAAATCTAAATGAAAGAAGCAAGCAATAGAAGTGGTGACCAAAAATATAGCAAGTCATTAGTTAGGCCCTTCCTAATTATTTTGATTGCTAAAATTAATAAAGCTAGTTAACATACACAAAAACATAGCCCAGAAAAATGCAGTATGAGCCATGCAAGGTAGAAATGTCCCAGTATTTGAAAAATGAGGTATGAGGTTCAGGAGCTGGGGCCAGCCTGGGCTCCGTAAGACCACATCTCCAAACCAACCAACCAACCAACCAACCCACCCCACCACCACCAACAACAACAAAAAACCCAAGCTTGCCTATCCTGTATGAAGTCCTGAGCTCCATTCCCAGCACTGAAGAAATACCACAGAATTATTCCACATTTTTTTTTTTTTTTTTTTTGGTTTTTTCGAGACAGGGTTTCTCTGTGTAGCTTTGCGCCTTTCCTGGAGCTCACTTGGTAGCCCAGGAATTATTCCACATTTTGGAAATGCCTGTGGGTCATAGTCTGTGCTGCTCTTGCTCTGGATAGTGCTAAAGTAGACAACACTACCATTCATTTCCACAAAGTCTCTTCTTTCTGCTTGCTGGTCAAGCTCTGTCTTCTGATACATCTTATATACATACACGCATATACTTACAAATATTGTGCAGATATTGCACTAGGTCTGAGTGCCAGCTTATAAAGTTAGCTTTGGCTGGCTGCTGGATGCTACGTGTGGGAAGACTCACATGATTGGGCTTACTCTGCATAGATGGGGTAAATGAGACACTTTAGGGAAATCCCAACATTCCCTCTGGAAGCCTGGCAGAGGACATTCTAGTGATTAGTTCCCATTAAAAGCCTCGACTTCAGCTCTCTAGTGAGTCAGTCTTTAAAATTTTGTGACTGGGTCTCATGTAATCCAGGTTGCTCTGCTTCTGATCCTCTGGTTTCCATGTCCCAAGTGCTGAGGACAGAAAGCAGAGCTTCATGAATACTAGGCAAACACAATACCAACTGATCTGCACAAGGTCTGTAATAAGCATCTCTAAAATAAAGTACTTAATCCACATGGTCATGCTGGGGAATGAAGAACATTCTGTGTGACTCCTGGGTCAACACCCTGGAAGTTTAGACCTGGTTTTCTCCGGACTCTCTTACATTTCCTTATTCTTTGCTGATTTTACTATCTTCATCTTACTCTATTAAGTCTTCACATAATTATATGCTGAGTATTAAGTCCTTCGTGAAATTATGAACATCTTGGGGGTTATCATAGGATCCTGATAGACAATACTGGGTTGTATATATTATTTATTTACTTAGATACAGGGTCTTGTGATGTTGTTCAGGTTGGATTTGAATTCCTAAAATCAAGTGAACCTCCCACCTCAACCTATAGGCACAGTGACCATGCCTGGCATATCAGATTATATTTCAGTTTTAGGACTTGGTTGATAAAATACTTGTCACATAAGCATGAGGATCTGATTTCAATGCCTAGAGAACATGTAAAAGGCAAAACATGGTAACCATCACTGGGAAGACAGAGACGTTGGACTTGGGGCTCATTGGCCAGCTAACCTAGAATGATAGACAAATCCTAAGTCCTAGTGAAAGGATCTATTAAAAATAACAAAGTGTGGCTGGCAAGAAGGCTAAGCAGGTACAGGTGCTTTATGTCTGGCAACCTATTTGATCCCCAGAGACCAAATGGTAGAAAAAAAGGGCAGACTTGCCGGGCAGTGGTGGCGCACGCCTTTAATCCCAGCACTCGGGAGGCAGAGCCAGGCGGATCTCTGTGAGTTCGAGGCCAGCCTGGGCTACCAAGTGAGTCCCAGGAAAGGCGCAAAGCTACACAGAGAAACCCTGTCTCGAAAAACCAAAAAAAAAAAAAAGGGCAGACTCAAAGTTGTTCTCTGACCTCCACACATAACCCACTCCCCAAAGTGTGTGTGTGTGTGTGTGTGTGTGTGTGTGTGTGTGTGTGCGTGTGTGTATAATTACAAACAATTTAGGGGTATTGGAGAGATGTCTTAGCAGTTGAGAGCACACTCTACTCTTCCAGAGGACCCAAGTTTGGTTCCCAGCACTGATATGTCAGGCAACTGACAACTGCCAGTAACTCTAGCTCCAGGGGATCCAATATCCTCTTCTTGTCTCTGTGGACAATCATACATATGTGGTATATATTCACACACACATGTACATACGCGCACGCACACACACACACACACACTTTTAAAAACTGGTAAGTTAAAAATTGTGTCTAACTGCAAGGCGCGCGCGTGCACGCGTGTACACACACACACACACACACACACACACACACACACACACACACACACACACACACACTTTTAAAAACTGGTAAGTTAAAAATTGTGTCTAAGTGATTCATACCTATAACCCAGGAGGCTGAGAATGGAGGATCTCAAGTTTAAGGCCACACTGAGCTAGAGCAAGACTGTCTCAAAATGAAACAGAGTAAAACCTCCACTATTAACTTACATCAATAGATATAGTTATCCATTTAAAAGGTCTAGTTTCAATAAACACTCATTGAGGAGATGGAGCAGATGCTAAAGATAGGATAGTAAACAAAACAGAAAAGCCCTGTCTCCCTGAAGATGATATTTGGACAGGGATGCAAGTGGCAGATACAGGGAGGCCCCCAGTAAACAAAATGAGTAAATTATATACAGACCTCAAAGGTGACAAGGAGTCTAGGCACAGAGCATGGAATTCAAATAATTACATTAATAGTACAGGTTTTGTAATCAGATTGTTTAAATCCAGCTTTGCTACCACTTAGTTTGCTGTGTGACCCTGGGTCTGGAGAGATGGCTCAGCAAGAACTGGCTCCCATTGCAGAAGACCTGGGTTCACATCCCAGCACCTATACAGTGCCATCTATAATTTTATTTCCAGGGGATCTGGCCCCCTCTTCTGGCTGCCACGGGCATTATATGCAGGTGGTGAACAGGCACGCATGTCGACAAAATATCCATACACATAAAATATTTTAAAAAATGCTTAAACTTCCTGTGCCTTATTTTTCTTATCAGTCAAATGAAGATAATAAAAGTGGTAACAGTAGGCCTGGAGGTACAGTCTTATAATTACTGTAGCTACTTGGGAGGCTAAGCAGGAAGACTGTAAGTTCAAGGCTGGTCTGAACTATAGAGTTAAGTTCAAAGTCAGCTTAAACAACTTAGTGAAACACCACTATCTCTAAATAAAAAAGAAAAAGAGAGCTGGGAAAAAATGTGACAAATTATCTGTGTGAGAATTGAATGTGCTCAAGTATATCAAACACTTAGAAGAACACATAGCACAGCTGTCATGATACAAATGTGAATTATCATGGTTATGAAGAACAATAAAGTCACAAGGTAAAAAGGCACATGATCTGAAACATCGAAATTAAGGAGGACCTGATTAAGAGGTTTCATTTATTCAAACACTTAACAAATATGAGGTACCTTTGATAGGGCATTTAAGATAGAAAGGTCCAGAGCAGAAGACTGCCTGAAACACTAAGGACTGTCCTGGATAGTTTTTGTGTCACAAGCTAGAGTCATCAGAGAGGAAGGAGCCTTAGTTGAGGAAATGCCTCCATGAGATTCAACATAGGGCATATTCTCAGTTAGTGATCAGTAGGGGAGGGTCCAGCCCATGGTGGGTAGTGCCACCCCTGGATAGGTGGTGCTGGGTTCTGTAAGAAAGAAAGCAGACTGAACAAGGCATGAGAAGCAAGCCAGTAAGCAGCACTCCTCTCCTTTGGCCTCTGCATCAGCTGCTGCCTCCAGGAGCCTGCCCTGCTTGAGTTCCTGCTTCACTTCCTTCAGTGATGGACTATGAATCCACAAGTGTAAGTCAAATAAACCCTTTCCTCCCCAACTTGCTTTTGGTCACGGTGTTTCATCGCAGTAATAGAAAGCCTAACTAAGACAAGGATCAGGAAGGAAATAGTGTAGCTGAAGAGATTGGCAAGGAAGTCAAAGAAGCCTGTGTGCCCACATGTGTCTTGTACTCTGAGTGAGATAAGAAGCCATGGGAGAGTTTGAATAGAGGTTTATCCTGACACAAAGGCACGCATGCAGGAGGTGAGAGGTAAAGAAGAATTAAGTATGCCTAGCTGGGAAGCTACTACAATGAATCAGGTGAGGTAGAACAATGGCATGAACCAGGGGAATGGCAGAGGAGTACATGACATTTGGGGCATTTAATTAGATCCTAGAAGGTTTCATGAAATGCATGTGATATTGGAGGGGAGGAGAAGAACATCAAGAAAGACACAACTTCCAGCTGGGATAACTATAAAAGCAAAACAGGCACCAACTGAGACAGGGAGTCTGGAGGTAGAAATGGCCTAGAATTGTCTTGGGTATAGTGGTTTCTGTTAGCTTGCAATTGTATGAAGAATTCCCAACTGGATACACAAAGTAGGTAGATGATTAGAAGTGGAGTTCTAGAGAGAGGTCTTACCTGGAGGTAACACACTTAGAAGAAACCAGTGGGGGTACAGTAATTAAGTCATGAAACTAGTATGAGCACTAAGAGAGTCAGCTATGTCTGGGAAATAAGAACAGGATGGAACCCGGGGACACTCCAAAGATGGTCAGAGATATGAGGAAAAACTACTAGAAGAGACCGGGCAAATAAGCTAATGCCAGACCTTGCCTGGCCTAAGGCAAACTAGCAACTTGAGTTTAGGTTTTGAAAGCCACATCTAGAAAAGGGCAGAGATGGTAAGAGATCCATATCTGCTCACATTAGAGAAGAATCCTACATGGCTATCCCTTTAAAGTAAGAATGATGTAAAGTCAACCCTCACATGTCTTCCATTAGGATCATTTCTCACAGAATGGTAAGGTGACCTTTCTTGGTGTTGAGCTCAACAGATAATTAGTTCCTGCAAGATGTTAGCTCTCGTACATGCCTGCAGGTGATACTACAAATAGGGTCCTAAGCTGGTGGTACTTCTTGATGTTTGGTACAAGCAAATGTAAATCTCCTGAAACTAAAGGTTCCTTCATATTAGGCCCTCATGAACATCTCCCAATTTTAAGATTTAAGGATAATAAGAAGAGGCGCGCGCGCGCGCACACACACACACACACACACACACACACACACACACACACACAGCATATACATAAAATAAAAATTTTAAATTTCAAAAATAAACATGCACAAACACAAAAATTAAAATGTTATCTTAAATAGCAAAAGTAGACTCAAGTGTAGGAATTGTGTGATAGACAAAACAAATAACTGCTTATTAAGCTCAAAGAAGTAAAAGCAGAGACTGAAATAGTAAACTATAGTGGGCAATGTAATATATCAAAAGGAACATGAAACTAAAGATGGATTAATAATGTGTTACACACAACTAAGGGAAACACTGTGAACTAATAAAGCAGGATGAAAAAAATGACATAATCTCTAACAAAAACATGATGATGCAAAATACTGAAGAAAGTAGAAATGTGGTAAGCCTAAATGAGTCTAAGGGGGGGATGGGAAAGGGGCTCAAGAGTCAGCAAGTACAGAGATAATGGCTGAGAACTGTCATTATCATGAACGAACAACTCCAACCTAACAATTCAAATCATTTAACATACCTGACATGTTCAACCAAAAGTATATTTGTTACAGACTAAGTGCAGACTATTAGAAGCTAAGAAAAGGAATTTCAAAGGAACAGGAAAGAAATGGGATTCTAGAATTTGAGGCGGGCTGGCAGAGGACCAGGTATAACTGATTATGTGGTAAAAGTCATACAAGCATACAAGCAATTTGCACACATCAAATGCTTTAGGCTAAGGCTGTTTCATTGACAGCTATTTGCACTGGCAGAGACCCATTACTTGAATTTTCAATATTCATAATGAAATTTTCCCCCCAAAGGAAAGAAAGAAGAATTAAAAAGAATTTCCTAAGTTACTGGGGACTTTTTTTTTTTTTTTTTTTAAATTTCCAGCTAAACTACCAGCTAATTTAAAGCTACATTACCACAGAGAAAGCCAATTGATGTGCCCACTTTAACACTAATGGAAACATGTTAGACAAAATATGGGTCATAGCTATTACACAGATCTTGGTTTATCAATAACTTCCTCCTACCAGGAAGCTCATATGAACATGCAAAGCTCTTCTTTTTCCAAGAGTGGAAAGAGCAGGAATTTGGAATCAGAAAGCAGAGTTACACAGGACATTTAATCCTTAACATAAGGATTCCTTATGTATTTACCAAGAATTTTAAATGTGAGGCAGGGGGAAGAAAAACATTTATGTCTCCAAACAGCCACAGTGCACAAATTAGGGAAATTATACATATGCTGATAATCAGAACTTTATATTCTAGGTAGAATAATGGGTTTTATCTGATAAATATGATGTAAGCATAAAGGAAGACCTAATGATCTGATGTAAGAGTTTACCATCCAACTAAATAATCCATCTTAAATATGACAAGTCATATCCACTCACCTAGTTTCTTGCCTCCATTCTAAAACAGAACCAGACAAGCAAGGGTTATGGTACTCTAAATAAGGTCTCATATAAAAGAGGCAAAAAGAAACAGACACTTGGGGCTGGAGAGATGGCTCGGAGGGTTAAGAGCACTGGCTGCTCTTCCAGAGGTCCTGAGTTCAGTTCGCAGCAACCACATGGTGGCTCACAACCATCTATAATGAGATCTGGTGCCTTCTGCTGGCGGGCAGGCAAACATGCAGGTGGAACACTGTACATGATAAATAAATACATCTTAAAAAAAAAAAAAGAAAGAAACAGACACAAGCCAGAAGGTAGTGGTACACACCTTTAATCTAAACACTTAGGAGGCAGAAGCAGGCAAATCTATGAGTTTGAGGCCAGCCTGGTCTGCAGAGCGAGTTCTCGGACAGGCACCAAAACTACACAGAGAAACTATCTCTCAAACAAACAAACAAACAAACAAACAAACAAACAAACAAACAAACAAGAGACAGAGACAACTCAGCACAGAGCAAAGCAGAATATAAGATGATTTCTGTGGCTGGAAGTGTAGCTAGGTAAAGCACTCACCTACCATGATGAGGCCGTGGGTTGTATCACATACAAACAAAATGAAAATAATCACTTATGTACTCAAGGATATGAGAAGCTATTTCAAACATGAGAAAAAGGCAATTATATATGCCTATTGTATGTGCATGTATGTATGTGTGTATTATATTTCTCTAGTTGTAACTATAGCAAAGAAAAAGGCAGGGAAATGATCTGGATGTATTTTGAACTGCTATTGGTGAATTTTTTCAGTATGGAAACTGCCCATTTTTTTGAATTATTCCATTGATTTTTTTCCCCCATTTTTCTGTTTCTGTTCTATTCTTAAAGAACTTTTATGTAAAAGTAATTCATGTATTTATATGCTGGACCTTCTTGTCTAGATATTTTTGTTTCAAGACAGGGACTCATTCTGTAGCCCAAGCTGCCCTGAACTCTCACCAATCCTGTTCTGGCCTTCCTTTAGTAGTTCCCCATCCCTGCTACATCCAGCAGATATATACAAATATACAAATTGAGCAAGGACAGATATGCTTGCTAAAAATAAAAAAATCTAACATTGAACTTAACAAAACGGGTAGCAAGAAACATGCTAAAAATTTTAGGATGAATTAAATGCTCTTAGAATTCATGTTTTATTTTTAAAATGAAACTAAACATGAGAAAATGGAAAACATACATGTTGGGTCACCATTCTTGGCTACCAGCCATTTCTACTGCCATGATAGAATAAACTAATGTTTGCTTCTCCATTCATGTTGATACCCACAGCAGTAGGAATTTTCAGGAACAGAAACACAAGCACCCAGCCCAGTGTGGACATGCTTTTCCCTAATCAGACATCCCAACAAAACACAAAAGAGGCTAAAGCCTGTTTTGCTTTATTATAAATGATTACAGCATGAATTCTAGTGACATCAAAGCGTTTCACCGCTGGTGCTTTTTTAGTTGCTCTAGATTTGTTTGTTTCTTCTTCTTCTTTCTTTTTATTTCTATGTGAGGGTGTCAGATCCTGGAGTTACAGACAGTTGTCAGCTGCCATGTAGGTGCTGGGAATTGAACCCAAGTCCTTTGGAAGAGCAGTCTCTGAGCCATCTCTCAAGCCCCTAAGGATTTGTTTCAGTATCAAAACATTGCAAAAGCACTTCCTGGTTAAATCACTGTCACTTACTCCAACATTCAGACTTAATCATGGAAAAACAAAGCATATGTAAAACTGTTAATAATCAAGATCATTACTATGTAATATGAGACGGAATTTCATTTAAACTCTAACAGTTAGGTGTGCATAAGTGAAAAGTGTTTAAAAACTAGAAAATAAGCCACCCATATTATCTCTAGCTCTGAAAAGGAAAACATTCTGGGTTATATAACAAAAATAAACCTCCCACCAGAGATCTTGGAAATCTTGAAAATTTTTTTTTTCTGCAGGAGGATTTAGTATTTTCCACTGAGAGTCCATTCATGCGTTTCTTCTTGTTTCTATTCATAGCATCAGATCCTGACTAGCATGCACAACCTCAAAAGAAAAGAAACACTAAATACAAACTGTAAAATTAAGTAAGTAAAACAAAGCAAAATAAAAGGGCACATGCTAGAATGGGGACCCTGGGGTTACTGCTATATACCTGGCATGAACACCAGCTCTCCAAGGACTCACCTTATAGGCAACACTGTTGGAGGAGTCCACAATGATGAACATGGGTTTCCTTGTGAATGGATAGAGATCTCCAGGATGAAGGCTGCAGAAAAATAACAGTGAGGAATTTTATAACTGTATGGCCAAGTCTCAATAGGTCATTTCTAAATCTTGACTTTTGTGAGTAACGTTGTAATGAATATGGGGTACAGACATTTGGTTTAGATAGTGTACTAAGTGACATAATTTCATTTCCTTTAGATATAGACCATGAAATGGGGTTACTGTTTTAAAATCTATTTTCTTCTTCTTTGTAGTGTGTTGTATGTGTGTGTTGGACATGATGGAGACCTGAGGTTAATGTAAGGAATCTTCTTAAATCACTTTTTACCGTATTATTTGAGGTAGTCTTTCTGTCAAACTCAGAGGTTGCTGAGATGTGTAGTCTGGCAAGCCAGCTTGCTGCTTGAATTTCCTCTCCTCCATTCCAGGCCAACACACACACTCAACAATTACATGGGTTCTAGTGATCCAAACTCTGGTTCTCTTGTTTGTGTGGCAAGGGCTTTAATTGTTGAGCTACCTCCCCAGCTATCTAGTTCAAATTTATTTATGTATTTATTTATTCATCTGTTCATTCATGTGGATACATGAATGATTTTGCTATGTAGCCCACCCAGGCTGTCTTGTAAGTGCTAGGATCACAGGTATATGCCATTATACTTAGTCTATTTTAAACTTATTTACATTTATCCGTCCATCCATCCATCCATCCATCCATCCATCCATCCATCCATCCATCCATCCATCTTGTGTGTGTGATCTCTTTCTTCCCCCATCCCCCACTCCACCACACACCTTCACCACAGTGCTGACGTGGAGGTCAGAGAACAACCTGTGGAGATTTAGTTCACTTCTAACTTGTAGGTCTAAGGGGTTGAACTCAGGTCATCAAGCTTAGTGGCAAGTGCACTCACCTGCTTAGCCATCTCACTGGCCCTTATTTTTAACTTTTAGAGGAAAACCCATACCGTTTTCCATAATAATTGTACCAATCCAATGATATTCTCACAACAGTCTTCAAGGGCTCTCTGCTCATATCCTCAACAACACTTGTGTTTTGCAACAACTATCCTAACAGATGCTAAGTATTAACTTCTCATGCTTTTAATTTACATTTCTCAGATGATTGGTGATGCTGTGCATGTACTACTCATGTATATGTGACATTTTCTAAAATAAATGATTTAAAACTAAGGTGAGCAACAGCACCACATGTGGCTTGGGGAAACTTTAGCTAAGGCATGAAGAATTTGAAATATGCACAGACCTGGTCTCCTCCTTTATTATTTTTCAGTATGAACAGTTGAACAGTTGATATTAAACATAAAAGTATTATCCGACAAGTCAACTCTTCATTAAAAGGAGAATTTTCTCTTTCAGCTATAGAAATTCTAAAGATGGTTCTGTGCTAGAGAAAGAGCAAGCTTTCACAAAAGAACACAAATAATTGCTATCAACAATAGTCTATGGGAACCTGTCCAGTAGCAAAATGAAGTCTCCATTTCTCTTAATATTTAAGGAGTTTTAATCCCTAGAATAAAAAGAGACACTAGAATATGTACCAGTGCATTTCCTTGTGGGACTGATTTCGTTTGTGGATTGCATCTCCATTTATAATGTCCCGGTTACTATTAGTAAGTACACCTCCAAAGTCGTAAGGACCTAAAGAACAAAGAGAAGAAACCTAGAACTCAACTGGAGGGTAACACAGACCGATCTGAAGCTCAGATGCAAGAGTACCAATGAATCTCCCTTTGATACAAGTGCAAGATAAGCACAAAACATTTTTTAAAAATCTTTAAATCTTTAAATTTTACATTTTACCATAACACAGTACTTTCATAAATTCAGCACATTGCCTACTTTAATGCTTTAAAAAAAATCACTTAATTATTTACCTGCTTTTCAAACAGAATATAATGAGAAACAAAATAAGACTCTACAGCCAGGAGTGGTGGCATGCCCCTTTAATCCCAGCATTTAGGAGGCAGAGGCACGTGGATCTTTGTGCATTTGAGGCCAGCCTGGTCTACATGACATAGTGAGCTCCAGGACAGCCAGGGCTACACGGACAGACTCTGACAAAAAACAAAACAAAAATAACAAACAAAAAGCAAACAAACAACCAGCAGCAACAACAAAACCAAGAATCTAACAGCATCCCATTAATTTGGGTGGTAAAAAGGGATGGAGACCTGGGATGTTTAAAATAAATTTACACTGCAAACAAAATTTCAGTCTCTGGTTTAACAAAAGTACCTTACAAAGAAAGCTGCTAACTGCAAACTGCAGTCTCGCTCTCCCCTTCCCCCCCCTCCCTCTATCTATGGATTCAGGATTCAGGGCTCTCATTATGTTGCACAGGCTGGTCTTAAGCTCCTAGGCTTAAGTGATCCTCCTGCTTTAGCATCCTGAGTAACTGGCATTACAGGGATACACTATTGTACCTCATCCAGAAAATATAATTTTAAATTAACTACTAAATGTAAGACATAAAGAAAAATTAGAGGGCTAGAAAGATGGCTCAGCAATTAAGAGAACTGGCTGCTCTTCCAGAGGTCCTAAGTTCAATTCCCAGCAACCACATGGTGGCTCCCAACCATCCCTGATGAGATCTGTTGCCTGCTTCTGGTCTGCAGGCATACATGCAGACAGAACACTATATACATAATAAATAAATAAATCTTAAAAAAAAAAGGAAAAATTAGAATTAAACTTGAAAATTCTGATTAACAAAACTTTATTTTTATGAAATATTCTGCCAAATTCCAGCATATGAAAAATCCATTATTTTGGCCGGGCGGTGGTGGTGCACGCCTTTAATCCCAGCACTTGGGAGGCAGAGCCAGGTGAGTTCGAGGCCAGCCTGGTCTACAGAGTGAGATCCAGGAAAGGCGCAAAGCTACACAGAGAAACCCTGTCTTGAAAAACCAAAAAAAAAAAAAAAACAAAAAACAAAAAACCAAAAACAAAAAAAGGGATTGGGGATTTAGCTCAGTGGTAGAGTGCGTGCCTAGCAAGCACAAGGCCCTGGGTTCGGTCCTCAGCTCCGGAAAAAAAAAAAAAAAAAAAAAAAAAAAAAGAAAAATCCATTATTTTACTATTATATAAACCTCTTTAATTATGGTTTACACGTTAGCCTTTCCCCACTGGTCATAAGAGTTAGCTAACCCTTGTCTAAGTTGAACACTGACTATGGAATGTTCATATAATCGCCGAGAAAGGATCATTCAGTTAATACCTATATTAATTACAAAAAGCAAAATAAGAGGTCAATACTAAATACAATTTAGACCCAGAATAGCTGCTTTAATAACATGTTTTCAAACAAGAGATACTTAAATATTAAGTGACTTAGCATTTAAATAAGAACTAAGGCCGTTGTTATTGTCTTCTCCCTCCCTTGTATCTGCCCGTTAGTATCCCACCACACCCCATTCCCTCACATCACATGTGGATTATAGCTCTTTAAAACATCATTGCAATGTAAAGACTATAGAGATTTGCCCTGTTTTATTTACACAGTAACAATTTACTACTTTGTAGGTCATGCAAGGAAGATGGTGGGTCATGCATTTTATAAAGGAATGCCAATTCCAACAGACAGATGAGGAGGAAAATGTTGAAAATGTTAAACTATTTTTCTCCAAAGATGTAATTCCTTCATTTACATCTAAGTTGCTCATCTAGTCTGAACAATTTCTGAGCTCATATGTTCTGACAGTTTTAGGTTTTTTTTCTGAAACAGCATCCCAATATTGCATGGACTGAATCCACAGTAACAAAATAAAAAGGATTGAAAATAAAATCGTAACAAGGACTTGAACTTTCACAGTTACAAAAGTATACTGATTTCTACTAAGACTTTCAGCCATAATGTTGCCTCTGACCAGATCCCCAAATGTATTAAAAGCTTACAATGATCAATGATGTCAAATAAATAGGTTGGTAGATTCCACAGTCCTTTACAATGTCAAACATCAAATTGCATATGTATAAATCTATATATGATGGTTTTGATAAATTTGATAGCAAAGTATGAATTTGATCTATGTACTGTTTCAGGATATTTGGACTTCAAGGAATAATAGTTGAATGTGGAGAGTTTAGCACATTCTTTTCAACACTGTCACTAAACAAGCAGACCAGGTTTTAAATTTGGAAGCTTCTCTAGAAAGCTTGAGGTGGTCTCTGGGCTGTGGGCCACTGTCTTGTAGAAAATAGAGAGAATTCAAGCCCTGCTCACGGTGGGAGCATTCCTTTATTGTACCTTCACCATCAGAACGACCTGTGGGGAAAACGCCAGTGGCTGACAGGTAAATCAGAAGCACACTATTGGCAGGCAGCTCCTGAAATGAAAGAAAATCACACACAAAACCACAGACAAAAAAAAAATAAAATAGTTTTATTTAAAGTTCAGGGCAGTTTAAGGTTGTGGGGAAAATGATGTCGTTTAATACACTACTGTTAGTTTCCAAAAGAATTATCATATTCCCACTTGTTCCAACTTAAAATCATATGGTAAAGATTCACTATAATCTATGCTGCATAACTGTTGCCCAAAGCTGTGAACACATTTTCTACTTGCAACTCCCCATCTGTTAGAGCATGTTCTCTGAAAACATGAAATAGAGAAAGAAAGATCTCCACTAGGGATAAAAAAAAGGGCAACACCTCCCCTCCACACCTTCCTCTATATAAATTTTGGGAAGATACCACCTAATTCTCATGACTCTTTTTTTTTTTTAGGCTGTATGAAGCCCACACTGGCTTCAATCTTTCCATGTACTGACATATCCAGGTTGTCCTTGAACTTGCTACTGTGTGATCCAAGAGGGTTTCAACTCCTGTCCAAATGTAGGATTACAGGCATTTACCACACACTTCTATCAGATATTAACAATGTCGTACTAAGCTGCCCAAGCATATGAATGCTATACATTCTGTTCTTATTCTTCAGTTTTGCATTAAGTGTTAAGCCTAAAGTTGTTTATTAATAAAAATCTGAAAGGGAGAGAATGATAATTAACCAACAGTCTCCGATCGATGGTAAAAAAAAAAAAAAAATTACTGACATCATCAGCAACTACCATTCCCCCAACAACAAGGGGTCAGAATCACTACTGGGACAGCACTTATCCATGTTCACAGATCACTAAACACTTTAAGTCAGGCTTCTGAAGAGTGACCAAGTCTACCATGAGCACACTTTCCTCACTGCATAAGAAAGGACTGGGCCAGACATACCTTAAAAGATGCTGCTAAGAAAGTATACAGCTGGCTGAAGGTTGGTTTGTAGAGCAGATACTTGTGGGGGTTTTCTCGTCTGGCAGGTTTGTCAGCTGATTCCTATAGTGACATACCCAAAATGATGTGTAAGTAGTATGTGACAGCTGAATTAGCAGGGTCAACAGTTTCTATTCTTTTTTTTAATCAAATGTCCTCATATTATTCTGTGTCTGTAATTGTGCTTATCAACTTTTCTGTCTTAGCAAGCACTCTTTTTGTTTGTCACAGGAACTCACTAGGTAGGCCAGGCAGGCTTCTAACTTGCAACAATTCTACTATTTGGCCACCTAGTGTGCCTTACAGGTGTGAGGCGCCCATGGCTGCCTTGAGAGAATTCTTTATTCACATGTGTAAGAGAAGAAGCAGTGGATTTTCAGGAAGATGGCGGAGACAAGCAGACGCAGGTAGGCCTGTGGCAGCGGCCAGCGGAGGTAGACGGGTCCGGCGGCAGTGGCCGACAGGGACATTCAGGCCCAGCGGCAGCCCACAGAGGTGGACAGGCCCTGCGGCGGAGATAAGCAGACAGAGGTGGACAGGACCGGCGGCGGCAGCCGACAAAGACATTCAGGCCCGGTGGCAGCCCACAGAAGTAGGCAGGCCACGCAGCGGAGACAGGCAGACACAGGTCAACGACTCGCGGAGGTGGACGGGCCCGGTGGCAGCGGCCGACAGGGACATACAGGCCCAGTGGCAACCGGCAGAGACATACAGGCCTGGTGGCAGTTCGCAGAGGTGGATGGGCCCGGCAGCAGTGACAAGCAGAGGTAGGTAGGCCTGCAGTGGCAGCCGGCAGAGACATACAGGCCCGTTGGCCACCTGCAGAGGCAGACAGACCCAGCGGCAGCTGGCAGGGACATACAGGCCCGGCAGCGGAGACAAGTGGACGCAGGTGGGCCTGTGGCGGCAGGCCACAGGGGTGGACAGGCCCGGGGACGGAGAGGGGCGGACACAGCTTGGAATGGGAACGCCCCTAGCCCCAACACCTGGGGAAGAGGCTATCTCTGTGGGCCGGAACCAGGGCGAGTATGGACACTCCATCTGGGGACAACACAGGGCCCAACTGCTGATCCTGTGAAACCCAACAACTTGGAGGTGTTGGTGAGACTACTCCACTCAGCTGAAACCCATCTGGGAGAGGATTCAGATGCCTACAGTTTGAAGTCTGAAGAAACAAGATCAGCTGAGGAGTTGACAAATGAACAAAACGTGACCTGGGAACACAGAAGGCGCTACCCAGTCACCAAACCAGATCACCAGAATCATAAGTATATAATTCACCGACTGAAATCAGCTGTCCCTGAAGAAACAGCCGAATAGCACCAATTTAACCAAGAACCTCTACTAAACCAAGACTAAAAATTAGAACAAGAGAGGCACTCTCAGACACAGACACCACCTGCACCGCACAGAGGAAAAGATGAGTAGACGCCAGTGCAAAAATACAGGAAAAAACATTAAAACCTATATGGCAACATCAGAACCTAGTGATTCTACACCTGCAAGACCTAAACATACCATGACAGAAGAAACAGAAGAGATCAACCCTAAAAATGACTTTAAGAAGATGATAGAGGCCCTTAAAGAAGAAATAAAACATTCCCTCAATGAGGAAATAAAAACTTTCCTTAAAGAGGAAATTGAAAACTACCTTAAAGAGGAAATAAAAACTTTCCTTAAAGAGGAAATGAAAAACTCTCTTAAAGAGGAAATAAAAACTTCCCTTAAAGAGGAAACGAAAAACTCCATTAAAGAGGAAATAAAAAACTCCCTTAAAGAAATGGAAGAAAAAACGAACAAAGAATGGGAAGAAATCAAATCAAGCCAAGAAAAAGCAATTAAACAGATGAAAGAAACATTCCAAGATCTGAAAAATGAATTTGAGACAATAAAGAAAACACATGCTGAGGGAATGCTGGAAATAGAAATCCTGACAAAACGAACAGGAACTACAGAAACAAGCATAACCAACCGATTGCAAGAGATGGAACAGAGAATCTCTGACACTGAAGACACAATAGACAAAATAGATTTGTCAGTCAAAGAAAACACTAAAGACAAAAAAGTCATAACACAAAACGTCCAGGAAATTTGGGACACCATGAAAAGACCAAACCTAAGAATAATAGGGATAGAAGAAGGAGAAGAATACCAACTCAAAGGCACAGAAAATATATTCAACAAAATCATAGAAGAAAACTTTCCTAACCTAAAGAAAGAAATACATATGAAGATACAAGAAGTTTACAGAACACCGAATAGGCTGGATCCAAAAAAAAAGTCCCCACGCCACATAATAATCAAAACACTAAACACAGAGAACAAAGAAAAAATATTAAGAGCCGCAAAGGAAAAAGACCAAGTAACATATAAAGGTAAACCCATCAGAATAACACCAGACTACTCAATAGAGACTATGAAAGCTAGAAGATCATGGACAAATCTCATGCAGACACTAAGAGACCACGGATGCCAACCCAGACTATTATACCCAGCAAAACTCTTAATCACCATAGGCGGAGTAAACAAAATATTCCAGGATAAAACCAGATTTAATCAATACCTGTCTACAAACCCAGCCCTACAGAAAGCACTAGAAGGGAAAATTCAACCCAAAGAAGCTAAACACATCCATGAAAAATCAAGCAATAGATAATCCCACACCAACATACACCACAGAAGAAACAAGCTGGTATAGCTATCCTAATATCTAGAGAAAAAGGATGTTTCAAAAGAGAAGAAGTCTTGTGTCAATGCCTCAGTGGTCCAGGTAACTACCAGAACTCGGAAAAGTTGGTTGAACTTGGGATTGACTGGAAGGCCAAAGATTTAAAAAGTAGAAGATTCTCTCAAGACACAAGTTGTGTGATAATAATGTGTTTTGTGTGTATGAATGAGAATTTGTAAATGTTGAATTCTAGGCTTCAAAAATCATTGTCAGTGCAGATTAAGCTGCAAGTATTTATGCTTTAAAACTTAAATTATAAAGCTAGTTATATCTTTCTAACAACTAGTTTTAATGTTTATGAGCATATTTTACCTACATTACCTTTTCAGGATGTTGAGAAAGATGCATCACAAGCACAGGCTGGAGGCTGGGGGCTAGATGGTTTTGAGGAAGAGGTCTTGGTGGACTCTTTCATAGAGCAAAGGGAAGCAATGCCTTCTGGGAAATGAGCTAAGTTTTAATCTAGTCTTTAAGATTAGAAGTCAAAAACAAAAATATTAAGAAAGGAAAACCTAATTGATCTTTGAAGTATTGTTATGTGGAATTGAGTGGGACTTTTGAGACCTTTCTTCCAGAAAACAAGGACTTGGTTGTCAGGCCTATATTAGGACTAAACCTTGGTGCCATGTAGTTGTACTTAAATCATTTCAATGGAAAGTGTCTTAGTGATTGGAACTTCTAGTGCAGTTTGGAGTTCTTCCATTTGAAAAATGTGATATTTGCATGGGATTGTTTGAATCTTGTTTTCTAGTCCCTCCCCATCACCACCCTCATAGTCTGAAGGTAGATTTTTCTCTTGATAAAGGAACAAAAAAGGTGAACATCTTGTTTGTAAATAGGTATCTAGTAACTAGTGGTAAACTTGAAATGGTAGAATTCTTTAAAGCCTAATTCTAGATAGCCTCAAGAAAATGTATCTTAATTACTTTTGATCCTGGATTCACCTTGTTTTTTTCAAATATCTTAAGTTATATTTATTTTCTTTTTCAGAGCTGCTTCTTATTTGGGCTACTTTTTTTTTTTTTTTAATTGAGGCGTAATTCATAAAAGGGTATATTGTTTTGATGAGACTTTTTACAACTGTGGCTGGATGTCTTTCTTTAGTCTTCCAAGAAGGGCCATTTTACTTTTTTAGAGTTACTTTTAAAAGTCATGAGGTCAACAACTTGGACTACTATGCATGTAAGTGCTAATGCAAATTAAAACCCAAGTTGACCTCCAGTAGCAGTTCATTCTATGTTGACAGTGAGAGAACACTTTGCCTGTTAGGATACTGTTACTCGTGGACTGAAATGCTGAAGAAACCCCTCCCCCTATTTTGTTTTCTTTCAAAAATCAAGGTATATTCTAGGGTTTCCTGGTTGACCTCAACAGATAAACTGAGATGATAGTCTTAGTTCAGAAATGATCTGAATGTAGATTTACAGTCTACGTGTACAGCTGGCTAAGTGAGATCGCTTTCACAGTTCTGCATGTATCCCATTGGCTCCCCATTAGTCACTGAACTCTTAAAACTGGTATTGTAACATTATCACAATGTTTTGCGCCAATTTTATAAACTTTACAGTGCAATATGTGTTCCTTTTCTGAGGCAAACCAAAGGTATATTTCTCAAGGTTCTGCTGCTATCAGCAGCGTTGATGGAGGATTTTTTTATACATTTGTAATAGATAGAAATAAACCAGAAAAAAAGAAGAAAAAAAAGTGGTGGAGGAAAAGGTGAACACTGCAAGAATACTCAAAAGGGCTGAGAGTTGCAAACGCCAAGAATGGCTTTGCATAGTAAATGGAATAGAACAGCTCTGAACTATAGCTTACTTTTCCTGGTTTGGTCTGACAGAATGATTGAATGCTTTTGTACAAAAATCAGAGCCTTAAAAACAAGGATTTGGTGAGATTGTAAAATGGTGTGCCACTTTGGCAAAACAGTTTGGTGGTTGGTCAAAATGCAAAACATTGTTACTCTGTTACTCAACAATTCTACCCTTAGGAATATATCCTCAAACTACTGAAAATGTGTACCTATGAAACATGTACATGAAGGTTTACAGCAGTGTGTTGCTAATAGTAAAAAAGTTAAAACAACTCAAATAGCTATCAAATACTGGAGAGAAATAAAATGTGGCTTATTCATACAATAGAATATTATTAAGACATAAAAATGAATGAGAAACTGACAGATTAAATGACTTTGGTGAACCTTCATAATTTCATTTGTAGATCTTTCCATTTCTAATTTATAAATACATTTGGGGTTATAAATTATAAATGTACTGCCTCCTGTCATCATTGTATACTTCTATTTGATGATTTCTGTGTCAAACATTATATGGAAATGTTTCCAAGTATTTTCTGTATTAACTGTGAATGAATAGAACAAAATAAATTGCCTGTGATGGAAAAAAAAAAAGGAATGTGTATGGATTTCAGCTAGATATTTATTGTGCAAATCCCTCCCCAATGTTCTTGCTTCCAGCTTATCTCCTCCTTTTATCAAAAGGGAACTTGTTGTAGATAAGAGGGTATGGCTTACTATTAAAAATGCTGTCAAGTGATGAAAATAAAAAAAAAAAAAAAAAAAAAAAAGAGAAGAAGCAGTAAGAGCTACCACTCCGGCAAATGTGGACAGAAGGTCACCTGGATTCCTGGTTTATTCATCTGGGATGCTAAATTCATTGGCTCCCTCTCCAAGGCTTGCAACATCCGGAACATGTCAACAGTTAATTCACTGAATTTAACCTGAAAGAAAAATATTACCTGATCATTAATGTAATAAGCAGACTTCTGATCTTTTTTTGTTTTTTAAATTTTTTTCAAGACAGGGTTTCTCTGTGTAACCCTGGCCGTCCTGGGACTAACTCTGTAGACCAGGCTGGCCTTCAACTCACATGGATCCACTTGCCTCTGTCTCCCTAGTCCTGGGATTAAAGGTACGGGCCACTACCTCCCAGCGGAACTTCTGGTCTTTAATCACATTACTCTTGATTTTCAAATATACTTAATAACAGCTGATTTTTAAAATAGAAGTTATATCTTTCTCCCCTTCCCTTCCCTTCCCTTCCCTTCCCTTCCTCTAAACCCTCTAAACCCATGTACCACCTGCCTTGTTCCTTCTTGAAATCATGGCCTCTTTTTCTTTAGCTGCTATTGGTGTATGTGTTTATGTGTGTGCATCTAAATAGATAAATACAACCTGCTCAGTCCATTTAGTGCTACTTATATGTATATGATTTCACAGCTGACCACTTGGTATTGGATAAACAATTAGGAAGTATACCCCTGAGGAGGACTATTCTTCTAGAGTCAGCTTTCCTTAGTTGCCTGCTGTTCTTTGTCTATGGTGGGTTGGGATTTTTGTTTGTTTGAGATAAGTTCTCACCAAGTTTCCATGGCTGACCACAATGGCCTTGAACTCAGAGAGCCTGCTTTTGCTTCCTAAGTGCTGGGATTAAAGGCATATGCCACCAAGCCCAGAGACAGCTCATATTTTTTTCTCGAATATTTAATTACAAGACTTTCAAAAGGCAAATGTGGCAAAAGAAATGTGCCTATGCTCACTATCTGCTTTGTATAATTAACAGTGTTTAGGGTGCTCATAATGCATCAATTTCCTCAAATGGATTTTAAAGAGCAACAAAAGTTACAAAAACAGTCCTACAAAACATGGTAATATTTGCTTAAGCTGAGCTACGTCTGGGTTCATACTTTATAATCTCTTCAATGTTTGGCACTACACAGCATTTAAGAGTGCATCCTTCTCATGAGGCTAGAGAGATGGCTTAGCAGCACTGGCTGTTCTTCCAGAGGACCTGGGTTCAATTCCTAGCACCTACATGGCAGCTCACACCTGTCTGTAACTCCAGTTCCAAAGCTTCTGACACCCTTACACAGACATACATACAGGCAAAACAATAAACATTAAAAAAAAAAAGTGCATCCTTCTCTATTTTCAATGACACTTATGCAGAAGATCTTGGAACATGTGATGACAGAGCCAAGAGGAGAGGTTTATAAAGTTATCTGCTTCTATAAAATAAAACAGAAATGTTTTAGGTAAGGTATTTGTTTACAAAGATTACTGAATGAAGTTTCAAAACTGTACCTCAGACTAGGTGTGGTGGCACATGCCTTTAATCCCAGCACTTGGGAGGCAGAGGCAGGTAGATCTCTATGAGTCTGAGGCCAGCCTGTCTACAAAGAGAGTTCTAGGACAGCCAGGGCTACACAGAGACCCTGTCTCTAAAATCAAAACAAAAATGTACCTCATTCATACATACATAGTATAGTGCTAAGGATCAGGCTTAGGGGCCTCATGCATGCTAGGCAAGAGCTCTACCATTAAGCCACACCCTAATCCCATTTAATATCTCTCTTAGCTGATCAGCAAAACTCTGTTTCTCCTCATCCAAAATTTCACATAATAAAAAGAAATAAAAAAAATTATCAATCAAAATAATTAATACAGGTATTTCTGAAAACATTTAACATTTCAACACACCACTGAATTTCCAAAACTTATAAAACTGCACCACAGCCCCAAATTGTTCATAACCCACCACCTCTACATGAGAACGAAACAAGTTCTGGATCAGAGCAAGAAGACAACAACTTGGCTTTCTGTCCTTTCATTGTCAAAGAGGAGGTAACTGAGAGCACTTTTCAGGACAAAACCAATGCTAGCAGCTTCACTCATTCTTTTTTCCTATTTGTTTGGACAGGATGGCCTAAACATCTACTTCTGCCTTCCAAGGGCTGTGATTATAGGCATGTGCCACAACACTTAGCTTTTTTTGTGTTCTAAGGAACAAACTCTAAACATTGCACAATTACAGTTTCTTATTTTCCTATTTCTGAGGTGGTCTGCTAGTTTGGTTATTCTTTTTTATTTATTTATTTATTTTTTTTTTGGTTTTTCGAGACAGGGTTTCTCTGTAGCTTTGGAGCCTGTCCTGGACTAGCTCTGTAGACCAGGCTGGCCATGAACTCAAAGAGATCCACCTGCCTCTGCCTGTGTGCTGGGATTACAGGCGTGTGCCACCACCGCCCGGCTAGTTTGGTTATTCTTTTGTTTTTAAAGACAGGGTCTTGCTGGGCATGGTGGCACATGCCTTTAATCTCAGCACTGGAGAAGCAGAGGCAGGCTCAGTTCAAACATGCTCTTCATCTCAGCATTTGCAAGGCAAAGTTCAAGGCCAGCTTGGTCTACATAAAGAGTTCTAGGACAGCTAGAGCTACATAGTGAGATTGCGGTCTCAAAAATTAAAAAAAAAAAAAAAAAAAAAAAAAAAGCCTTGTTAGGGATCATTGCCCAGGCTGGCCTTAACTTACAGTAATACTTCTGCCTCTGCAATCCCAAGAGCTTCGATTATAGGTGTGTGCCATCACATCGAACAGAGCTACCACTATTAAAACCTACTGTCATGTCAGCAAAACACATACGTTCCATACTTCCACACTTCTTTTTTTTTTTTTTTTGGTTTTTCGAGACAGGGTTTCTTTGTGTAAGCTTTGCGCCTGTCCTGGAACTCACTCTGTAGACCAGGCTGGCCTCGAACTCACAGAGATCTGCCTGTCTCTGCCTCCCAAGTGCTGGGATTAAAGGCGTGCGCCACTACTGCCCGGCTAAGTTCCACACTTCAAGCCTTATTGGCCTTTGTCTAACCCTGGATGTTCTAGTACTGGCTCAACTCCCTTCAGTTCTTCAGCTCCTTACACTCTAGCCCTAACATGTTTTTTTCTTTTGTATTTTTTTTTTCTTTTTAAGAAAGGGTCTCGGGGGCTGGAGAGATGGCTCAGAGGTTAAGAGCACTGACTCTACCAGAGGTCCTGAGTTCGATTCCCAGCAACCACATGGTGGCTCACAACCATCTGTAATGAGATCTGGTGCCCTCTTCTGGCCTGCAGTCATAATGCTGTATACATAATAAATAAATAAATCTTTAAAAAAAGGAAAGGAAGAAAGAGAGAGAGAAAGAAAGAAAGGTGACTACAGCCAAAGGTGACTTCCTGCTCCACCTTACACAGTGCTGAGGTTATAGTTGTATGCCACCAGACCCCATTTTTGTAGCTTTGGGACTGGAAGTCAGGGCTTTATGAGCAGATAGGCACTCTACCAATTGAGCAACATCTCAGCCCTCACTAGTGCTTTAATTATTCTCTTAATTCTTAACAGGTGGATTTTTTTCCTAGGCCAAACCATGGAAGCAGGGTCACCCAAGGAACAGCTTATATCATATATACAGCTGTACAATAAGGCAAAATATAAAGGTCACCTTTCTTTCCTTCCATGTGCCATGATGTATCAATGCTATGAGCTGTACCTTCTAAGTATCTGTGGAAACCAGCCTTGCAGATCTACTATTACCTCTGTTCCTGTAGCACAAGGAAATAGTACCACTCACTGAGATTTCTGTGAGTTTCCTAACTTCTCTGCCAACTCCATTGTGTCTTTATTCTACTCTGTACAATTACAACTAAGACGATCCTCTCCAGGGGAGGTGGGTGAACAGCAGCAAAGTATGTTGCTGTATCTACATGTGTCTATATGTAATATGCAAGTGTCATAATGAAACCTATTACTTTGACAACGAAAACCTAAAAAACAGTAAGTAATAAAACAGTTAATGAAAAACTACCTTCTCAAAATGCAGCCTTCACCAGCTCCTGTCCTTGCCCTGGGCCTTTGCTATTTCCTATGACTTGGGAAAAGACAGCCTTCCTGGCTTTTTCTTGTGCTTCTCCTTCTCTCCATACCACTCTCCCAAGTGTGGCCTTCTACCAGTGTCTCATCTTCGCAGGCCACCAGGCTCAGACACTAACACAGCTGTTACTACTGCTTGGCATGCTTACTCTGGACAACTTCTTACTCTCTAGTAAAGTACTAAACCAAAGCACTTTCTCAGAAAACACCCCATCATCTCTCAAACTAGCTCAAATTCCCTGATACCAGACATCAGAACAGCACACCTCTCCTTTCCCACATCTGTTGAAATTATATTATCTAAGTAGTTATTTTGTTAATTGTTTTTACAGGTGAACAGGAAGATCCATCAGTGAAGGCACTTTGTCTTTTTTTTTTTTTGGTTTTTCGAGACAGGGTTTCTCTGTGTAGCTTTGCGCCTTTCCTGGAACTCGATTTGGTGACCAGGCTGGCTGGCCTCAAACTCACAGTGTCTGCCTGCCTCTGCCTCCCGAGTGCTGGGATTAAAGGCGTGCGCCAGTACCGCCTGGCTTTGTCTTTTTTGATACATACAAACACGCCCCCCCCCCCCCCCCCACCCCTGGAGATGTGACAGATGCTTCATAAATACTGACTGGGCTGGAGATGTAGCTCAGTGGTAAATTAATAAACTAATAAGCATCTTCCTATGTCATTAAAAATTCTTTCTCAACAATGTCAAAGTCAATATTATATATCCAAACATGGTATAATGGATTTAACCATTCCTCACAGATATTAGGGATTTTCCAAGGGAAAAGATCCCATGATGCACAAAACTAACCTTTACAAAGTGAATTTTAAGCATAATTCCTTCATAGTTCTTTACCTGATTATTACAATTACCAATAATGAGTGCATCAGCTAGAGACAACTGTCCCACAATCATGCCTTGCTCTAGCAACGGAGCTCCTGTTTCAGCGAGGCGATTGGATGTGATAACAATGGTGTTATCATCATTTAACACCATCACAGGGTCCGCCTGAAGAAAAAGAAGCACATTAAGGACAACACAGAATATCACTGTTATTTGTTCTTCTCAAAGTCACATATACACCATGAACACGCAACACAGTCATTTCCCTATCTGTGATTGTGACAACCTTTCTCTCAAGAAATTACCTCAACAGGCTGGGCATGGTAGAGCACGCCTTTAATCTCAGCACTTGGGAGGCGGAGGCAGGTGGATCTCTGAGTTTAAGGCCAGTGTGGTCTATAAAGCGAGTTCCAGGATAGCCAGAGCTGTTATACAGAGAAACCCTGTCTTGATAAATATAAATAAATAAATAAATAAATAAATAAATAAATAAATAAATAAATAAATAAATAAATTACCTCAATAAATGCTGCCACCTCTTGAAGCACCAGGTTCCACTCTACTTGATCTTCAGTATTAAAGCGATGAGTATAATCTTCAATTTCATCAGACAATTCCTGGTATTAGAAATACCACGAAGAAAAAGGGTTGTTAAAAATCTCTATAAAAAGGCAAATGAGATGGCTCAGCAGGTAAATGTCCCTGCCACCCAGCCTAACAACCTGAGTTCCATCCATGGAACCCAAGCAGTAAAATGAGAGAACCAATTCCTACATGTCCTCTGACCTAATGCCTATGTATTACTATGTTTGCATATGCACTCACACACAATAAATAAATGAATGCAAAAAAATTTAATTTTGACAACTCTACCCCAGGTCTACCAGGGGTGGGAAGAATTATACCAATGAGCCCACCACCTCTGGCGCCGGGCACCATTATGGTGAGTGGCAAAATGGGAGAGAGACTGTGGGGCAGTACAATTTATGTGCAGGGGAGAGAGGCAGATCTGAAGAGGAGAGGTGAGAAATGGGCTGAGGTAGATGCCCTGCTTGCTAACCAGGGTCATGGTGATGTCTCAGCCTTGGATGTGGCCAAGGGCCATGACTTGGTCTATGACCCTAATATAGCTGAGGGGGTCTGTGTTGAGTCCGAGGCTCCTGATAGCACTGAGGGCCCTGTGGATGCTGGAGTCTGGGCCACTACTTGTGACTAAGCTGATGTCTAAGGGATGTGCCCCATCATGGGGGGCCATGCTGATACAGGATCAGTTTGCCGCCAAGCCTCAAGATTGAGGCAGGAAGACTGTCAATTTTACAGACAGCCTGGGTTACATAATGAGTTCCAGGCAGCAAGGGCTGTCTCTGTCTCCCAAGTGCTGGGATTAAAAGCATGCAGTACCATACCTGGCTAGATTATAGTTATTTTAAAATACATTTAGGCCGGGCGGTGGTGGCGCACACCTTTAATCCCAGCACTCGGGAGGCAGAGGCAGGCAGATCTTTGTGAGTTCGAGGCCAGCCTGGTCTAGAGAGTGAGAACCAGGAAAGGTGCAAAGCTACACAGAGAAACCCTGTCTCAAACCCCCCCACCCCCCAAAAAAAACCACCACTAAGAAATACATTTAAGCCGGGCGGTGGTGGCGCACGCCTTTAATCCCAGCTCTTGGGAGGCAGAGCCAGGCGGATCTCTGTGAGTTTGAGGCCAGCCTGGGCTACCAAGTGAGTTCCAGGAAAGGTGCAAAGCTACACAGAGAAACCCTGTCTTAAAAAACAAACAAACAAACAAACAAACAAAAAAACCCAAAACATTTATAATCTCAGCACTAGAGAGATTGATTCACAGAATTACAAATCCAAGATACTGCTTCATTTTAAAAAAAAAGCCTATTTACCTTTACCAGATCTTTCACTACATCCATTTTGTTAAGAAGAAGACAAACTACTATAAATCTTGCATAGTATCGGAGTTTCTTAACAACCAACTCAGGCCTACAGTTGACAAAAGAGAAATCAATCATTATATTAAAACTGAAAACATGCTGTTTTGACTTCTGGGTGACTTTTAAAACTTTATCATTTTCAGAACAGAGATAAAAATTTCCACATAAAACCACATAGCCTTAGCTTGGTAGGGTAGCACATGCTTCTAATTTCACAACTCAGCAGTGGAGGCAGGAAGAGTTCAAGGTCAAGTATTGAGTGCAAGCAACTTGGGGTACACGAGATCATGTCTTAAAATCAAAACCCGATAGCCTTTTAAATACATTTTAACACACTGATTGAGTCATTTTATATTCGTTCATTCTACAAGCATCTACAGAGAATTCAAGTGTATGAGAAATAATGCCATGATGGGGCTGGAGAGATGGCTCAGCACAGAGAACTCGTTTCTCTTGCAGAGGATCTAGGTTCAATCCCCAGCACACATATGGTTCACAATAATCTCTAACTTCAGTTCTAGGGGAGCCCCCCTCTTCTGACCTCCTTGGGCATGAGGCATGGATGAAGTGCACATACACACACGCAGGCAAACACTCATACATATAAAATAAAAATTTAAAATCTAAAAAGATAAGAAACAGCTGGGTGGTGGGGGACGCTTTTAATCCCAGCAGTTGGGAGGCAGAAGCAGGCAGATCTCTGAGTCTGAGGCCAGTCTGGTCTATAGATTGGGTTCCAGGACAGCCAGGGCTACACAGAGCTCTGTCTTAAAAAAAAAAAAAAAAAACAAAAAAAAACCCAACAAAACAAAAAACCCCAAAACCAAAAAAAACAAAATAACCCAAAAGAAAGAAAAAGAAACAGTGCCATGATGCTAAAGGACAATGATTAAAAACAGAGACAAAAATCTCTACTTCATAGACTTACAGATGGAGTAGTAATTAAAATATAGATGAGTTAAGTGAATAAACAAAACAGTGGAATAAATATGATCACAAAAATAAATAAATAGCTGGGGTGGTGGTGGTGGTGGTGGTGCATGCCTTTAATCCCAGCACTCGGGAGGCAGAGGCAGGTGGATCTTTGTGAGTTCGAGGCCAGTCTGGGCTACAGAGTGAGATCTAGGAAAGGCGCAAAGCTACACAGAGAAACCTTGCCTTGAAAAACCAAAAATAAATAAAACAAACAAACAAACAAACAAACAAACAAATAAATGAAAGATGAGTCCTACTCTGATTTTAATTTGACATGATCCCACTAGCTCCTATTATTGAATACTTGGTCCTCAGATATTGGTGGGTCTGGAAGGCTCTAGAAGTAGGTTGTTGGGGGCTGTGAGTAGGTCTCGAGGGTCACTGGACGGGTCTCACTTCTGTCTCAGACCTCTACTCCTTGCCTGTCTACTCAAAGTAACAAACTGCCTCCCAGTCCTCATGTACCATCCATATTCAAGCAGTTTCCACCACCAGGTTTTCCCTGCCATGATTAACTATAACTGCACAGTAACAAGAAAAATAATGATATAAGTTCACACAGTTGGATCTTGGTTGGAAAAGGTCTTCCTAAAGAAGGGAGTAAATTTTTAGGACTAAAGGAAGAAAATTCTGTCTTTGTTTTGAAACCCCATTTTTTTTGACATTAATACAACCTTTTTATTAATACAAGCCTTTTCAGTGCTTCCTGTTTATATGAATGTCTATTTAGACTGTCTTCTTATTTAAGCACATCTTTTGTAAATAGAATATAGTAAAGTTTTCTTCACTTGTGATCCACTTTCCACTAAGATGATACTGTCTTCTTGTGTCTAATGTACATATGCCATATACAATGAACGATGAATTTATTTTATGCTGGACATGGTAGTATATGCCTTTAATCCAGCACTCTGGAGGCAGAGGCAGGCAGACCTCTGTGAGTTAGAGGCCAGCCTGGTCTACAGAGAGAGTTCTAGGGCAGCTAGGGCTGTGTAGTGAAACCATGTCTGCAAAAAATGAAACAAAACTTATTTTATGTTTATGAGTTTTTTTCTTATATGTATGTCTGTGTACCATGTATATGCCTAGTCCATGAAAAAATAAGAAGAGGGCATTGGAACCCCTGAAACTGGAGTTAGGGATAGTTGTGAGCAAGCATGTGGGTGGGAGGAATTAAATCTTTAAATGCAATAAAATCCTGCAGCAGATCACATTTCTTCTCTAGCTGTACCCTCATCTGACTGTTGCCAGTCAGCCTTGTCCCAGTATCTACAACCTCATTAGAAGATCATCTTCAGATAGTACCTCACACACACCTTGCCCTGCCTTTTCCCAAGCACTTGCCAAGGTCTCATGTGTATGGCAAGTATTCAACAGACTTCTACTGGGAATCCATGAATTCTATAAGACTCCATGAAGCAAATAGTGGTGGTCAATTGGGCAAGCTAGCCCAAACAGTATTGTGCTTTTGTATTTTGGGACTTTTTTGAGACAGTCTCACTATGTAGACCTATCAACCTCCAACACACAGAGCTCCACCTGCCTCTGTCTCTCCCAAGGGCTGGGACTAATGACATTTGTCACACTTCACAGCAGTGGGTTTAAAAAAGAAAATTCAAAGAAAACTAGCAGTCTTTTCTCTGGTCGAATGTAATAGTTGTCAATAGGCTTTTGAAGACATATGAGTAAAGACTACATGGACTAGAAATAACAAACACATTAGTTAAGCCTAGCTTTAGAGTCCTTTCTTCCCTATGAAACCTGTGCAACCTATATCTGTCATAAAGAAATAGCCTCACTGACAAGATGGCTCAGTGGATAAAGGTAGTTGCCCAAAGACCTGAGCTGGATTCTCAGAACCTGTCTGTGGTTGAAGTAGAAAATGACTCCTCCTACAAGTTGTCCTCTTACCTTCACATGTACACATGGACACAAATACACAGAGTAATAAAAGGAAAAGTATTTTTTTTGCACCATTTCCACATGGACTAAAATGCTGAATGTCTTGTCACCTTTCTGAAAGCACAGCTGACACATACCTGTCCTCTTTATTAACTTGAGAGTAGTATGATCTCTGTCTGATCGCAGAGTAGAAAGAGAAAGCCTCATTCAGATAGCTGGTCTCAGATGTTCGTAAACTATAAGAAAGAATTTAAATATGACCCAAACTGGATGTATTCTTCATGAGAAACACTTGTTCCAGATTGTCCTACTCTGCACAGTAGGATGCAGATGTCCTAACTCTGAGTCAACAAAGTATTACTAATATTGTCTTTCAATTGTGTAGTAACAATAGCAACAATAAAATATTTCCTGCTCCTAAGCTTTTTGGAAGCCAACCAAAGCACATGTCATTCTCATTCTACAAAAGGACAGCATTCTCCTTGAGTATATCTGCTCCCAGATCTAGACCTTTTATAACCTCTCCCTAAGTAGCCATTACTTGAACTTTGGCCCATTTCTTTAGCTTTTCTCTCCTTACTAACCCAGACTATTCTTTGAGGGATGCTAATGAGCTATGTAGTCTGTTTAGCATGTCTAATTTAATAAGAAACTTTAAAAATAATTTACTTTAAAAAATTTACTTAATGCCTTGGCAATTTTACATGTGTGTTGTATTTGTTTAATGATGCAAAGATGTGCTGCATTCTTTTATGTTGCATTTGTTTAACTCTGTGAAGCTGTGTTACTGTGCCTGTCTAAAATACCTGATTGGTTTAATAAAGAGTTGAATGGTCAATAGCAAGGCAGGAGGGAAGGATAAGTGGGGCTGGCAGGCAGAGAGAAAAAATTGGAGGAGAAATTTGGGGAGAGGGAGATCAAAGAGTGAGAAATGAAGAGGCCAGCCACTCAGGCACACAGCCAGACATGGAATAAGAAGAAAAGAAAAGGTATACAGAAATAAAGAAAGGTAAAAGCCCAGGGGCAAAAGGTAGATGGGATAATTTAAGTTAAGAAAAGCTGGCAAGAAATAAGCCAAACTAGAGCCGGGCATTCATAAGTTATAATAAGCCTCTGTGTGTATGTATTTGGGAGCTGGGTGGCAGGCCCCAAAAGAGTAAAAAGTAAAGATTAAAATAAACAATAATTCTGGTTACTCTTTCCTCTCTCTCACCTTACTATTCTCATTAAGTCTTATTTCTTCCTGTTTCTTTCCCAGATTCATGACATGGTTTTGTTGTGTGACCCATTTAGTTTAACCAGGGCCATTTATGCAACCATCAGACAGGGACTATCTTCGTGGAGCCTGGTGAGGTTACAAGTAAGTACACAACTGCAGTACTGATCGACTATCAGTGGGAAATGGCTCAATATTGAGTAGAGCTCCCTGACTTTTCCATCAAGGTCGGGATGCTAATGGGCCCTTTTAAGTGCAGATCCAGTGTAGACATCTGTAGGTGTTGAGGGTTCATGATTACAATGGCTGTGTCTTGTCCAGAAGATGGCATGTCCCAGCCCCTCTCCCTATCTATAGGCTGGTACTATCTTTCTGTCCCTTCTTCCATAATTCCTGTTCCCTGAGTCTTGGAGGGATGGCATACATGTCTTTTCCAAGGATGAACACTCCAACATTCACTTATTCTCAGCACTATAACGAGATTTTAAGGGATTTTAAGATCTTTTTCTAGCAAAGAGGGATTTTAGTGGTGAGCACTCTGAGTGCCATGTCAACACCAGGAAAATGAGGGCTTTTCTTATCTTTTTGTTTTGTTTTATAGACAGGGTTTCTCTGTGTAGCTCTGGATGTCTTGGAATTCAGTCTGTAGACTAGGCTGGGCCTCCAGCTCACAGAGATCTGCCTACCCGAGATTAAAGGTGTGTCCCTACTTTTATTTTTTTTTTTAAACTTTTAAATTCTAAAAGACCCAAGTCTTTTGTTACTGATGTTATTTTGTGTTGAGATTTACATTTGTAAAAGGAGATCTCTTGTTTCCTTCACTCAAAGGTAGGTCTACACAGATGTTACTATTCTAAGGATGCAAACAACTGTCAATTTACCTCATAGAACCTTTCAAACATAGCCAACTAGGATGAGTGTTTAAAGAATTCTGTGAACATTCAAACATACATGCTATGTGTCTCTTCACATCATCAAGACTTAAAAAGTTCTAAAAACAATACATCTATTTAGTATTCATCATTAGAAAACCAAGATCAAAGTCCCCAGTTCTGACCAAATGAGTTACTGAAGAGAACACCTGACACAAACAACACTGCTGGAATTATACAAGGCCATTGCATGGTGCCATCTTGATCCATCTGGCCTCAACAAAATTCCATACATAACTCACTGTCCTCTCTCCTACATATTCTGTTTTAGCCAAAGAAACACTTTCTTCTTTCCATGCATAATTCACTTACTAATAGTGGTAATACAGCTGCCCAATCTTGGAAGCAATTTCCCCTATTTGCCACCGCTTCAAACCGTACCGATTATCCAAGACTTGTCTGGACAGGAGACAAAAAATAGAAATAACAAAATATAAATTTCAAAAAGAACCAGTTCTGTAAATTCAATGATAAAATACCATCCAATTTGCACAGCTTATGAATTATAAGATTTCAACATAATCATTCAACTACATTAAAAAATGTTCATTGATTGATACACACACACACACACACACACACACACACACACACACACACACACACAATCTGTGCATACATATTTGTGCATGAGCAAGTGATTGTGTGAGTGCAGGTGTGTATGTCATAGCTCAAGTGTGGCAGTCAGATGATAGCCTCTCACCTTCTTGGTCACCACTGTACACGAAGGCTAGCTGGGAATTCTTCTGTCTTTGCTTCCCATCTCACCAAATGATTGCTACGATTACAGTGTCACACTTGTAAGACAAACACTTTACCTACTAAGTCACCTCTCCAGCCTCAATTGTTTTTGGGGACACGATTTCATGTAGCCAAGACTGGCCTATTTGTGTAGCTGAGGATGACCAAGAACTCTTGATCCTATTTCCACCTCCTAAGTACTAGAATTATAGGTGTGCACCATCACACCCAGCTGAAAAAATATTTATTAAATGTTTACTGAAGGGCAGGCAGGCGCAACGGCGGGTGGTGGTGGAAACACAGTTGCAATAAATACCAGAAACTGAGCTATTACCTGATGAAAAGTTAGTAAAAACAAGCCGGTGCTACAAACAACTCAGGCTTGCCCTGCCGAACAAGGGCCCCTGCTTTTAAAGCCAATGCGAATGGTTGGAGCTTAAGGAAGCTGGAGGCAAGGCTTGACTCAGCTCAAGCGAGAACACGTAGCTGATTTAAGCTTTTAGCCAGAACTTGTGGCTATGCTTTCTTGCGCGCGTGCGCTCTCTCTCTCTCTCACTTGATCTTAAACCAAAGGTCAAGAAGCACTGAAATATGTTATTTTAAAAGCTCTGAGACTCAGCTGGCAAGATGAGTTAATCTGCAGAACCCCCCCCCCCTCTCTCTCTCTCTCTGTAAACCAAAAATAAAGACCAAAACAAAATGCTAGGTTTGTTCATGGTCAGAACTACAGCTAATATACAATTATACAATGCACCTTTACTCCCTTTAGCTATGAAACTCTTTACCGATGCTGTTGCTGGAATTTCCAGAGTTTGGTGTAAACATCAAAAGTTCTTCCAAAGTAGGACTGCCACTGCTTCTGTCCGTACTGCGGCAAATCTCTGTAAAAATAAAGTGTGTGTTCACTTTAAATTTTTGGAAATTTTGTCAATTAAAGTATTTACACTCAGGTTTTCTCTGTTAAGCCAAGTTCCAATTTTTTGAAGCAAAAATAATTCTAGGGACTAGAACACATGTTTTCCTAGCCTTGCACTAAGTTACAGTTCATCTTAGTGTCCTCTGCACTTACTTTTCCCATTGGACACAATCATATCTTCACTGGCAGGTGATATACTTACTTGGGTACTGCTGATTTCCAATGTTTATGTTTAGCTAAGGCAGCAGTAATCTGGAAACACTGCTTTAGGAAATACAGATATAAATCGAAGTGGGTGTGTAGTTGGTGCTCTTCTACTTCTTAGAAGAAAAATACATGTCCTTAAGTCTGCTGACCTGTGGTATCTGCCTTAGAGAAACAAATACTCCCTACTGTATGAACATTGGGCCTAATCATATTATCTTGTTTGGGGCAAAGAATAGAATTGTAGTTATTCCATTTTCACTTCACCATCTGATCTAAAACTGACTACTCTATAGCCTGCAACACAGAGAAGAGATATTTAATGGATTCAGAGAGCTGCAGACAACTCACAGGTAACCAGGGAATTAGAAATAAATTCCCATTGTAGTAAGGCATGAAAATTTGGGGACATTTGTTATAGGAACAGTATGTAAGAAAAGATGGTGTAAAAACTGGTGTTGAGAGCAGGCTGTTGTGAGGGACCCCAGCATTGGGCTGAGGAGCAGGTAACTATCACCAACAGCTGGAAATGGGCCATTGGTAGAATGGCAGAACTCTGCCTACTGTAATTTGGAATGCAGGCAATGTGACAAATGAACTTGGGAGTCTATACAAGAAGGCAGAAATAGAATGTTTCTAGCTAGTCCTGGGTTGTATCAGTTAGTTGTACTTTAATAAAATGCTCTAAGAAAAAAAAAATAAATTCTGTCAAAGGGGGAGGGGAGGAATAAAGGAAAAAAAATAAAGGAAAGGCTACAAGTAGTCGAAATAG
The DNA here is from genome assembly GCF_049852395.1 of Peromyscus maniculatus bairdii. Taxonomy (NCBI): domain Eukaryota; kingdom Metazoa; phylum Chordata; class Mammalia; order Rodentia; family Cricetidae; genus Peromyscus; species Peromyscus maniculatus. The sequence goes on along the minus strand of NC_134855.1, from coordinate 1,033,599 downwards.
AGAAAATCTACAAATTCATGAGATTTCAGAACTGAAAGATACAATTTCAAATACTTAGCTATAAAAAACACAACTAAGCCACACACATGTAGCACTTAAGCAAAAGATCTAAGCGGGGGGGGGGGGGGGGGGGTGTCATGAGTTTGAGACCATTCTAAGCTACACAAAGGGAGACCCTGTATATATACATAACAAACAAGCAACAAGACCCCCCCACACACACACACACAATGAAGGAGCACATTCATAAATGTTTCTGAAGACTCATCCTCACTAAGGAAAAAAACAAAATCCCATAGCCTAACCATTTAATATTTTAGTAAATTTTTTTATGCCTGACTATTTTCTTGTAATATTTGTTTTGTTGCTTAAATAAAGAAGTTGTGGGCTGCTGAGATGGCTCAGTGGGTAAAGTGTTAGCTGTTTCAAGCCTGAGTCCAATCTCTGGAACGTATATAAAGATGGAAGGAAAGCCAGGTGGTGGTGGTGGTGCACATCTTTAATCCCAGCACTCAGGAGGCAAAGAAGGCAGATCTTTTGAGTTTGAGGCCAACCTAGTCCAAGAGTGAGTTCCAGGAGAGCCAGGGCTGTTACACAGAGAAACACACTGTCTCAAAAAACCAAACCGGATCCCCAAACCCCCCCAAAAATGGAAGGAGAGAATGGATTCCACAGATTGCTTTCTGACTTCCACAAGAGCGCTATGTCATAAATACCCACACATATGTCACAGATATACAAAATGATGATGATGATCAAAGTTGTATTTATATTTTCATTGTGAAGGGAGCAGGCAAAAGGCTTGCATTGTATGCTGGTTGACAAAGATGGAACACACAAGGAAAGTCCCTAGTCTTTGATTTCTGATTGGTGAAAATTGTAACTATAACTTGGCAATAAATGTTTGTAAATTTTACACGTATAAACCCCACTTCTGCCTCTGCTTGGGGTTGTCAGGAGAAACAAGGCTCCAGAGTCCTTGTCCTGCAGCCCTGATTGATCAGTGGACCCACTTATGTGGTGAAATATTAAAATCTTTGGGACTCATAGTGTTGTCTCTCATGTTGCATAATGGGCTAGATGTAACAGCTGTTGTACAAAACAGGGTTTTAAAGATGAAAGTTCTGTGCCCTATGTTGGGGTTATCAGAAGAAGAAATAACAACTGAGGTAAAAGTGATTGGTGTTCTAGTATCACTAAGAAAATCCCTACACAGGGTTTATCAGTAAATGATAAACATTTTTTTCACATTTAGAGCAATGAACAATGTTACTATATACATATTTTTAAACACTAATTTCCTCAAAAGAACTCACAGCATTTATCATTCCAGTCTAAAGAATCAGCCACTGGGCTGGCAAGATGGTTTAGGAGGTAAAGGAGGCTCTTGCCAAGGCTGATGACCCAAGTTTGATCTGCAAGGTCCACATGGTAGAAGAAGAGCACCAACTCCCAAAAGTAATCCCTTTACCTTCTCATAGATGACATGGCAGCACTACTCCTTCCCCCACACCAAGACGAAAAAATGTTAAGAATCAGCTATAAAACAGTTTCTTTTACAAAATAAGGTTAATTTGTTCCCTATGATCACTCTATTCCTAATGACACACATTTTAGAAGCTAACATACAAACCATTATAAAATGCTTAGTCTACAATTAAAAAAGGTATTTGATAAAGAGTTTTAGACTGGCGGTGATGGCGCACGCCTTTAATCCCAGCACTTGGGAGGCAGAGACAGGCGGATCTCTGTGAGTTCGAGGCTAGCCTGGTCTACAGAGATATCTAGGACAGCCAGGACTACACAGAGAAATCCTGTCTCAAAAAACAAAAACAAAAAAAGGGTTTTAGATAAATTTTTCTACTATTCAGAGTTTGACTCTGGCTTTTAACACTGGATGTATCATCTGATTATTATTGCTGTCAGTAGAGATAAGAAATTAATGATTCATGGAGTTAAATTAAATAGGGCTCTGGGAATTAAATGACCTTGCATTTCATTTTACAAAGGCACTGTTGTTGCAAGCTAGCTGCTCACATTCTTTTTTTTAGAGGAATGTGCAGGTGTGTGTGCGGCACCAATCTCTCTTTAAATCTTCAGTGCTGTCAGCAGACATCAGCAGGAGGCTGGGAAGAAACAGACCAAATGACTAACCTGATCCTTCTTGTGTAGCCAGTGTGAAGCTGAGTTGTCAAAAATCTAGAATCCTCTTCCAAGTTTCTATAAATTGACCATCTTCATTCACTTGAATGAGCTATAATCACTAATGCCGACCTACAGATTACCCTTCAGCTCTCCTCACTGCCAGTCTTCTGTGTATGACACTTCCTTAATTCCTGACCACTTACAACTCTTCTGTTTTTACAATGTCTTTCACTGGCTTCTCTTTCCTTAGAGTGGTCCTCAAATGCTTAGCGTCTCTATTGTATGTGCATATACACACAAGTTTATATACGCACATGCTCCTGTGTCGTGTGTGTGTGTGTGTGTGTGTGTGTGTGTGTGTGTGTGTGTGTGTGTGTGTGTATGTAGCTGCTTGGGAATTGTGGCCAGTATGCTAGGACTCAAATTCAAACTCTGGAATAATCCCATCAAGTATTCCATTCTACTTCTACAGTTTTAGTCACCATGGCAACCAGAACCCGATAATGCACTTGAGCTTTTGATCATTTTCTGAAAGTATTCAAAGCTTTAAAAAAAACATTATTCTCACTTCATGAGTACTGTAACTACATACAAGTACTACCATAAGCAAATCACTCGTTTTACCCACTTCTCATTTCTCTGGAGTGTTTTCTTACAAAGTGAATGGAAAGAAAAGTTAAGTATTATCCATATATTCTAGACAGAAAATTTCTATCAGGAAAAACATTTTGTTAAGATAAGTATGGCTGGAGAAACAAAAGGTTCTGGTAACTCAAATGAACATCTCATGTAAGATGGAAAGACACAACTACTTGAGTTGAAAGGCTTACCATATATGCCCCCAAATGAAATGATACACAGATAACCTTGAAGCCTTTCATGCACTGACAGGCACTTTTAAACTTTGTTTCTAAAGGGTTAAAAACCCCATAACTGAGAACACCAGGGAGTTTCTGAGGCTCTATATTTTGTATCTTTATTCTGAGTTCAGGTCACATGAGTATGTTTTATTTATTTATTTATTTATTTATTTAAAAAAAACAAAACCATACTTGGGCTGGTAAGACGCTCAGCATTTAAGAGCACAAAGGGCTCTTGTAAAGGACCTGAACTCAATTCCTAGCACCCACACTGCCTGTAACTCCAGTTTCCGGGGAATCCAATGCCTCTGGCTTCCTAGGACTTGTGTTCCCAAACCCACACACATATATACAGAATTTAAAAAAATAAAACATATTAAAACCTTTCAAATTTGAATCTAAAAGCACACTGGGCTGCATCACCAGCACTGTGCCATCTTTACAGCCTCCTCCAAAACAAACACATAAAACTCTCTTCAAACCAAAGAAAGAGAAAACACAAAGGACACCTAGCAAAATGATGAGCAACAAGAGTGGAAGGAATGTCCAAGGAAATGGCTAGTGTTAAGAGTTGACACCACTGTACCTGGATGCCACTTGCCTCCTCTACAAGCTGAGTACTGGTTTGGACTACCAATGTATTTTGTGTGCTCTATAGGCACTGTGATCTTGTTTTCTATTTAAACCAATACAAATATAGAAGGAAGGAGACAATTAAAAAACTTCCTCAAGCAGGGCGGTAGTGGCGCACGCCTTTAACCCCAGCCCTCGGGAGGCAGAGGCAGGTGGATCTCTGAGTTTGAGGCCAGGCTGGGCTACAGAGTGAGTTCCAGGAAAGGCGCAAATCTATATAGAGAAACCCTGTCTTGAACACCGCCCCCTCAAAACACCAAAAAAAAAAAAAAAAAAAAAAAACCAAACCAAACCAAACCAAAACAAAAAAAACCCCAAAACCAAAACAAAACCAAAACCCACAACAAACAAACAAAAAAACTTCCTCAAGACAGCAAAAAGTCTCATGGATAAAACTGCTTGCTATACAAACCTGGCAATCCGAGTTTGATCCCCAGAACCCACTTAAAGGTGGTAGTAGAAAATCAATGAAAAACAACTTTTTCTTTGTTATCCCCAAAGAAATCTTATATATTGTAAAAATATGATCAAAACCAAACCAAAAGAAAACAAAAACATCATCACTTGAAAGAAGAAAGCTTTTTAGTTTAGTAATTCAAATAAGACAAAGTAAATAGGGGTGAGAAGGTAACATTCTTCCACTCTGCCACCCTGGGGACCCCAAAGAAAATATTGAACTGACAGAGCACTTTCTAAGGATTTTCAGCTAAGGTTCAATATTGAACAACAAACAGTTATGTTTTAATAAACATATAAAGCACACACATACACAGGATTTTATTTAATACAAAAATTAATTTTTTTGGGGGGGTAATAGAGTCTTTTAACTGTTGTTCAAGCTAGTCTAGACATTTGGGCTCGGGAAGTTATCCTGCCTCAGCCTTCTGAGCAGCCAGATTATAGGCACTGTCCCAGTTTGTGCTGTGAGGAAACACCATGATCTAAAGTAACCTGGGGAAGAAAGGGTTTATTTGGCTTACGTTTCCCAATCATAGTGCATTATGATGGGAAGTCAGGGCAGGCACTCAAGGCAGGGACCTGGAGGCAGGAACTGAAGCAAAGGTCATGGAGGAGTGCTGCTTACTGGCTTGCTCCTCATGGCTAACATAGTTACTTCCTTACACAGCTCTGGCCCACCTGTCCAGTGTGGCACAGCCCTTGGTGGATTGGGTTCTCCCACATTATTCATTAATTAATGAATTGTTAAATAGATTTGCCTACAAGGAATCTGATGGAAGCAATTTTTTCAACTGAAGTTCCCTCTTCCCAGATGACCATAGCTTGTGTCAAGTTGACAAAAAAACTAGCACAGGCATACACCACCATGCCTCTCTCAGAAAATCCTTTAACTCAAATAAAGCAAAATATCATGTGGGGCCTGAAGACATGGCTCAGCTGGAAGATCACTTGCTGCTCTTGCAGAGAACTCAGGTTCAGTTCCTAGCACCCACGTGGTGGTACACAATTCTCTGTAACTCTAGTTCCAAAGGACCTGACATCCTCTCTGCTGGCACTGCACACATAGCACACACACAAATGTATAAACAAAACATTCACAGATAAAAAAAATAAAATCTTTTAAAAAGAGTCATGTGGGGCTAGAGACATGGCTCAGCAGTTAAAAACAGGTACTGTTCTCAAAGAGGACCCGAGTTCAATTCATGGCATTCATACCAGGTGGCTCACAACTGTAACTCTACCTACCAGGGATCCAGCTTCTTCTGGACTCCAAGAGTACCTGAACTCAAAACTGTGCATGCTCTTTCCTGGTGGCACTAGACATGCAAGTGGTGCACAAACATGCAGGCAAAGTACCCATACACATAAAATTAATTTGACTAATAAAAAAGACAGTTCTAGATAAAATATGATACAATAAGTGTGGGAGCCCGTTCTGGGGTTCCTCGTGGCTTTACCCAGCAGGTCCGAATAGAGGATGATCAGGACCATGGGCCTGAGTGCAGGTGTCTGAGATGGTCTGCACTTGGCTGTGCTGGGGGAGGAGGTCTTTTGCTCCACCCCTTGGCGTCTCTATAAAAACCCTGGACCAGAGACAGTCCGGGCCCGTTGGAATAGGTTCCAGGCCCTCTCGAGGCTATCCTTTATTTTCTATCTGTTTATCTCCACAAGATTCTCCGCAATAAATCCTTCTATCTAATATTTCCTGCTGCTCGCACTCAAGAAAACTCTGGGAAGCTGTGGGGGTGGTGGGTAAACGCCCCACAAATAAGCAACTGTTAAATACTAAAACAATTTTCTCTTTTCTCTCTTTTTTTAAGTGACTGGGGATATATACCTCAAAAAAAGAATGCTTAGCTAGCATGCACCAAACCTGGGTATGAATCCCAACAATGAGGGTAGAAAGCCAAGGGTAGAAAAGGGAAGTTAGCAGAGAATCAAAATACCAATATCTCTATGAAACAGAGGCCAAGGCTACCCAATAGGGTTGCCATGAGCTAATATTTTGCACAAGACCCAAGTGTTCACAGAAGATTTGGACTTTAATTAAGGCTTAAATTGAAGAGGATCATTCACATAAAACACTAATGTGAATCTTTGGTGGATTTTCTTATCCACTGTTCAAGGTAAAATATCAAAATTCATCATTATTAGTATTGTTAAAATTTAAGACATTATTTCATGAGGATACTATCCTGCAATTAGGAAGACCATGTCTCAAAACCACACACTTGTGCTATAGAGATGCATTAGATGTTAAGAGCACTGGCTGCTCTTCCGGAGGGCCAGGGTTCAATTCCCAGGACCTGTGTGGTGGTTTACAAGGTCCATAACTCCAACTCCCAGAAGTTGCAGCACGTCTTGTGACTTCTACAGACACCAGGCATGCATCCAGGCATTTATGCAGTATACTTACATACATGCAGGCAAACACAGTTATACACATTAAAAAAAAAAGAAAAGGGTGCTTGAACCTCAGTACCTTCATGTATAAAATCATATGTTAAGTATGAGATGAAAGATGAAGATAAAGCCATCTATAAAAACAACAGAAAACAATAAAATACTCATCTAACAAAAGAGCTCCTCTCAACTTGAGTAAAACAAATACTTCTTGCCTTTCCTATTCAGACAGATTAGAGGGAACCATCTCCCCTTAGACCAGAAGTTAACCCTGCTAAAGCACTGTTAAACACTTCTTAGGGCTGGAGAGATGGCTCAGTTGTTAAGAGCACTTACTGATATTACAAAGGATCCGGGTTTTGTTCCCAGCACTCACATGTTGGTTCACAACTATCTGTAACTCCAGTTTTGATGCCTTCTTTTCCTCTCCACGGGCACCAGCCTCATACATGGTATACATACTTTTATACAGGCAAAACACTCATACACATAAATAAATCTAAAAACTTTTAAAATGAAAAATATATCCATTAAGTCACTTAATTTTAATGAGCCTTTATTCCATGCACTTACTTGAATATTTCATTTTTCCTTTAAATAAGCTAAGATGTTGGGCAATTTGGTGATTTGTCTCCTGATAGATGTTAGACCTTTTCCCGGTGTCCCAGCTTGCTTAAGGGAAGGACTATCAACCAAGGTGTCAGGTGGACTATCTTCATGCTAGTACTCTTTAGACATCTTGTGGAAACTACATGGTGATCTCAGTGCTTGCTAACAAAGCACAGCTCTGTCCCTAGAAGGTACTATTCCAGCTACAAGTGCTTCAAAAGAGTTTGTGCCAGACTTTTGACAACCAAAACCTCAGTGACTTCTAGATGATCCTATAGCCACTTTTATCCAGGCCAGAAGGGAAGCATCTGCACTGATGGTCCAGCAGAAAAACTGTGATTGCTACAAACAGTCCTTTTTAGCAAAAATATTTGCTGTGATTTGCTGCCCCCTTGTGTTGCAACATGAGACCCGACAATGAAAGGCCTCTGTCTTTTTTTTTTAGTCTACTTTTGATTTTTATCTTAGTGAAGAAGACTGAGCTCGTAGCACAAAGGTTGACATCAGCAGTGGCACCAGCAGAAAGTAATGAGGGAGCAAAGGCAGTGTCAACTCCACTGCAAAGGAGACAGCAGTGGCAGGAGAACTAGTGATGACCAGCAGTGCAAAGGACACAAGGCTGTGGAAATCGGAAGATAAGAAACTGTAGGCACTACTTGCCACAAGAGCTCCAAGGAGCTGCCAAACATTCAGGACAAAGGGTCACAGACATCGAAAGCTCAAGAGATACAACATTAACTAGTGTAGCGGGCTGAGACTCCCAACACCCTGGTTGCTAAAGGCTAAGGGTTCCAGCACCTGTTCCAAGAGCTATAACATTAGGAAGAACTGCTTGCTTGCTGTCTGTTTCCCTGGTTATCAATGCTAGAAGAGGTTTAGGCTAGCTTCTAAATACTGGGGATGCTGGTGGAAAAAGTACAGAGCTACAATCCCAATTGCCTGAAGCTCTAAGTCACTAGATTTTTAAAGCCTGGAACAATAGGCCCTGGGCCTACCAGAAGAGCCCTCAGGCCTTCGAACTCAAGAGCTGAGGACTGTCAACACTGGGAGAATCTCCTTGCCTACTCATAATTCCTATCAAGGAAAAGCAAAGGCCCTTAGCCAGCTGACTGGTAACAATAATTTTTAGGTTTATTTTTATTTTTATTTGTGTGTAACTGCCAAAGAGGGCACTGGATCCTCTGGAGTTGGAGTTACAGGTAATTATAAGCTGTCTAACATGGGTACTGGGAACTGAACTGAGAGCCTCTGTAAAAGTTTCGAGGGCCTTTATACATGTTGTCAACCTAACATGTGGTTTTTCATCTAAAAATAAACATTGTCAAAGAAAAAGACTATAGTCACTTCTTTCTGTTTGTTCTTTATTTTTGAGATAGGGTTTCATTTTAGGCCAGGCTGACCTGGCCATTTGTAGCTCAGACTTAACTGTGATTCTCCTACCTCAGCCTCCCCAGTCCTAGGATTACAGGCATGAGCTTCCTCACTGAGCTGCAATTATTTCTAATACAGCTGTGTGTGTGTATTTAATATATGTAAATTATATCTGATATTTGATTCTAAGCATAACTTTCAGAAACCTACCGTATATCATGGAGAGGAAAAGCAGAACTAGAGAAAAGTTTAACACATCAAGAGTCTACTAACCTTAACCCATTGAACAGCTGCTTCGATTTATCCAAAAGATAACAGAAATCTGTAACTGTCTTCCGCTCTCCCTGTGGGATGTCATCTTCAGCACCTCCAGAGGACATGGTTTCTTTAAGAGTAAATTCAGTCCTGTAAGAAAACACATACTCATTTACTCAGTTGGTGAACACAGGGTGGAAGTAGGCCCTAGTTACAGCAGCTAATGGCAGTTTCGTGTCTGTCCGTCTGTGTTCGGCACACCCGCGCGCCCCCCCCCCCCACCGCAAGACAGAGAATTCTTTTAATTATTCAAATAATCAAAACATGTAAGAAGTGTTGGAAAGTAAATGACCTCATACTGGTAGTGTTAAAAACTGTTGGAAACATACACAAAACCATTTTTAATGTTCTTTCTCATCTGATAACTATAATTTGAATTTCTATTCTATTGCAGGCATTTGGTCTGTTTAATAATCTGAAATATTGATCCTTTTACCTATTTTCCCAATTTGATTCTGTAAATCCATCCTAGAAAATAATCCTTCACATCTCCATATTTTATTATTATAACAATTAAAACCTAAAAACATTATATTGAGTCCAAAGAGTGAACCAGGGAAATATTCCACAGACTACAAATCCTAGTACTTACCTTATGGCTGACTTTCACTTAAGGTGAAGGTGGGGACTGAGGTGATATTCCAGCACCCACACAAAAAGCTGAGCATAGTGGTACATTTGTAATCTCAGAGGTAAGGAGTAAGAGACACGCAGACCTCTAGGGATGGCTGGCTAGCCAGAGTTGGCCATCTTTAAGTTCCAGTGAGAGACCCTATTTCAAAAAACAAGGAGGACAGCACCTAACAAATGACAGCCATCACACACATGGGTACCAGCACACAAATGAACACAAGCACACATACATGTGTACACACATACCCTAAAAAAAGGTGAGGCAATGAGTATAAAAAGGATAAAAATTTTCTCACATACAGAGATATACACTAAAACTGTACTTTTTGATATGTCTAGCAATGGGGCTCAATGGGTAAAGAGCTTGCTGTCAAGCCTGATGATCTGAGCTAGATTCCAAGAAGCCCTATAGGGTAAAGATGAGAACCGAGTCCCATAAATCATCCTCCAACCCCCCACCCATTAAAAAAAATTAACCTACTCTTAGTTGTTCTTTTGCAGAGCTGCCTGATTAAGTCATGCTGGGATCAAGAAAAATGGACCTTGGTGGTTCATGTTCCTGGAATTGTATCCATGTCAATGGATGCCCCACACACTCCAGAAGAGAATTTGACATTGCTGCTGCTGCTGTTATAGCAGAGGTGGCCATCATTGCTACTGTTTCTGGGATTACCATTTCATAATTGCTTACTACAGCTAGCACAGTGGAGACCCTGGCAGCAAAAGTAGCTACCACAGTTAATTAATCTTTCATTTTATTTGGTAATATAAATTTAATTCAATAGTCATATACATTTCGATTGGCTTTGAAAATTATAAATTTATAAACTGAAGTTCCATTGCCTTTGGGATACCATCTTACAAGGACTCCAATTTGCAGTAAGGCTCGTTAAGGAAGGGAATGGCTCAGTTGCCTTTAGCCTACTGGCTATGGGTGGGTTAGGACTTCTGTTGGTCTTTTCTGTGTTGAACACACAGATTGCAAGTCCAGCACCATTTTGAGATCTTTGGCAGCAGTTAACTCTGCAGCTCATACACGACTGAGCCTGTATGATAATGAGTATTCAGAGACGGGTAATACCTGGGGGGTGCTCACCAACCTAAGACAGAGTGCCTGTGTGGCCTGGGCAGGCGTCTCCATGACGGGTAAGGTGACCTGCTGACATCCCATGCAACCTAAGTCAGAAACTCATTTATTAGTAAAAGGGGGACCTGTAGGGCCCTGATCCCCGTTTTGGATAACTGTTGCCTTGCTTGCTAACCTTGACCTTGACATCCTCCCTATGTTAATTCCCTGCCGGGTTCCACCCTCCTGAATGCTTAAGGGAAGTTCCTTGTCTATATATCCTGCATAATGGGCGTTAACAGTTTAGATGCAAGATTGTAAAACATCTGAGTGCGAACTTCTGCCCTCCAGGGTTCTCCCATTGTGCTGTAAGCCTGTATTTAAGACCTCTTCCCTCCTTCAATAAACAACATTAAAAAAAACAAAAAACAAAAAACCAGGGCTGGAGAGAATGGCTCAGAGGTTAAGAGCACTGACTGCTCTTCCAAAGTTCCTGAGTTCAATTCCCAGTACCCACATGGTGGCTTACAACCATCTGTAATGAGATCTGGCGCCCTCCTCTGTGTACATAATAAATAAATAAAATCTTAAAAAAAATTAACCTATATTTTATTGAATACAAGCTATCTTCATTTGTGATCAGTTATATTAACCAGCCATTTAAAAAAGGTAACCTGTACTAAATTAAAACATAAAACAATAACTCATTTTGTTTACAAAGACAGAACTTCCTGGGACAACTCAGACTCAGAAATCTGGTCCCAGTGTATAGGGAGACAATAAGACAAGAGTAGACAAGGGTCAGAGATCAGAGCAAGAAGAATATAATTATTTTTAAATTAAAAATAAAAAGATTCATTTTATATAGTAATTTTAAAATTTGCATATGTGCATGTGTATCTGTGGATATCCGATCTCCTGAAACCGAGTTATACGTGGCCGTGAGCTGACATGAATTCTGGGAACCAAACTCGTTGTCCTCTGGAAGTGCTCTTAACTGCTGAGCCATCTTTCTAGCTCCTGGTAGTTATTTTAATGAACCCTTTTTCTCTCCAACATTATCTGGAACAGGCAACAGTGGATGCAAGGCAGGAAAACTATCAGCAGACCTAAAGTAGTCAAAAGCCTACTGGGTAACACAAAGCTGTCACTGGAGACAGATGGTGGTAAAGCCTTGTTTATTTATTATTTGTTTATTTGTTTATTTATTTATTTATTCATTCATTCATTCATTCATTCATTCATTCATTCATTTATTTATTTATTTATTTATTTATTTATTTGAGACAGGATTGCTCTGTGTAGCTCTGACTGTCCTGGAACTAGCTCTGTAGACCAAGCTGGCCTCAAACTCACAAAGATCCATTTGCCTCTGCCTCCCAGGTGTCAGGATTAAAGGTGTGCACCACCACCGCCTGTCTTATTTTTTAATCATGTGTATATGTGTGTCTATGTCTATCTGAGTGTTTGCCATGTGTGTGGGTGCCAATGGAGTTCAGAGATGTTGGATACCCTGGGGCTGTAATTACAGGCAGCTCAGCTGTCCAATACGGGTATGGGAATTGAACTCAGTCCTCTGGAAGAGCAATACATGCTCTTAACTGCTGAGCCATCTCTCCAGCCCTGAAGTAATTTTTAACATCCATGGTCAATACTGGGTGGTTTTTGCATGTTCCCATGTTCTGTTACCCTACTGCTCTTCTCATTTCATGGACTAGAGGAAAGAGATCATGAGTAGCTTTGTTCCTAAGAAGGGAGTTCAAACCTTAATGTGAAAGACCGTGACCCTGGTAAATCTCCTAATACATGCCTACAATCTGCCCCTTCATTTCCTAAGCACAGCAGGAGAGGTATAAACCAAGCTATAGCTTTCTTGACTCCATCTCATATTCTCATCAATGAAGGTTGCTAATGTCCATAGGACAGATGACTGACTTCATAGGAGGAAAAAAGTAAATAGAATAAAGCTAACTAAGGGAGAATATTAGAAACAAAGCAGGTAGAAATGTTATTATAAAACAAATATAATCACCGAAATAATAAACTTTATAGAAGGGTTTAAGAGCAAGATGGAGATTTTCAAAATAATTCATAATCTATATAAATGCCAGCGTTAAGGCAGTCTGCCAAAAGTAATTAGGAAGAGATGAGGCATATGTCAAGGGATATAAGGACTAGAGTGACAAGAGAAATCAATATCCATGTAATAGTGTATATGAATATAAAAGCTGCACAAGGAAAAATAAACAGTTGCAAAAATATCAATACATTTCCTAGAATGAAAAAAATATAAGATTTCAGACTGAAAAGACTCTAAGAATGTCTAACAAACTAGACAGAGAGACAGAGACAGAGAGACAGATATCCCACAGCTAAAAATCAAATATCAAAGTAAAATCTAAGAAACAGGGAAATACACAATTAAAAATCAACATTAGCTGAAATACTGAAATGAAAAGCAGTAGTCTATTGGGCATAGTGATGCACATGCCTGTAACTCAGTACACAGGAAGAAGTTGAGGCATGAGGATCGGGAGTTCAAGACCAACTTGGCCCACATGATAAGAACCTCTATCAGGGCCAGGCAGTGGTGGTGCACGCCTTTAATCCCAGCACTTGGGAGGCAGAGCCAGGTGGATCTCTGTGAGTTTAAGGCCAGCCTGGTCTACAGAGTAAGTTCCAGGAAAGGCACAAAGCTACACAGAGAAACCCTGTCTCAAAAAACAAAACAAAACAAAAAAACCTCTATCAAAACCAAAGGCAGTAGCAGTAGTCTGCTGGCTGATCCTTCTCCCACCATCTCTATCTTATCCCCCAACACAACAGTTTCCACCTCTGTGAGCTGTATGTTGAATATTTTCCTTATGGTTCTACACAAGAAACTTTTCTTGTTGTTGCTTTATTTGTCTGTTGTTGATAATTACAAATTTGCAATAACATCAAGAAGATTCTCATATTAGTACAGCTCCCAGAAATCCTCTTTACGTCATTAGTTATATTCTTATGTATATAATTATTTGAAGCTATATAAATTTATCTTTCAATCAAGTACTTTTTGGCTAAATATTTAACAAATGGGGGTTTACTTTTTTTGTATATATACACATGTGACTGTATGTATATGGATCAAGTGTATGCAAGCCTGCAGAGATCAGAAGAGGCATTGTATCACCTAGAACTAGTTGTTACAGGAGGTTGTGAGCTGCCACGTGGGCACTGAGAACCAAACTCAGGTCCTTTGCAAGAGCAGTAAATAGTAAATGCTCTTAATCTCTGAGCCATCTCTCCATCACCAACAAGTAATAAGTGCTTATTTGGGAACCTTCCTTAAAATGTAATGTGTGTTTATGATGTGTATATGTGTATGTGTATATGTGTGTGTGTGTGTGTGTGTGTGTGTGTGTGTGTGTGTGTGTTTGAAAATACTATGGCATGTGTGTAGCACCCTCCACCTTCCAACTTTTTTGAGACAGTATCATTTTACTGTTCAATGCTATACCCACCACGCTAGCTGGCACAAGAGCTTTGAGAAATTGTTTCTGTCTCCTATTGCACTGGGTTACAGATGCTTGCTACCACATCCTGCTTTACATAGAGTAAATGTACCTAGCAAAATCCTGCTTCTAATAAGCAAGCAAACAAACCCAGCTCTTCATACTTAAATATAAACAGGAATCAAAACTTCTACTTTATGAGTACTATAAAGGAAAGGAAAGGCAAAGTGAACACAAATTCCAGATATTCACTCTCTAAGTGAAGAAGTTATGTTTTTGATTTTTAATGCCTAACACTGAAAGGGAATATTTGGTTCACCTAAAAGCAGTGGTTCTCAACCTTCGAGTTGTGACTCCTGGAGTAGGAGGTGGGGGGTGGAGGGATTGAAAGACCCCTTTCACAGAGGTCACATATCAGATATCCTGCATATCAGATATTTACATTAGAATTCATAACAGTAGCAAAATTACAGTTATGAAGTAGCAGCAAAATAACTTTATAGTTGGGGGTCTCCATTGTTAGAACCCAGGTGCTCCCCCAGCCCGCTTCAGTGCCAAAAGTCATGTCATCACCAGCCAACAAATGTGACAAGGTCCCCACCATCACAGACTCTCTCTTGCTCTCTCACTGTATGTCTCTCTTGAGACAGCCTTTCTCACCCCCCCACAATAAATCTCTTGTGTGAGATCTGTTGTATGGTGTGATCTTTGCAGCATGCCTTGGCCCTGCTAAGGTAGTCCTGTTGCTAAACCCTAATGACCACAGCAGGAGGCACTGTATTAAAAGGTCCGAGCACTGCCCTAAAGGAATTCCCTTTCTGTGGTGATATTGTGTTCCCCAAAATATTGTGCACCCTAATAAACTTATCTGGGGTCAGAGAACAGAACAGCCACTAGATATAGAGGCCAGAAAATGGTGGCATGCACATCTTTAATCCCGATCACATGACAGGCAGATCTCTGTGTGTTCAAGGATACAGCCAGGCATGGTGACTCACACCTTTAATCCCAGGAAGTGATGGCAGAAAGCAGAAAGGTATATAATGCGTGAGGACCAGGAACTAGAGCCTGGTTAAGTTTTCAGGCTTTCGAGAAGCCGTTCAGCTGAGATCCATTTGAATAAGGCATCCAGTCTGAGGAAACAGGATCAGCTGAGATATTGGCAAGGTGAGGTGGCTGCAGTTTGTTTTGCTTCTCTGATCTTCCAGCCTTCACCCCAGTACCTGGCTTTAGGTTTGTTTGATTTCATTAATAAGACTTTTTAAGATTCGTGTTACACCTTTCTCTTATTTGCACAAGGGACCTGTTAAGGCCCCTATACCTCTTAAGAGATTTCTTTTAAGGTAGAATCTGTATCTACAACTGTGGCTTAAATGAGAACATCCCTTGTAGGCTCATATACTTGAATACTTGGTCCCCAGTTACTGGGAGCTGTTAGGGAAGGATTAAAGAGATATGGCCTTGTTGGAGGAATGTGTCACTGCAGATGGGCTTTGAGATTTCAAAAGACCCCACCATTTCTGGTGTGCTCTTTCTGCCTCCCGAGTTTTTTTGAGATGTGATTTCTCAGCTGTACCTCCTGCCATGCCTTCACTGGCCATCAAGAACTCTGAACTCTAATCCCCTAAAAACCATAGGCCCAGTTGAACTCTTTTTCTTGTGTAAGTTGCCTTGGTCTTAGTGTTTTATCACAGCAATAGAGAAGTCACAAAGACAGCTATCATCAAAGTGGTACCAATAGGCCTGTCAACTGATATATGGCTACATAGTCAGCAACTATACAGTGAGAACTTACCAGCCATGGTAAAGTGGTCAAGAGAGAGGGAGAGAGGAAGGGAGCATTTAATTATACTATAATAAAGGTAGGCAACATTTTTACTAAGGAAAAAAAGATCAAGCTGGGCATGGTGATACATGTCTGTAATGCCAGCACTAGGGAAACTGAGGCAGGAAGATCTCCAGTTTGAGGCCAGCCTGGTCTACATAGAGAAAGTCTCCCTCAAACAAAAATAATGACAACAAGCAGCCAAGCAAGCAAGCAAGCAAGCAAGCAAGCAAGCAAGCAAGCAAGCAAGCAAGCAAGCAAACAGCAGCAACAACAACAAAAACCAACCAATCAAACAAAAAAACAAAACCCCAAACAAACAAACAAACAAACAAATCAAAACCCAAACAAAACAAAAAACAGAGCTGGGATGTAGTTCAATTGACTGAGTGTTCCTTAGCATTCGTGAAGCCCTGGTCTACTCCCAACACCAAATTAGCCATGCGTGGGTGACAAATGCTAGTAATCCCAGAACAGACTGGGATATGTGAGACGTGTTTCAAAACTTTAAAAACAAAGAGAATAGAGGAGAGCAGAGGGCAGGGAAGGAGGAAAAACAAAACAAAACAAAACAAAAAATCAAGACAAAAGGGAAAAGAAAATGAGATTTCTGGATAACAATCAGCTAACTTTGAAGTAAGAATCAATCATCTGTTGCAGAGTTCCCTCTGTTCCTGATGATCTTGAACCTCTAGAGGGTCAAAATAGCCACAAAGAGGCCAATGTCATCAAAGACAGAAGGCAGAAATACTGAGGAAGAGTTTCCTACAGAGAATGGGGTGTCAGACTGATTAAACCCCTTCCCTTGGGCAGAGAGAGTTAAGCTCAACTGTTAAGATCATTTGTTGTTCTTGCAGAGGACCCTGGTTCAATTCCCAGCACCTACATGGTGACTCATAACCATCTGTAACTCCAGTTCTGGGGGATCTGATGCCCTCTTCTGACCTCAACAGGTACCAGGCACACACATGGTGCACACAACATGCAGGCAAAACACTCATACACGTGTAAAAAACAAAAACAAACATCAAAACCAAAACCGCAACAGAAAAACTCTTCCCTGAACAATCAAGCCTTACCAACCTTGCCTAGGCTCCACTCTGTACAAAGTTAAGGCCTGTGTTTAAACAGGCACTAGTAACTTTTAGACAATTTAGAAATTAGTAAATTAGCTGAAGTGCCAACACTTCCACACAACTTTTCTGGATTCCCCCTATCAGAAACATTTGCTTTTCTCTGATTTTTTGAATGACTTCTCTTATAGCTTAGCTGCTTTTCATCATGAATACTTGTGCACATCCTGGCTTCCCTTACTAAATTATAAGTTTTTTGAGTTACTACCTGTGTGAGATAACTTCTGCATAGGCCCTTGCTTTGAAAACAGTTCCCAGACAGCTCCAACAGGAACTGGTCACGGTAGGTACAAAGGTCAGTGAGTGCCTCTCCAAGGTAGGCACTATCTCATGGCAGAGACTGTGTGAGTGTTAGAAATCCAAGAAAGCTAGGAGTAAGGAAAAGGGGCTGTAGCCAACTTGGAAATCTAAAAGCTGCAAAGAGGCTCATCCCAGTGGGAATGCCAAATAGCTGGTCTTATGAGTGTGGACAAAGGTCAGTCTTCCCAGAAAGAAAGAAGTCAGCCATTAGCCTGACCTAACTGGCACATGGAGCACGTGAAGATTTTGTAAAGACAAAGCATTAGCAACATTTCTGATCTAGCCAGGAAGTGGTGGTACACACCTTTAATCCCAGCACTTGGGAGGCAGTCAGGCAGATCTGTGTTCCAGGCCAGCCTGGTCTACAGAGTGATTTCCAGGACAGCCAGGGCTACACAGAAAAACCCTGTCTTGAAAAACAACAACAACAACAACAAAAAAAAAACCAAAACAAACAAACAAACCAACAAAATGAAACAAAACCCCACAAACAAACAAAACCAGATCCAAAAAGAGGAAGATTAACTATGACATTTGGTAGAGCAGTGTATATTTTACAAAAACAGGTATTATATGGGAGCACAGAGACAACATGGTAGAATGGTTAGGGGCACAAATATCAAACTCTGCAGAAACCCTGGCTATGCCATTAACTACTCAAATATAGCTGGGCAACCTTGCCAAGTTTTTTAACTCAGGCCTTGACTTCTCATCACATAAAATGGGGATAATAATAGGGACCTGCTTCTTAGGAGTTGTCATGATTAACTGAAAATATACTTATAAAAGAGTCAGCATATAGTAAATGTTATCTAAATGCATGTACCACATGTTAATCTGAATAATTTTCTCTATGAAGGTTGTGGAACTAAATGAGCATGATTTACTGTTGTAAATAAATTACCTTGTCGTAGCTAGGTGGTAGGGGCACATGCCTTTAATCCCTTTAATCAGGAGGCAGAGGCAGGTGGATCTCCGTGAGGCCAGAGTGGTCTACAAAGTGAGTTCCAGGATAGCCAGAGCTGTTACACAGAGAAACCCTGTCTCTAAAAAGAAAACAAAAACAAACAAAAATTTATCTTGTTGCAATTATGTAATGCTAATTGTGCTGACATTCCATAAAAATACTGAGGCATGTGGATGGCTAAAAATCCTGAAGGCATGCTAATATGGAGAGCTCTGAGGTATGGTTCTTGTACTCAAGAAACTCATCAACAGGCAATGCACACTTTTGATCCTAGCACATCTTTAATCTCAAATAGAGGCAGGCAGATTTGTGAATTCAAGGCCACCTGGTCTACAGAGCTAGTTTCAGGACAGCCAGGGCTACTTAGAAAAACTCTGTAAAAACAACAACAAAAAACTAGTAAAGTGTATGATGCCTACAGAGACATTCCTAATTTATAGTCCCCAGGAGCCACTGTTACACAGAAAACCTGAAAGACAACTCAGATAAAGACTGAAAAAGACAAGAAAGGCTATCTCATATGAAATATAGACATGATAAAAATGAAGGTGGATAGAAAGATGGCTCACTGTTTAAAGGCACTTGTTGCTCTTGAAGAAGACCTGAGTTCAGTTCCCAGCACCCACATCAGGCAGCTCCCAACTGTCTTTAACTTCATCTCCAGGGTACCCAAATCTGTCTTCTGACTTCTAAAGGCAACTGCACCCATGTATACAAAAACTCATGCATGTGTGCTTGGGTGTGCATGCGTGTACACACACACACACACACACACACACACACACACACACACACACACCACAGTACAGTTGGGCATGGACACACATTTTTAATCCCAGCACTCAGGAGATGAAGGCAGGCAAATGTCTTTCTGAGTTTGAGGCCACCCTGGTGTACGTAGTGAGTTCCAAGCCAGCCAAGGCTATATAATGAGACTTTGTTTAAAAAAAAAAAAAAAAAAAAAGCTTTAAAAAGGAAAAATGAACATTGTATTACTTGTATGACATATCCAAATGCATTAAGACACCCTAAGGCTGACAAGATGGCTCAGTGGATTAAAGCAGTTGCTGTGAAAGAAAGAAAACTTGACTTGAATTACATGCCTGGAATCTTTCAAAAGGCTGCATGATATGTGTTGGCTACAGTTTATAATCCCAGCATTCCTACTGAGATGGGAAGCGGCCAGTTAGTCTGGAGCAAGTAGACCAGCAAAATCAAGAGAGGCCCTGCCCCCACAAGGTTCAAGGAGAAGAGAGAATGACTAAAAGTTGTCCTTTGACCTCAACAGGGTTATAAACACACACACACCCTTACCTCCCACTCCTACCTCCCAGGATCAGAAGTGGGGATGTAGATGAAATAAATTAGCCAAGAATTCATAAATATTGAATTTAGGTGGTGAGTACATGAGAAATAATTTCATTTCTGTAAGTTTAACTATTTTACATAAGAAAAGTTGTTTTTTCTTTCAGTGTTATCTATAGTATTTTATAAGTACATTTCTTCCTATCCTTCCATTTACATATATGTGAAGATGGCTGTGACAATGCTTAACTATCATCAGAGATGGGTATGATTTGGGAGAACTTTTTTTATCTTGGAACTTATGTTGAATAATCAAGTGAAAAATAAATAACAAAGTACTTGAGAAAATTCTTTAACATTGTGTTTCTCAACTTTGGCACAACTAACATTTTAGGGTAAATAATTCATTTTTTTCTGCAAAAAATTACATTGTGTGTTTCTGTGTATATGTGTATGTGTACATGCATGCATAGGCCACAACACATGAACAGAAGAGAATAACTTGTGGGAATTGGTTTACTTCCACATTTACATAGGTTCTGGGGACTCAGCCTTAGCAGCAAGTACTTTTACCTACTGAGACATCTCACCAGCCCACCAAATAATTCTCTGATGGGGTGACTGTTCTGGTGGAAACTCCACCTCAATCTCCCACCCTCATATTTCTCTCCCCAAACCCTGCGTCATTTCAGAAAGCCTGCCAAACACAGCTCCTCCCCCAGAGATGCCCAAGACCACTCCCACAGGGTATTTAAACACTCCCCCAGAAAACAGACACATGGTTTTTCCGTCTCTCTTTCCCATCTCCTCTCTGGGTGGGGTGGGTGAAGGGTTCACAACATGCCCCCACGGTTAGGCGTGTTTGCATATGCCCGGTGGACTCTTCTGCCTAGCCAGGTCCAGGTCAGGATAGCCATTTCCGGGTCAGGGCATCTCGTGTGACCAGGATGCCCAGCGGACCTGGACACTTCTGCCTAGCCAGTTCCAGGTCAAGATAGCCATTTCCAGGTCAATGTCTCGCGTGACCAGGATCCGTGACGTTGCATGGCTATGTAGGCGCACAACGTGGCCATGTGATCTATGTGCAGCGTGGAGTAGTGACGTGACCTGTGCACGCTCAGCCTTTAAAATCTGGCGCCATGTTCCCGGTCTTTTCTTCTTCTCCACACACGTGTTTCCTACAGGCCTGGGCCCTCTCTGTCCCTTTATCTTTAATAAAACTCTTATTAGCAGATTCTGTAGTGTTTTGTGACATTTCCTTGCAGGGTAAGAGCACAGCACTACCAATTAACTAACAGTGGGAGGGTGGAAAATCATCTGGGAGTGCTGTACCCATTAAACCTGGGCTTTTTCTAATTAGGTTTGATTTAAATTGCTGTGTTGGAGAGGCTTATTGAGGGGCTGATTTTCCCCCACTAGCCCAGGGCCTTGTAGTGGGAAAACATCCTTCTCCCTGACATCTGCTCTCTGCCAGACTAAGATTGGCTTTTGCCTTGGTAAGTTGCCCTTTCCAAGTCATTGCCTTAAGAGGCCTGGGGCCTCATTAGATTTTTGGGGTGTCCTGCCAAAGACGGGGTCTCGCCAGGCCCCTGACCTGTTACAGGAGCAAAGACCTGCCTTTGTTCTGTGGGACCCCTTCTGTAGAAGACATTCTGTTCAAAGAAATTTTCCACACACCCTTTTTGCCCAAAGCCGACCATAGTGAACTCACTGCATTAGGCTTTGGGTCCCAGCATAGACTTGTGAAATGTGCACCTGCAATTCGAAGCCAGATCCCCAAACGCCTTTGGGGTGTTTTACAAAACCTATTCAAATTGGGACTATCTGATACCATCAGTCCTGAACAGCTGATTTCTCTGAGCAATAAGGCTAGTCCACAATATGCTCTTCATAACCAGTCAAAGTGGCCACCAAAGGGAACCTTGGAATTTTCCATCTTCTGTGATCTTGAAAATTTTTGTCAGTATAGAGATAATTGAACAGAACTGCCCTATGTCCACAGGTTTTGGGTTCTGTGTTCCCGCCCTCCCTACAGCAGCCAGTGTCCCAAGGAACCGGTCAGGTCACTGAGCCTCTAGACTCCTGCCTATCTAGGAACTGGGACCTTGAAAATTCTGCTTTCACCATGCTGCCAGAGACACTGGCCCCTCCCCCACTCCTCTGAACCCTGCCTACCCCTCCCCCTCTTCTGCTAACACAGGTTCCTTTCAGTGGCCAGCACTCCTCACATTCCTCCCTCTATCCACCTTCTTTCCCCTCTGGGACAAAGGTTGAAGACCAAGTTCCTCCTCCTTACCTGTCTTCTTGTCCTCCCTCCTTCCCACTGATCCCTACCCCCAGTGCCACAACCTATGTTCTGGTCTCCTTCACTGGCCTAATGCCCCCGAATCCTCCCCAGTCTCCTCATACCCAGTCTCGCCAGACTCTTGACCTCCTCTGCCCTCTCCAAGAGGTAAGTGGAACTGATGGAACTGTTCAAGTCCATGCTCCCTTCTCTCTTGAGGACCTCTCACAAACAGAAAAGTGGTTGGGTTCCTTCTCTGCTAATCCTTCTCTTTATATCAAGGAGTTTTGTCCCAAGCCTACGATCTGACCGGGCATGACCTCTATGTGATCCAGGCCTTCACTCTCACTCCTGAGGAGCGAGGGAATTCAGGCAGCAGTTACAGCTTGCAGATCAGACCCACCGAGTGGACAATATGGTCCTTGTGGTTCTTCTGTGTGAAGATGCCAGCCACAGAGCCCTACTGGGGCTAACAACTGGGTCAAAACAGACAAGAAGAAGAGACCTTATGTTTCGTTGCCTCCTCCAAGGTATGGAAATGGTTTTGGACAAAGCTGTTAATTTTGATAAGCTCCAAGACACTGATTACAAGAGATCATGGTTTAGTATACTCACCTTGACCCAGCCTCCCCAGCGGGAGCCATAGTCCTGGCCACCCTTTTGATTTCTCAGTCAGCACCAGATATTAGAAAGAAATTAAAAAAGGCTGAGTAGGGTTCTCAAGCCCCTCTACAGGAATTGGTGAAACGGCTTTTAAAGTTTTTAATGCCAAAGAAGAGGCAGCTGAGTCATCTTGACAGACAAGATTGCAACAGAAGCTAAGCTCTAAGCCCAAGACTTAGCAGCTGCTCTGAGGCCACCAGGGCCCCCACAAGGGGGACAAGGCTCCATCCAGCTGCAGCTCAACCCAACTCAATTCTGCCAGGGGCCTGCTTCAAATGCTGTCAGGAGGGCTACTGGTCACAGTACTGTCCTGACCCCCAGCCACCCAGGAGACAATGCCCTGTCTGCCGACAGCCTGGAAACTGGAAATCAAGTGCTCCCATGCAGGCTTGTCCTCTATACCAACAGAGGTCCAGACTAATCAACACCTGGCATCTGAGACTCTTCCAGCCTTAGTACTCCTCAGCCTGGTGGACTGACATGTGGTCTAGACTTGGTGACTCCCATTGTCCTCTCTGAGCCTAGCATGATGCTGCAGGTAGTGGGTAAGTCCACTGACTTTCTATTGGACATGGGAGCTACCTATTCTGTTTTAACATCTCACTGGCATCCTATAGTTCCCTCGTCAATTTCTGTCATGGGGGTGGACAGGATCCTTTCCTTCCCACTTAAGAACTTGTCACTTTCCTGCATTCTTGCAGGGCGATTCTTCTCACACTCTTTCCCAGTCATACCTGCTTGCCTTACACCCTCTGCTTGGGTCATAATATTCTCAGCTGCTTTGGGGCCACACTCACCTTGGCCCCCACACTGTCTCCTGAGTCCCACTTTCTTTTCCCCTTAACAGCCTTACAAGTTCCCACCCCAGACTGTCCTGTCTCTACCCTCCCTTATCCAGTGGATCCCCAAGTATGGGACACCTCAACTCCAGTGGTGGCTACTCACCACCAGCCAGTTCTAATTCACCTTAAGGATCCTTCTTCCTTCCCTTCCAAACCCGTTTCCTATTTCTGAAACCTATCACTGAGACCTTAAGCCAATTATCACCTGACTTTTTTCTCAGGGACTTTTAGCTCCTATTGACTCACCCTGCAACACCCACTCTTCCTGTGCATTTGCCCTCTGAGGCTTACTGTTTAGTTCAAGACCTCATCAATGAGGCAGTTCTTCCAACACACCCGGGGGTTAACAACCCCTACAGCCTCCTGTCTAACACTCCTCCTGCCACCCCCCACTTTACTGTTCTGGACCTGAAAGGTGCCTTCTTTACTGTCCCTTTACACCCCGACTCATACTTCCTCTTTGCCTTCACCTGGGAGGACCCCAACACCCGGTCCTCCAGACAGCTTACATGGACTGTTCTCCCTCAGGGTTTTCAGGACAGCCCCCTATTTCTTTGGCCACGACTTGGCTCTGGATATCTCCACCTTTCACACTGGTCCTAAAACACTCATTCAATATGTAGATGACCTCCTTCTCTGTAGCTCCACTCTGCCTCTGCACCAACAGGCCACCTCTTTGCTCCTGAACTACCTCAGCTCCCTAGGATATTGTGTTTCCCCATCTACGGCTCAGCTATGCTCTCCCACTGTGGTGTATCGGGTGGTCAACTCAGCCCGGAGTCTAAGACCCTCACCTCTCACAGGGTCCAAGCCCAGCAGGATTTACAGATTCTCTCATTTTGGGGCCTAATGGTATTCTTTCTTCACTGGATCCCTAACTTTGCCATTGCGGCCAAGCACCTTACCAGACAGCCAGAGAGACTCCCAAGGGGCCCCTCATGCACCTGGCCACTGTCTGCCGCCAGCCATTTCTCTTTACTGCGAGATGTAATTTTAACAGCCCCCACCCTAGATCCTTCTTGACCTTATCACCTTTATACAGATGAAAGGTTGGGAGTGGCCACCAGGGATCTAGTCCAACCAGTTGTGCTTCTGGACTGGGCCATGGCATTCTTGTCCAAACAACTGGACCCCATGGTCTGTGAATGGCAGCCATGCTTGAGAGCCCTAGCAGCAGTGGCTGAACTCACTCGGGAAGCTCTCAAGATCACCCAGTTCCAGCCAATTACAGTTCACACCTCCTGACAGATGTGTGCTAAGGCCAATCCACACCAACTGGATGGATAGAAGCCTTTCCTACCTCCAGAGAAACAGCAGATGTGGTGGCCCAAGTACTCCTGGACCACATCATCCCTAGACTTGGCCTGCCATAGACCATACAAAAGGCCAAAGGCCATACAAAAGACCAGCCTTCACTTCCAGGGTCATGGAGCTTGTGCTGGAGACTCTCAGCATTTCCTGGAAGCTCCACAATCCCTATCTCCCAATATCCTTGGTAAAGGTGGAAGGGGCCAATGGACTCATCAAACAACAGCTCACCAAGTTCTCCATTGAACTCAGCTTATCTTGGCCTTCCTTTCTCCCCATTGCCCTTACCTGCTCTCCAGGCTACCCCATGCTGTACTACAGGCCTGAGCCCTTCTGAACTCCTTTACGAAAGGCCCTTTCTCCTCAATCACCATCTCCTGGCCCGCACTCCTCCACTGGCCAGTTACCTCTCCTACCTCTCCCTTCTGAGGTCCCTTCTCTGTTTACATGCTGACAGCTATCTCCCTGCCCCCACACCAACGGACCCAACTGCCCCTGAGCCTGCCCCACTTCCCCCCCCCCTACCCTCTGGGGAGGGGGATGGGACTGGGAGGGATGGGGGACGGGGACAGAGTACTCCTCAAAAAGCTAGCTCCTAAGTCTCTTGAGTCCTGATGGACAGGACCCTACACTGTGATCCTTACCACCCATTCAGCTGCCAAGCTTCTGGGACATTCATGCTGGTACCATCTCTCCAGGCTCAAGCGGGCACTTATTCAGGATACATGTCCAGCAGCTGGGACCCTCCATCATACGATTTTCCAAGATGTCCCAATGAAAAGCCTATCTATTCTTCTTCCTTGAGCATTCATCTTTGTCTGTACAACTAGGGCAGATGTTAATAATCCCTAGCAACTTGCCTTTTCTGCTTCCTCAAGAAACAAATGCTTGAGGTCTCCAGGATGGCAGTTATCCGGATGCTTCTCTACCCACACCTGCTGCTGAGTGTGAACCTACCAACTCCGGATTCCCCCTCCCCACATTGTCCTATCCCTGCACGAAGCAGCCAGACATGAACAGGCGGCCATATACTCAGGGTCTGGGATGTTCTGGTGTAAGCTTCACCTCAATTCCCTTCCCCCATCTCTCTCTCTCCAAATCCTGCCTCATCTCAGAAAGCCTGCCAAACAGGGCTCCTCTCTCAGAGATGTTCAAGACCACTCCCACAGGATATTTAAACTGCCCACCCCAGAAAACAGTGTTTTTTCTGGTCTCTCTTCCCCATCTCCTCTCTGGGGGGCCGGAAAATCATCTGGGAGTGCTTTACCCCTTAAGCCCGGGCTTTTTCTAATTAGGTTTGATTTGGTCTGATTTGGATTGTTGTGTTGGTGGAGAGGCTTATGGGGTGCAGAAAGTTTTCAGTGACTATCATGGTATACTGTAGTGTAGAGCAGCATCCTGGTTCTGACACACTAGATGCCAGCAGCACCACCACCCTTCCACCTGCTCTTGGCATGTCCAAAATCTAGAGGCAAAACATCTACAGCTAATAACCAGTACATTTTCTGCTCCATAAATATGAACTCTCTAATCCTTAGGTCAACCTGCATATTTAATAAGTTTCAACATGCTTTTCTTCCTTAGTCTTAATTCAGATATTAATGTTCTTTTAGTTTAGGCTATTTCAAAAAGGAAAATCAATATTGATGTTACAGATTTAGTGCTTCTACAAAAAATGTACTGCTTCTGGCATTCATCATTCATCTATTTAGAAAGGCTGAGACCATAGACTATGAGCTCTACACAACACAGCAACCTTCAAAAATGGAAGACAGCCAGGCGGTGGTGGCTCATGCCTTTAATCCCAGCACTTGGGAGGCAGAGGCAGGCGGATCTCTGTGAGTTTGAGGCCAGCCTGGGCTACAGAGTGAATTCCAGGAAAGACGCAAAGCTACACAGAGAAACCCTGTCTCGGAAACAAAAACAAAAACAAAAACAAATAAATACGTGATTCTAGTACCTGACTTTTGTTTTCTGATACAAGGTCTCACTGTGGAGCCTAGGCTGGTCTCAAATTCATGTGTGCAACCACATCCAGCTAAACCTGACTCTGTTTAATATTTAAAGATACAGATTTTCAGAACTTACTAGGTACTATAGATGTGTGTGTGTGTGTGTGTGTGTGTGTGTGTGTGTGTGTGTGTGTGTGTAACTTTTTAGCCATTTCTAATTAGTCCCATCTGGAAATCACACTCTTAAGAGGCTTTAAAACCATTCTTATTGTTTTGAAACAAGGTCTCACGTAACACAGGTTGGATCCTAACTCCTAACTCTGCCGTCACCCCCTAACTGCTAGGATTGCAGGCGTGCACCACCACACCTGTAGGACTTAGATACTGTTTCCTTTCTTACTATTTTTAGTAGGTGAATATGGGTTTGATTTACTTCAGATAACTAACAAGGCATGAAAGCTAAATTATGGGTTGGTTATCTGTTTTTTTTAAGGGGTCTCAAGCTCCTAGGCTCAAGTGATGTTCCTGCCACAGCCTCCTGAGTAGATGGAATCCAGGTAGAAGCCACTGCACTCACTCCAGACTGCCTCCCTCCCTTGCTTCCTGACTACATCTTGGACCAGAGTTTTCATACTTTATATCAGCTGTGAACTTCTTTACAGCCCTCAAAGAATTCCTTTTTTGTATACATTAGCTGGAATTAAACCCTATAATTTTCATCCAAAAACCTTGTCTGGAACAATGCCATGCCCTTTTTTTAATGACTGCCATTCGCTACATTCAGCCTATCAAAACAGATGTAATCAAAAAGTTAAAATTCTAAATGCAATTCAAATAACTCCAACCTCATGATAAGAGCTTTGACAGCAAATAATGCACTTTGTAATAATTTGGTAAATGCAACCATCTAACTATGAGCAGCTAAATATGGCTGAAGAAGGCCAACACACACAATTATGCTGACTGACCAAATTTTCTATCCACAACCTCACAAGGGCATTTCAATTTTATTCCCCATTCCATTCACTCTTCAGCTTCCCAGAGCACTGTTTTACTTCTTCCTCTTTCCATCAACAGTCTATGCTTCAGTTAATGGCAAATGTCATTCAATCAGTACAGCTCTTCCACACATAGCCAAACACATTCCAGTTGCCATGTATACTACTTTATTTGTTTTGTTGATTGAGCTGAGCATGAGAACAATCCTTCTATTTATGTATTAACCCTTACATTCCCCACAGTTATCCAAGGATCTCCTTCTGTTCTAGTAGTGCCACCAACAGTCTCTTCTCTGAGTAGTTAAAAACATCAGATGAACTGCCATTCCTCCTGACTTCCCTCTTTCCACCACACAATGCTGCTCCAGCTTTCATGTCAGCCTTTCTGTCCTTTGGTGTCTTAGGGTTCTACTGCAGTGAAGAGACATCATGACCACAGACACTCTATAAAGGAAACATTTAACTGTGGCTGGCTTACAGTTCAGAGGTTTAGTTCATTATTGCCATAGCATGTAGGCAAGCAGGTACTGGAGAGGTAGCTGAGAGTTCTATATCTAAATCCACCGGCAGCAGGAAGACACAGTGAGCCACTAGGCCTGGCTTGAACTTCTGAAACCTCAAAGCCCACACCTTCAGTGACATACTTCCTTCAACAAGGCCCCATGTATTTCAACAAGGCCCCACTTCCAATAATGCTACTCCCTATGAGTCTATGAGGGCAATTTTTATCCAAACCACTACACAGTGTAACTCTTTAAAAGGCCCAGGGTGGTTCATTCCATTTTGTTTTTCTCAAAACAAATAATTATTTAAAAGACCTGTCTTTCTGGCTACACTCAGTTTGTCTTCCATTCACATCAACTAATCCACTTTGTCCCCTTCATTACAAAGCACTACTAGTCAGTATTAATGATCTCTATACCAGCAAAGTCAGACAAGCAAGTCTTCACTGATGTTACTCAGCCACACTGAGGAAGTCTCAGATGATCATATTCTTCCAAGCACTAGAATGTTCTTGACCTCAGATCTGAGACCTTCTCTTTCTCTTCATCATTTATTATAAAGCTGCCCATTATACTCAGTCATGACTTTTTTTATTTCCATTTTTCCCCTCCTAAAATACAGGATCTTTATATCCCAGATTGCCAGACTGGCCTTGAATTCACTATGTAGCTAGACTGGCCTTGAACCAGCAATCTCCTGCATCAGTCTTCCAGGGATTGCGATTATAGGGACATGACACTAAGCCTGGTTATGCTCATGGCTTTAAATATCAACTATATACACTAACAACTCCCAAGATTTTAAGCTGCACATTAGACTTCTTGCCTTATTTGTTTCCTTTTTTACAACTTCCTACTTGACATCTGTGGGGATGGCCAACTGGTGCTGACAACTTACCATATTGGAAACTGAATCCCAACTACTCCCCCCCCCCCCCAAATCCAACCCTGCTCTATTCACAATTTTGCTCATCTCAGTTAAGGACTGCACATTTTCATACTGCTCAAACTGATCTCTTAAAAACATGACTGATTGTATCATTTCTCATCTCAACATTTTCCTATAGTTCCATTCTCAGAAGGTCCTCCAAGTCTTTGCCATGGATTTTAAGGTCTCATATGACCAGAACTCTCCTACCATCCTTCATTCTACCATTCTAGTTGACTCCAGTTATATAGCTCCTTGCTGCTCTCAAATAAAGAGAGGAATCTACAGGAGTCTGCCTAAGAAGTATTAGGGAATTTATAAGGATATAAATGGAGGAAATACATTCATGAATACAGAACCGAGTAGACAGCTGAAGTGTCCTCTGATCTGACCGGGGAACTAATACACTGGCAGTTCGATCACACCAGGAAGCAGGAAGCAGGGACCTCGAGACCCCTTTCCCTTTCCTTTTAAAAGAGGTCACATACAATGGCAAGAAGCACCACCTCCTGCCCTACCCTCCTGTATAGCCCAAGGTCATGGGAGTAGCAAATACCACCACTACACTCAAACATACCAAAACATTACATCCCTTCCACAGCTGCCTTGGTATTTACTGAAATCTCAGTTTGGAATGTTCTTCCCCCTAAGACCTACATATCTGATTCACCATTTCACTTAACATCCAATCAAACCACTTTGTCAGAGAAGAACCTTAACTACTTAACATATTATGAATTTACTTACTTACCATCTATCTCCAAATATCCCCAGGAGGAGAGAAACTTTGTTTTAAAACTTCCAGTGTCATACAGTAGTTGATTAAATTCTTGGTTGCCAGGCAGGGTGGTTCATGCCTTTAATCCCAGCACTCAGAGGTAGGTAAATCTCTGTGAGTTTGAGGTTAGCCTGGTCTACAAAGTGAGTTCCAAGACAGACAGGGTGGTTACACAGAGAAACTTGGTCTTAAAAAACAAAACAAAACAACGAAAAAAGAAATTCTTGGTGAAAGAATAAGCAAATTTAGCTTTTCAAATTATAAAATGGATAAATAAAATGTATTAATTACTTCTGAATACATTTGTAATATAGAAATGTACCACCCCAACCTCCTTTAAGAAAGGACTTAGTGGGCAAATTCAGCCCCTGTGGGGTTCACCTAGCAAAGCTGCCTTGTCCAGTCAAGTTCTTCCCATGGTAGCCTAAATCCAATGAGTGGCAGAAACAAGGAAGGACCTTGAATCTTCCATTTTCCCCAGCTTTCTTTCTGGGTCTTAATCACAAATTAGACATAATTTGGAACACTCCCTTGTGAGAACTCCCCTGAAGCTGCTTTTGGGGCAACTACAGAAGCAAATTCAGCTGGACAAAAACTGAAAAACATACACAACCAGGTACTCCAGCCTGATATAGAGCAACTCTGCTAGGACAGCAGCTCCAGGGCTTGCAAGGCAGTCAGTGCTGGCTACTGTAGAACAGAATCTCAGCAGCTTCTCTGGCCAAATCCTACTTCATTCCTGTCATGTCCACAGTGCTTAAACCTATGGGTATTATTAAATAGCTCATGCACCAAATTCTGTCTCAAATTCTGCTTCCTAGAGACCCAGCCTGTGCACAATTAAAATAAAACTGTGCTTGTTGAAACTAAAAAACAACCAAACCAATATCCTTGTAAAATACAAAGTGGCAATGTCTACAGATGGTTCTGTGATACATGCTCCTTCCTTCTATAGAAACAGTTGCATAACAGTCTCCTATTTTAGCTGGGCACAAGACCAAGCAGAATAAAACTATTTTCTCTTGCATCCAGGGGAGGCCATGAAACTAAATCACAGCTAATGGGACTTGAGCTGAAGTAACATATAATTTCCAGAACTGGTTCTTACCAGAATTAATGTGTTCTTTCCTTGCCTTTTCCCTCTGTCTTATAACAGGATATAAACATCATTTTGAATATTATGGACCACACAGTTCTGGGCAACAACCCTGTGATAGCACAGCAGTGCAAAGAGAAGCAGCCCAAATCTTTGTGGAACCACAATAGTTAGCCCTGGAGAGTTTAAAGTCAATTTGTACATTTCAAAAACCAAGTCTCTGGCTTCAAATCTTCATTAGCTGTCAGCCACAACTATTACCAGGAAACTGCCCACATTTCTTCCAACTCCAAGCTCTCACTCTTATACCCAGCACTTGCAGTCTCTGTAAGGTAAAACTTCATGCAGGGCCTAGGTACTTCCTGACCTACCCTTCCTTCCATTGGAGGTCCCAAGGACACAGAACAGTAAAGAACCACAGGCTCTATTTCCTTTCTTTGGTCACTAACTTAGTTTAACTGGCTTTTCTTGATGTCACACCTCTGCTTGGGGTCCAGCCTCAGTCTCCTCGAAGTCCTACTTTTCTTCCTCTCTGAAACTCTTTCTAGCAAGTCATTTTCCTATGAATATCAAGGTCCGATTCTGCTCAGCTTGAGGACTTGAAGCCAAACTCCATTGTCTAGGGTTCTTCACAGTAAACAACTACATGCCATTTCAAATCCTTTTTTTTTTTTGCATATCAAACACTTCTTAAATGAAAGTGGAATTGTACAATATAAACTATGCAACTTGTACTTGTCTTTTAAAATACATCTTGGATCATATTCTATGACAACTGTTTTATGTATTTGTGTAGATATACATGCATATTAAGTGAATGTAGATAAAATGTATTAACTTTCTAGTTCAGTAAATACCTGAGTTTAAAGTCTTAAAATGATTATATACAAAATCATCATATTATCATATTTAAGTATTTTAGATTGAGATATGTATGATTTTCATCAAAAAATGTTCTTCCTTTGAATCTTGTGATTCAATAAGGAAAGAAGAAAAGAATTGATGCCGGACATAGTAGTACACTGTGTGGTGGTTTGAAAGAAAATGGCCCCAAAGGGAGTGGCACTATTAGGCGGTGTGGTCTTGTTGGAGGAAGTGTGTCACTGAGGGAGTATGCTTTGAGGTCTCCTATGCTCAAGATACCGCTTAGTGTCACAGACCACTTCCTGTTGACTGCAAGATGTAGGACTCTTAGCTTTTTCTCTAGCACCATGTCTGCCTGCATGCTGCCATGTTCTACCACGATCACTATAATTTCTGAATTCCTAAAATGAGGCAGTGAGATACAGAAAAACACAATACTGGTAAGCTGAGAAAGAGGGCAGGTCAGACGTGGGAGAGAATTAATGTGGTAGTGTTTTTCCTATTAGTGCACTGTGAAGGGATGTCTTCAATCTAGTTATTAAATGTTCACTCTGTCTGTGGTTAATAGCTATTATGCTAAAGGCAATTACTCAGGCTAGAACCAGAGATATAAGGGGCAGGTTGTTGTTTTAATAGACTTAAATAATTCCTTCATTTGCAGAGATGTGCCCTATTCTTCAATCAGCAAGCACATTTACAACAGCAATACTCTCCTTCCTGCTTCCAATTCTAAAAAAAAAAAAAAAAAAAAGAAAGAAAGAAAGAAAGAAAAAGAAAAAAAAAAGCAACACAAAAACAAGGACTGGAGTGGCTAATCTTTATATCAACTTGACACAAGGTAGAGTCCTTTTGGAAGAGGGACTGTCAATTGAGAAAATGCTTCCACCAGATTGGCCTGTGGGTAAACCTGTGGTGTATTTTCTCTTTTCTGGGGGGCGGAGGGAGGGTTCGAGACAGGGTTTCTCTGTGTACCTCTGATGCTTTTCCTGGAACTCACTCTGTAGCCCAGGCTGGCCTTGAACTCACAGAGACCCACCTGCCTCTGCATCCCGAGTGTGGGATTAAAGGAGTGAGCCATCACCACCCAGCTATAGTGTATTTTCTTAGTGATTGATGTTAGAGGGCCCAGTCATTGTGGGTGGTGCCATCACTGGGCTGGTGTCATGGGTTCCATAAAAAAGCAAGTTGAGCAAGCCATGGGGAACAAGCCTACTTTCTCCATGGCCTCTGCATCAGTTCCTGCCCTAACTTCCCTTGATGATGGACTGTTATGTGGAAGTATAAGATTAAATAAACTTTTTCCTCCCCAAGTTGCTGTTGGTCATAGAATTTAAACACAGTAATAGAAACCCAAACTAAGACATTGCCCTTGCAAAAGACCTGAGTTTTTGTCCTAGTACCCACAGGGCAGATTCCCAGGGAATCTCACAACCTCTTCTGGCCTTCTTGGGCACTGCATGAATGTGGTGCACAGACACAGATGTTGTAGGCAAATCACCCATACTTAAAACATTAAAAAAAAATCTTTAAAAAATTTAAATGAAAAATAATATTGTTGGAACACAGTCCAAGAATGGAGTCATGTGAGGAGATTTCTGAGTGCTTGTGAGAAAACTCCAAGAAACCAAGACAAGAGTCTTGTGACCCCGGTTTCTTCAAAAACACAGAATTGTTCTTGGATTATGTTTTTGTGCCCTTCACAGGTGTAGTGGATAGGAGTGAGTTTACTTCAGATTATTCAGTACAACTGGCTATTGCTATTGGGTTATATGTCTTTATGAAAAAACATGTCTGTCACATGCAGCTTGTCCTTGTACACTTTACTCAAGTGACTCCTCTTAACCTTCAGAGTATAAATTGGCTAATGCTCTGAATAAAGTTGGCTACTGCAGGACACTTTAGTTTGCCTCTTTTATAATCTCTATCATTCTTCCAGAGCCTCTCATTTCCACTGCCTCTAGAGCAGTGACAAATATACATTTCCTTATGTGAAAAATTGAGAAAAAACATATTCAGATAGTCCCCAAGTTACACTGAGCAAAATGTAATCCCTACAGATTTTTTTTTTTTTTTTTTTTTTGAGACAGGGTTTCTCTGTGTAGCACTGGCTGTTCTGGAAGTCACTCTGTAGATCAGACTGGCCTTGAACTCAGAGATCAGCCTGTCTCTGCCTCCTGAGTGCTGGGATTAAAGGGGTGCTCCACCACCTTCTGGCTCAGAATTTAGCTAAGAAAAGCTTTTGCTTCAACAAAGTATAAGTACTATCATCAGTACCTTGGCTTAGGTTCTACCTGAATTTGAATGCTCCAAGCTTAGGTGCAAATAATGCACATGGAGAAATTACATGTCTTCTTCGTCGTCATCGTCGTCTTCCTCCTCCTCCTCCTCCTCCTCCTCCTCCTCCTCCTCCTCCTCCTCTTTTTGGGTATTTCTGAGAGAGGATTATACTTTGTAATATAGGCTACTGTCAATCTTATAATCCTTTCTTTTATGTACTGGGACTACAGGAATTAATCCAGCGACGCTGAATTCTTATAATACTTGACATTTTACTTAGCAAGATGTCTTTAAAGTTTACTCAGTTGCATCTGTCAGCATTTAATTTCTTTTTACAACAGAGTATGGTTGGATGTGTACATTATTTTGTGTATAAATTCATTCATGGATGGACATTTGAGTTGTTTTATCCTTTTGGCTACTGTGACTAATGTTGCTGTGCAAACTGATGCATAATATATTTGAATCCCAGCTTTCTATTTTTCGGGCATGAGGGAAATCTGGCATTCTAGGCAGAAAAAAAAAACAAAAACAAAACAAAACAAGAATACAGGCCACCGAGTCAACCTTCCTGGTGTGTCTAAGCAACAGCAGGAAGTTCAGGTGTAACAGAAGTGTGACACCTAGACTGATGAGGAGGAAGATGGTGCTAGGGGAGCTGGTTTGCATCAGGTTTCCAGGAATTGTGTACTATGGGAACTGAGGAGCCACTGGGGCATTATAAACAGAGGGCTGATTTAGATGTACATTTCCAATTTGATGATTCCCAGCCTTTCTACTACCTGATATAACCTTTTGAATGAACTGAGAGAAGTACCTGAGATCTGGTAATAAATAAGCCAGTGCCTTGAATTCCATGGCTTTCTTCTCCAAGTTCTTGTCCCTGCACTGATGGCGTTCTCTTAGACTGTTTCCCTGTATCTGTGGGCAGTGATTTTCAGTCCTTTCACACATAATTTCCACTACTCCAAACACTGTTAAATGCATTAATATAACCTAAGATCCAAATTAAAGTTCTATTTTTATCAGTTAGTTGGCAGATTTTTTTTTTTTAGAGTTTATAGCTTGTTTGTTTTTGCTCATGTTTTTGGGACAGGTTCTCAGTATATATAGCACTACTTGGTCTGGAACTTACAGAGCATACTACCTGTCTCTGCCTTCCAAATGCTGGGCTTAAAGAAGTATGTCACCATGCCATGCAGCCAGCAATTTTTTAAATAGAAGGAATCAGAAATAATACTAACATCTGCAATAATAACAACTATCATCACCTAAACTTGGGTCTATACTCCAAGCACTGAAGAAAAGCACTTCATACATATTCATAAAACTAGGACTGGGACTGGCCTCTACTGCAAAGCCGACTGCTTCCTTAGCCAGGTAGCACTGCTTCATTTCTTCAATTACTCCCCAAAGCTCAATCCTCTCAGGTCTTCCTTAGGTCCACACAATTAGAGGACAATTCAAGGTCAACTGTAACTCTTGGTCTCTGTATTAAAGCACACACTATTTTTCTAAGAATCCTAGAGCTGGACAGAAGCCAGAGTTATATACTTGGCTCTAAGGCTGCAGGCACATCTCTATAATCCATTCCAGACAGATGGGTATTTTCTATTTTTAATGACATCCAGGAAAGAAAATTCTTGCCCACTAAATTTAGATTGTGAGCCAAAGGAAGGAAGCATATCCCATTTTATGCTCCATATAGCTACACCATCACATGAATCCTGAACATTATTGTCACAACTAAAATTACACTTACTAACTACATCCAAAAATGAGGCTGGCCACTAGAAAGGGATTCCACTGGACTCTCCAACTGACAAGAGAACACAATAGTTCTAGTCCAAAACACAATGGAGATGACATCGCAACATCTGTCACTACTGTCTAAAAACTTACCTCTCACAAGTAACTGGAAAAATGACAGTGCCCAGTATGATGCTTGTTACACAGTTGTAACCAGACTTAAAAAAGGAACTTCAAGCCAGGCACTGTAGTGTAGACATTTAATATCAGCATTCAGGAGGCAGGTGGATCTCTGTGAGTTCGAGGTTAGCCCCTGCTGTAGAACCTTTTTGTACACTGTGAATATGTACTACTCTCAATGCTTCATAAGGAGCTGGCTGCCAATAGCTAGGCTAGAAAAAGGTTAGGCGGGACTTGCAGTAAAAAAGAGAGCGCCGAGACAAAGGGCCGAGTCTCAGAGGAAGCAAGATGAACATGCCGTGCTGAAAAAAGGTACTGCCATGTGACAGAGCATAGATAAGAAATACTTGTTAATTTAAGGTGTAAGAGCTAGTTAGTAACAAGCATAAACTTGGCTGAGCATTTATAATTAATATTAAGTCTCTGTATGGTTATTTGGGAGCTGGCTGCGGTCCGGACCAAAAACAAAAACAAAAACAAAACAAACAAACAAACAAAAAAACTGCCTACAAATGGCACCCAAAGTCTGACAATGCATATCTACATAAAACCCAAGGAAGCTTAAGAAAAGGTTCCAAACACACAAAACACAAAGTCAAACACAGTTTCCTAGTCCTGCAATCTCTCACTGGGGCCCTAAATACAGAGAGGCATCTCCTGGCCACTGCCTGTGGGCTTGAGCCATCAGCATGATGATGAGCTAAGCCACATGGCAAGTTCAAGGTTTTGCTCATGCAAACAGAAAAGATTAAAATATGAAGTAAAGACAGATTCAGATGGAAAGAAAATCCTATAAATGGGTTCTAGTGTGTCAAAAAAAAATGTACATAGGCTTGGGAGAGAAGTTAGAAAGGGTATTGTGGTGATATTTTATTTGTATGTTAATCAAGTTTGCTCGGAGATCAGAGGTCATAGCCAGCCATAACCAAGTCAGGTTGTGGTAGCACACGTCCTTAATCCGATCACATAGCAGGCAGAGTATCTATGTGTTCAAGGACACAGCCAAGCGTAGTGACACATGCCTTTAATCCCAGTACCAACCAGAGAGACCTGGAGGTCTATACAGAAAGGCAGTGATGAGAAAATGAGGTGGCTGGGCTAAGAACCAATGAGAAGGCAGAACAGCAAGGCAATAAAGGCACAGGTAGACAGGAAGAAGCTGGTTCTCTTGGGAAGCTAAGGCAGCATGGTGAGCTAAGGTTAGCTGGTGGCTATCATTATTTCTCTCACCTCTATGGCTTTCACCCCTGTATTTGGCTCTGTGTTTCTTATTTAATAAGACTGTTTAGAAATTCACCCACAGGGTATAGGCAGTCATAGAAAAAAAAGTAGTTTAAAAATAATAGTAAAGTCTTTAAAGAGAAAAGTAAAATAATAAAAAAATAAGCCACATAGAGATGGAAAATACACAGTGAGTTTGGATTTTGTATGTTATTGTGTTGTCTTCGAATTTTTGATTGCTGATAAATGAGTGGTAGTTGCTAAGAGACACTGGATTATGGAAGTTGATAGATTAAATCAACCTATATATTTAAAAAATATCTTGACTTCAAAATGGAAGTGAAAAGGTGTGTTGCTTTGAGGAAGAGGTTAAACTTTGCCCACAGAAAATGAAAGGCTGTGGATTCGTTCAGCATTGATGAAGATCAAGTTTAATCAAGGAAGACCCCCTGAAAATCCTGGCTACAGACATAAACCTAAAAAAACTACAAAACATGTAATGTATATTTTACCTGCTCAAACTAAAACAAATCATCTTTGGCTGACTTGTGCACAACACATAGTGTATACTTATATTAATGCAGACATGTATGTTACCTTTAAAAGTTTTTCAGAGCAAGGGGACCAGGCAGTAATAAAAATGAATGGCCCAGGTGATCCAGTATCTCAGAACACCTCTGTTGCAGTTTCTTCAGAGTTCTACATCCAGAACAACTTCAAGGCTGCTGGCTGAGGTGATCCAGCCTCACAGACTACTCCAGGCAGGACTTAAGAATTATCCTGATTTTCTTAAGGTTCCCCCAAAGATGCCAGTGCCCCCAGACAACAGGAAGCAGTCTAGAAAAAACAAGGCCCACATTCCCAAAAGATGGGTTATGGATGTTTGTCATCATTTGGAGAGGTTGGTAACAAATGTTATTGGTCATGGTCAGGAAAAAAGCTAAACAAAGGAGTTAAATTCAAAGATCTCTTTCTAAAGGAAAAAAAAGATATAATATAGAAATGATGAGATAGATGAAAAGTATAGATTATTGAATCTACTTTAATCCAAAAAGCAACTATTAATCTCAAAATAGTTTATATTGTTATAGATTTTGGTTTATTGATACAAATTTAAAGTTATTTTTGTTATACTGTATTATGTTTCTACTCTTGTTTGGAGTATTGTGCTTATGCAGCTCATTTTATTTTTATTTATTTATTTATTTATTTATTTATTTATTTTTTTATTTTTTGGTTTTTTTCGAGACAGGGTTTCTCTGTGTAGCTTTGCGCCTTTCCTGGAACTCACTTGGTAGCCCAGGCTGGCCTCGAACTCACCGAGATCCGCCTGGCTCTGCCTCCCCCGAGTGCTGGGATTAAAGGAGTGCGCCACCACCGCCCGGCTGCAGCTCATTTTAAAAGGTAATGTATAGTTAAGAAATACAGCTGCGCGGTGGGCCTGTAATCCCAGCACTCAGGAGGCAGAGGCAGGTGGATTTTTGTGAATTCGCGAACAGTCTGGTCTACAGAGCTAGTCCAGGACAGGCTCCAAAGCTACAGAGAAACCCTGTCTTGAAAAAAAAACAAAAGAAAACAAACAAACAAAAAAAAGAAATACAGGTTAGTTATCTATAATAAACTTGTTGTCATATTAGGTATGTTTTCAAGGTTAAACAGATATATTTAGATAGATGGTCTTCAAATACTTTAAAGACTTAAAGAATGTGGCATTTAAGGTGTTTAATAACCTAAGCTTTTTCATGACAGTGAAACATGTCTGGTCTGTTCCTGACAGCACCAATTTACTTCAAAAGAAAATGATGGGCACTGAAAAAACTCTGTATGGAATTTTCTTTCTTTATGGTAAAAGCTAGCCACTGGGCAAAGAAACTGCCCTTGCCTCAATTGCTGACAATTGTTAGCAATTGTCCAAACTGGACCAGCAGGACACAAAAGAAAGTGAATGTTAAACTTTGCCAAGACAAGGTAAAACAGTCCTTTAAAATTCCCTGATTCTCAGAAATGTCTGTCAGATATACTAGGCCTATAGGCTAAAGATGGATGCCCCAATATTACAGAAGAATTTTGAATTATTGTCCAGGCAGCCAGATGTCCCTGTTGTTATTAAACCCTTGTGGGGTCTTTGATGAAGTTAAAGACTAAATAGTTAGACTTATAGTTTTCCTTAGTTATGATAAAAAGTAAATTAGGTATAAAACTCCATACTCACAAAGATAAGATAGATAATAGAGTATTTTCTCTAAATTTGTCAAATACAAATGGACTGGATATTGTAACTGTAATTCTTACTTAATAATTGGTTTTGTTTTATATAGTTTTACTATGATAAAGTTAAAACCTTCTTATTTAATTAGACAAAAAGGGGAAATGTTATGTAACACTCTTTTTGTACACTGTGAATATGTATTTTTCTCATTGGTTAATAAAGAGCTGACAGACTAATAGCTAGGCAGGAAAAGGTGAGGTGGGACTTTCGGACAAAAAGAGCACAGGGAAGAAGGGCGGGAGTCACAGAGTTGCCAGAGACTTAGAGGAAGCAGGATGAACATGCTGTGCTGAAAAAAGGTACTGCCATGTGACAGAGCGTAGATAAGAAATATGGGTTAATTTAAGTTGTAAGAGCTAGTTAGTAACAAGCCTAAGTTATCAGTCTAGCATTTATAATTAACATTAAGCCTATATGGTTATTTGGGAGCTGGCTGGTGGTCCTGACAAAAAAACTCCACCTACTCTAGTCTAGTCTACATAGGCAATTCCAGGATGGCCAGGGCTACACAGTGAGACTCTAGTCTTTTCTTCCTATTGCAGTGATCAAACGCCTTGACAAAAGCAACTCAGGGGGTGGGGTGGGGGAGACAGAGTTCATTTTGCTTACAAGTCCTTAACATAGTGCATAACTGAGGAAAGTCAGGTCTGGAACTCAAGGTAGGAACTGATGCAGAGGCCATGGAGGAGTGCTGCTTACTGGCTTGCTCCCCATGGCTTGCTAAGTCTTTCTTATAGCACCCAGGGCCAACAGCCTGGGATGGCACTGCTGGGCCCTCTCAAATGAACCATCAATCAAGAAAATGCACCACAAGTTTGCCATAGGTCAATGTAGTGGGGGCATTTTCTCAATTGAAATGTTTTCTCTTCAAAAATGACCCTAGCCATGTGTCAAACTGACATTAAAAACTAGCACAGATTCTGTCTCAAAAACAAAAAATGAACAAACAGAAAGTTAACTCTAAATCTTAATACTATGACTAACGAATGCAACATAGTCTTGTGGTAATTTTAATTAGCCCTCAGCTTTGTCTTTAAAAGGTTTATTTTATTCTTTCATTTAAAATATTTTATTCATTTTACATACCAACCAGAGGTTTATTTTATTCTTTCATTTAAAATATTTTATTCATTTTACATACCAACCAGAGGTTTATTTTATTCTTGTGTGTGTGTGTGTGTGTGTGTGTGTGTGTGTGTGTGTGTGTGGTGTATGTGTGTGTATTGGTACAGGTGTTAGCAGAGATCAGAAGATGATGTAGGCGCCTCAGGGTCTGAAATTATATAGGAGGTTGTAAGCTGCCACATTCATGATCAGGGAACCAAACTCATGAGCTTCTGCAAAAGCAGTATACACTCTAAACCACTAAGCCTCCTCTCTAGCCCTTAGCTCTAGGCTTTAGAATCCAAATACTTAATAACCTCCCAAAAGATTTTAGTTTAATTCTAGCTATTAAATCATCTTCTGTCAGATCTCACCACATTAAAGGCAAAACAAACACAACTCACAGATTCTGCAAAACAGAGATTTCTAATAGTGTGTTTAACTGAGGGGGAATTCTTTACACTATTAGCTATGAAAACTAAAATAGAATTTTCTTCCATAAATTACTAGTTACAGCTGACACAAAAGTTAAATCAGTACTAAGTAAAATATTTCGAAATTTGTAAGACATAGTGTCAACACACCTTTAGTCTCTAGCACTCTGGAGACTGACAGGTGGATTTCTGTGATTTCCAGGATAGCCAGGGCTACACAGAGAGACCCTGTCTCAACAAAGCAAAACAAAACCAACCAACCAACCAACCAACCAACCAACCAACCAAACAAACAAACAAACAAACAAACAAATCCAAACTAACCACTGAGCTTACATTTCCTCAAAGTTAGGATGGCTTCTGAAACATGGTGGTTTCTAAAAGCATCAGCTCCAGTCAGATTATGTCAAATTATTTCACCATTTTATAATGTTCCAAATATTGCAAAGTGATCTCCTAAACATAAGTACTGACATTAAAATCTGACAGACCAGCAATAAATTCAAGTTGATAAAGTTAAAGTAATGTTCATATATTATAACAGTAGTGTAACTAGAGTTTTCCTGCCTTGCCCACAGTCCTGTGTTTTAGACTGTTATCATCATGATATATATGTTTAAGTTGTATACTCTCAGCCTACA
Organism: Peromyscus maniculatus bairdii; assembly: GCF_049852395.1. Classification (NCBI taxonomy): domain Eukaryota; kingdom Metazoa; phylum Chordata; class Mammalia; order Rodentia; family Cricetidae; genus Peromyscus; species Peromyscus maniculatus. The sequence goes on along the minus strand of NC_134855.1, from coordinate 991,990 downwards.
CCAAAAATCCCAGCACCTAAGAGGCTGAAGCAGAAAGATAGAGAATTGGAGACCAGCCTGAACTATGTAGGAAGACCTTGTCTCAAAAAAAAAAAAAAAAAAAAAAAAAAAAGTAATTTAAGCAAACAAAAAATTTGCATTCTCTTTGTCCTTTCTTATATGGGGGCAAATTCTGGTGTCTGTTAAAACTTTGGACCATCTAAGGCCAAGTAGATGATGTGAATTGGGTTCAAACATACTTAGGTTTATGTTGAAGTTTTTAAAGGAAAGACTAGTTCTTTCTGGCATTTCTAGTTTTATAAAAAACTTTACTTTTTATTTTTCCAGGGGTGGGGAGTATCACAGTGCAAGGGTGGAAGTCAGAGGACAGCTGACAGGAAGTCAGCTCTCTCCTTCCTTTATGTGGGTTCTAGGGCTTGAGCTCAGATTGTCAGGCATGTGTAGTAAGTGCCTTAACCAGTTGAGCCATCTGTCTGGCCCTATTTCAGTTTTGAATGTTCATTTACTTATTTTACAATGGGTTATTATTAATGGAGAAAGATGTTCAGGTTAAAAAATAAATTGAGACTAATGAATTGAAACTATGGGTCTTAAATATTTTTCATAAGGTTTTATTTATTTATTTATTTACTCTGTGAGTATATTTATATGTATGTGCATATGAGTACAGATGCCAAGGAAGCCAGAAGAGAGCATCGCATCACCAGTGACTGGAATTAAAAATGGGTGTAAATTACCATGGGGGTGGTGCTAGGAATCAAACCTAGGACCTCTGGAAGTGTAGCATTGAGCCATCTCTCTAACCCCCAAAACAGAAATAATCTTGGCATGCTGGGGATGTAGCTCAATGGGCCCTTTAGCTCCATGTTGTAGAGGGGAAGAAGTGTAAGTAATCTCAGTCTGGCTGTATGGCTCAGTGGGTAAAGGCATTTGCCACTAAAGCTGATTCCCAGAATTCAATCCCCAGGACCCACATGGTAGAAGAAGAACTGAATTTTGCAAGTTGGCCTCTTAACTTTTACATATGTGACATGGCACTCACACATACCCTTGTGCACACATAAACAAAAAAAAATTTTTTTGAAAATTAGAATTCACAAAGCTAGTTGAACTATGACTCAGGTTTTTGAAATAACACCAATACTACTGTGCTGTGGGATGGTCTGTATGTCAAATCTGTTGCTCTGATTGGTCAATAAATAAAACACTGATTGGCCAGTGGCCAGGCAGGAAGTATAGGCGGGACAAGGAGAGAGAAGAATTCTGGGAAGTGGAAGGCTGAATCAGAGAGTTACTGCCAGCCGCCACCATGACCAGCAGCATGTGAAGATGCCGGTAAGCCACGAGCCACGTGGCAAGGTATAGATTTATGGAAATTGATTAATTTAAGCTATAAGAACAGTTAGTCTCAATTTATTTTTTAACCTGAACATCTTTCTCCATTAATAATAACCCATTGTAAAATAAGTAAATGAACATTCAAAACTGAAATAGGGCCAGACAGATGGCTCAACTGGTTAAGGCACTTACTACACATGCCTGACAATCTGAGCTCAAGCCCTAGAACCCACATAAAGGAAGGAGAGAGCTGACTTCCTGTCAGCTGTCCTCTGACTTCCACCCTTGCACTGTGATACTCCCCACCCCTGGAAAAATAAAAAGTAAAGTTTTTTATAAAACTAGAAATGCCAGAAAGAACTAGTCTTTCCTTTAAAAACTTCAACATAAACCTAAGTATGTTTGAACCCAATTCACATCATCTACTTGGCCTTAGATGGTCCAAAGTTTTAACAGACACCAGAATTTGCCCCCATATAAGAAAGGACAAAGAGAATGCAAATTTTTTGTTTGCTTAAATTACTTTTTTTTTTTTTTGAGACAAGGTCTTCCTACATAGTTCAGGCTGGTCTCCAATTCTCTATCTTTCTGCTTCAGCCTCTTAGGTGCTGGGATTTTTGGTGTAGGCTGAGAGTATACAACTTAAACATATATATCATGATGATAACAGTCTAAAACACAGGACTGGAAAATAAGCTCATTACACAATATATGACCATGGATAAGCCATTTGTCCTCCTAGAAAAGCACATTGTATCAAAGCCAAAAATGGAAAGTTCAACAATCCTACATTTTCCAAAATGAAAACAGTACATAGCTTAACTAGGCAATGTGCCTAACCATTAAAAGAAAAAGGCAGGTCAAGTGTGGTAGCACATGCCTTTAATCCCAGCACTTTGGAGGTAGAGGCAGGAGGATCAGAAATTCAAAGTCATCCTCAGTTACAGTTCAAGACTAGCCTAGGGATGCTTTTCTCATACAAGTACACTGAAAGCTAGAGGAGAGAGATTCAGAAGTTAAAGGCCAGCCTTGGCTGCATGAGACTATTTCTCAAAAAAACAAAACATCAAATTAAGTGATTAGAGAAACATACACACAAACACACATGCACACGCAAGGAGATCATTCGAGCTATCTCAAGGCTAGGCAGGAGGCACATGCCTATAATCTTCATTTTCAGCTGCATAATGAGCTCAGGCCTTGGTTACACAGTAAGTTCAGGACAGCCTATAGGACACCCAAAACAGTAAAAGGAAAAGAAGCAAAGAAAAAAGAAAATACCTCAAACACTTTCACATTTGGCCAAACCAAAAATGAATGAGACAGCTAAATTACAATTTCCAAATGCTGCAACAATAACAACCAGGCAACAGCAGTTCATTTTAAAGTCAAGATAAAAAACAACTGCCCAGCTCACTGTTCCTCCAGCATACCTGGTGCAGGCACAGAAAAGGACTCCAGGTAAAGGCCCAAGACGTTCTGTTTGAAAAGCTGAGACTGAGCATGAGGGGGCCCCAAGGTAGCTAGAGAGCAAGATTCCCACAGGTGCATCTACACAGTGAGAAAACACTGGAGCCCCATCTGTATAAGTTCCTGTCAACAAACTGCCCAAGAGAGAAAGAAAAGTGCCAAGGGGAAAGAATATCTGACAGGATTAGAGGAACTAGAGGCTGGAGCCACACACTTCCTCTTTCCACCAGCCAGGCGGAGGAAAGCCTTCTAATCCTTAAGGGTTCTCTTGTATAATATTAGAGGAACCAGCCTCAATATCATACATCCCAGGGGCTCAGGAGAGAAAACTACTAACGGCGAGGACTATTTTCAGGAAATAGAATCTCAGCACTCCGAGCTCTATCATCCACTTGTTTTAATTCCTCTGGCATAACATCCTTTATACACAGCTTCAGTTCTGTTCTCATGTCTAGCTCCTTTCTTGCCTGATTTCTCTCTATATTTATCTACGGTCCCCTCTAGGTTCTATCTTAATTCCTTCATCTAGTTCTGTCCCTTCTAGGTTCTCATCTATCTAGTTCTTTCCCCTACCAGCTCCTCTCTCGTCTCCTCTCTCATCTGGCTCTTCCTCATCTTGTTCTTCCCCATCTGGCTCTTCCTCATCTTCCATCTTGTTCCTCTAGTCCTCTCTTTTAGCCCTTCAATCTAGTTCTTCCCCATCTCAGTTCGTTCCTCTCAAGTTCTTACCCATCTCGTTCTTCCATTCTCTTTTCTCTTCTCCTCCCTATGCCCTGGAAGTCCCGGTATATAAAGGGAGGGTCCGAGCTAAATTGTGTAAAGCTATTACTTAACGTCCACCTCTCCTAGGCGGTGTCCCCTTGTGGAATTTACCATAAATCAGGAGACTTGCATGTGGGCTGTTATCATTGTTAGTCCTCGGAAGTTGGGCACCCCCATGGGTGGTGTTTCCTGTAGTCCTTGAAAGTGGCTAAGGGAGATAATCTGATTCCAGAGAAAGCCTTTCCTGAGGCTGTTCTCCAAATACCTGGAACATGTATGTCCAGAGAGTGATCAGTCCACACTGTTAGCCCTTCTTAGGGAAAAGTCAATTGGAAAAGCTATGAAGGCACACATGATTTTCATAACAGAATACAGCTGATATATAACAAGCCAAGTAACACCAAAAACTCCTTGGGATTTGGCTTCCTCTGGAGGAATTCCCTGATCCCTCCAGGTAGTGACTTTGCCATAACCAGCTGAGTTCTTATGATATATTCCTGCAGCCCGCAGCAGGATTCAACAGTGTCATGCTATAGTAGTAAAGAATAATACGTGCTAGTAATGACAACCCTTCATACTATTCCAGTCCCACTTAATAAAGCTTAAAAATATGACCCTGAAAGAATCAAAATGTTTCTAAATAATTTAACTGTATCCTGTGGGAACAATGTAAAGAAATATATAAGATGGGGAGAGCAAGGAATGGAACCTTGAGTACTTTCTGGTGGTTTGAATGAGAATGGCACCCATAGGTTCATATAGTTGAATGCTCTAATTGGCTGATAAATAAAGCTGTTTGGCCTATGGCAAAGCAGCTTAGAGGCAGGTAGGAAATTCAAAGAGAGAGACAGGAAGAAGGAGAGATGCCAGTGAGCCACTCAAGAAACAACATGTATGGGACACAGGTAAAGCCATGGAACATGTGGTAATACACAGATTAATAGTTATGGGCTAATTTAAAACATAAGAACTAGCTGGCAAAAAGCTTGAGCCATGGCCATGCAGTTATAATTAATATAAGCTTCTGAGTGGTTATTTTATAGGCAAGCCTCAGGACTGTGGGGGCATGGCGGGAACCGGAGAAAACTTCCAACTACAAAGTGTGATCTTGCCGGGCGGTGGTGGCGCACGCCTTTAATCCCAGCACTCGGGAGGCAGAGCCAGGCGGATTTCTGTGAGTTCGAGGCCAGCCTGGGCTACCAAGTGAGTCCCAGGAAAGGCGCAAAGCTACACAGAGAAACCCTGTCTCGAAAAACCAAAAAAAAAAAAAAAAAAAAAAAAAAAGAAAAAAAAAAAAAAAAAAACAAAGTGTGATCTTGTTGGAGGAGGTATGTCACTGGCTTGGAGGTTTCAAAAGCCTATAAGGTTTCTTTCCCAGGTAGCTCTGCCTCCTGCTCTCAGATAAGGATGTGAGCTCTCAGCTACTGCACCATACCTGACAGTCTGCTGCCATGATCCCCTCCATAATGTTCATGGTCTCTAACCCTCTGGAACCATGAGCCACACATTAAATGTCTTTTTTTTTTTTTGAGTTGCCTTGGCCATATTGTCTTATCACAGCAACAGAAAAGTAAGACAGAAATTGGTACCAGAGAATGGACTATTGCTGTAACAGGTCTGATGATCCTGGTTTTGTTGTTATTGTTTGTGTATTAAGGAATGTCAATTTTGGACTAGAAAAGGAGCTGAACCCTGTGAGCAAAGCTCAATGGGCCATCCTAATAGAAACTTGGAAGACAGTAGTGCTGAAAGCAATGTGGGTCATGGAGGCCCAGCTTAAGATGTTTCAAATGGGAGCAGTATTATTAGCAACTGGGCTAGAGACCATTTTTGTGATGTGCTGGCAAAGAATGTGGCTGTTTTTGCCTTTGTCCTAAGAATCTACCTGAGACTAAATTGAAAACTTGTAGACTAATTTTGTTGGCACAGGAAATTTCAATACAACCTAATAGTGACTCTGTCAAGTGGTTATTAGTAATCATACTTATGTAGGTCTACAATGAGAAAAAGAAAGCAGAGCAAAAAGAACTATGAAATGTATAGCCTGAGCCAAAAAAAAAAAAAAAAAGCATCAGGAAATTTATTGTTGGAGTCAAGGTTCGTGTGGAAAGACACAGGAGAGGCTTGATGGGAAATGGAGTGAAAGGAGTGGTGCCCTGGGGGCAAGATCTACACAGACATTCCTGCAACTGTCAAAGGAAAAGGCCCCAATTATTTTCTCTGCCTAAAAGGCAACTACAAAGAAAAGTTTATGTAAATATTCAAGGAGAATACCAGGCTCCATCTTAAGCAGGCACACAACTTGACAGCTTTGGCCACATGGTTCTGGCTTCAGAGTCATGAAGGGTACAGGAGAAAAGGGGTTGTGGATCTTTTTTCATGGTTAAAGAGAGCCTCTGAGGCCAGGAGTGTGTCAAGAGAGTCCCTGCATGGAGGTCCTGAGAGGCCATTTAGTGACACTGTGAAAGTGAAGCCTTAATTTAATTGGAGACCCCAGGATGTTAAAGGTACAAGGAGAGCTGCAGGCAGGGAGTGGAACCAAACTAAGAGAAAGACATGTTATTTCAGGCAGCAAAACTGGAAGAACAGATGCATATAAGTCCTTTGACATCAGACATGGAGCTACAGAAATTGGAATTTGCCCTGCTGCGTTTTACTCTTCCTTTGGGTCACTATTTCCAAACTATACCTCAATACCTCCCTTTTGGAATGGTAATATATATTCATGCCACTGTATGGTAAAAATACACAATTTATTTTTTATTTTTATTTTACAGGGGGTTACAATTAAGAGATTGCCTTGAAGCTTAGACTTCGAAACAGTGTTGAGACTGTAAAATACGATGGAGACTTTTTAAATAGGATTAAAAGCATTTTGCATAATGACATGACTACAAGACTGGGGGCCAAGGAGTGGAATGTGGTGATTTGAAGAAGAATAGACCCCATAGGCTCATATATTTGAATGCTTGGTCCCTAACTGGTAGAACTGTTTGGGAAGGACTGGGAGGTGTGGCATTGTTGAATGAGGTTTGTCACTGGGGGCAGGTTTTGTGGTTTCAAAAGCCCATTCCATTTCCAGGTAGCTCTGTTTCCTTCTTGTAGATAAGTATATAAGCTCTTAGCTACTGGTCCAGCACCATGCCTGCATACTTTTATGCTCCCTATCATGATGGTTATGGACTCTAACTCTGGAACCAAGAACCTCAAATAAAATACTTTCTTTTATAACTTGCCTTGGTCATGATGTCTTATCATGGCAACAGAAACTAACTAAAACTTACCTCTATAGCCATCTCAAACAAAAATTACATAAGGTGTTCTAAGAAAAAAAGATGAGAGAAAAGTAACAACCCACTACTGACATTAAAATAGTTATTACACTGTCTGGTATGGTGGCACACACCTATGACCTCAGAAATCGGGAGACATGAGCAGGAGGATTAGCTAGCCTGGGCTATAGAGCAAGAACACATCTCAAATGCCTCAAAAACAGGGGAAAGGGAGGGAACATGGTGTCAAGATTAACATAACCTAACCAGTCAAGTGGGGAGCATGTATCCTCCCACATGACAGATGGAAATCTCATCATGTGGGTTAAATAGGAAAAACACCAGACAACTCCCAGTGGAGAGACATTCTATAGACACCAGAGCAGTACTCCTCCAAGTAAGTATGGTCATCAAAAATAAGAGTTCTAAGCCTGGCATAGTGATACACACCTTTAATCCCAGCACCCAGGAGGCAGAGGCAGACAGATCTCTGTGAGACCAGCATGGTTTATACAGCAAGTCCCAGGCCAGCCAGGGATGCATAATGAGACCATATCGCAAAAAAGTTTGGAGATACTGTCCCTTTCAAGAACCTGAAGAAATTTAAGTAAGACTAAATACAACACAGCTCTCTGGGTAGTACAAAAAAAGAGTAGTGCCACCACACTACTAACAAATAGGTGAATAAAGTATACATTTTGGATAAGAATTTTGAATAAATATATACACTCATATTTTTTTCTCAGATGCCTTGTGCTATAGATCACTATAAAAGAAGTAGAAATACAAATAAGTAATGCTGATGGGAAGTGAGGCACAGTGACACATGCGTATGGTCTCAGCACACACAAGATTGAGGCTAGCCTAGCTACACAAGAAGACATCCACTCTTTTAATGTAACCATGATTAATATCCCAAGGCTGTGGAATGTGTACTCAGGCATATGGTCAATTATTTTACATTTTCAAGGGAAATACATTGACATTTGTGGGGTTATATGGAAAGTGTAAGCTCTGTCTTGTTCAGGTTTAGCTTTAGCCCCTGTATATTCTTTCTACAAAGGCTAGAACTGTACTTCAGATGGAAGCATGCACAATGTCCTGGGTTTGATCACCTGCATTGTATAAACCAGATGTGGCTGTACAAGGCAGGAGGATCAAAAGTTCAAACTTATCTATACACAGAAAGTTCAAAGCCAGTTTAGACTATATAAGTCCCTGTCTCTAACAACTAAAAGCAATCACACATCCGTTCTATTAATGCAATTTTTTCTTAAAAAATAACAGTAAGGTCAGGCACAGTGGTGGTAGACTGAGAAGGCAGAGGCAGGCAGATCTTTTGAGACTGAGACCAGGCTTTCTATCTACTGAGTTCTAAGCCAGCCAAGGTTAAATAGTGATATCCTGTGTTGTAGGATATTTTGATCCCATTCTGACACACCTGAGACTGCCAATAAAGTTTACATTGAATCAGAGGGTGGAGACATAGAGGTTTTGGAGGGCTTAGGACATATAGAGAGACACAGAAGTAGTAGAGTGGGACTTAGAAAGATTCTCAGCTCTTTTGTATCCAGGAAGGAGGGAGAGAGGAGGTCACGGATTGCTTCATTGCTGCTTCTCTGATCATTCATGTTCTTACCCTGATATCTGACTCCTGAGTTTTTGTTGATAAAGAATAATTAGGTAAATGATCCATCTGATGCCCAACATGGGGCACGAGATCACTAGGCAGTGCTCAATGCTGCAGACTCTTTATAGTAGCTTCCATCTGTGCCCTGGTCCTGGCCCCAAATGCCACAGTTGGCTGGGCTCCAAATGACACCAGAGTTAGCCACCCACCCCTGGCTGGCTTTGTCATTCAGGCAGCCCCATGCCCTCTATTCCTGCCATGAGTGCTGCTTCTGCACATCCCCATGTCTAGTTTTCAGGTAGCTGGCTCCCTCTTCCTGTGGGTTACAGGCTCCCCCAGATCCTCCTCCTCAGGCCAATGCCATGCCAGACTGGCTGCCTCAACACCCACTTTACTGAAGCTGTTACCACCACACACTCTCAGCCTCCAGCTGTACATGAGCAGCTGCAGCTGCCCTCAGCCAGGCCATGCACTTCCTGTGTTCTCTGCCAAGCCATTCGGTGCACTGACAGTCACTTCACTGTCATAAGCAGATCTGGTGAGACACTGGGGAATTCTTAAAGGGGAAAGTATCTTTCTTTTTTAAGTTTTTCTCCATGTTAAGAATGGGGAGGGGCTGGAGAGATGGCTCAGAGATTAAGAGCACTGCTTGCTCTTCCAAAGGTCCTGAGTTCAATTCCCAGCAACAACATGGTGGCTCATAACCATCTGTAATGAGATCTGGCCCCTCTTCTGGCCTGCAGGGATATGTGCAGACAGAACACTGTATAAATAATAATAATAATAATAATAATGATTTAAAAAAAAGAATGGGGAACAAGCCAGGCAGTGGTGGCACATGCCTTTTATCCCAGCACTTGGGAGGCAGAGGCAAATGAATCTCTGTGAGTTCAAGGTTAGCCTGGTCTGTAAGATGAGTTCCAGGACAGCCAGGACTGTTATACAGAGAAACTGTCTTAAGAAAAAAAAAAAAAAAAAAAAAAGAATGGGGAACAATACTACAATGCAGGGAGTTAGGTTTCTGTATGGTTCCACAATGGATGGTTTGAAAATTAAAAAATTAAATTAAGGTATAATCAGCTTAGTTGGGATCAACATAATGTTGTTATAATCATCCTCAGTTTAGTAACTCATTTATTATTCTTAAAGTGGTTAGATACAAGTCTTACAAAGACCTACTAATTAAACTAAGAAAAATATTCACAGAGGAGTTTAGAGCAGAACCTACTGCACCATTGCATTATGATACTGAAGAGGAACAGCCCAAGGTTATTAAAAAAAACTAACCCTATTTTATCCAGTTACCATTCAAGAATGACCACTAGATGATATATACCCCAAGGCTATTCAGAAGTAAACTGGGATCTTGTAGAAATGTTAAGATTTGAAGATATTTAAGGAAGCAGTATTTTCATATGGTGTGCATTCACCTTATGTGAAGCAGATGTTAAATTCATGAGCCACTCAGAACAGAGTTATTTCACAAGACTGGAATGATTTGGCTATAGCAATACTGGAAGCTGGCACTCAGTTACAATGGAAAACCTAGTGGAGAGAGGAAGCTAGGGTCATAGAAAAATGAAGTAGGGTGAGAGGTATTGAAATTTCTTAAGAACAGCTTCTCAGTGAAGGCCAGTAGGCTGATTTGCAAAGACAGATTTGATTTGATGAGCACACCTTGGCCCTGTGCTGTACAGCAGCTTTGTATGCTTGGGACAGGGTTGAAGAATCAGGAAAGAGGACAGTCTTTTCCAAAAATAAACAAGGCCCAAAACTAGCCTTCGCTGATTTTTTTTTTTAAACAAAGATTGACTTCAGCTGTAAATAGAATGATATCAGATCCAGAAGTTGGACAAATATTAATTGAATATTTGGCTTTTGAAAATGTGAATCCAGAATGCAGAAGGGTCATTAGGCCTTTAAAGGCTAGATTAGCACCCATATGATGATTCTTCACAGAAGTGATTTCTAAAAATTTTAAGAAAAATCAAAAGGTTAGATGTTTTAACTGTAGTAAACCAGGTCACCTGAAAAAGGACTATAGGCAAGGTATTCTTAGAAACAATATTTCTTCTAGAGATAATCCAAACAGAAGGCCCTAGCCTTCTGGAATATACAGAAGGTATGGCAAAGGTCGGCATTGGACTAATGAATGGAGATCAACAAGGGCCAGGCAAGGTAACCCTTTGCCACTGGTACACATCTTAGGGGGTCCCTTGCAGGCCCCACTATCAAATTTGGGGAAACTCATCCACAGAGCAATAAAAAACTTAATGGCTATTGTGGGGGTAAAAAAAGCTCTGGATGACAGAAGAGCTTCTGTAGATAATTAGTACAAAACAAATTTTCAGTATATAAATAGTAGAAAACAAAATTTTCAGGAGATCCCAACAAAACTAGTATTTTGGCAACCTTCTATAAATGATCAAAGACCAAAGCTAAAAATCCAAATAAATAGCATTATGATTTAAGGTTTAACTAGATACAAGCGCAGATGTAACAATAATTTCACTAACATTCAGCTTCTAGGGATTGGAACTTTATCTCAGATAAAACAAAATGCAAGATGGGTCGAGTATATAGGGCCAGAAGGACAGACAAGAAAACTAAAGCCGTATGTGGCTAAATAGCAATGAATTTAGGGTGATGTGATTTGTTAAATGAAAACCTGAGATTAACATTCTTTCAATCTCAGAACTAAACCAAAACTAATGTATGCTTCTGAGAAAAATATTAAAAGATATTATCAAGAACAGTCTGGCCGGGTGGTGGTGGTGGTGGCGGCGGCGGCGGCGGCAGCAGCGCATGCCTGTAATCCCAGCACTCGGGAGGGAGAGGCAGGTGGATCTCCGTGAGTTCGAGGCCAGCCTGATCTACAGAGCTAGTCCAGGACAGGTTCCAAAGCTACAGAGAAATCCTGTCTCGAAAAACCAAAAAAGAACAGTCACCAACCATTAAGGTTGTACATAAGCAGGACGCAACAGCTGCTAATCTTTCAAAAGTACCAACAGCCCTGACTCTCAAATTGTTAACTGACAAAACTGGATAGAACAATGGTCTTTGACATCAGGAAAATTACAGGTAAAGGAGCAGCTAAATGCTCAACATATTGAAGAACTGACCAGTCCTTGGAATTCTCCTATATTTGTCATTAAAAAGTAATCTGAAAAATGGAGAATGGTAACAGATCTAAGAGCTATTAATAAGGTGATCCAGCCAATGTGCTCTTTACAGCCTGGATTTTCCTTCTCTTCTTTATTACCTAAAGGATGGTTTATTATACTGATTGATCTAAAAGACTGCTTTTATACTATATCTTTACAAGAACAGGCCTTCACATTTGCCTTCACAGTGCCTACTACTAATTCCCAGCCTGTTGCAGGTTACAAATTGCTCCTGAAAAAATACAGAGGAGATTCTATTAATTACCTACAACATAAAAAAAAAAAAGTAAGTCACAAAAAGAACAAATCAGAAAGATCAATTACAAACTCTTAATGATTTTCAAAAATTGCTGCGATATTAACTGGCTATAGCCCACAATTGGATTGACAACTTAAGAAATTAAGTAATTTATTTAAAATCTTACAAGGTGATAAGGACTTAAACAGTCAAGAAAATTATCAGCTGAGGTTAAAAGAGAATTGGTTTTGGTGGAAGAGGAATAACAGGATACACATGTGGATTGCTTGGATTCAGAGCTTGATTGTATCCTGGTCATAATACCTTCTCTGCATTCTCCTACAAGAATTCTTATGCAGAAGGAAGATAATATCTTAGAATAATTTTTTTTTAACCACACTAACAGAGTAAAAACTTAAAGACCTACGTAGAAAAGGTTTCTGAATTGATTCTGAAAGGAAAATTGAAACGTCATCAATGATTAGGAATATAACCAACAGAAATTGTGTACCTTTTAGTAATGTTGAAATTTCCTCATTATGGGCAGAAAATGAACATTGGCAAAGACTTCAGTTTATAAAAAGAACTAACTGGATCCATCACAGGATACAAAGAACACCAATTTCTGGAGTTCCTAATTCTATACCGACACAAATAAATCAGGAAAGACAGGTTATAAGTCAGGAAATTAAAGTGCCTTAAAGCCCTTATGATTCTGTTCAAAAGTCAGAATTATATGCTACGCCCATGGTATTATTGGATTTTCCAGAACCTCTTAATATACTTAACTGACTCTCAATATGCAGGAAGAGATGTTTTACATATTAAAACTGCTAACCTTATTCCAGATGATTCAGTTACAAGAAATAATCAAAAATAGAAATCATCCCTTGTATACAACAGGTATCAGATCCCATATGGGTATACCAGGCCCTCTAGCACAAGGTAATGATGAAACTGATCAGCTATTGGTAGGAAATGTATTAGAGGCCTCAGAATTTCATAAGAAATGCCACGTTAATAGCAAAGGTTTAAAGAAAGATTTTTCTATCACTTGCCAACAAGCCAAGGAAATTATAAAGAAATGTCCTACTTGTTCTTTGTATAACCAAACTCCATTACCTGTGGAAAGTAACCCAAAAGGTCCTCAATGAAGTGAAATTTGGCAAATGGATGTATATTTTGTGGTGAAAATTAAAATATGTGCACCATACCACAGATACATATTCAGGATTTCAATGAGTAACTGCTTTAAGGTCTAAAAAGGCTGATTCTGAAATTACATATTTATTATTACATTATGGCCATAATGGGAATACTTATACAAATTAAGACTAACAATGCTCCAGCATGTCTCTGGTAAAGTGAAAGTGTTTTGCTGATTACAATATGAAGTATATTACAGGTATACCACACAATCCTATAGGACAAGCAGCTATAGAAAGATCTAATTGCACTTTAAAAGATATGCTTAATAAACAGAAAGTGGTAATAAAGGCCCTCAGAAATAGGTTACACAATGTTTTATTAACTTTATTCAGAATGGAAGTCAGGATATGTGTCATGTTGGGGAAGAGGTTTTGTTTTTGTTTCCACAGAAGGAAAGCTATGGATACCATCAAGACAGATAAAGATTAGATTAGATCAGGAAAGACCTGATTAGGAGAGGCGATAGTTCATCAAACACTGTGGCCCTTCAGTCTAAACTAATTTGTAAGACTAACAAACACCTTTCATTTGATCAGAAACAACCTGCCAAAAACAAAAACACCTCAAATTAGGGTTGGGGCAGAGTTTTGTTTTTGTCTTTCCAGGAGAATAAAAGTATCTAACTAAGGAATCTGAAGACCACTGGACAAATTAGATATCTGAGGAAAAAGGATGAATTATCTAGAGAAAATGTCCCATGATAAAGAGTAAATTGGTCTAATGATATAGCACATTTCCAACAGGATAAAATTGCATAAATCTTCCCAAATGTTTGTTTCTGCTGTTCTCTACACACTTATAAGGCAAATGGTCTTTTTAGAGTCCCATTACAATAAAATATTAAAGCTGGCTTTGGAGTTAAAGTGTGACTCTCTCCTTTCCTATACCCAAGCATGCGTGTTAAAGAAAAATCTAAAATCTGTCCCATGTCAGAAGAACCACCTGGTATGGGACAGAACAAAAACCAAAATTAACAGACTATTGTATTGCCACTAATCTCATAATTCTTTGGTTTTATTTGAGTCTTTAAAACCTTTCTTAAGGTATAAATATTATCTCAAAATTTATAAGATTAATATGTATATATTTAAACTTTCTGTCATGATATTAATGGCCACATAGAGTACTAATTCTAGAAATAGGCTTCATCTAGCTTATTGTACATGATTTTAGGCCTGAGTATACATCAGGTAACTAGGAATTAAGCTTGTGTACCCCAGATGTATTTAATAGACCTCTTTTGACCTCTGTGACATCTGAAGCATATGACATTTAAAATATTTAAGTTTTCTCCAGTGAACCCATGAAAATTCCTAACAGTAACATTTGAAAAGGATGATGGGGCCCCACAAAGATGATTCCATTTGGATTGTGGTAATGCCATTAAGCTGACAAACATCAACCAAAGATCAGTTGTGGACTGCAAACTGCTCAGAACAATTTGAAGTCTGTTAGCTGAGATGGTCCAGTCTCACAGACTAATCCAGCCAGGACTTCAGATAAGCCTGGAACTTTCCCATTATACCAAAACTGGACAACATGTAGTTCTCCTAGGTCTTAACCATTACCTTAATATTCTCAGGGTCTCCTATAGATGCCATCAGCCCCAGACAACAGGAAGTAATTTTAAGAACATGATGCCCCCATCCCCAAGTGGGGTGGGTGGTTTTTAGTTGTTTGGTGAATTATGGATGCTTATCATCATTTAGGGGGCATTGGTTGCAAGTTGTTATTGGTCATAGTCAGGGAGAAAACTAAGCAAAGGAGATTAGATTCAAGGATCTCGTTCTGAAAAAAAGGGGGGATATATGAATGATAGGACAAAGGGTAGATTACTGAATCTTTTAAACTAAAAAAGCAATGACTAGTTTAAAATATTTTACATTGGTATGTATTTTTGCATATTGATAAAAATTTAAGGTTATTTTTGTTATACTGCATATTGCTGTGGGATGTCTTTCTGTATGCTGTGACTATGTGTTGCTCTGATTGGTTGATAAATAAAATGCTGATTAGCCAGGCAGGAAGTATAGGCAGGGTGAGCAGACTAAGAGAATGTTGGGAAGAAGAAGGGCAGAGTCAGGAGATGCCAGCATTGCCAGGAGAAACAAGATGTGAAAATACTGGTAAGCCATTGCTACGTAGCAACTTAGAGATTAATAGAAATGGGTTAAGTTATAAGAGCTAGCTACCAAGAAGCCTGAGCCATTAGGCCATATAGTTTGTAAGTAATATAAGCCTCTGTGTGTTTACTTGTCTAAGCTGCTGTGAGACAGGTGGGAAACAGGAAAACTTCTGACTGCAATGTATGTGTTTCTACTCTTGTTTAAGGTATTGTACTTATGCAGCTCATTTAACAATGTAATGTAAATTTCTAGTCCCTGAAAGTTATTATTACAAACTATTAAGGATAATTAAAAATTACAGGTTAATAGTCATCTAACCATCTGGCCATGCTAGGTACATTTTCAAGGTCAAACAGATGCATTTTAGATAGACAAAAGTTCTTCAAACACTTCAGAGATCTACAGAATATGGCATTGAAGATGCTTTAATAACATAAAGCTTTTCTTGACAGTGAAACATGCCTGCTCCTGGCCGCATTAATTTACTTCAAAAAAGGATGAAGGGCATCGAAGAACCTCTGTATGGAGGTGATTTCATTGAGGCAAAGTTAACTTGTTCACTGGGCAAGAAACTGCCCTTGCCTCAACTATTGACAGGATGTTATCCAAACTGGACAAGCAGGACACAAAAGAAAGGGACTGTCCAAGTTTGTCAAGACAAAGTAAGATAGTCTTTCAAAATTCCTGCTTCAGTCGAAAGTCTGTCAGATATTCTTTTTTTTCCCCATTTTTTAAATTAAGAAAATTTTTATTCATTTTACATACCAATTGCAGATCCCCCTCTTCCCTCCTCCTACCTGTCAAATACTCTAAGCCTGTAGGTCAAAGATGGATACCCCAACGTTTCAGAGGAAGGATCCTTGGGTGACTGTCCAAGCAGCCAAATGTCTGTCATTTCTATAGTCTTGGAAGTTGTTTGTGCTGTACTTCCTAATATTACTCAGGTAATATTATATCCTTCAAGAGTTTCTGATGGGGTTGAAGACTAGACAGCTATATTTACAGTTTTCCTTGTTACCAAATTCCGAAAAGAAACCCACAAAAGAGTTGTAAAGTGCATAAGGCTGAGAAACATAAGCTTAAATTGTTTATCTAAGAAAATGTTTTGAGCTGGGCGGTGGTGGCGCACGCCTTTAATCCCAGCACTCGGGAGGCAGAGCCAGGCGGATCTCTGTGAGTTCGAGGCCAGCCTGGGCTACCAAGTGAGTTCCAGAAAAGGCGCAAAGCTACACAGAGAAACCCTGTCTCGAAAAACCAAAAAAAAAAAAAAAAAGAAAAAAGAAAAAAGAGTAAAATAGCCTTCCCTTTTCATTTCGACAAAAAGGGGGGAATGTTGTGGGATGTTTTGATTATATTCCAACACACCCAAGACTGCAAAGTTTACTTTGTATCAGAGGGCAAAGTTAGCTACTAGCTGACAAAAGTTAGCCATAGAGGTTTTGGAGGACCGAGGACATAGACAGAGACACGGAAATAGTAGAGGGGGGCTTAGAAAGATTCTCAGCCCTTTTGGATCAAGGAAGGAGAGAGAGAGGAGGTCACTGGTCACTTCTCTGCTGCTTCTCTGATCTGACTCCTGAGTTTTTATTGATAAAAGAATAATTAGATAAACTCTTCAACCCCATCATAAAAAAGAACAAAAGGATCATATTTTTTTTCTTGTACATTAGACATTTAAAAAGTTTTTATTATGTGTATGAGTGTTTGCCTGGCACTATTGGGGGTCAGAAGGCGTCAGTCAGATCCCCTGAAACTCTTGTTACATATGGTATTATTATACCATCAGCTCCTCTATAAAAGCAACAAGTACTCTTAACCACTGAGCCATCTCTCCAGCCCCTAATTTTTGTTTATATTCCAAACTGAAACTCAAGGCACCCCTGGCTGGCTTAAAACTTGGCAGTAATCCTCCTACCTCAGCTTCTGAAGCGCTGGGACTAAGTTCATACTATGTCTGGCTTAGATTTTATTTTAAAATAATTTAAAATAGTCACTCAACACATCATCTACTGAACATCCACTTTGTTCTGCATATTTTTTGTGCTTTGTGAACAGGAACATATTTCTGCCTTCATAGAGCTTACATTGTAGTAGAGGAAAAAAGCAAAACCCAGAATAAATAGTTGGGGGGGGGGTGGATTATAGATGCAAAAGCTCTCTTCTTAAAAAAATAAGAGCAGAACAGAGGAAGAAATATCAGGAGTATGAGTCAGATTGTAATATAAATTGCTGAACTTTTACTACAAATAAAAATTTATTCCAAATTAAAAAACCACAAGTTTTGATCCACTTAAAGAAATCGGGACTGGCTGTAGTGGCGCGCACACAGTATTTGAAGGGTGGAGACAGGAGGATCTGGAATTCAAGGTCACCTTCAGCTATATAACAAGTTCCTGGCTATCCTGGGCCAATGAGACTCTGCCTCAAAGTAAACAAATTTTATGTCAGGGCCAGGAATGAAATTTTGTAGTAGAGCACATGCCAAGTATACTTGAAACCCTAGATTGGGTCCTTAGAACTGCAAATATAACAATAACAAGGTGATAGGTCATGAAGCAGAGACTATGCATGACCCTAAGTACCAGCTCTTGTCAGTGCCCCCCTTGAACACTGTGTTACTCTCACACTCTTCACATCATTCTTGTGTTCTCGTAGGACTCTTGCCACCAAGAGGCATGCTCCTTTCCACCCCATGCTTCCTCCATCTCTTTTTAGTTGGTAACATCCAGATATTAAGAACTGCATCTTAACTCATTAGACCTTGTTTTGAGTTTTCTGCCTAGTGCTACATTTCCCAAGCATTCCTATTTTGAAAATCCAAAATCCTCAAAAATTCAAAAATTGTTTGAGCACAAATATGACACCTAAGTTCCACAGTTGACTCGTGTGATGTGTTGCAATTAAAATACTGCTTGCTAGAACTATTCTAGAATGTATGCATTGTACATACAGCAGAACACACTGTATATAATGCAAACAAATTGTGCTTGTAGACTTGGGTTCTAGCTGTGAAATTGCTCCTAATGTATAGGTACATGTTCCAAAATCTGAATGAATGCTGACCTCCAAATCTGAAGGATCCAAGTCCCAAGCATTTCAGATACAGTATACTCAACAAGTAAGGGTAAAACTATGTGCCAAACTGTGCTTGTCTTGACTACTTCCCAGCCATTACCTTGAGCAAATCACTGTTTTCTTGGGTGTTAGGGAAACCATGTTTCTCTGTAAGTGGAATAATCTACCTGTCTTCCAACAAGTTCCAGTGAGGTGAAAAATAAACCTGCCTGCAATCAAACACCACAACCTCAGAATTAAGATATCACCTCTTGCCCTCTCCTCCCACTTATTTCAGTGCCTGCTGATAAAAGGAAAATCCCGAGATGACCTAAAACTTAACAAGGTTCAGAGTTGGAGAGAAGAAAATATGGAAGTTTATTAGCTAACAGCTGTGTGTCAAACCAAAAGCCCACCCCATATTTCTGACTTGAACAATGCCCAGAACAGCTGTGGGCTGTTTACATATAACCTTTTCCTATAACAAGTCCTTAGGGACACTCTCCTAACAATTTTCCCTACCAGTTCATGTAATCCCTCTTAAAGTTTACTATAAACAATTTAGGTTTTCCCTCTGGGTTTGGCCTTGCTGTGGGTACTTGTAGAATTTGGCTATATATATATATAAAATTAGATGTAAAAATACATCCCAATAAACCAAAAGGGCTGGACAAAACTAAACATAGTACAAGCAAGCAATATATCTGAGACACTGCTTCTTTTTTTTTTTTTCCTTTTCTTTTTCTTTTTTTCCTTTTATTTTATTTTACAATACCATTCAGTTCTACATGAACGGGTTCCCCTGTTCTCCCCCCTCCCACCCCCTCCCCTTAACCCCAGCCCACCCCCCATTCCCACCTCCTCCAGGGCAAAGCCTCCCCCGAGGACTGCAATCAACCTGGTAGACTCAGTCCAAACAGGTCCAGTCCCCTCCTCCCAGACTGAGCCAAGCGTCCCTGCATAAGCTCCAAGTTTCAAACAGCCAACTCATGCAATGAGCACAGGACTTGGTCCCACTGCCTAATTGCCTCCCAAACAGATCAAGCCAATCAACTGTCTCACCTATTCAGAGGGCCTGATCCAGCTGGGGGCCCCTCAGCCTTTGGTTCATAGTTCATGGAGACACTGCTTCTAATCTTTCAGTTTATTCTGGTACTACTAACAAGTCCTAAAACTATCATCAACTCTTCCCCCAACCTGCTTTCAAAATTTCTCCATTACCTTTCTTCTAATGTATTTCTTTCCCCCAAATGATCAGTATGGTCTTCACTTCCTCAGTAAATGTCTTGAAAAGAACTGAAACACATTTCATTTATTAGCCCTTTCAGTCTTCTCTGACCTTTTGTCCTTAAATTCTCTGGAGTGCTACTTATTACCCATTTTGGGTCACAACTTAGCAGCAGTGATTACTGGATGGACATTAGCACAAATCACTGAAATCGCCTAACAAATCTCTATCTCTATACCACTGACAGAACTGGAGCGATGGTTCAACACTTAAGAGCACCTGCTGGCTTGCAGAGCATCTGGGTATTCTATTCCCAGCACCCACATGGCAGCTCACCACCATCTATAACTCCAGTTCTAGCTGACCCAATACCTTCTTCCAAACAGGCACTAGACACACACGTGCACATACACACACACAGGCAAAACACTCACATACATATGATAAAAAAAAATCTTACATATCATTTTTATAGATGAAAAAAATGATCTGCAAAGTTGATGTGTTTTCTCCCCACAAGGAGATACAACTGGCTTGACTCATCCCAAAGTCACTGCTTTATCAAGATTGGGGTGGGGGATTGGGGTGCTGGAGAGAGCAGTCACTCTTTCAGAGGATTCAATTCTCAACATCCACATGGTACCTCCTAATTGCCTGTAACTCCAATCTCAGTGAATCTGATACCCTCCTTTGGCTTTTGTGGATACTAGTGACACACATATTGTACAGAGATACATGCAGACAAAACATTCATATACTCATACGCATATACATAAAGTAAAATAAAAGATGCAGCAAAGAGTGATAGTACATGCCTGTAACCCCAGCATTGAAAGAAGCTGAATGGAGCATCATCTGTTCAAGGCCAGCCTGGGCTACAGAGGCTACATAGCAAGGGGGAAAAAGCTTATCAATTCTGGCTCAGATACTTTTCTATTGCTTTGAGTAAGTACATCATTGAAAGTAACATACAAAAAGAACAGTTTACTGGGAGTCCATGACAATCATGGAAAGAAGCCTGGCAGGAGGCAGGCAGGCACAGTGCTGAAGCAGTAGCTTGAGAGCTTACATCTGATCCACAAGTACAGGGTAGAGAGAGAAAGATAACTAGGAACAATATGGGCTTTTAAAACCTCAAAACCCAGTCCCAATGACACACTTCTTCCCAAAAGACCATACTTCCTAATCTTTCCCCAACAGTTCCACCTAGTGGGGACCAAGAATTCAAATATATGAGACAATGAGGGTCATTCTTATCCAAGAATCAGTAAAGGCAAAGGATACATAATCCATCATTCCTCTATGGGGAAATTAACAGTGTTTCCAAAGGTAGTAATAATTTTCCTTATGATTGAGGCAGGCCAATTCATGGTATGATCTCTACTGTAAATGTTGGCAAAACAAAACATCAAGTCAATCACCTACTGTTTAAACTAATGCTTTCCTGGGTTCATGAATCTACATTCTGGGTGGACTTGGCAAGGGCACATCTTTGCTCTTTGTGAATACAGGGCTTTGGAAGGGATCGGGAGGATTAGGCTCTACATTTGTGATAGACAGCTCAGCACATGGCTGGCAAGCTGATGTTGGATGTCTGGTGGGAACTCAGCTGGGGTTAGAACTAGGGACTTCAGTTTCTCTAACTGTTTGGCTCCTCACAATATAACTAGGTTCCAAAAGGAATGGTCCAATCCCAAAATTCACTAAGTGTTACTATAGTCACATTCTATTGGTGGTGGCAGTTACAAAGGATTGCTCTGGTTAAAAGACAGCACATGGACATGAAATAAGTGCTGTGGTCACAGTCCAAATAGAAGATAAGGGATAAAAGACATAACCTGTCCTATCAATGGGATAGGTATATATCAGAAGATAACAAAGGTGACTTTTAGTTAGTAATGTTTATTGGTTGTTATTAAGTAGACTTTTCCTATTAAAAGCAAAGAGCAGCCAGGAGAGATAGCACACACTTTTAATCCTAGCATTGAGAGGAAGTAGCAGGTGGATCTCTATGATTTTGAGGCCAATCTGGTCTACAAAGTGAATTCTAAGCCAGCCAGGGCTACATGAGACCCTGTCCCCCAAACAAACAAAACAAACAAACAAACAAACAAACAAACAAACAAGCCTACTGCCTTTACCTAGCAGATACTAAAGAACAGGCTCTCTCATTTATTTTATTTTTCAATGAAAGTCAGGTGTTATGGCTATTCTGGTGTCAATGACTACATTTGGAATTAACTGAAATCCCAAAATGGAGGGCACACCTGTGAGGAATTTTTGCTTAATTTCAAGTAGGAAGATTCACTTCTAATCTAGATCTTTTGATCTGGGAAAAGACATGCCTTTAATTCTGGACCTTGAGGTGGGAAGACACACCTTTAATCTGGGCCACATCTGCTGGAAGCTGAAGCTTTTGCTCTTTGCCCATTTCCTTTCACCTTGTCAGCAAGTCCATTCCTACACTGGCATCTACTGAAGACCAGCTGAGACATCCAGCCTCGTGGACTAAGCAACTTCTAGATTCTTGGACTTTCTGTTTACAGCCAGATATTGTTGAATTAGCTAGACCACAGCCTGTAAGTCATTCTAATAAATTCTCTTTCTATGTATGTAGAGATTCCTTCTATAAGTTATGTTACTCTGGAGAACCCCAACTAGTACATCAGGAATGCTTCTTTTAGTAAAATTATTTTGCTGTCACTAAAGTAAAAAACCCTTCAAACGGTGAAGAAAAAGCTAAGACACCTGCAGCCTGTTTCTAAGTCAATTAAAAATGAAAAAAATCAATGAAACCCTAGGGCATGTAGAAAAGAAGACAAGTGACTCAGATTGATAAAGCCTAGGGAATTTCACCAGCACATGGGAATATACACTCTTCTAATGTTCCACAAAGACTGCCCTTATATAAGCCACCAGTCCTTTCTGCAAACTAGAGCAAGAAATATCTGCAGGGATGTCTGTTCAGGTGTTTCCAACATACTGATTCAAAAGGAATTCTTTTCCAGAGTAAAATTTCTGTGGACTACCACATGCCAATGTGATTTTATCATTAGATCACTGAGAAGGATCAGGAAGGACATAAGTACCATGAATGAGAACCTCTACTAAATTTTATTTGGATTCTGTCATAAGGGCATTCATATAAAATAGCATGTTGAAAAAAATACTTGATTGGGTAAGCTTCTTAGAAAACACCAAATACCTACCAATTATTGGTAAACATTTGCATAAGCTATATTTGAAAAAAAATTGTAGACTGGGTGTGAAGGCACACACCAATAACCCTAGCATTTGGAGGCTGAGGAAGGAGGATGGCAAGTTTGAGGCCAGCCTAGGCCACAAAGCAAAACCCCATCCCAAGAAAGGAGGAGGAAAAGAGGGCTGGGGAGACAGCACAGTGGTTACAAGTTCTAATCCCTAACCACATAACAATCTTGGCATAGTGGCCTGTGGTGGATGATTGATTGATAAATAAAGTGCTGACTGGCCAGTAGCCAGCAGGAAGTATAGGCGGGACAAGGAGAGAGAATTCTGGGAAGTGAAAGGCTGAGGCAGAGGGATGCTGCCAGCCGCCGCCATGAAAAGCGAGATGTAAGGTACTGGTAAGCCACGAGCCAAGTGGCAACTTATAGACTAATAGATATGGGTTAATTTGAGATATAGGAACTACACTGCAAGAAGCCTGAGCCATTAGGCCAAACAGTTTAAATAATGTAAGCGTCTGTGTGTTTATTTTATAAGTGGGCTGACTGAGGGGGCTTGGCGGGAGCTGGAGAGAAACTCTCCAGTTACAGTGGCCTATGTGATTCCAGTGCTCCTATGGTGAGATGGCTTTGAACTCACAGAGATCTTCCTGTCTTTGTCTACCTAGTACTGGGACTAAAGGCTACCATGCTTGGCCCCAGACACTAGTTAGTTCCAGGCCAGCCAGAGCTACAAAGTGACATCCTATATATAAAAAAAAAAAGTCAAGGAGGGTCTGGTAGAAGACCTTTGGGTAAGGCGACTGTGGGACCCCTACCTCTCTTTGCCTTCATGATTCCTGGCCATGAGGTAAGCAGTTTTGTTCAACCACACCATGTGTTGCCAGCCCCAAAGCAATAGGGCCAGCCAATCATAAGACTAAAATATACAAAACTCTGAATAGAGGGAAACAAAACAAAACAAACCTTTTCTTTTTTATAAGCTTATTATGATCTCAGGTATTTGTCATAGTGACAGGAAGATGACTAATGTACAGGCACATATGCTTTCAAGGCTTTGTGGAAAGTATAAGAACTTAAGTGGAACAAGTGTGACAAAGCAAGAACACAGAGGTACCTAGCATTAGCGTGAAGTATTTCCACAACAGGCTTATGAAAATCCATGCACCTCTCCATTTGCATACATAAAAATAATAAATAAAAAGACATTAATGCATCCATTTTTAAAAAAATTTTTACCATATTCATCAATCCCCAAGTCTCCTTTTCTTTCCCAAGGGAGGTTTATGTTTGTTTCCTGATAATATAAATTCCTTGAGGAAACTGTGCCCAGACAAAGGTGAGAGCTGCCAGGCATGGTTGTCACATCTGTAATCCCCACACTACGGATACAGGCCAGCCTGGGGTACACAGTATAAGAAAAAATTAAGGTTACATCACCAAGGAGGGGAAGGGAGCATTAGAGATGTCATAAAAAGAGGAGGTCTGAAACCACAGTTCTCAGTAGTTCTAGACAAACAGCACAATCACAGAGGGAAATAAGCAAAGAAAGCTAAAACCCAGACTCCAAAATCCCTGGGCCAGAACCCAAAGGATCTTATGCCCTGAGGCTGCCCATGACCATTATACATATCAAACTCTGAAGACCCATGTTAGTCAAGCATTCCATCACTGTGACCAAAAATACGTGAAATATAAATTCAAAAGGAGAAAACATTTACTCTGGCCTATGATTTGGGGGGTGGTTTTAGTCTATGGTTACTTGGCTAATTTATTCATTTTGGGCCTGATGCAGCATAGTACATCATGACAGGAGCTCACACTCATCTCACAGGACCAGGAAGTAAAGACATAGGAAGGGCTCTGGAGCCCAAAGTCCCCTTCAGTGACATACTCCTTCCATTAGATCTCACTTTCTATAGGTTCCATCATCTAAATAAGTACTAAGTCTTCAACAGAGAACCGAAAACTAACCTACCCTTCTTTTGGTTCCTCATGGCTTCTCAAAATCTTTTTTTTGGTTGTTTTGTTTTGATTTGGTTTTTGTAGACCGGGTTTTTCTTTGTAGTCCTGTGAGGGGATCTGACACCCTCTTCTGGCCCAGGGAGCATTGTATACCATTTCAATAGCTTTAATCTGGGTGAAGGTGAAACCCCAGGTGTAAGGAGCATGCCCTCTTAGAGGGACCAGTCCATTTTCCAGATCAGCCCCAGTTCCCCTGACTCTCCTGAGGATCAATAAGTAAAAACTTATTCAAAGGATATATCAGAACAAAGATTTAACCCAAATACCCAGAGCTCTAAAATAAAATTTAAAGAAAAAATGAAAAGCTGAACCTTTGTTAAAAATTATACAAGGCCAAATGACTTAACTATCTGTAGAGAATTAAGACTGTTGCTGATCACAGCGAAATTATCTTGGGCTATTTTTAATCCCTTTGAAAGCCATTCATAGCCCACTCCTATGTCTGACTTAGCATCCTGTGACTATCAAAACCTTTAAATTTATTCTTTACTAAGAATGTCTTTGAGTAATATCTGAAACCTGTAACAGGGTTTTCCAAACCTTGCTACAACCCACTTATAATAGACCTATTTTTTAAAATTATGTTATTTCTATTTTTTGTGTGTGTTGCTTTTATGCATGTCTATAAACTAGTTTTGTGCCTTGTACCTGTGGAGGCCAGAAAAGGGATCAGAGCTTGAGTTATAGATGGTTATGAGTCACACCATGTGGGTGCTGGGAATTGAACCTGGGTTCTCTGCAACATAAAAGTTCTGCAACATAAAATTTAGGCATGGTAGTGTACATCTCTAATCCCAGCACTCTGAAGGCTGAGGCAAGAAAGACAAATGCTCAAAACCAGAGCCAGAGGCAAGCAGATCACTGCAAGTTCAAGGACAGCCTGGTCTACAAAGTGAGTTCTAGGACAGTCAGAGCTATACAGAGAGACCCTGTCTCAAAAACAAAACAACAAGTTCAAGACTACCCTGGACTACTTAACCTGATCCTATAAAAAAAAAAAAATAAGGGGAAGAGAAAGCAATTTAACCTTAAAGTCAAAGGTTAAATACTCTGTCTAAGTGCTATTACTTAAAAGCATTGTAATTCAAATTTTATTTCAGAATTTGTCTCAGCATTATTAACTTTTCAAAATATAGGGACTAGATATATATAGCCAAACTGGCCTTGACTCTTCAATCCTCCTTCCTCAACTTCTGAAGCCTAGGATTACAGGCATGTAGATACTGCTGACATTTGAGCTAGCTGCCACGGCACTGCAGAATGTGTAGCAGTATTCTCCCACCCACTAGATACCCAAAGCTCTAACAACCAAATGCTTCCAGATTCTGCCAAATGTTCCTTAAGAAACAAAAATCTCGCCGGGCGGTGGTGGCGCACGCCTTTAATCCCAGCACTCGGGAGGCAGAGCCAGGTGGATCTCTGTGAGTTCGAGGCCAGCCTGGACTACCAAGTGAGTCCCAGGAAAGGCGCAAAGCTACACAGAGAAACCCTGTCTCGAAAAACCAAAAAAAAAAAAAAAAAAAAAAAAAAAAAAAAAAAAAAAAAAAAAGAAACAAAAATCTCCTTTAGTTGATGTGTTAGCTAGGGACAAGAAATAGACTCCCAAGATCCATTCTCTTCAACTATATCACATCTCCATATGTTTTTATCAACTGCTAGTATTGTATCAGACTATGAACCTACCAATGGATTAACCTATTGAGGAAGTCAGAGTCCTCACGATCCAATCACTTCCTCAAAGTCCCTCTTCCTCTCAACACTGTTGCATTGGGGACCAAGCCTTCAACACATGAGCCTTTGGGGGACATTCCAGATCCAAACCATTAACAGTTGAGAAGCATTACATTTATCTAGGTTCATCTCTGTCATTCCAACAGTCACATTATCACCAAAATTAGCCTTCTTGGCCTTCAGGTCTATAAAAGCCTGGAATCCACCCTTACCACCAGTAAGCAGAGTTAACTACAAATCCTTTGTATATAAACAAAGTTATCACACTGTGTTTTCCCCACTAATATGAGTTTTCCCCAGCATGGCCATATATCACTATGTCTATATCTCAAGAACCCAGAATTAGAAAGTATTCCAGTAGTATTCCAATTTGTTTAAACAAATTACATATACCAGAGGCAAGAGAGATGGCTCAACAGTTAAGAGCACTTATTGCTCTTCCAGAAGATCTGAGTTAGTTCTTAGTTTACACTGCCTGTTCCAGGGGATCCAATGCCCTCTTCTAGTCCACATGGGTGCTAATCTGTATTTGAATGCATGTATGTGAGCACACACAGAAATAAAAATAAACCTTAAAAAAAAAAGAAGAAGAAGCAGCTCAGGACATTCTAAGTAGTTAAAGTAACAGAGGCATCTTTTGGGTCAGTGAAATAGCTGACTTGCTGCCAAGCCTGATGACTGGAGTTTGATCAAGACACAAGTGGTGGAAGGAAAGAACCAAGCACCTCAAGTTTTCATCTGACCCCCCACATTCACACTATGCTCTACAGAAATATGCACGCACGCACACACATGAATAACTCCAATTTTTAAAATGACATCATTGTATATATGTATGTATGTATTTGTCTATCTATAGATCATGCTAGAGATCCATCCATCCATCCATCCATCCATCCATCCATCCATCCATCCATCCATCCATCCATCATGCTGAGGATTTAACCCAGGACCCTGTACAACTTACTAGATTTCAGTGATGTGAATTCTATCAATATAAACTGGACTTTGTTTGAAATAGGACCCAAAAGACTTCTCCATCTCAAAACCAAAACATTACTAACAGATATACTGAACTTTTCATAATTTTCCAAAACCAGAGAGATATCAACTTTCCTAATTTGAATCTCCTTTTAGTCTGATCCATCTACTGGGGCATGCAATAACATCATATGACTTTCAATCATCAGGTCCCCAGCCCACAGGAACCCCTTTCACTAGCCATTCATTTATTAGTGCACTAGTTTACTGAGCTATCTGTCTCTCAGTACAAAGTAAAACGAACTCTGTATGTAGTACCAGGTAGAAAGATGAACTAAGATGAGTAAATGAAACTATAAAATTAATGACAGTAGGTCAGCAGGTGCCTTTGGAGACTGTTCCACTTAGATTGAGAAACACTCTAAGGAATAATCCTTAAAAATTCATTATGGAGGGCTGGGTATGCAGTTCAGATGGTAGAATACATGCTGTGGTGGTTTGAATAGGAATGGCCCCCATAGACTCATGTATTTGAATGCCTGGCCCACAGGAAGTGGCACTATTAGAAGGTGTGGCCTTCTTGGAGTAGGTATGGTCTTCTTAGAGAAGTGTGGAGGCAGGCTTTGAGATCTCATATGCTCAAGCTATGCCCAGTGTGGTACAGTCTCCTTCTGCTGCCCTGTGGATTAAGATACAGAACTCTCAGCAGCTTCTCCAGCACCACGTCTGCCTGAATGCTGTCATGTTTCCCGTCATGATGATTATGGACTAAACCTCTAAACTGTAAGCCAGCCCCAATTAAATGTGCTGTGGTCATGATGTCTTTTCACAGCAATAGAAACCCTAACTAAGACATACATCTAGCATGCATGAAGCCTTGAGTTCAAGCGACCACAAATATAAACCAGGATGGTTTTATGTGTGTGTAATCCCAGAATTTGGAAGTTGGAAGCAAGAGAATAGTATCAGAAGTTCACAATCACCCTCAGCTACATAATGAGTTTGAGACTAGCCTTGAATAAATAAGACCCTTGCTGAAAAAACTTCATGGTGAGCTGTGAGTGTAGCTCAGTCATACAGTGCTGACCTAGCATGCACAAGGTCCTAGGCTTAATCCCTAAAGCCATATATTTAAAAAAAAAAAAAAGAAAGAAACATTGGTATATATTGACTTTTCCCTCCTTTCATAAATATCCAATATCCAATATCCTAGTATATAAACCAGCTAGAGAAATCCATCCATCTTAGGTCTTACAGTCAAAAAAAAAAAAAAAAAAAAAAAAAGTCTGTGCTTCTCTTGAGCAATTTATATTTAATGTTAGACAACATTGATGTGGAGTATTAATTTTACTTATTTCTTCACTTTACTCCAGAAAATGCACAGCCAAACTAGAGCTAAAGTAGGTTTGATTTTAATCTTTTTTTTTTTCCCTCAAAATCTTCTTTGACTTAATTGATTTGTAATCCTCTCAACTATATATGTCTTAAAAAGGAGTGGGATAAGGCTGTAGAGATGACTCACTGGGTAAGAACATTTACTGCTTTTGCAGAGGACTCAGGTTCCATTCCAAGAACCCATATGGTAGCTCATAACCATCTGTAACTCCAGTTCAAGGGGATCCAACAAACTCTTCTGACCTCCTCTGGTTCTAGGCCCACAGGTGTACACATACATACATGCAGGCAAACACCCATACACATAAAAATAAACATTACTTTAAAAAAATTGAGAGCCGGGCAGTGGTGGCACACGCCTTTAATCCCTGCACTCGGGAGGCAGAGCCAGGAGGATCTCTGTGAGTTCGAGGCCAGCCTGGGCTACCAAGTGAGTTCCAGGAATAGGCGCAAAGCTACACAGAGAAACCCTGTCTCGAAAAACCAAAGGGGAAAAAAAAAAAAAAAATTGAGAACTGCCCTGCTGTATCCAGAAAAGTTTCCTTGTAGCCATCTATTACTATGGCTCTTACTGTCTTTTTTTGCTTCCCCTTTTGCCATGGACCTTAAGCCTTGCGTGGAGGGCAGTTGACACATGCATTCATAGCAGTTACAACAGCATGCACAAGACCTGCCAGACAAAATTCCAGCTTTGAAAAGGTAGATAGACACAAAGTCCTACTACTGTCTAAAGAGCTACTGGCAGCTGATAGCTGCTGTGAGAGCAACAGTCAGTTCTAAGGTTGTAGCTTCTGGTGTGTAGACCATCCTCCAGTGAAGGCCACATATCTAAGAGTATATGGCAACAAAAACTGCACTTGGGGGGAAAATACAGATAGGTATGTACACACAAAGTTGGGTGGTCTGGGAAAGAGGGATGGATCTGGGAAGAGTGAGAAGGGCTGAATATGATCAAAGTGTATTATTCAAAATTCTGAAAGAATCAATAAAAAATGAGGACAGGTGGGCTGGAGAGAGACTCAGTGGTTAAAGTGCACTGTCGTCTCTTCTCAAGGACCCAGGTTCAATTCCCAGTATCCACATGGCAGTTCATAGCTGTCTAAATTCCACCAGATCCAAAGCCCTTTTCTGGCCTTCACAGGTACTGAGAATGTACATGGTGCACAAATATGGTACATGGTTTTCATAAGTTCTTTTTTACTTGGAACTTACTGTGTCTAGAAATTTCTGTGCAAGCACTATACCAGGGACTTTGTAACCCTGAGATTGCTGAACTAATTTTCTAGTTTGCTCCTCCTACCCCCAAGGCTCAGAAAGGAGTCCCCTCCAGCCCCTACTGGTACTGATGATTTACCTCAAGACCTCATGCATAAGGAAGACAACATATGCGGGAAACGATCTTCATCAATACACAGAACTGTGCAGTACCAGACACAGGAGATGGATTGGGAAATATTTACTGAGTGAACACTCTTGTACATTATCTTGGCCACACAGTTTATGAGCTCACATGCATGTGACAAGAGGTGGATTCACAGTCAGCCAAAATCATCACATGTATATGTATAGGATATTATGCGAGCTAAAGAGGAGAGCATAGGGAAGAAAAAGAGGATGGAGAAAGCCCCCACCAAGAATGTGATGTATGCAGTAAGTTTTAAGAATATTATTTTTTTATTTTATTCTGATTTATTTATTATGTATACAGTATTCTGCCTGCATGTGACCCTGCAGGCCAGAAGAGGGCACCAGATCTCATTACAGGTGGTTGTGAGCCACCATGTGGTTGCTGGGAATTGAACTCAACCTCTAGAAGAGCAGTCAGTGTTCTTAACTATTGAGCCATCTCTCCAGCCCCTTTATGCAGTAAGTTTTAAAGAAAAGAACAGAGTGAAAGTATCCAGAAAGAAAGAATAATCACGTATAAAAATTAAAGAGGAGAGAAGAAAAGTTCTGGAAATGGCAAACAGAAGATATATTCAACAATTCACTTATCTTGGCTTACCAGGTATTGATGAAAGAACTGACTCTTGCAGACTGTTCCCTGATCTCCATACTTGTGCATATACACACATATATGCATGCACGCACGCGCACACACACACACTAAATAAATGCAAAACTTTATTTACTCCAATACATCTTATTCTATCATATAATCATTAAAAAATGTGAAATTTCACATTCAGATTTTTTGTGCTAATTTAAATCTAATTTTATGCTTGTCTCATTTGAACATTAAATTTTAATTAGTAGGTTTGGTAAATATTTAGACTTCCTAAAATTTACAGATGAAAGAATAGATTTCCATACCCAAGAATTCTTGAGACATACTTAAATGTTTTTCAGTGAATTATGAACTTGTAAATTTAAAATAAACAGAGCCGGGCGGTGGTGGCACACGCCTTTAATCCCAGCACTCGGGAGGCAGAGCCAGGCGGATCTCTTTGAGTTCGGGGCCAGCCTGGGCTACCAAGTGAGCTCCAGGAGAGGCACAAAGCTACACAGAGAAACCCTGTCTCGAAAAACCAAAAAAAAAAAAAAAAAAAAAAAAAGAGCCAGGAAGATGCTTAGCAGGTAAAGATTCCTGAAGCCAAGTAGATGACCTGAGTTTCTTCCCAGGGACCCACATGGTATACAAAGAGAAGTGACTACTGTAAATTATTTTCTGACCTCCATATGCAATGTCCACACTCATATATACATATAAAATGAATAAATACATGTAAAAAAATTTAAATTACATTAAAAATTCACAGTACTGGCTGGGTATAGCGGCACAGACAGGCAGCTGAATTCAAAGCCAACCTGGTCTACAAGGTGACTGAGTTCTAGAACAGCCAGGGTTACAGAGAAACCATGTCTTGAAAAACAAAAAAACAAAAACAAAAATTAAGAAAAAAAAAAAAATGACAGTACAGAGTTAAACACAGGCAGATAGATCCAGGGACTTGTTGGCTGACTAGCCAGCTTAGCCAAATGGTGAGCTCCAGGTCCCAGTGAGAGAGGCTGCCTCCAGAAACAAGGTATATGACTCACGAGGAACAACAAAAGCAGACCTTTGGGCTCCACATGGACACACATACATGTGCATTTACACGAATATACACACATGCACCTGCATACACAAAAACATATACCCACCTACAAAAAATCCAGTTCCTCAGTTATGCTAGCCAGC
Source organism: Peromyscus maniculatus bairdii (assembly GCF_049852395.1). NCBI lineage: Eukaryota > Metazoa > Chordata > Mammalia > Rodentia > Cricetidae > Peromyscus > Peromyscus maniculatus. Next base: position 959,980 of record NC_134855.1, on the reverse strand, counting down.
CTGTGGGTGGTCAGTAGCTCTATGTGACTATGACAGTGGACATTTAGGTCTACAAAGTAACAAAGGCTTTTGGCTGCTGCCCACTCCAACCATGTTGAGGATATCTGGATATTAACAGACAACCTCCAAAGTATTAATTATGGACAACAGTGCTACTGGCCAGATCCTCATTACTGTATAGCTTCCTTTATCAATTCCAATACCAAGATAGGTAAAAAAGGAAATCTGCAAATAACTAAATAAAATTGTTCTGTAGTACTTAACACATAAAACAAACTAAAACATATTTGTGGGAACACTTTTTTATGGTTCAAGGAATAATTCAGTTGTCTGTGGCCTATGTAAGTCCTTAGTTACTATTTTCTTGTTACTCATTTAAGTTTATTAGACTTTATTAAAAAAAAAAAGCCAGGAAAAAATTACTTTCAACTGTGTATTTATTAGAAGCATTACAGTATAATGGTTAAGAGCATAAGCTCTGCAGTCAGACAGCCTGGATTCAAATCCTGGTTCTATCATTTATTAGCTGTGTGATCTTGGCAAAGTATTTGGCCACTCTATGGTTCAGTTCCTTCTTCTGCAAAACTGTGCCTCAAGGAAATAATGCACAGAAAATATACACAACACTTGGCACACAGCAGCTGTTCAATGAACATCTGTTAGCGAGATGCCTGAGAAGTTGAAATTATGACTAAAGTCGAAAGCCAGGCTTCTTAACTTTCCATGTTTCCCGCATCATAAACCTCAAGGTGTGTGTGTGTGTGTGTGTGTGTGTGTGTGTGTGTGTGTGTGGTGTGTGTTGAAGTTCTCAAAAGGAATATCTTCCATGCAGTTACATTCACTAAAAAAGACTTAAATAAGAAACTTCATCTACTGACCATGTAATTATGCAGGACAGGAGCAGCCAAGCAAACAGAAAAACACGATGCTAGAGAGGAAGGCATTGGCCTTACCTGCTTTTCCTTTTTCGAGGTGGTTTCTCCACTGTGCCAGTCAGTCTACAGACCAAACAAACGAGACCTGTAACTAAAAGAGAACACACCCTCGGCCTCCCCTTGCCTATGGGGCACTCCATGTACAACCTTTTGGGGCCTCAGGCTGACCACAGGTTGGCCGTGCCTACCCTGACCTTACAAACCCCTCAAGTCGGGCTTCCCTTCCCTCCCACGACCAAGCGTTCCCGGGACTCACTGGTCCTCGAATGCCCTCGGTTTCGTGCCCCAATGCTCGGCTCCCCCAAACCACCGGCACCGACGGCCTCATTGTCTTCCCGGAGCTGCAGGGCCCCCCAGCTCCCCTCGGCTGCAGCCCCGCCCCTCAGCCCAGGTCCCCCGCATTCCTAGGCCCCCAATGGGGCGTGCGCCTTCCGCTCAGGCCCTGCGCATCCGCGCTCTCCACCCGGATGAGGTGCTCGCTCTCGGCGCCCCCAGATGCTGCATGTCTGCACCCCCGACCCTTAGGGCTCGGAGTCCCGACACTTCGGCCGCTCCCCCGGGCCTGCTCCTTCGGCCCCCGGCCCCAAGACTGCCTGGCACCGAAGCCCGCCCCACCTGGGGGCCAGGCGACTCCGCGGCTGCTGGGACTGCCGGGCTCCTCTGACCATCCGGCTCCTGCTCCGCCGCGGGAGCTGTTCCGGCGGCCGCAAGGCTCGCTCGGGATGCTGAGGCGGCGGAGGTTGGAGTAGGCGGAGAGACGGGAGGAGGGCCTCGCGCCTCGGCCAGGCTAGCCGCGGGGCTTGCCCCCTCCGCGCCTCTTCTCGGCTTCTATTGGCTGGAACTGCAAAGTGCCCGAAAGTCTGACCGCCGATTGGGTACTCGGGCCTTCACATCTCGCGCGGCCCAGCCCGAGGTTTGGTTGAGACTGCAGGTGGCGGCAGAGGTGCCTTAAAGACTGCTAGCAGAGCGGTAGGAGCCCTGAGCGCCACCGTGCGCCAGAAAGGAGGAATTGCATCTCTGGCGCCAGACACCTGCCTCCTGGCTCTTTGGCTTTGCAACCTGCATCCTAGACACCTGCTAATTCCCCCGCCTCCGCACCGCCCAGAGCCCAAACCAAGCACTGCACTTTCTCCAAATACATCCAGAAGTTCGAGAGCAAAGCATCTTTCCTTCGTAGCGTCGTCCTGAATCACCTCGAATGCAGTCCCTGCCAACATCTTGAAATATTCTAGGCTCAATGCTGCCCTTCAAAGAGGTCTCGATACCAAATTGTAAAGATTCAGCAATATAAAGAATGTACTGCAGGAAAGATCGTAAGCTTGGGTGGAAGCTTGTAAGAAAGCACGAGAATTTCTTTAATTATCACGAAAAAAAAAGACAGCATTGCAAAAAGAACTAATTACAATAACTGTAAGAAATGTATTCCATTTTGAAAAGCCTTAAAAGAACTGCTTCTTGTATAAGCAAGGCATTTTGTGCCATTGCTGATAATTCGAAAATCTACATCAGTTAATCAGTTTTAGTATAAAATTCACTGCATTTTTACAGACTCAAGTATGCAAAAACTACCACCATGTAAGTATAATAAACATTAGTAACCTATTCTACTCTAACGAAGCTATCTTTGAAAATATAGCAGATGTATATGTATTGCATCTGAAGAATATAATTTTCGGGGAGGGGGGTTTCGAGACAGGGTTTCTCTGTGTAGCCCTGTTTGTCCTGGAACTCACTTTGTACACCAGGCTAGCCTTGAACTCAAAAGAGATCTGCCTTTGTAGTGTGAGCTACCGTGCCTGGCAAAGAATACAATTCTTAAGATGAGTAATAACTCTGTACATCTTTATTCCTATGCAAAGTTGTCTGATAGATCCTAAGTTCATTTCTCCCTGCTAGATTTGTGAGAAGGCATAAAACTTTCTCTTGAGCCACTTTCATTTTATTAGAGCACATTTTGTTAAAACACACCAACAATGCAGTGGCAGAGATATATGGCTCAGTAGAGTAACAGGTGCTTGCTGTTCAAGCCTGACATTATGAGTTTAATCCTGGAGCCCACAGAGGAACAGACTGTCAAAGACTCTAACCTCCATGTGCACATGACACACACACCTGCACACACAGCACATGATAGCAAATCAAAATGCATGAGGACAAATATCCCACAAATCTCCATAAATGGATAGGATCAGAAATAGTGAGATGCTAATTGTTCACAGAACCAAATGTATTTGATGCAATGGGTTATTTATTTCTAAATGGTTCATTTATGCTAAAATGGCTTTCCTTTTATGAAATAATGGGAGGCAGTAAATTGTAGTGGGATTTTATTTTTTGCATTGTTGAAGAGCTCTTATTACGTTTAAGAGAGGGAGGTGGAGGGAAGGAGGAAAGAAGGAAGAGGGAGGGAGGGAAGGTGTTGAGTCATGTGGGGACATGTAGGGGGCCAAAAATCAACTTGTGGGAGTCAGTCGTTCTCTCCTTTCATCATGTGGGTTCTGGGGATCAAACTCAGGTCATCAGGCTTGGTGGCAAACACCTTTTCCCACTGAGCTACCTTGCTGTTCCACTGCTGATGTAGCCCAGGATCCCCAATATGTGCTCCCCCACAATTGCATTTCCAGGTGTTAAAGGAATTTTAAAGTTGTATTTATATGTACCGGTGTTTTGCCTCTTGTATGTTTGTGCACAACACAGTCTGGTGCCAATGTAGGATCCCGAGATGGGGGTTGCAGATTGTGACTTACCATGTGGGTGCTGGCAATTGAACCCCAGGCTTCTCTGAAAGAATAGTTTGTCCTCTTAACTACTGAGCCATTTCTCCAGCTCTGTTATGGGATTTTTAAAAATGACTAGAGAAAATATTATCAAATGTCTGTTGTTTCCCCTAAATGATGTAATTCTAGAGCCATAAATTTTTTCAGTTTTATTTCTATTTACATTATCAATCCAGCAAAAAGAAATCAAGGATTTTTGGGTGGAGAGGGCATGTTCTAATCTTGAAATAATCACTCATGACATTCTTATTGCCTAGAATCCTCCTCCTACTATCCAACATTTTCCATGATTGGTCAGTCCTCTCTGATGCATAGACAGTCTGTCAACAGAACTGCAGCTAATTGCTGGGCCTTCTTAAAATGTACCCTTCATGTTGTGTCCATGTTCTATCATCTCAGCTTCTGGGCTCCTGTATAAAACATGCACATTCCATTACCCAGCCCATTATTTCCTGCATCAAACACTTTCTCCAAATCCTTGAACTTAAAAGGCTACACTGGGGTTGGTGATTTAAGCTCAGTGGTAGACAATGTCCTGGGTTTGGTCCTCAGCCCTGAAATAATAATAATAATAATAATAATAATAATAATAATAATAATAATAATAATAATAATAATAGGCTACACTGTGGGGCTGGATTGACAGCTCAGTGGTTAAGAGCACTTGTACTTGCAGAGGACCTGGGTTCAGTTCCTAGCATTAACATGGTGGCTCACAATCATACCTAAACCTGGTTCCAGGGGGATTTATGTCCTCTTCTGAACTTTGCAGATACATAAATGCAGGCAAAAACAATCATACACATAGAACAAATAAATTCTTTTTAAAATGCTACACTGTTAGTAACCATGTTTCACTGAGTTCCTCTTCCTAATCACACTGATTTTAGTTGAGTCTTTAAGTAAATAGACTTGAGCTTTGGGCCAAGTACTGGGCATTTTGTGGGTGCCATTTTAAATATTATGACCAACTTTACTATATTCCTTTTTAGAGCAGAAATGAAAGATCAGAGAACTTAACTTGTTCAGGGTTACAAAGCTGCAAAACCCAAGAGTGCTTAAAATAGAAGGCTTCAGCAGTCACTGTGGTGTGCCCTCCAGGGGTTCAATTTCCATTTCTTTTGTGACCTGGACAGGTTACCTGTCCTTTCCAATCCCATTTCCTCATCTGGGGTGGGTGGGGATGGGGGTAGAAGCAACTTAGGCAGAGACCCATACCAAGAGTACCACAAGATACAGGTTGGGTATGGTGAAGTATGTCTTTAATCTCAGCACTTGAGAGGCAGAGCCAGGTAGATCTCTGCAAGGCCAGTGGTCTACATGGTGAGAACCTGTCTCAAAACAAGCAGTGTCCCCCACCCCCAGGAAAAAAAAAGGATCACAAAATAGGATGTGTCTGGGTTGGGAATGTAGCTTAGTGGTAGACTGCTTACCTAGCATGCATATGGTCCTAGGTTCATTCCTTAGCACTGCAAAATAGGGCATGGTTAGCATTTACCTAAAATGCTTGATTATAGACTTAAAAAAAAAAAATCCACTCCCATTTATATACAAAATTCAGAGTGGCATATACTATGCAATAAATATTTTTGTATAAACTTCATACATTGTTGAATTAGGAACTATGTTAATAATCTAAGCATAAATTTATTGTCATAAGAAAGGTACATGTTCATGTGATAAGGAAACTTGCATCATTCTAGGGGACTTTTTTGCCTTTTTTTTTTTTTTTTTTTTTTCAGAGCTGAGGACCGAACCCAGGGCCTTGCGCTTGCTAGGCAAGCACTCTACCACTGAGCTAAATCCCCAACCCTCTAGGGGACTTTTCAAATGTTTCTTTTTGGTTTTGATTACTACATCTTTCATTATCATTACCACACTATAAATACACAATTGAAAGAGTTGGGATGACCTCATGAAGCATGGTTCTGAGCACAGAATCTAGGCTGTAATAGTGCTTTTAAGGAGCTGGAACACTTGCTCATAGGCAAATGCAGGGAAAAAGAAAGGTTAGTTTTGTTTATCAGTCACACAACCAAGTGAAAGAATAAGCATTTCTTTGAAAACATAAATTATATGAAATGCTACCTTCTTCTCAGAGAATACTATAGACTGTATTAGATAAAATTATTTTTTCACAAACTTCCTACAATCTTTTTATTAATTGACACTGAGGGAATGTAGCACCTTTCATTCCAAGAATTGGAGGTGCTTTACAAACATTAACATTTAAAAAACAATGACATTTAAAAATTGGGATTCTTGCAGTTAAATCTCAACTCTGTATACAATTTTCTGGAAGCTGACAAGAAATGATTCTACTTCTGCCAATGGCAGGCTTTCACAGTACAGGCATTTTCCCAACACCTGGAGCTGGGTTTACAGAGCAAACACATACAGATCTTAAATGCAACAAACATTTTGAACCTTCTTTCAAAAGCAAAACTCTGCTTATGATGTCAAAATCTTCTGACAGTTCTAGACATCCAGATGGAACAGGAGCTGATACAGGTTGCATATTAGATGTAGTCTTGATCGAGGCTTTTTAAGATCATGCCTAAGTGAACATATTTAAAGAAGTGAGATTCTTCAAGGAGAAGCAATGATCTATGGAAAGCTAGCCAAAAGTCTATCAGCCAAATGAAGAAAGGGAGGAAATGGCAATTCAAAGTAGATCATTCTCACTAGAGTCTAGGACACTTTATTAGAAACCAAGTATATCACAGGCAAATAAAAATAGTTCTTAGCCCCATTGATACAACATAGGGGAGTTTACATTCAGCCTAGATATAGGGAGTAGCAGATTCCCTCGCCTACGGATCTCTGGCTTGCAAGTATCTCCCACCACATGATTACTCTGTATAGTACATAGCCCTTGTTTGGTAGAGGGATTCAAAGATTCTTTTTTAGGCTTGCAAGGTCCAATACATTCACACTCTTTTTCCTTCACAAGTCTAATAGTAAAAACTACTTTTTCCAAGCCTCAAAGTCATTATTCAGTTGAAGAAAAGTCAGGCAAAACAGTTAAGGGATGGACAGAATATTATTGGCACATGCCCAGGTAGTGACAAACAAAAGCAGTACACCATGACTTGAAAATAAGTCACATTAAAGGAAAATGAAAACGACCACATCAACCTAAGCTAAGGAGTGTGAAGTAGAGAGGGGACTGAGAGTTACCAATTTTACTGGTACAACTTGAAAGTAATGCAGGGCAAGCACTTAAATACAATTTATGGTAACACAAACAAGAAAATACTGCAGAGAGCTGTTCAAAAACCACACTAAGTTGTCTGTCTGCATCATTAATTCCAGTGTTTCACAACTAATAAAATACATAGCTACATATTCCTGTGAGATAAAAATACCTTTCCACCTGAATTACACTGGGGTTAGGACAGTAACACAAAGCTACTGACCCACCATTAGTTCAAGTGTGTGCAGCAAATGTCTCAGTCACTTCTTTCATAGAGCTACACAATTAAAAACTGTACAAGGAGCTGGGTGGTTGGGGACAAATAAAATCAAAACAATATTGTGCTCATTCAGTAAAAGAAACCCTGATGAAAGATTATTTGCCAAAAAGCTTAGACTATTAAGATTTTTATTGCATTTTTAGGTAACCTGGAAGTTCTTATCCTGAAGGGGAAAAGTCGTTCCTTAAAACTACCTGACCAGATGCTAAAGTGCTTTATCAATTGCTTCACAACGATCTCCTGGGATGACAAAAATTAATTATCACCGTAAAGGGATACCAACAATTTCACAAGATGGTACACCCCCAAATCATCTATGACAACAGTCATAAGAGGCAATGATATATTTGTCCTTATTAAGTGGACAATTACATATCAAGAACTGATTATCACAACCCGTTAGATAGTCAAATTACACATACAAAGCTGAAAAAATTGTATAACAGACCTTCACAAGAGAACGGTCTGTTTTTTTTCCCCACACTTTAAATAATCTGTTTCAGATTACAGTTCACAAACACAAGGGTTCTGATTTTTCAGCCTTTAAAGTTGCAGTTAAAAACTGAATAGTTTGTAAAAGTTAAGGTCAAGGGTTACAGTGAGAGAATGCTTGTTATTGAAAAGTACATGTTTACTTGATGATACTCATGACAGTGTAAACTGGATTGAGCATTCTACTCAACTGGTATCAAATCAACATCAGCACTACAAGTATTAAATGTTTTTCTCCTACTGTAGAGGATAGAAATCAAAACATTAATATGGCAGTTATGTTCTTTAGGCACAATTTAGTGATATTTTAAAAAAATAAATATTGAATTTCAATCAAAATTTTAGACTCAATAACCAAATGGTCAAAAACTCTTAGGAAAACAAGAAAAAAAAAAAAAGAAGAAGAAAGGAAAAGAAAAAGAAAGAAAGGAAAAGTAACTTTCAGCTAACAATGTAAGTTGTTTAAAATTTCTAACACTTAACCTATCTGTGTTTTAAGATTACTTTATTAAAAAATACAAGAAATCTGAAAAAAGATCAGTACAATTATCTTAATGTACAAAGTCATAAGCTGTAGCAGTTTTTAACTAAAATTTAAAAACACAACAAGGAGGGCAGCCCTTTAGACCAATTTATTTTATACCCTTTTAAAACATCAAATCATCATCCAACAAAGGACAGTGAAGTTTACAGCTGGGACAAGGGTACATGACTCAGGCATCTGCAGTCCATCCTGCCCACTGGACAACTTTGCTGCTGAAATTTCTTAAACCCTACCAAACAAAAACAGAATGCTGGCTGATACAAATGAGGTGGATTTCCATGTAATTGTCAATTGGCTTTTTAAAAGAGGAAATGCTTCCTGTTTCCCCAGAACAGCAAATAAGCAAGAGCTACATGCAGCAATGTGAATATTAAGACATTTCTTGAGTCTTCTCAAACAAGTCCAAGGTGGGATGGGATGAATGACGAAACTGATAGAAAAACACTGCTATTGACATCATAACAAACAATAAATTTAGATAATTTAAAGTTAAAAAAAAAAAGGCAAGAGGCAGCATTTCAGCAGCAAAGTGCTCAATAAAAAGTATATTGTAGAGGGTACAAGAAAGTTGGGGTATAAGAGGGCAAAAAGTGGGCCACTGGGATGGCAATGGCCTCAGAGGAAATACGGCGTCGTGGTTCTGGGAGGAATAACACGTTCTGAATCTGGAACTGCCCGGAATAACTTTGGTTCTCTTGTATTGACATCTTTGAAGACCATGATGGAAGCGATGTTTCCACAGCGATAGCAGTAGTTAGGAGCAGACCACACTGTAACCAGCTTCTCATCAAACATAAACTTATAGCCTTCATGCACAAGCTGATGTGCTCTGCAGATGAGTTTTAAGTTGTTGATATGAACAAACTGCAATTTAGAAAGGCTTTGTGAGTATTCCATTCAACAGCTTAATAACCATTCCAAGCAGCAAATATCACTATTGAAGTTATCATGATTCTAAATCCCACTCTATAATCACCCCCAAAATTTCCAGTAACACTTTGGCCCAAGTCTATTCTGAAGTACATGGCCCATAATTTCAAGTTTCCAAGCCAGGTATAGTAATTTGCACCTGTATTCTCAGTTACTTGGAAGGCTGGGTAGGAGGATCACTTGAGTCCACAAGTTTGAGACCAATCTCTGCAACACATAGACAGCATATCTTTAAAATAGTAATAGTAATAGTAACAATAGATGGCTAGGTTGGTAGAGGTGCTTGTCAACAGGCCTGATGACCAAAATTCGATCCCAGAACCTACATAGTAGGAAGAACTGACTTCTACAAGTTGTCCTATGACCTCTTCATATCCTTCCAACATATATATATGAAAAATAAACAAACAAGCAAGCAAGCAAGCAAATAAACATTACAGAAAATGTCAGGAGAATCGAGAGTTTGAGGTCAGCCTGGGCCACCTAGTAATAACTGTATCAAGGGGAAAAAAAGTTTCTAGAGGGGAAAAAAAAATTACATAATTACCACCAGATACAAAACAAAGGATTTCTATTTAATGATATAATAATAACATTACTATCAGCCTTATTATGTGAGGATTTAGTATATGCCACAAAGAGATTCTTCTTTGTAACCTGAAAAGGAATGGGTTCAGACTGGGTAAAGTCTTTCCGTGAGGATAAACCAATGGTCCTAGCACCCACTTCCATGACTCCATTATGTTGGAAAACATCTCAACAGAACATCATCCCTGTGTGAGTGAATGTTATTTGCCCACATATTTGTTCATGGATGTTTTGATGTATCCATTATTTTGTATATGTATAGAGCAAGTAGGTACATAATTTGATAAAGCTGAAGTCATAAAACAGCAGCAGCAGATGTCAGAATTTCTGGATGTATCTTATTTGTAAATTATTTGCCCTAAAGATTTATAGCAAATAGTTTCTGAATTTTAAAATTGTTGTATTCATGCAGCCAGCACTGTAGATTATCAGAGATCATAGACTATAATTATGTTTTATAAATTATAAGCAAGAAGTTATTTTTATATTATTACTGTCTAATTGTTCATCCTAATGGTTCTTGTTTTCATCTAGTCATGGAGACTCAGTAAGTGCCATGGAACAATATTGAATTCTCTTAGCACATGTATGTTACTTTACATTTTGAATTCAGGCTGGAGAGATGGTTTAGTGGTTAAGAGCACTGGCTGCTTTCCCACCGGATAGGAGTTTCCCAACCACCACATAGCAGTTCACAACCACCTGTAACTCCAGTCCCAGGGGATCTAACACTTTCTTCTGGCCTCTGCAGGCACTTCATGCACATGGTACACACACACAGAATAAAATATAAAGGTTATGCCATACAGAGTAGTGTAGCACACCTTTAATCCCAGCACTGGGAAGGCAGAGACAGGTGAGTTCAAGGCCAGCCTTGTCTACATAGTGAGTTCCAGGACAATTAAGCGTTATATAGACCCTGTCTCAAAACAAACAAACAAACAAACAAAATAAAACAAAACAAAAAACAAAACAAACCAGTTAAAAATTTCATTTAAACAAAAAGTAAAGCTGGGCAGTGGTAGCATATGCCTTTAATCCCAGCACTTGGGAGGCAGAGCCAGGTGAATCTCTGTGAGTTTGAGGCCAGCCTGGTCTACAGAGCAAGATCCAGGACAAGCACCAAAACTACACTGAGAAACCCTGTCTCAAAAACCCAAAAAGTAAGTAAAATAAAATGTGAAATCAACTGGGATTAGAAGACTGTCAAAATATATGAATGTTTCAGGGTAAGTATCTGCCATTAAAAAACCGAACAAACAGCCGGGCGGTGGTGGTGGTGGTGGTGGTGGTGATGGTGGTGGTGTGGTGCACGCCTTTAATCCCACCCAGCACTCGGGAGGCAGAGGCAGGCAGATCTCTGTGAGTTCGAGGCCAGCCTGGGCTACCAAGTGAGTTCCAGGAAAGGCGTAAAGCTACACAGAGAAACCCTGTCTAGAAAAAACAAAAAACAAACAAACAAAAAAACAAAAACACCAAACAAACAAAAAATTGCCTATTTTGCTCTGGCGATCCTGTTACTTAACTATTATTTTAATAATATCAGCAGATAATGCTGGAATAGGTGTTTTCACTATAAAGTCTCAATGAACCATTCAGGAAGCATAATTCAATCAACTACAGTAGAAATCTGATATACATAGCAACAAAAATTTTAGTAAATTAGGCTGTAAGTTTAATATCTGAGATCATCAAAAATGCTAGCTTTACCTCATTGGTGACTTTTGCTCCAAAAAGCCAACCTGCTCCTCTGGGACTGATTGCCCAAGTGTCTACATCTTCAGGATCTGACCACACCAGGTCACAAAATGCTCCTTTGTGAGGAATTTCCTGATTTCGTTCAATGGTTCGAATTTGATCCAGTGTTTTGATATCAGGAGATAAGCCGCCATGAACACACAAAATTTGTTCATCTATTAACTAGCAAAAAAGAGTAACAAAGGATAATAATAAACTCAGTCATGTCTAAATTCAACAATAAATACTAAAACTAAATAAATGGCTACAACTAATAAAAATATGTAAGTAATGTTATTGGCAAGAAAAATACTTGAGGTTCTACTAAGGAGATTCATACAAACTTACAGCTGCTACTGTGAGCATGTCAAAAACTTTGGTACAATATCTCCAGGCATTAGCATTTCCATATTTGGTTTGGCACTCATCTAAAGAAAACAAAAATGTTCTCATTAATGAAATAATATATCAAATGCTAGAGTGACCTTTGTTACAAAAGAAATTCACCTTAATCTAGAAAATTATGGTGCATATTTATCCCTAACAGAATTTTCATAAAGAACCAAAAGAAGTCTACTGTCTAACAATACACATATTCTAAGGAAGACTGGGATATAGCTCAGTGGCAGGTGTTGTGGAATATTCCTTTACACTGTGTGAAGATGTGTCACTGTGATTAGCTTAATAAAAAGCTAAACCGGCCAAAAGCTAGGCAAGAGGTATAGCAGGGACTTCTGGATAGAGAGAGCACTGGGAAGAAGAAAGGCGGAGTTGCCAGCCACATGGAGAGGAAGCAAGATGGGCAATACAGAGTAAAGGTAACTGAGCCCATGTAAAAAAACATACAATTAAAAATACGAGTTAATTTAAATTATAAGAGCTAGTTAGAAAAAAGCCCAAGCTATGGCCAAGCTTTCATAATTAATAATAAGACTCCATGTCAATTTTTGTGAGCTGGTGACCCAAAGAAAAATCCATCTACAGGCAACATGCTTACCTTGCATGTGTAAAGCCCAAGCTCAATCCACAGTACGTATATACATACATACAAATGAGATGGGACTGGAGAGATGTATCAGTAGTTAAGAGCACTTGATGCTTAGTTCTCAGCAGCCACATGGCAGCTCACAATTATCTGTTACTCCAGTCAGTGGATCTTACACTCTCTTCTAGCCTCTGCAGGCACCAGGCACAAATGTAGTACATATATAACATTCAAGCAAAAACACTCACATACATAAAATAAAAGCAAATCTTTAAAAACCATAATCCTTTTCATTCCAGGAATGATCCTAAAATGAAGTTGGAAATATTAACTAAAATGTTATGTAGCAGGAAATTATTGGTGCCATATAAGGCAAATCAAATGCTTTGGTCAGTTATGTTAATGACAAGTAATTCTATAAAGTAGTGCATTTCATTAATATAGGAAGATAATCAAATCAAATAAAGGACCCATAATTATAGGAGCATGAATAATTCCTATCCAATATTCTCGGGCAAAGTTTTTTTTAAAAATGAGATCTGAAAACTGCAACTAAATGCTGACACCCAGTCAAATTCTAACAGGTAGAAATAATTAGACTCAGAATATTACAATGGCCAGGGAAATGGCTCACCAGTTAAAGGCACTGCTTTTAAGCCTGATGATCTGATTTTGATCCCACATGGTACAAAGAAAGAACTAACTCCTCTGACCTCCACAGACATGCACATACATTCTCAGGGATCCCACTTCCTCTGCCTCCTGAGTGCTGGGATTAAAGGCATGAGCCACCACAGCGCAGCTTCATACATTCTCACAGACATTCATGAGAGAACATGAGCATATGTGCATACACATACACAAACAAATTAATTAAAATAAATGTAATTAAAAAATTCAAGTCCCCAATGTATGTTTATCAGTGTGACTTAAGCAACCAATAAAATTAATAGCTACCTAAGGCTTTAAATCACTGTAAATGCCATGGTAAATAAAATTATCCTTTTCCTAAGTAGCTACTAATCTTGCTAAATAAAACTATAAGAACTACTAAGTGAACACATTTCTGGGAAAGAGAAAATTTAACACCTAATTCTGTACTGTTATCATTTCTTCAGTCAAAGCATACTGAGCAAAAGGTAGGTCCTACATCCTTCCCCCTTTTTTGTTCCTTTGCCCTACATTGAAGAATGTGGTATAATTACACATGCAAACCACTTATCTCTTAGACACATATTTTTGAGTATCCATAATCTAAAAGTCTAAAATTTACCATGCTACAAAAAACCTAAACTTTCTAAGCATCAAGATGATAGCATACATGACAAATTCTATAAAAGACCTCAATCAAAATGGAAACACATTAAAAATAAATATTGAGGGGCTGAAAAACAAATGGGAGGTTGGAGTGATGGCTCAGTGGTTAAGAGCTGTGGTAGTTTGAAGGTAATTGCCTCCCTAAGCTCATAGGGTGTGGCATTATTAGGAGGTGTGGTTTTGTTGGAGGAAGTGCGTCACTGTGGAGGCAGGCTTTGAGATCTCATATATGCTCAAGCCACGCTCAGTCTCAGTTCACTTCCTGTTGTCTGTGAGTCATGATGTAGGACTCTCCTTCTCCAGCACCATGTCTGCCTGCTTGTCACCATGTCACATCATGATAACAATGGACTAAAAACCTCTGAAAACGTAAGCCACTCCAATTAAAAATTTTTCTTTATAAGAGTTGCTGTGGTCATGGTGTCTCTTCACAGCAACAGAAACCCTAAGAGGAGCATTTAATGGTTCTGCAGAGGACCTGGATTCAGATCCCAGCACCCACATTGTGCATAGACATACATGCAAACAAACATTCATACTCAAAAGGTAAAAATGAAAAAGTCTTAAAAATAGAATAAGTAGCCGGGCAGTGGTGGTGCACATGCCTTTAATCCCAGCACTCGGGAGGCACAAGCAGGCAGATCTCTGTGAGTTCCAGGATAGCCAGGACTGTTTCACAGAGAAATCCTGTCTAGAAAAACAAAAAACAAAGAACAAACAAAAAATGAAAGCCAGATGTGGTGACATATGCTTCCAATTTCTGTACTTGGGAGGAACAGGCAGGTAGATTGTGAGGTGGTTGACATAGGAAGTTCTAGGTCAGTCAGGGATGCATAGTGAGTATGAAAAAGAAATTTTAAAATAATTATAAATAAAATAAAGATTAGGATGGCAATCTCAGGCTCAAGCCTGAGTTCAATTCTCAGAATCCACATGGTTGAAGAAAAGAACCAACTCCTATAAATTGTTGTCTGACCTCCACACACGGCCATGGTGCTCACACACATTTTAAAAGTTTATTTCCATATTTCTTTAAAAAATAAGCTGGATGTGGTGGCACATGCTTTTAATCTCAGTACTTAGGAGACACAGGTAAGTGAGTTCAAGGCCATCTGAGTATACATAGTGTTCCAGGACAGTCAGAGGTAGGTAAAGAGACCTTGACTCAAACAAACAAACAAACAAACAAATTGTGACAGACATGGGGAAACAAATCTTTAATCCCAGAACTTGGGAGGCGAAGGCAGGAGATTACAGAATGAGACCCTGTCTATAAATAGATAAGCAAATAAATAAATGTTCAGCCAGCAATTGAGAGACTGATTCAGGAATTACTGAATTTTGAGGCTAACTTGGGACACATAGTGAATTCTAGGCCAATCCGAGCTACATAATGAGATCCTGTCTCAAATAATCAAACAAATGCCTCAGATATGCCTTATCTGAAATATTTTATACCATTTGAGTGCTCAGGCCTCTAACCTAAACATTTAGGAGGTAAGGCTTGCAGAAAGGCTGTCACACAAGTCCAAGGCCAGTCTGTGCCACAAAGCAAACTCCAGTCCCTCCAGATCTATATAGCAAAATCTTGTCTCAAAATTCCAGAAATAAAAAAGAAAAAAAGAAAGAAAGAGAGAAAGGAAGGAAGGAAGAAAGAAAGAAATGTTTGTGTTCCATAATGTTTTAGATTTCTGAGTTAGAGTGCAGCTTAGTGGCAAAGTGCTTACCTTACCTTAGTGGGCATGTACATGGCACATTAAAAACCAAAGTATCACAAATCTAAAACTTTTGAGTGTTATGGTGGTGCTCAAAATTTCAGACTTTACAGATGATGATTTGGGGTTGTATAGTTTGAGATTATGGATACTCAATCTGTATTTTACAAAATTACTTCCAGACTACATATATTACACACATAATACATAAAATTGTAATATTTTATGTAATATAATAAAATTATATATAACACATATATAAATAAAACATAACTGCGATTAGATTTGTGTCTTATCCTCAAGAAATCTCATGTTTTTCCAAATATTTAAAAAAAAAAAAATCCAAAATCTAAACTACTTCTAGACCCAAGTATTTTGGATAAGGGACACTAGATTGATATATCATCCTGGCATCTTGTTCTACAACTATTTTATACTGTGCAATAAATACTCTATGATGTCTAGATTTATGTGTGTCTACATGTGGGTTATACATGTGAGTTCAGGTATTACTGGGAGTCCAGACGCATTGGATCCTCTGGAGCTGGAATTACAGATAGTTATGAGTTGCCTGAATGGGTACTGGGAATTGAACTCCAATCTACAGCAAAGGATCTTAACTGCTGAGCTATTTCTCCAACCCCAATTTAAAAAAAAAAAAAATTTTTAAATGTAGATTATTTGTCAGATGGTGGTGGCACATGCCTTTAATTTCAGCACTCACTGGATGGCAGAGGCAGGCAGATCTTAATAAAATTACCAAACAAAGCATGTCTCAGAATTTATATTAATTAGTCTTGCTTCACTGAGTTAACATCACAGTATGCTACCCAAAATACTGATTATCCTGCAAAAGAAAAAAACATTCAGTTGGGTACGGTGACACATGCTTGTAATCCCAGCATTCTATAGGCTGAGGCAGGGAGATGGAAGCACATTTAAGATAAGACTGGTCTACAGAGTTCAGACCAGAACCATATAGCAAGATGATGATGATGATGATGATGATGAAGACAACAAAAAAAACCAACCCCCCCCAAAACCTACTAAATGTCCAACGAGAAACAGACTGATTAATATGGTACATCTATACATTGTAATTTGATATAGCTATAGAACAACAAGGAACTATTATAGGTAGTGGTAGATGCCTAGAATCCCAGCACTCAGGACACTGCCACAGGAGGATCATGTGATCAAGGCCAGCCAGGATGACAATGAGCTCTAGGCCACTTTGGGCTTCTATGGAGACATCCTGTCAAAAACAAAGTAAGACCAACCAAAAGACCGAGCACACAACACAGCATTAAGGAAGGTCTGGGGATATAGCTCAGTAGTAGAGTACTTGCCTATCATGCATAGGTTCTGGATTTCATTTCCAGCACTGACCAAAATAGAGTGGAGGAAAGAGGGAATGGGGGACAGAAGGAGGGGGAATGCATGCACAGATAAAACTCCAGTCTTGAATGTGCATAACATCCACCTTCAGTAGATTCCTATGCCAACAGAATTTGATTATGAACTTTGAAGTGAGACCCAGCAATCTACATTAAATTTTTTTTTATTTCTTTCGGTTTTTAAACCATGTTGACCTCAAACTCACAGAGATCTGCCTGCCTCTGCCTCCCAGTGCTGGAATTAAAGGCATGTGCCACCACCATCTGGCAAATAATCTACATTTAAAAAATTTTTTTTTTTTTTTTTTTTTTTTTAAATTGGGGTTGGAGAAATAGCTCAGCAGTTAAGATCCTTTACTAAAGATTGGAGTTCAATTCCCAGGCAACTCATAGCTGTCTGTAACTCCAGCTCCAGAGGATCCAATGCCTCTGGACTCCCAGTAACACCTGAACTCACATGTATAATCCACATGCAGACACATACGAATCTAGACATAATTAAAAATAATAAACTTTTAAAAATTTTATTATCTTTATTCATTCTGTGTGTGTATTGGGAGTTATGCTGCAGCAGCACCTGTGTGTGGAGGTCAGAGAATAACGTTCAGGAGGAGTAGGTTCTCTTTGTCCACCATGTGGGCCCTGGTAAACAAACTCTAGCTATTAGGCTTTAGCAAGTGCCTTTACCCATTGGGCCGTCTCACAGGCCCACAATCTGCATTTTAAACAAGCACTCAAAGTGATTCCAAAGTGGGAAATTTAAGATTACATTTTTTTTTTCACACAGATTTGGAAAGATAAAGACTAAAGCCTACTAAAGTAGTAATAGTCAGTCTTCCACTATATGCAAGATTTTCAGCCGACTGGGAGAAATGTGGAGTAAAGTAGAAAAAAACCAAACAACAAAAACAAAGTACATATACAACTCTCCCCCCAAAAGTAAAACACTACTCAGAATCAGAGAAAAGAAGGTCTTACCATAAAATCCATACACCTGTGTTATCTGTCTACTCTCATGATTTCCTCTTAAAAGTGTAATACGATCAGGCCATTTAGCCTTTAATGCAAGAAGATAAGTGAAGGTCTCCAAACTATAGTAACCTCTGTCTACAAAATCACCCTGTAAAGTAAAAGTTTACAGTTACAAACCATACAATAGCTGTAATAGCCCAAAGAATAATAATAAGGAGCCGTACATTGTTTTAAAGAAATAATTTCTTAAAACTTATTTAGAAACAGGATCTGTTTCTCTACAAGCATGAGGGGCTTCAAATCCCTATTACCTATGTAAAAAGATGGCTGCACACACTTATAACCCAAGCACTGAGGGACTGAGACAGGGGAAGCCTTGGTGAAACCTACTGAAATCCAGAGTATTTCTGGTTCAATGAGAGACTCTGTTCTCAAGGCAATAAAGTGGAGAGCAAGCCTGGTCCTCCTAGCAAGCTTCAGGTCAGCCAAGATAACACAGTGAGACCCCCTCATAAAAAAGAAAAGAAAAAAAATCAAAAAAAAAAAAAAACCCCACAACTCTACATGTATGAAATACTATTTACCCTTCCAATTAATGTCTGACTTGGGCTAATATTATACCAATATTCAGAAAATAGCTTTAAAAAATAGTAATACAGGGCTGGAGAGGTGACTCTATGGTTAAGAGCACTGAATGTTTTCCCAGAGGACCCAAGTTCTATTAATAACCATCTGTAACTCCAGTTCCAGGGTATATGACACCCTCTTCTGGCCTCCATGAGCATCAAGCATGCACATGGCATATAGACATAAATGAAAGCAAAATACCCACACATAAATAATAATAAACTTAAAAAAATTTAAAATACTACTAATAATTAGGAAGGTGACAGAGAACTTTGCAATGGCACTTGTTCTTGTAGAGGGCCTGGGTTTAATTGTTCCATAGGATCCAATGACCTCTTCTGACCTCCCTAGGCCGAAGGCACACATGTGGTGCAGACACACACTCAAACAAAACACTCATACACATAAAATAAGATAAATAAATTGTCAAAATTTTTCTAATCAATGGGCTGGGAAGATAGCTTAGTGGGTAAAGTACTTACTTGCCTTCTAGGTATAAGCCTCTACCTAAATTCAGTCCCCAGAACCCACATAGAAACAGCAAGGCATGGTGCCATGTGCTGGTAATAATCTAGTACTGGGGAGGCAGAGACAAGTAGAACCTTGGAACTTTCGGAGAGCCAGCCTAGCCTACTTAGGGAGTTCCAGGGTAATGAGAGGCATTGTCCCAAGAACAGGGGGATGGCACCTAAGGAACAACAGCCAAGGTTGTCCAATCCGCGTGCGACACACACACACACACACACACACACACACACACACACACACACACACACACAGGATTCAGAAAAGTTCAACATTATATTAAAAAACCAAAGTAAAAAAAAAAAAAGTCCACCACAATAGCAAGTGTGTATTAGGGAAAAGTATGAAATACCAAACTATACCTGCATGTATTCATCCATCCACAGACTAAACCAGAGGTTCAATGTGGTCCTCCTGCCATTACTGGCAGTCACAACCCAGTACTATTTGTACAGTAAGTTTACAAACATAGTAATTGTACATAAGTAGAAGACATGACAAAATATAGAAAAGTACAGACTCACCTTTTCTCACATTAAATAGCAGTTATTATAGGATCTGTATCTAATAAGCCAGATTTTAAATAAACACTAGGCATTACTAGTGTTTACATACCATAAATATGTAGTTCGTGTCAGGAACCTGACCTCCAGTTCTGAACAGTTCACAAAGATCATAGAACTGTAAAAGAAAAGCAATATATGCTGATCACAAACTTCTGTGAATGAGTTAAGAAAAACTGAGAATGAGATATATAAAGAAACAGTTAAAAAGACTTCAAATATTTACATTTATAAGAAGAAATAAAGTATAAGCAAAACTGCCAAGATTTAATTTCCAAACCAGAAAAGCTCTGGGAGATCTCCAAAAATTTCAGTTCATGTTACAATAACAACAAATTGGTAAAAGTTGAAGACATGCCTCAGAGGTTAAAAACACTGGCTGCTTTTCCAGAGAACTTAGTCTGATTCCAGCACAACATGGTGGCTCACAATCATTTGTAACACCAGTCCCAGGTGTTATGTGATATTTTGTTTGTGTTCTGACAAATAAATTTTGCCTGAAGATCAGAGGGTGGCGCTAGCCACTGAACTATAGAGGCTAGGCAGTGGTGGCACACATCTTTAATCCCAGCACTTGGGAGGAGGAAGCAGGAAGATCAGGAGTTCAAGGCTACCCTGGGCTTCACGAGATTGATCCAGTCTAAAAGAGAAACAGAGCCAGGTGGTGATGGTGTATGTCTTTGATCCCAGCACCAGGGAGGTGGAGACAGGAATATACAATGGGTGGAGACAGGATCTTGGCTCATTCAGTCTGAGGATTCGTAGAGATAAGAAGTGGCTGCTGCTCTGCTTCTTTGATCTTTCAGCTTTCACCCTTGATATCTGATTCTGGGTTTTTATTGTTAAGACTAATTAGGATTCACAGTTTACCAAAGGGATCTGACACTCTTCTGGCCTCTGTGCACATGTAAGTGCATAGACACACAGACATACATGCTGGTAAAACAGCCATACACATATATAAAAACAAAGGAAAAAATTATATATGTAACATATTAGAAATTAAAACAAGTTTTTTAACATTTAAATTTTAGATCATTAAATAGTAACATAAATCTATTGATAAAAATAAACCATATTTAAAAAAAATAAAACTAAGTGAATTAAGAGAATAAGCATGGCTATACATTTTGGCAATTTTTTACACATTTACCTTACTAAAAGATATCTAGAAGCCCATAATCTTTCTCTGTACTACTGGGATACACTGATTAAACTATACAATGTCAGTTTCATACAAATATATACAAAACAGATTAATGGTTTGGGGATGGTTTTATTTTTTTGTTTTGGCTTTTGTCTTTTGAGAAAAGTTCTCACTATGGGGCCTAGACTAGCCTTGAATTTGCAATTCCTGCCTCTGTTTCCCAAGGGCTGGGAGAAGTGTATTCTCACACTACTGTGCATACTCTTTTTTTTTTTTTTTTTGGTTTTTCGAGACAGGGTTTCTCTGTGTAGCTTTGCGCCTTTTCCTGGAACTCACTGGGTAGCCCAGGCTGTCCTCGAACTCACAGAGATCCGCCTGCCTCTGCCTCCCGAGTGCTGGGATTAAAGGCGTGCACCACCACTGCCCGGCACATACTCTACTTTTAATATTATGCCCAAATCGAGCAAGTGGCAGTTTAAAAATAAAAAATAATTTACAATATAAAATATAAAACCGTATCTGAGTGAATCTAACATCATACCACAATATGGTCAGACTACTGCTATCTGCTTTGAGTAAATGATATGGTCATTAGGAATATGAAATGATACTTCTTTTTATGTCATAAAAATTTGTAAATATCATCACTAATCAGAAAAGTCTTTAAAAGCAACAGAAATGTTGAGGCATGGTGGTACACTTTTTTAATCCCAGCACTTGGGAGGCAAAGGCAGGTGGAGTTTAAGCCAGCTTGGTTTACATAGCAAGTTCCAGGCCAGCTGGAGTTTACGTAGTAGGACCCTACCTCAAAAAAAAAAGAAAAAAAAAAAAAAGAAAAAAGAAAAAAGTTTGGTTCATAGTTAAACTGAACTTTCCCAAATCCAAATTTTCCATTAGTAAACTCAAATATTGTCACTGGCAACAAAAATATCAACTATATCCTTTGAAATAAGTATCTTACTTTCTTAATCTTTGCAAATATCCAAGCTTAAGTAACGACAATTTGTCACTTTTCTCTCAAGTAAAAAGTAGTATTGGATTTTTTTTTTCCAAGACAAGGTTTTCTTGTATAGCCATGGCCGTCCTCTATAGACCACGCTACTGTCCTCAAACTCACAATAGAGCTACTCACCTCTGCCTCTCCAGTGCTAGGATTAAAGGCACACTCCATCACACATTTTAGACACACACACACACACACACACACACACACACACACACACACACACACACACACACACACCACTGCTTTTACTACTTGTAAGGTCTGTAGCCCATACTTAGAGAATCTGTGTGCAAATTGAAGTGGCTTTTTAAGTAGCAAATATTTAGCCAAAGTCAAGTTGTGTTGAATCCTGAAGTCTATAATCTCTTCCCTAGGTCATAATGTCAATGCTTCTCATCATGTTATTGCCAGTATGTTCATTTAGACTCAACTTGGTCCTGAAATTAAAGAACTCAATTCTCATAAAAAGTCCCTGGTCAGCCGGGCGTGGTGGCACACACCTTTAATCCCAGGCAGAGGCAGAGGGATCTCTGTAAATTCAAGGCCAACCTGGTCTACAGAGTTCCAGGATGGAGTCCAAAACTACACAGATAAACCCTGTCTTGAAAAACCAAAAAAAAAAAAAAAAAAAAAAAAAAGAGGCCTTGGCCTTGGTCACAAGGTACAGTGGTACATACCTGTTATCCCACCACTAGTAAGGCTGAGGCAGAAGGATCCCAAGTTTCAGGCCAGACCTGTGTCTCAAAAAACCATAAGAGAGGCTGGAGAGAGGCAGTTAAGAGCATTAGATGGTCTTTCAGAAGACCTGGATTCAGTTTCCAGCACCCACACTACAGCTAACAACTAACTATAACTCCAGTTCCAAGGAATCCAACACCCTCTTTCAGCCTCCATAGGCATGAGGCATGCAGAAAATACCCATACATAAAATATAAATCTAATAAAAAAAATAAAAATAGAAGAAGCTCATACTTATGATCTCTAGTACTTAGGCAGCTAAGGCAGGAGAACCAACAAAAATTCAAGGCCAGCCTAGGTTATAAAATAAAACAAAAATAAAAGGCCTTGATAATACAATTTATCTTTCAATTTTAATATAAACCTGGGAAAAAGATTACTTGATTTATTTAACATTTTAGACACATGCTGCTGGGTGTGGTGGCACACAACTTTAATCCCACCACTCAGAGGCAGGCAGCTCTCTCTGAGTTGGATAACAGCCTGGCCTACATAGTGAGTTGCAGGCCAACCAGAGCTATATACTAATACCTTGTCTCAAAAACCAAAAAAATAGAAAAAAAATACACATGTGCTAAGGTACTGATTAAATTAACATTCTTTGTGCAACAAAATGTGAATGTTAATTACATTGGGGGGGAAATTACAAGGAAACTTAAGAAATCCATTCTCTAAAGTTTACTCTACAGAATGCTAACAGATCAAAGATGATATCATGAGGCTTCTATTTAGGAGCTGGCATTACAGATGTCCGGCTTATTATAACCTCATCATCCAGAAAACTGCTTGAAAAAGCAAAAAGGAAATAGCTTTGTTAAGTAGCCCAAATGGCTTTTATTTACGAAGCAGCCTCTACTCATGGCCAATTGAGATACATTTCTGCTCCTATATACCATCACATCAGGGAGGGAACTTGCAGTCAGTCAGCTGTGTGATAGATTATTCACAGCATATTCCAGGTCCTACAGTCCCAACTACACTGTATGTACACAGCAGGCTATGCACAAGTTTTTCAGCTTTTAGTTCCCAGTGACAAAGTCCTTCAAAGTCAGGTAAAGTTAACACAGAGATGGAACACTAACAGTAGGGTCTATCTAATGTTAAGGTGTACCCTCTAGTCAGTGCTTTGGAATTCCTATAAACAAACAAAAAGCCAGCAGGCAGGGGCTGGAGAAATGGCTTAGTAGTTAAGAGCACGAACTGCTCCTCCTGAGGACCAGCATTTAATTACTGGCACCCATATTAGGTAGCTCACTGTTAGGATTCTGCCACTCCAGCTATATGACTGCACATACGCAGTTCAGTAGCTGAGTAAGGGGTCTTTTGTCTTACATCATCAGTGTGCTGCATGATTGTGCAAATGTCACACAATCAGCGCATGCATGGTGTAGCTCTGTAAGCCCACCTGCGCATGTGCAGGGGAATCCTTAAAAAGCCGGACACAGACTCCTCCCTTCTCTTAGGCTCTCCCCCCCCCCCCAATTTCTCCTGCATGTGTCTCTGCCCCAGGTCTGGCCAGGCTCTCTTCTGTCTCCCCCTTCCTCCTAATAATGCTCTGATACTGGGTTTTGTCATGCCTCTGACCTTTCCTAGCACACTAACAGTGCCACTTATTTAAAACCAATATTGGTGCTGTGACAGAGCAGGCTCTCCTATGGTGGTATTTTATTTGTACTGAAATGTGATTTCCATTGTATGTTAATAAATAAAGTTGCCCGGGGGTCAGAGCTATTAGAGCCATAGCAAGAGTGTGGTGGTGTTGGCGCACGCCTTTAATCCCAGCACTTGGTAGAAGAGCTAGGTAGATCTCTGTGTGTTCAGGGATACAGCCAGCATTGGAGACATATGCCTTTAAGACCTGGAGGGCAGTACTTACAGGCAGTGACGAGGCAGTCATGTGTTTGGGTTTACAACCAATGAGAAGGCAAGAACAGAAAGACTATTTAAAGACAGACACACAGGAAGTAGCTCTCTTTCGGGAAACTAGGAGCACTACACGAGGTAAGATTTTAGCTCTGAGCTCTGACCTCTAGGCTTTCTCTTTTACATTGGTTCTGTGTTTCTTATTTTAATAAGACGGTTGATTACATCTACATCTGGCGCCCAACCTGGGGCTCGAACCCACGACCCTGAGTTAATAAGAGTCTCATGCTCTACCGACTGATTTTTTGGGAGAAATTAACAGCAAATATACCAAAAGCAATAGAATTGATCTTATAAAGAGAGCTGATTGGATCTTGCCTCGAATTGTACGGCAAAACCCATATCTGGAGTTCGTACATTTTATACTGATGCCAACAAAGAAGGAAAGGCAGGTTACAAATCATAAAATTTAAGTAAAGTGGTTCAAAGTCCTTCTAATTCAGTTCAAAAATCAGAATTATATGCTATTATGTTGGTATTAATGGATTTTTCAGAACCTCTCAACATAGTAACTGACTCTCAGTATGCTGAAAGAGTGATATTACATATTGAGACTGCAGAATTTATCCCTGATGCTTCAGAATTAACTTCACTATTTATTCAATTACAAGATACAATCAGGAAAAGGAGTCATCCTTTATATATAACTCACATTCGATCCCATACTGGTCTGCCAGGCCCTCTAGCACAAGGCAATGATGAGATTGATAAATTATTGATAGGAAATGTGCTGGAGGCCTCAGAATTTCATAAAAAACATCATGTCAAGAGTAAAGGTTTAAAAAAGGATTTTTCCATAACCTGGCAACAAGCCAAAGAAATAGTAAAAAAATGTCCTACTTGTTCCTTCTACAATCAAACGCCATTACCAGCAGGATGTAACCCAAAGGGTACTCAGAGGAATGAAATCTGGCAGATGGACGTGTTTCACTTTGCAGAATTTGGAAAATTGAAATATGTACACCACACCATCGATACTTATTCAGGATTTCAATGGGCAACTGCTTTGAGTTCTGAAAAAGCTGATTCTGTAATCACTCATTTGCTAGAAGTTATGGCCATCAAACATGTATGGCCTGTACAAATCAAAACTGACAATGCTCCATCATATGACTCTGTTAAAATGAAACAGTTTTTTGCTTATTATAATATAAAGCATATTACAGGTATACCACATAATCCTACAGGTCAAGCAGTTATAGAAAGATCAAACAGAACTCTAAAGGATATGCTAAATAAACAGAAAGGGGTAACAAAAACCCCCAGAAATAGACTGCATAATGCTTTATTAACTTTGAATTTTCTGAATGCCAATGAGAAAGGAACAACAGTTGCAGAGAGACATTGGATAATAGAAAAAACTACAGAATTAAATCAGCCTATATACTTTAAGGATGTGCTGACCTCAGAATGGAAACCAGGGTATGTATTATGTTGGGGACAAGGTTTTGCTTTTGTTTCTACAGGAGAAGATAAGCTGTGGATACCATCAAAATTGAAAAAGGTTCTATTTGAACAAGAGAGACTTCTTAATTAGAGGAGGTGATAGTTTATCAACCAGCATGAACATCCAATTTAAACTAACTTGTACCAGTAACACATGCCTTTTCATTTAATCAGATAATAACTTGCCAAAAAGGAACATCCCCAAAAATTAGTCTTGGGGAAAGGTTTTTGTTTTTGTCTTTTAGGAGAATGAAGGTTAAGGAATCTGAAGAACACAAGACAAATGAGACAACTGAAGAAATCATCTATCCTGGGAAACAGTGAAACAGCGTATGGGTATATATTATCTAAAAAATTTTATGTCTTCCTAAATGTTTGTTTCTGCTTTTCTCTAAAGATTTAACACTATTGGTCTTCTAATAGTCCCAGTTCAATTAAAATTTAAAGCTGACTTTGGAGCTGGAGAATGGCTCTCTCCCTCTTTAAACTCAAGCATGTTGTTAAAAGGAAAATGCAAACTCCCTGTATCATGCCAGAATAAAAGAGCCATCTTCTGCTATGGGACAGGACAAAAGCCAAATTAATTAAGGGACTATTCTATTACTAATCTTAACTCTTCGATTCTATTCTGATTCTTTAAACTTTTCTTAAAGTATGAATTTTATATCAAAATTTACAAGATTAATACATATAGATATATATACATTTTAAACTTTGTTAAGATATGAGTGGTCATATAGAGTACTAACTAATTCTAGAAAAAAGGCTTCAATTATCTGCATATATATGTCTTTGTGTTCGAGTCTCTTATCAGTTTTCTGCAGGAAATCATCATGGCCAGGCCTAACATCAACTGAAGTCTCCAGAAAGAAGATGGGGCCCTACAACAACAATTCCACGTGGACAATAATAATATCACTAAGCTGACAAACATCATCTACAGATCAGCTCTGAACTCCAAGGTGCTCAGAGCAATTTT
Organism: Peromyscus maniculatus bairdii; assembly: GCF_049852395.1. Lineage (NCBI taxonomy): Eukaryota > Metazoa > Chordata > Mammalia > Rodentia > Cricetidae > Peromyscus > Peromyscus maniculatus. Next base: position 933,161 of record NC_134855.1, on the reverse strand, counting down.
GAGATGACTAGCTGAGATGATCCAGTCTCAAAGACTACTTGAATAAGGACTTGAGATAAACCCTGAACTTTGGCATTATACACAGACTGGATAATGAAGGATATAGTTACCTTTCCTAGAATTTGACAATTAACCTAAAATTTTTCTTTCAGGAAAAAGATAACTTCGACCATACCCAGCAGGAAGCAATTTTAAGAATTCGACGCCCACATTCCCAAAGAGGTGGTGTGGGGCGGGTGGTTTTTTTGGTCTTTTTAATGGGTTTTGGGTCTGGGATAATTTTCAGTGTTTAGGGGGGTTGGTTACAAGTTTTTGTCAAGGGTTAGGAAAAAGGCTAAGCAAAGGAGATTAGATTTAAGGTTCTTGTTTAAAAAAAGAAAGAAAAGAAAAAGACAATTCTAGTTTTAAATACTTTACATTGGATTGGATTGTTTTATATTGTATACAAATTTGAAATTGATATTGTTAGAAAATGCTATATGTATATTTATAATTGTATTTATACCATTCATTTAACAATGTAATGCAATTTTCTGATCCTTGAATGTCATTATTACCAACTATTAGGATATAAAGAAATGAAAGTTAGTAGTTAGACATTACAATAGAACTTGTAGTCATATTAGATATGTTTTAAAAATTGAGCAGATATATTTTAGACAGGTCATCTTCAAACCCTTCAGAGATCTACAGAATATGGCATTTAAAATGTTTTAATAACTTAGAAATTTTTCTTTTTTGAGACATGTCAGCTCCTGGCAGTACCAATCTACTTCAGAGAAAATATGGGCATTGAAAAAACTGCATATGGAATTAACTTTCATTGTGGCAAAAGTTAGCTACTGGACAACAAAGTATCCTTGAAACAACAGGACAAAATGGACAGACAGGACAGGAAACAAAGGACTACTGATTGTTGCCAAAACAAGTGTGGTTATGGCTTTATCAAAAGGCATCTTCTGAGGCCAGGACAATATGGCACCATCCCTGAAATGGCCTTCGCAATCTGGAAAAGGTACTGTGCCCTTTTCTTCGAAGGCAGCTGAACAGGCAGTGGGATGATGGCTTCTGTTGTGCAATGGAACAGCAGCTGAAAGCTCACGCCTCTCAATAGTAGACTGGCATTTAATAGAGGGATGTGGAGAAGAAGGGGATGCTGAGATGAAACCATATATACACAGCCACGAAGGATGGACAGCTGAATTCAAAAACGGTCAACAATTTCCAGAATTTAAAATCCTGAATCATGACATGACACTAGTGGAATTCAGGTGTTTCTGGTACATGGACTGCTCTCACCCAATGTGAGGTTGAATTGTTGACCTTGTGTACATCCTACTTCACAAATGAGTCTGTCAGATACGCTAAGCCTATAGGCTGAAGATGATGCCCCAACACTGTGGAGAAACCTCAGGTGACTGTCCAGGCAGCTGGCTGTTTCTGTCAACTCACAAATTTTTTGGAAGTTGCTTGCATGCACTTCCTGTTTTTATTTTTGTTAGCTAGTATTATTTCCTTCTTGGGTCTCTGAGGGAGTTGAAGGTTAGTTAGTTATAGTTGAAGATTAATTAGAAAGTGAATTAGATACATTTTGGACTTACCAAAATAGGATAGATAATGTAATTATTTTCTCTGATTTGTCAAATACAAATGGACTAGACATCGTTTAGGTATTTGTTACTTGTATATATTGTATATAGTTATTGTACTTTTGTATATAGTTTTTCTTTTGTTAGTTATAACCTTTTGCCTTTTTTCTTTTTATTAAAATAGAAAAGGGGAAAAATGGTGGTATTCTATTTGTACTGAAATGTGATTTTCATTGTATGTTAATAAATAAAGTTGCCTGGGGGTCAGAGCTATTAGAGCCATAGCAAGAGCGTGGTGGTGGTGGCCGCACGCCTTTAATCCCAGCACTTGGTAGAAGAGCTAGGTAGATCTCTGTGTGTTCAGGGATACAGCCATCATTGGAGACATACGCCTCTAAGACCTGGAGGGCAGTACTTACAGGCAGTGACGAGGCAGAAAGACTATTTAAAGACAAACACACAGGAAGTAGCTCTCTTTCAGGAAGCTAGGAGCACTGCATGAGGTAAGATTTTAGCTCTGAACTCTGACCTCTAGGCTTTCTCTTTTACATTGGTTCTGTGTTTCTTATTTTAACAAGACGGTTGGTTACATCTACACTCTCCCAACGCTCTGTGTCCGAGACCCTGTACCCGGAGGTTACTGGACCTACAACTGCCCGCTCTGCTTTTGTCATTTGCCCAGCCACCGGGACTGCTCTGCACAACACACCAGCTAACCAGATTGGTGAGTGTTCCCTTTCCGATCCCTTGCCATTTCCCGTGACTGTAGCCTGAGATATATTTCTCGTGCTGGACCCCTGGGGGGATTCTCAGGCTGCATAACACAGCATATTCTCTCTTGAGGAAGTATTGAATGCTGTCTGGACTCCTGGAGGGGTCCTCCAGTACGCATGACCCCTAGCCCTTGCCCCTCCTGTGATTACAGGTGGGGTAACTGGTGCTGTTAATTTATGCTGGTCCACAGATTATCTACCCTCAGGGATGCCTAGGATGGGAGTCTTGGATCCCATTTGTTATTTTAACTTTTTATTTTTTTTCCCACTTGGTTGTCATTGGACATAGAGGCTTCTTCCTCTTGGTCCCACTCCTTTTCTGAGAAATGCCTTAAATATCCCCAGATACCAGTAAATCTGGCCGTGTAACAGCTGCTTCAACCCTGGTATTTCATGGGAATTATCTAACTTCTGCCAGCGAATGGGCAAATGAAAAGAGTTACCTTGTCCCCACGCTTTCCCTCCCTTTCTGAGTCTTTCTCTCCTGCCTACTTGCATTCCCGAGGGAGGAATCTCTGACTCTAAAGAACCTTCATTTACTGACCTCTGCTCTGTTCTCCGGTACCGGGTGGGCCGCTAAGCATGAACAGGTCAGGAAGCAAGCAAGGATGCATGCAAATAAGTTTACAATCAGAACCTACATTGGGATCATAATAATCCAGATGGCTCTCTAGCCAGAGTTCAGTTTACAACCTGCCTTCTGGCAGGTCTTCCTAAAGCTGTCCTCAAGCCAGCAAACTATCAAAAAAAAAAAAAAAAATTAAAGTTGTGGAATAAAATCTGTCTCTTGTCTCCCAGAGCTCCCTGACATTAGGGCTAAACTTAAGCATCTGGAGAGCAAGGCTCCTGACCCCACAGGTGGAAGTTTCAGCAGTGGCATTTAAGGTACCATGGGAGAGATGAGAAAGCCCCCCAAAAAACTGCCAAATGCTGGCAAACACTATCTATGCAGCTGCTGCATAAGGGCTTCTAGGTCCCTGTTTTATAAGGCCAGGCATGATAGTGTGTACTCTGCCGGGCCATCAACTGAGCCTTGTTCAAAGTGTCACCTAGAGAGATAACTGGTCAGCTGACTGCCCTCATGCACCTGGTGGCATGGGGACATTAAACAAAGACTTCCAGCAGACCTCCTAGGTTTGGCCACAGGCTCACAGGGAACCCAGGGTGCACTGGGGTGATCTGTTTCCTTCCTGTTGGAAGCCACTTACTCAGTCCTTTCCTGGTTCCCTCTTCTAATGAACTACTCAGCCAATTGTTACAGGATCACCATAGAGCTGGAGTCCAAGGACCATCAGATATACCCAGGTGGTAAGGAACAGTAACAGTTCAAAGGTATTTACACCCCCAGACCAAAAAGTGTCGGCCCTGCAAAAAACAGACTTTAATATAACAATCTATTACTGTTAAATGTTCTCAACAATTGATCACCTGTGTCTCCTGGATGCTAAACTAATAAAGGAAACAGGTACCTTAAAATAATCTGTCTCTGATAAGGTTTATCTCAGGTCTCTCTCTCACTAATACTAACCAATATAAGCAGAGTACTAAAACGTTACAATAATATGGTCACTGGCTCAAGATTTTAAATTTCCCATGGCTGCCTCTTTTTTTTTTTTTTTTTTTTTTTTTTTGGTTTTTTTCGAGACAGGGTTTCTCTGTGTAGCTTTGCACCTTTCCTGGAGCTCACTTGGTAGCCCAGGCTGGCCTCGAACTCATAGAGATCCGCCTGGCTCTGCCTCCCGAGTGCTGGGATTAAAGGCGTGCGCCACCATCGCCCGGCCCATGGCTGCTTCTTAATATGTTTAAAAACTTTTCCAAGGTCCAGAGAATCTACCTGGACAGCTAGGATCTGCTTCAGATAGCATCTTGTCAGACAGAAGCAGCCAGAGTCCCAAGCCAAGAAAGATGAACAGCTCCAAGGCAGCAGATGACAGCCCACCATCCCAGGACGACAGTCTACCTCAGAAGCCTCCCCCATTCCTCCCAGAAAAGCAGTTTTCTGCGAGAACCAATGCCCCTATTCCTGTTCACCTGCTTTTTTATAATAAGCAAAAAGTCTAGAATGTTAGGATTCTGCCACTCCAGCTATATGACCATACATGTGCCATTCAGTAGCTAAGCAAGGGGTCTTACATCTTACATCATCAGTGCCCAGCATGGTCACGCAATCAGCGCATGTGTGGTGTAGCTCCGTAAGCCCACTGCGCATGTGCAGGGGGATCCTTAAAAAACCGGACATAGACTCCTCCCTTCTTTTCTGCTCTTTCTTCCCTCCGCCCCTCCTACATGTGTCTCTGCCCCAGATCTGGCCAGAGTATGTCTCCCCTTTCTCCTAATAAAGCTCTGATACTGGGTTTTGTCATGCCTCTGACCTTTCCTCGCACACTAACAGCACCGCATATTTAAAACCAACAATTACCACCTGAATTCCAACTCCAGGAGATCCAACTCCTCTGGCTTCTATGGGCGTCTCCACACACATGGACATTACATAACATACACACACACACATACACACATGCACACTTAAAAATAATAAAATAAAAAAATGAAAAAAATAAAAAAGCCAGCAGGTATTCCAGATCCTACAGTGCCAATGAAAAAATGAACTAAATCTTTTTCATCTCATTCTATCAGTGACTTGCTACAAAAATCTTGCAATAACTTATTTTTCTTAACTTTTGCTATTCTCATTCTCACTAAAGAAATGATCAGATTCTAATAGACATTAATGAATGAACAAGGAAAGCACTTAAAACCAAACCATCTCCTGTTAACTATAATTATTATGAGTGTCTGTTATATTTTGCATCTTCCATCATAATGGAACACCCCACACTGTTCACAGAACAACACAGCAGTCTATACATTTTACAAGAGGAATTCAAAGTTCATGAAATATTTGACTACTGCTTTTATTTGCCAGTACAGTGAACCAAGAACCACACATGGCATGAAAATACCACCTAAATCACCAGCTAGATTTTGTTTTATTTTGCAGCACAAGTTAGAAACAAATGGACACTGACCCTACAAACCCTAAAACTTCCTTATGAAATTTACCTGTCCATGTATGTCCCCACACACTGTTACTGGTGTTGACACTGGCTGAACATTCGACTCTTCCAAGAGCAGATCGCAAACATAGTCACACAGCCGCTGAAAGGAGAGAGGGAAGAAAATGTCAATTTTTACAACAATATTAAAACTAAGGGTCAAATAAAAAATACAAGGACTAATATTTAGAAAAACTAAGTCTTCTTTAAAAAAATAATTTATGTGCCATGAGTATTTTGCTTACATGTACCACTTGTATGCCTGGTGCCTAAGGAAGTCAGAAAACACCTCAGATCCCCTTAAGCTAGAGTTAATGTGAGCAGCTTTGTAGGTGCTGGGAGCTAAACCCAGGTCTTCTATAAGAGCAACAAGTGCTCTTTACCACTGATCCAACTTTCCAGCTCCCCCAACCTCAAGCCCTTTCTTTTTGATAGGTAAGAAAAGTGTATCATACATTCAAACAATAATAAAAAGAGATTTTTTTTTTTTTTAATTAGCAGATAAAAGCACATGCCTGGCGAGAAAACAGGACCCTGCCCAGCACCATTAAGACTGAGCAGCAGAAAGATACTCATGCAGCTGCCCACCTGGGACAGCTAAGAGGAAACATGACTGGTGAGCAAATATATGGTGGGGTATGGGAGAGAGACAGAATTCATATCATGTGGGGAGAGGCAGATCTGAAGAGGTGAAGGTGGTGAGGAGACTGAGAAGGGTGGCCTGCTTGCCACCTGCCTGGGTATATGGCCCTACCATGGTGGCTGTCTGTGTTTACGTCCATGACTCCTGTTACCACTGAAGGCTGAGAGGGTAGGGCTGCACAGAGTTGACCCTGCCCCTCACTGGCAGCAGCACTCTAAAGCTGACCCTGTACACAGAGGTGCAAGGGACCTGGTCCTTCGAGCATGAGAGTTAGAGAGCTGGTTCTGCCAGTCCCCCTCCCCCACATGGTGGGGCAGGTGAGGGAAAGATGCCCTCCCCACCTCGCCCCTCTCCACCTGTGGCAGGCCGGTGAGCTGACCCAGCCTCTCACCAGCTTCAGCACTCTGAAGAGCTGGCCCTGCACCTTGCCTGGGCAATACAGTAGAGTTGGCCCTGGTGGTGTAGGTGTGGGTGAGCAGGCCCTGAGGGTGTGAAAGCAGGAAAACTGGCCACGTCCCTTGCTGCTTGTAGCTTAGGGTGAACTAGCTGGGACAATGCTGAAGAGCTCACCCTGGTGGTGAGGATGGGGGAAGAGCTGTTGGGCTGACCAACCCTGCAACCACCCAGGCCCAGAACCAGGGATATGAGTTGGCCCATCCCAGCATCCACCCATCTATGATCTGCTGGAGCACGTGAAGGGACTGGTCCTGAAAATCCAAAGCTGCAGGATCTCCACAACACAGGCCAACAACAGGATATCCAAGAGGAGTTCTAGTAAGGGCCCAATTTCTATAATGTAGCAGAAACCAGAGGCCTTGAACCAGACCAATGACCCACTGCAATGAACACTTGCAAGCAAAGATATATGATAGTGGACTAAAGGTTATACTGTGTAACACTACAGCTTCCACGATGCGATTTTTTTTTCTTTTCTCTTAATTTTATTTTATTTATTTATTTATTTTTTGTGTGGGGGATGGTTGCAAGGGCAGAGGGCTGATATGAAGGGATGGGGAGATAAATGGGATGAAGATGCATGATGTGAAAACCACAAAGAATTAATAACTTAAAAAAAAAAGCACACACCTGTAAATTGCACTGTGGGAAGCAGCAGGAGGATTAGAAATTCAAGGCCCTCCTCAGCCTACACAGAGAACTCCAGGCCAGCCTGTAATATACTAGACCTATCTCCCACCTCCAAATTAAAAAAAAAAAAAAGGTAAATTAAAAGTGTGTATTCATCATATGACCCAAGAACTGTACTAAGTTCATATAAAAATTGTGATTCATTTGTATAACATAGACTACTGCTCTAAAATGAACTACTGCCACACAATAACCTGAATTAATTTCAAGGGATTTACACTGTCAGAAAAGTATTTGAAGCATACCATATGATTCCATTTACACATAATTATTTTGCTGCTGTTGTTTGATAGGGTTTCATGTACCTCAGACTGGCCTCAATTAGCTGTGCACCAGACTATGAACCAATCCTCTGCTTTTACTTCCCAAGCACTAACATTATAGTATAACACCAAACCTAGCTATAAAAATTACATTCTTAATCATTGAACCATTTCTCTAGCCCCTACATAAATTTCTTTAATGAAAAAAATCATAGAAATAAAGAATAGGGGCCTAAAGATCAGGGGCCATAGAGTTGGTTCAGCAAAATGGGGCACTTGCCACCCAGCTTAACAACCTGAGTTCCATACTTGTGATTCATATGATGGAAGGAAAGGACCAATAAACACACATAAGCACATAATAATTAACTAAAAATGTAATTAGAAAAAAGAAAGAGCCAGGTATGGTAGCACACACCTTTAATCCTGGCACTCTAGGGGCAGAAGTAGAAGGACCTCAGTAAGTTCCAGGACAGCCTGGTCTATACAGAGAATTCTAGGCCAGCTAGGGCCATTGCCTTAGTTAAGGATTTTATTGCTGTGAGAAGACACCATGACCACAGCAACTCTCTTTTTTTCTTCTTTTTTTCAGACAGTGTTTCCCTGTGTAGCTTTGGAGCCTGTCCTGGAACTAACTCTGTAGACCAGGCTGGCCTCGAACTCAGGGAGATTTGCCTGGCTCTGCCTCCTGAGTGCTGGGATTAAAGGTGTGCGCCACCACTGCCCGGCTCATGGCAACTGTTATAAAGAAAAATTTAATTGAGGTGGCTCGCTTACAGTTTCAGAGGTTCAGTCCATTATCCTCATGATGAAAAGCATAGCAGCGTGCAGGCAGATGTGGTGCTGGAATAGCTACGAGTCCTACACCTTGTAGGCAATACCAAATTCCACAAGTTTCCAGCATTTGGTTGCCACTGTAGATTTACATGATTACAAGGTAGCTTTAATTGCCATGATTTTCCTCCCCACTCTGGAAGTCAGAACCTGCAGGACAGCAGATTCATCTGTTGTCATCTCTGGATGACAACTCATCTCTGGAGTTGCAGAAGAGTACAAACCCTCCCCTCCCCTGATCTCATTTAATCATTATATTTAATGAGTATACTTATTTAATAACTATCATCTGTGTACTTTTTTTAAAATCAAACATCTGTGTACTTTTTTCTCAATTTGCCTATTTAACTTTGTTTTTAAGTTGCCTACTACTTTATTTTCAAAATAAATTGTTAAAACTGGAGTTGTATAGCAGCTCACAATCTCAAAATCATCTGTAATTCCAGTCCAGGGACACCCAGGGCACCAGGAATGCATGAGCTGCACAGACATACAAGACAAAACACTCATATACACAAATTAAAATTTTTAAAAGGCAACAAGAGGATGTCTTATGTAAGGAGGTGCTCTTGGCATTGTCTTGGGACTCAGTTCACTCACCATGGAAGGAAGCAGGTGAATCTGGCCTATGTGAGAGCAGCACAGTACTTTATAAATACTGTCAGCAGGGAGCCTCTTTCCAGAAGCTTGACTACTGGTTGTGAACATGTCTGAATTTGACATCTTTGTGACTGAAGGAGAAATAAGAAATGGCTGTATACTAAATACCGTGTGCCACCAGAAGTCTCTAGGATCATTAAATATGGCTTTGGGGGCAGAAAAAATGGCTCAGTGGACAAAGGCAGGCCTGAGCTTGATCCCTAGAAACCACATGGAGGAAAGAAGAGAACTGACTCTTGCAAGGTGTCCTCTGCACCATGATACATGTATACATGCTGTGGGATGGTCTGTATGTCAAATTGCTCTGATTGGTCAATAAATAAATTACTGATTGGCCAGTGGCCAGGCAGGAAGTAGGTGGGACAAGGAGAGAGGAGAATTCTGGGAAGCGGAAGGCTGAGGAGAGACACTGCAGCCACCGCCATGACCAGCAGCATGTGAAGACGCCGGTAAGCCACCAGCTACGTGGCAAGGCATAGATTTATGGAAATGGATTAATTTAAGCTATAAGAATAGTTAGCAAGAAGCCTGCCACGGCCATACAGTTTGTAAGCAATATAAGTCTCTGTGTTTACTTGGTTGGGTCTGAGCGGCTGTGGGACTGGCGGGTGACAAAGATTTGTCCTGACTGTGGGCAAGGCAGGAAAACTCTAGCTACATATACACACAATAAAAATAAATTAATTTGAGTTAGCTGGGGGTGGTGGTGATGGCCCACATCTTTGATTCCAGCATTTGGGAGGCAGAGGCCAGCCTGGCCTACATAGTGAGTTCTAGGTTGGCCAGGAGCATACAATAAGACCCTGTTTCAAAATATTAACTAAATAAAATAAAATCATCAAAGAAAGAGATGACTTCGGTGTCTCACAACTCATGTGTCAATCCTTGGGTAGAAGCTCTCCTCTGAGGCACAGTTACAGGTACTTTGCTCCCAAGAAGGAATGAGGAGAGTCTGATAAATATGTTCCTCTGCCTTGGGGTTCGTCAGCATGTTTTCTTTCTTTTATGTTCTTTTCACATATCTGGGATTGCCCTGGATTACTTTTGGCTTAAATTTTATACAATCTGATTTATAAACATAATTATGGATTCTGTTCTAACTGCAGAAAGGGGTGTTTTTTAACTGGAGAAAAGCATTAGGTCTAGAGTAGCTCTCTCATTTAAAACATGTATGCACCTCTAGTCTGTAAATTGAGTTTGTCTAGCTAACAGTTCTTAAGTCTAGAACAGTACAGCAAACTGTGGTCAGATCTTGGTCTCATTGCTGACTTCACTCTATGACCTCTCCTAAGTAGCTTAAGCTTACAGTGAGCTTCAAGTGTTTCAGAGAGAAACAGAGGATAATAAAAACATAATAAAAACGTTCTTCATAAGTAAACACTTGGGCAAAGTAGCCTTAAACACATTGCAGAAGAAAGAATGCAGAACAGGGAGAGCCTGAGTGAAAGTGCTTTTCACTGTGGGCAACACTCAGTACTCTGCCACCTCCTAGAGGAGATCACATTTCAGAAGACAGAACTATGAAAAGTTCATTGCTTGCTAAACACTGCTTAACACATTAGACTGCAAATGCCTCTTTTCATTAATATGGGAGCCTAACATAATTTTAGTTAACATAGTGATTTCCTTGGCAGGATTGGGTTGCAGAAGGACTTAAAAACTGTACTAACTTTATCTGCTGGGGGGAAAAAACCCTGTAAAATTTACTAGACTAATTTTGGAAAATAATACTGATATTAAAGTCATTGATACATCAGCTATTAAAACATATTCTAAGGCCATTATAATTAAAGTAGTATGATAAAGGAATGAAGCGATCAGTACAATGTAAGATTTTAAAAACAAATGCAAGTACAAAAAGTTTAGAATATACTTAAGGCAGGGCTAAGGATGTAGCTCATTCAGCAGAGTATCTGCAAACACATGCAAAACCCTGTGCTGGATCCTCAGCACCCTATAATCCCAGTGCTTGGAGGTAGAGACAGGGAATGAGGACTTCAAGGACATCCTCAACTATATAGTTGGAGATCAACCTGGGCTATTTAAGAACTTGTCTCAAAGAAACAAAAAATAAGTAAAAACTAAAAATAATGAATAAACAAAATCACTGCTTGAGTGGTTGACTTTTTTTTTTTTTTTTTTTTTTTTTGGGATAGGGACTTTTTAGAGCCCTGACTGTCCTGTAAGACCAGACTGGCCTTGAACTCAAAGAGATCTGCCTGCCTCTGCCTCCTGACTGCTGGAATTAAAGGCACACATCACCATGTCCAGCCTTAGTTTCATTTTTTAAAGTCACTAAATTAATTTTGATTTGGGATAAAGGCAGAATGTAACAATTTCTGAGACAGTTCTATCATTCTGTAATATGTAAAAATATAGTGGCGTTCTCATCATTATAAAATCAAAATGTCCATCAATGCTGAAAATGTTGTCTTACAGTATCAAATATTCAGCCAAGACTTATAAACTTATAGACTTATAAACAAGCACATCCATTTTATTAGTATGCAAATTTCCTTCCATTTTAATAAGTGATAAAATTACATGGATACCAAAGGACTTATTTTATTATTATTAGTAGTAGTAATTTTGTTTTTTGAGACAGGATTTCTCTGTGTAGCTCTGTTTGTCCTGGAACTCGCTCTGTGGACCAGGCTGGCCTCAAACTCAGGGATCCACCAGCCTCTGATTCCTGAGGGCTGAGATTGAAGATGCTACTTCCACACCTGCCTGGCTTCCAAGGACTTCTTTTAAAGTAATTTTTAGCCGGGCGGTGGTGGTGCACGCCTTTAATCCCAGCACTCAGCAGGCAGACACAGGCGGATCTCTGTGAGTTTGAGGCCAGCCTGGTCTGCAGAACGAGATCCGGGACAGACACCAAAAACTATACAGAAAAACCCTGTCTTGAAAAACAAACAAACAAAAAACAAGTAAAAATGTCTGGCTATACTTATAGACCTGTATACCTGGGGTTTCATAAAGCTCTTGGACAAAAAAGGGTTGTTGGGTGAGAAAGTTTAAGAAGGCCAGTCTTCACCTCATCATACTACCCTCCTTTTCCACTGTTTTTTTTTTTTTCTCCCCCAAATTATACTTTATTGCCATGCAATCAATCTGTAGTAACAGGTTTTCATTATTGACTAAAGCCTCTATGGAGCTTGTTACTGTGTGGATTATAAACAAGACACACAAGATACTGTGACCAAACAGTAGTCTTTAGGGAGGACCTAGGAGAGGAATGCCTCTGTTCCCTCTATCAGGGTGATTTCCTGAGTAGCTCTTGGTTTTTATCATCTTAAAAACTTTAGTTCTAAAATTAGTCAGCTTCTAGAATACTTGTGTCTAACCTTTAGGAAATGACCTGGTCATTGAAGCTTTTATTTTATACTTTCACTGCTGTCTCCATCTTACCTTATTTTCTGACTTGTTTTTCCTTTATTTATTCTATTTTACTGTTCCATTGAGCACATCTTTGGAAAATACCGCTATCCTTTCTGTAAGTTATCATTTAATAAACATTTTGAAGCAGATCACAATCCTGAATGGAATCCTGAAAGGCTCCATGGTTCCCATATTCTAATATGCCAGAATTTATGCCCAACTGAGGCTGGATCTCCTAGTCTGTAATGACTCCTGAACTGCTGGTCCTGACTAGTAACTGGTCCACACTCCCTGCACCATAAACTAAAGAATGTCAACCAAGAAACTTTGTCAATCTCAAAGGCTGAGTGTCTGGAGAAGACATGTCAACTAATTAAGCAGGATCCTTAATCCTTCATCCAACCCAGGTATGCTAACTAGAGTATAATTGTAACTGCTTCCTATGAATGCTGGTTCTGCAGATCCAAATGAGCATTTCGACAGCAATGTCCCTAAGCCAAACCACTGCCTTTTATCTCTTTGATTCAGAAGGAGCTCAGTGGAAGAGAACTGCCTAACAATCAAGGGGCCCTGGATTCAATCTCTAGTACTACAAAGCAGAACAAATAACAGAAGTAGCATGTAAGTTCCTACCAAATACCCACAAAATAAAGAAAAGTCTATGAAACTTGAGTATATACCCTTTGTAGCTCAGCAACTGCACTTGCAGTGGCCTCACAGAGCCCAGGCACACTGTGGATAAGACACAGGCTGCCCTTCTCCCAAAGCCTTCAGAGCTTTGCTTATAGTGTTTTGTTTGTGGAAAACATGGTTTCTCTTACTGTTCAAAATGGTCACAATCTAAAAAAGATTCTCTGTCTTATCTCAAATTCAGGGCAAATTATGTTCCTCTCCCTATCATATTCAATTAATTTTTAATCCTCAGACAGTAACATATTCATGGCCCCACTCTCAGGAGACCTTATTTCTCTTCTCTACTTCTTCCTCAAAACATACATGGACTCCTGTTCAATCCTCTGCCCCATCTCCCTGTTCCCTCTTGATCCTCAAATATATTGCTCTTTTCTGTCTGTTTGAGATAGGGTCTCATGTGGCTCAGGTTCTTTATGTAGCTGAAGAAGACCTTGAACTTGTGACCTTCCTGCTTCTACCTTCTAGGTGCTGGTATTACAGGCCTTTGATATTACATCTGTTTTTATGACAGTTATGCCCCATTCCAATTCAAGGTCCACAACATTGCTAGAATACTATTTCTAAAACCTCCCTTTTTAGAAATCCCTCAAGAGGCCAGGTGGTGGCACATGCCTGTAATCCCAGCACTTAGAAGGCAGAGGCAGGTGGATCTCTGAATTTGAGGTCTGCCTGATCTACAGAGTGAGTTCCAGGACAGCTACACAGAGAAACCCAGTCATGGAAGAAAAAGAAACAAAACAAAAAACAAACAACCAAATAAAAAAAACAAAACAAAAAAGAAAAAGAAAAGAAAAAGAAATCCCTCAATAGTATTTCTTCAGAATAATCAGAAAAATCCACTCAGACATCTTCAAGATTTTGTCGGATTCTTATCTCTATAGCCAAGTATAGAGGCCCACACCTTTAATCACAACACTTGGCAGACAGAGGCCAGTAGATCTCTCTTGAGTTCAAGGCCAGCCTTGGCTACCTAGCAAGTTCCAGGCCAGTCAGGGCACATAATGAGACCTTGTTTCAAAAATAAGAAGAAATAGAATGTATCTCTGTAATAGTTTGCTCTAAGTTGATGTTTCCTTTTAGTTAGCTACATTTTAACAACATCTCAAAATCACATTTTTCTAGTATTCACAAACATTTTGGGGACAGGGATACAGATGTAATCAGATGCATACCTGTGATCTCAGTACCAGAGAGGCAGAGGCAGGAAGACTACTGTAAATAATGCTAGCTGTAAGTTGAGACCTAGTCTCAAAAACAGAAAATGAAACTCACATTCAAGGCCCTGTGTTTAGCCTTCTATTAGAGCACCTGCCATACTGTATATTGATCATCTTTCTCTTTCCAATCTCTTATATTGAGAGATGTCCAAAGGGAGAGGGATGCATCTAAAGTCTACCCTTGGTACTCACATGACTTACTACTTGACACAAGGGGCTACTTAAGGAAATAATTAGGCATGGTGTTCCACACCTCTAAATTCAGTACTTGAAAGATGGACACTGGAATATGGGGACTCAAGGCCAGGTTTAGCCACACCAAAAGTTTAAGACTAACCTAAGCCTGGAAACCTTTCTTAAAACACGCATGCACACGAACAAGATAGATAGATAAACTTGGTAATAAGAGTTCTTTTTTGGTATGTGCAAGGCCCTGGTTTCTGTGTCTCTCTTTCACACATACATCTCATAATAAAATTGGTATAAATATTCATTTTACCTGTTTTTAAAAGAGATTTATTTTTATTATTTTTAAATTGTGTGTGTGTGTGTGTGTGTGTGTGTAGGTCTGTGCACATCAGTGCAGGTGCCCAAAGAGTCAAGAGGTGTTGGGTCCTTCTAGAGCTGGAGCTATAGGCAGCTGTGAATCATCCACTGTGGGTGAAGTGTTGGGAACCAAACTCAGGTCTTCTTTCTGCAACAGCATCAAGCTCTCTGAACTGCAGAGCTACCTCCCCAGCCCCAAGATATATTTTATTTTGTTATTTTATTTGAAGCAAGGTTGTGTTGTTGAAACAAGGCCTGGTAAGCCTTGAACTCAGGAGATATGCCTGCCTCTGCCTCAAGTGCTATGACTGAAGACATGCACTATCATGGCTAGCTTTATTTTACTTTTAATCGTGTGTGTATGTTGAGAAGTGGTATGCACACATAAGCGAAGATTCCTGAGAAAGGCAAAGTGAGTGTTGGATCCCCTGTAGCTGGAATTACAGGTGGTTGCGAGCAGTACAGCCTAGGTGCTGTAAACCAAGCTCAGGTCCTCTACATGAACAGTACACACCCTTAATGGCATCTATCTCTCCTATCTCTTTTTTTTTTAAATATGTTTAAAAATGTAGCTACTATAAAATTGAAGGCATTATGTATATATTAGGCAGAATTACTACAGAATATTTTAGGATGACACAGGAGATTATGACTCTGAAGCCAAAAAGACAAACAAGACACTAGACATTATAAAAAAAGGGTTTAGAAAATATTCTTCTAGCATTACACAAAAAAGCATAATGTGGCCTGGCATAGTGGCCACACAAGGTGATGCACACATGTAATCCCAGAACTAGGAAGGCTGATGCAGTAACTGCTGTGAGTTCAAGGCCAGCTAGGGCCAAATAGGGAGACCCTGTCTCAAAAAACCAGAGAGAGAGAGAAAGAGAAAGAGAGGAAGAGAGGAAGAGAAGAAGAGAGGGAGAGAGGGAAGGAAGAAAAAAAGGGGGGGGAGAGAAGAGGGAGGAAAGGAGGGAGGAGATAATCTCAATATTATAGCTATAGAACCTTTCCTCACTTTTTATTTTTTTTGAGACAGGGTCTCAAGTAGCACACATAGGCTACCCTCAAATTTGTTACATAGGTAAGGATGGCCTTGAAGTTCTAAACCTTCTGCCTCTGCCTTCAATTCTGGTTTTATTCATTGATGGGGATCAAGTCAAGTGCTCCATTTATTCTAAGCAAATAGTCTACCAACTGAAGAGCCCCTTTCCTTGCCCAAATATTTTTTTGAGATTTTATTCATTTTTATTTTATGTGTTTGAGTATTTTGCCTGAATGTATATCTGTGCGCCATGGGCCCAAGGAGGCCAGAAGTGGTCACTGGATCTTCTGGGGAGTTACAGATGGTTGTGAGTTGCCATGTGGGTGCTGGTTTTGAACCTAGGTGTTGTTAACCTCCCAGTCATCTTTCCAGAATTAAGCTTCTCCCCAAAATTAAGGGTAAAAAAGGTAAGAATTTACAGGACTCATGTTATAGCTTAGTGATAAAGGTTTTGCCTAGCAAGCACAAGGATCTTTCCAGTAATATTAAGTGTCTCCAATTATTTCTCTTTTTCCTCTGACAGAATCTTTTATTTTGGTATTAAGACCTCAAAAAAGACACTGCTAGGGGCTGGAGAGATGGCTCAGCAGTTAAGAATACTGGCTGCTCTTCCAGAGGATCTGGTTTCAATTCTCAACACCCACATAGTAGCTCACAACCATCTGTAACTCCAGTCCCAAGAGAACCCTCTCATGCTCTGCATGCATATGGTACTCAGACATAGATGCAAGTAAAATATCTACATACATAAAAATAAATAAAAATTACACAATTTTTTTTCTTTAAGAAATCAAGGCTGGAGTGATTAAGAGCACTTGTTGATTTTGCAGAGGACCTACATTCAATTCCCAGCACCCACATGTTGGCTTGCAACCACCCAGAAACTCTAATTCTAACTAGAAGCCCTCTTCTAACTCCCTCAGACACCAGGTATGCACATGATACAGATACATACATCAGACAAAACATTCATACACATAACATAAACTCCCCTAGACTATTTCCTTGGCTTACCTATTTTTAGTTTGTACTTTATGCCAAGGAACACAAAATTGAGTTTCTTTTCTTTATCTATCTATCTATCTATCTATCTATCTATCTATCTATCTATCTATCTATCTATCTATCTATCTATCTATCTATGATAGAATTTCACTGTGCAGCCCTGATTGGGCTGGAACTCACTATATAGACTAGGCTGGCCTGAAACTCAAAGAGATCCACTTGCCTCTTCCTTTTGAATGCTGGGATTAAACACATCTGCCACCAAGAATGACTAAAACTGAATTTCATAAACACTAATTCCAACACTCAGGCGAGTGAGGCAGGAAGATTGCAACTGCAGCTAGCTCAGGGTTAGGCTGGGCTACATAGTTGAGTTCCAGTCAAGACTGGACTACAGGGTAAAACCTCAACAAATAAGCAACCAAGCAAACAAAAAATATACCAGAGACTGGAAGCACAAGCAAATCAATATGATAAAACTGTTTCCAGGAAAGGGTGGTGGTGGTGAATTCTACGGATATACAGAAAATTTAGAAAATTTTCCTCCTGGTAGTTAAGAAAAAACTTAGGGGAAGTGTGTGGAAGTCTAGTGAGAAACAGATACATGTGGGGCTGGAGAAATGATGAAGTGGTTAAGAGCACATACTACTTTTGTAGAGGACCCGTGTTCTATTCCCAGGACCCATGTCAGGATGCTTACAGCTGCCTGTAACTGCAGCTCCACAGAGATCTAATGCCTCTGGCCTCTGAGGGTGTCTGCATATACCCCTAGAGACACATGGTGAAACTCTTGAGTTCAAGGCCAGTCTGGTTGATAATGTGTTCCAGGCCAGTTAGGGCTACACAGAGAAACCATGTCTTGATAAACAAAACAAATAAATAAATAAATAAATCACACAATAGGAGAAATGGCTCAGCCATTAAAAGAGCTTACTTCTCTTGCAGAAGACTCAGGTATGATTTCTAGCACCAGCACACATATGGTGCACACAAATTCACACAGGTACACATACAAATACATAAATAAGAATAACAAATCTTTTAAACCCTCACACCACAATAAAATAAAGTAAACCACTATTAAGGTAGAAGCAGGAGTTCAAGGCAAGCTTGGGCTATATGATATCGTGTGTGTGTGTGTGTGTGTGTGTGTGTGTGTGTGTGTGTGTTTGCAAAGCACTAAGAACTTTAGAGATGGCTCAGCACTTAAGATTGTACAGAGGACCAGAGTTCAGTTTCCCTCACTTATATCTGGTGGCTTACAATTGCCTGTAACTCCAGCTCTAGGGTGACCTGATGCCTCTGACCTCCAAAGACAGCATGTGCACATACTCTTCCCCCCTTTCACAAACACTAATTAAAAATAAATCTTATTTATTAAAAAAAAAAAAAAAAAAGGAAAGAAAAAGAACAGAGCAGCCAGCCATGGTAGTTTAGGTTGCAGCATTTAGGAAGGGAAGCAAGATCAGGAACTCAAGGTCATCCTCAGGTACATAGTGGGTTGGAGGCCACCATGAGCTTTTGTTTTTAAGATTTATTTTTATTTTATGTGTATGACTTTTGCCTGCATGTATGTCTATGAAACAGGTGTGTGCCTGGTGCCTGTAGAAGCCAGAAGAGGGCATCACATCCCTTGAAATTACTTGGAGTGACTGAAGATTACAAACCACCATGTCCTTGCTGGGAATAGAATTTCCAGGTCCTCTAAAGAGCAGCCAGCGGTGCTCTTAACCACTGAGATATCTCTATCTTAAAATCCTATCTCAGAAAGAAAAGACAAATGACTGAAAGATGCAGGTGGCTGAACATGAACACCAACCATGTAACACATAACATCAATATGTAAGTACAAGTTAGGTACTTTCTTACAAACAGCACATGTGGTCTTAAACATTTTTGCATACTTGTTGACTGATCAACTTCATGTACCAAATGAGACAGGAAAACACACACTGAGCAAAACCTTGCCTAGGAGAAATATAATTCATTAACAAAAGATAATTTTTTCTTGAAAAAAATAAATTGTTTTAAGCCCCTGACTTAAAATTATAAAAACAGCATAAAGAATTCAAATGATGGAGGGTTTATGCACTTACTACACAGCAAATCAAAGTTAATGGAATAAAACTTCATTAGCAATCATTGGATAAACACCAACGGGGACCTAAGCACTAGCTTTAGTAGAAGCAAAATACGTTTAAAAACAGTGGTACACCAACGGCATGCTTCCTTTACAGTCATTCCTTTAACACTCGTAACTTGAACTGAGACCTCTTGGAAAACCAAGAAAACGACACTTTGGGTTATACAGGAATAGCTCAGAGATCATAAAAGCATCTGAACTTCTTGATAAGCGATCGCTTGTTCACTTAAATAGCTCAACAACGTACTAAGAGATGGGATCCACATCCGAATCATCAGAAGAACACTAACACTCCTAAGAAGCAATTTAGGGGAGTGGCGAAGCAGAGGCGACTTGACACACTCCTAGTACTGTCACACCGATCCCGCCCACCGGCTTCCCACCTCTCAGGGACTTATAACACACTGCGGCCATCCGCGTCCCTGGAGCAGACAGCAGCTCCTGTCACCTCTGCTGGGAGGACCCCATCCCGAGAGCACTGCCCGCTGGGGCTCGGCCGGGCTCCGTCTCCGGGAAACCCAGCGTGTAAGAGTGAGTCTTTAAGCAAAGCCGCTAGGGCTCGGAGTCCTCAGGGAGCCAGGGGGTCGCACATCCCCGGGATCTCCCCTCAGGGATCCGCTCCAGGGTTCGGGGAACTCGGGCTGCCCTGGTTCTCGGCGTCTCGCCGCGTCGGACCCGGTCGCCTTACACCGCGGAGCCCCTCGGCCGCGCCAGGACCGGATGCCCGGTAGGGGTCCGGCCGAGGGAGGAGGGCAGGCTGGCGGGCGCCCCACAGCCGGAAGGGGCTTGCCTCGCAAACAGGACGGCCTCCGGCCCGGCTCACCTTCAGGTCGTTCTCGGGAAGGTACTTGCACTGCCGCGCTATCTCCACATACTTGTCCAGATCTAGCGGCGCCATTTTAGGAAGAACCAGACGCGACGACGGCTGCGGCAGCAGCTGTAGTGCGGGAGGCAGCGGCGGAGGCCGAAGCCGGAACCCTCCTGACGTCACGTCCGACCCGTGAGTGGCGTCTGCGCAGCGACGTCGAAGCCTAACTCGCTTCTTTCCGGGCCGCGACACGCCCCGCGCCCTCTCAGGCGGAACTCCGGGTCTCTAAGAGAACCCGGGGGTCCTGTTGACGAAACCTGCTGGGACCCGTAGCTGTCTGCCGCGGGGAGTGCTGGGATTTGTAGTTTTAGTGAAACCGAATGCTCCTGCTCTCCTCTTCACCTCCAGGAAACCAGATGAAGCTTTTCTGAGGGAAGATTACGAAGACGAGGTATTCCCTGGCTCTCATTCCTACCTAGTAAAGCACCCTGTCAGTATCTTCAGTTAAAGTTAGACCTGGCCTAGACGTGTGAAACAGATTTCACACCCCCAATTCTCTGTCTTGGAAGAAAAGGAAAAAAAAAAAAAATAAAGCATTTATGCTAAATTCTGTACAAATACTGGCGCGCTTTTTTTCCTCTTTAATTCTTGTAAGACTGATAGGAGTGCAAAGCTTTTACGTGTTACTTGCCCCAAATATCAAAGGAGACAAAAAAGGTGGAGCCTAGACTGGAAAACAGGCTTAATTAAACATATGAGCCCCCACGAGGGAGCAGGAAGAGTTTTGTTGTTGTTGTTGTTTTACTTTATTTGGTTTTTGTCATATCCCAGTGTCAAGAACAGTTCTTGGCCAGGTGGCACACTCCTTTAATCCCAGCACTCCGGAGGCAGAGCCAGGCGGATCTCTGTGAGTTCTAGGCCAGCCTGGTCTACAGCGCAAGATCCAAAACAGGCACTAAAGGTACACAGAGAAACCCTGTCTTGAAAAATCAAAAACAAAACAAAACAAAACACCAAAAACAGTTCTTGACACCTAATGTAGCCTTAACACTGGTTTATTTGACAACTGTATATTGAACAGCAACTAAGTATAGATACACTTGTAGGTAATTAGGCTACCTGTGGGAGCCTGTTTTCAAGTTCCTTGGCTTTACCCAACAGGTCTGCATAGAGAATGATTGGGACCACAGGCCTGAGTGAAGGTGTCTGAGATAGTCTGCACTTAGCGTGCTGCTGGGAGGTCTTTTGCTCCACCCTTTGGCGTCTCTATAAATACCCTGGAGCAGAGACAGTCAGGGTTCTTTGGAATGGGTTCCAGGCCCTCTCAAGGCTATCCTTTATTTTCTATCTGTTTATCTTCACAACTTAATCCCTCTATCTAATATTTCCTGCTGCTGCACTCAAGAAAACTCTGGAGAACTGTGGGGTTGGTGGGTAAACACCCAACAGAATGGCGCCATGAACAGGGACTTAAAAAAAAGAAGAAGAAAAGGGGGAGGGAACTAAAGACAAATGAACAAGGACTAAAGACAAAGTAATAGGGACTAAAGATAAAGGAAAATAAAAGTTTTATTATAGAGCTTTTGACAAAAGTGCTGAGTCAGCCATGCCAGTAGAAAAAGGGGCATGCCCAGTGTTATGGAATATATATAATATATATTACACATATATTATTAAGGGGCAGGGGTTTTAACCTCGAGAGAAAAGGAAAAATGGACTGGAAGGATGTCCGATGCTGCAGCGCAAAATTCTCTTCTGTCAAAATGTTTTATCTTGCCGGGCAGTGGTGGCACACGCCTTTAATCCCAGCACTCGGGAGGCAGAGCCAGGCGGATCTTTGTGAGTTCGAGGCCAGCCTGGGCTACCAAGTGAGTTCCAGGAAAGGCGCAAAGCGACACAGAGAAACCCTGTCTCGAAAAACCAAAAAAAAAAAAAAAATGTTTTATCTTCTATCCCTTTCTCAATTTCTATCTGAAAAATAAGTATAAGGTATAGTGTAGTAATATAGTGTAGTAAAAACTTAGAAATGTAAGATCGTGTAGAAAAAAAATTAAGATAACTTAAAGCAACAAGACAGAAAAACTCAATTTTCTTTGTGGGCTATGAACATAAATTGGGGGAAAATCTATCTTTGAGCTTTATGGGTAGTAAAAAAGCTCTTCTTTGAGCTTATCAGGAAGAAAAAAGTTTTCTATGGAAGCTTTTGGCCTGAGGATAGCTAATAATACTAAGTCCAAGTGGCAGGAGAAAGTGATTTCTCTCTGAGGCAAAAATGGTGGGGGGGGGGGGAGCGTGTAAGAAGCCAAAAAGTTTGAAGTTCAGAAGTTTTGGGGAAAGTTGGTCTTTCTCTCTCTTGGAAAAAAAAATCTTTCTCTTAAACTATAAAGCTTTTCTTGGAAAACTTGGTGGGGGGAGAATCTCTCTAAAAAGCCTTAATCTTTCTCAAAAGCTCTCTTAAAAAACTTAAAATCTAACACCTTTAACTTTCTCATAAGGACAAAAATTAGAATGGGAATCACCTGTGATTAGCTCTAAGGGAAAACAACAAACCTCTTAAGACAGCAAGACCTTTCTAAGTTCTGTCTTTCAAGCTTTAAAAATCCTCCCTGCAATACAGGAGGCAGGGATGGAGTTCCTAAAAACCTCTCTTCTAAGCTCTATCTCTTCAAGCTACTAAAAGACAGTGGGTCGAAGTCCTCTGAGGGAAACGCTTGGGAGAGTAAGGATGAAGAGCCACAAAAAGGCCAGGAAACTGTTTACTGGGAAAAGCAAAAAAGCCAAGCTTTTCAGTTGCAGCTGAGCTGAGGCATCAAGGGTTTTTGTTTGAGTGAGCATCAATGAAAAGGTGCTCCTAATTGCCCTAAAGCAAAGATCTCCTGAAGCAATGCAAACTCTGTTAGCATTGTATCCTTGATTTTGACCAAAAAGCCAGAGGCGACTGGCCAGTGTCTCTGAGTTAGAGTACATTTCCGGGATACTAGGGTTCCTGCAGTTGTAAACTTCCTGGAGCACAGAGCTGAGGCAGGAAGGTGCAGGACCCTGGGGAAGATTGCTAATGAACAAACAAAGCTAAAGCCCATGTTAACAGCATAGTTGCCGGCTTTCCTACAAGTCCCAGGTTGATAGGTTGACAGGTGCAAAAAGAAATCTGAGAAAAAGCTTTCCTATCAGGGTAAGGACATTTCTGGGAAAACAGTAAAGCAGTTCAGCATCTGAAGCAGTTGTGCTGCTGAGCCAGAACACTGTCTGGGGAAAGAGCCCAGCCAGGGCTAAACGAAGAACTTTCCAGGAGTAAAGCTTTCTTTTCTGTCAGAGAAAGTATCTCTTTGAGAAAAGCTTAGTTTCAACTGACTCCCAGTGAGATGAGGGAGTGTAGTCCTGAGGGGTGATTGCCTCTGACATAACCTCTGTCCTAGAGTGTAGCAGGAATCTTAAAAAAGTTCTTATTAATAAAATCAAACCTGAGCCAGTTATTGGGGTGAATGCTGGAAGGTCAGAGAACCAGAACAAGTCACAGCTATCTTATCTCACCAGTTCCTCAGCTGGTCTTGTTTCCTCTGACTGGAGGCATCTGAGTCCTCATCCAAAATGGGTCTCAGCTGAACTGTGCTGCTCAAAACCTAAAAGCCTAATCAGCCAAATGCTTTAACCAGCCAAATGCTTCTAGTTTCTGGCCCTTATGCCTTATATAACTTTCTGCTTTCTACCACCACTCTCTGGGATTAAAGGCTCACTTTCTGGGATTAAAGGTGTGTGTCACCATGCCTGGCTATTTTCAATGTGGCCTTGAACTCACAGAGATCCAGAGGGATTTCTACCTCTGGAGTGCTAGGATTAAAGGTGTGAGTGTCACCATTTTCTAGTCTTTGTATCTAGTGGCTGTTCTGTCTCTGACCCCAGATAAGTTTATTAGGGTACACAATATTTTGGGGAACACAATACCACCACATTTCCCCTTTTTTTGTCTAAAATTTAAAAAAGCTTATAACTAATACAAGAAAAATTATGTCCAATAAGTATATACAATATACACAGTCAAGATGTCTAGTCCATTAACATTTGACAGATTCAGACAAAATATTTCATTATATATATTAACAATGTCCAGTCCAGTAACATTTGACAAATTCAGACAAAAAAATTTCATTACTTATCTTATTTAAAACAAGTAATTACTTTTTAAAAATATTTTTTCTTTTCATAATAGATTCAGTAATCTACCTTCTGTCATTTTTTATATCTCCCTCTTTTTCTTTTGTGTAGATTCAGTCATCTACCCATTTATCCTATTATTCTTTATCTTTTTTCTCAGAATTGATTTAGTGATCTATCTCATATCTATATTCTTTTCTCTTTTTTCTTTCTTTTTTAAACAAAACCTCTGAATCTAATCTCCATGTTCAGCTTTTTTTCTGACCATTAACAATTAACAACTTGTAACCAACCATCATAAACAATGACAATATCCATAACTCATTAAATGACCAAAAACTTCCCATCCCACCTTTGGGGAATGTGGGCATCATTTTCTTAAAATTACTTCCATCTTTAGGGGATCCTGAAAAGAAAATTTTTGGGTTAATTGTCAAGTCCTATATCATTTGTCCAGCTGCTGCATAATGAGAAAGTGTAGGGCTTGTTTCAAGTCCTTCTTCAAGTAGTCTGTCAGGCTGGATCATCTCAGATAGCCATCTCAAAATTGTCCTAAGCAGTTTGTAGTCCAAAGTTGATCATTTGGTGGTATTAATCAGCTTAATGGCTTTACCATAATCCTTGTGGAATCATCATTGTGGAGTCCTGTCGTCTTTTTGAAGATTTCAAAGTCACTGTTAGGTGTGGTCATGTTTCACTGCAGACTTGCAGATTTTTTTTGTGTGTGTGCCTTCTCTGTGGTTTGGAGTAATCACAGTCTGATAAATGTCTGTCTCTCAGAACCATGAACATTCTTCCCTAGAAGAGAAAATCTTCACATCAATTTCTCCCCACCATTTGTCTGGCCAAACTTCTCCAAACTGACCTTTGTCGATGCTTGCTTGTAACACGATGGTCCTGTCAATTCTTCTTTTAACAAGCATCAGTAAACCTTTCTTCCCAGGTAGCAATATCACTGCAGTCACCAACACCGTGAGAAGAAGCCAGCAACTTAGAGCAGCAGCCTCTGCCTCCATAATCCCACCACTGTTTGTGGTTCAGCCCTGGCCGAAGGTTCTCCTAGGTTGGCCTCAAACTCAGGATCCTCCTGCCTCTGCCTCCTTCAATAAATCCAAGCAATGTGCCACCACAACTGGCCAAGTGTAGCTCAGGTCTGAGACTGGGACCCGCAAGGCCACAGGCAAACAGCTTTTTCATGAATTTCTACCACAAACGTTGGGCACCAGATGTAGATGTATCCAACCATCTTATTAAATAAGAAACACAGAACCAATGTAAAAGAGAAAGCCAAGAGGTCAGAGCTCAGAGCTAAAATCTCACCCTTCCTCCTGCGGTGTCCCAGCTTCCCGAAAAGAGAGCTATTTCCTGTGTGTAAGTCGTTTCATAGTCATTCTGCCTTCTCATTGGTTGTAAACCCAAACACGTGACTGCCTCGTCACTGTCTGAATGTACAGCCCCCTAGGTCTTAAAGGCATATGTCTCCAATGCTGGCTGTATCCCTGAACACAGAGATCTATGGGATTAAAGGTGTGTGCCACCACCGCCCCACTCTGTCTATGGCTCTAATAGCTCTGACCCCCGGGCAACTTTATTTATTAACATACAATCAAAATCACATTTCAGTACAATTAGAATACCATCACACTAGAGCACCCGGACAAACAAATGCAACCCACTGAGGGACTGGGTCAGGTGAAAGGCCCCGAGGGAAAAACACCTGTCCTAATGCGAGCTTAGAGATAGCAAAAACCTCCCTTGCTAAGCTTGATTTATGAACACAAACCTCACAAGGCCCCCCAAAACAGAAACCGACTAAAGCCCCTACCTTCAGAAGCAAAAAAAAAAAAAAAAAACAAACAAACCACAAAACAAAACAACAAAACAAAGCAAAACAAAACAAAAAACTGTCACTGTGGCATAGGGAAATGTTTCTGGGGCAGAGGGGATAAATTGAGACCAAATTGGGAACTGTCTGGGAGAAAGACTCTGAAGAAACAGAGAAGGGACATAATCCTCCCCAGAAAATGCATGACCTGAAAACGCTGCTAGAATTTGAGGCAGATTTTGGGGGGAGAAGAAAACCCCTATCTCCAAAGGCAGCTAGTAGAGGAACAGAGCAGCCCAAGATATCTGAAGCTCTGCATCTGGGGGAGGAGGAACAAGCAAAATGAGATAAAGATCAGTGGGAGAAAAATCCCTGAAGGAGCTATGGAAAAGCTCTGTTGTAAATGTTTCTCACTGACTGTCTAAGGCAAACACAAGCCCGGAGGAAAGCTGCTATCAGGAATGCCAGCCTCAATGCACGCTAACGAGGCAGGTGAAGTTCTGATCCCGGCCAGTGTCAAATGAAAGAGAAACACCTGTTGAAGCCAGCTGAGGAGAGAACAGAAATTTCCCAATGTCCCATAGCTGAAATGTAAAATGCTTGTTCATATCTCCAATAGCAAAAGCAAAAAACTTGGTTCAAACCTCCTGGGCAAGAATTTGTAAGCAAGTCTGGTAAGAGAACCAGTTGACTCTCAGACCCGAAGAGAACTATGGGAAATGAAGTCCGAAAGCTAGCTTGCAACAAGGGACTGATATAAGGGAAATGCATTCAGGGAAAGGTAGTTTTTCTGCTACAGATGGCAAAATTGCCCTGAAACACTTTTGTCAGCTCGAAAATACGTTCATGGTAAACTTAAAATACAGCTTTTAAAAGAATAAGAAGGAGGAAAATCGTCTAAGAGTTTGTTAAATGTCAGTTCCAATGAAAAATTGAAAGGATAGGGAACTAGGAGCATTGTGGTTTGGGGCTCCATTGGTAAAATACCTTATTTACCCTAATAGCTGTGCAAATTTTTACGGTAGTTGGATGACAAAAGCAAACAAACCACTTTAAAATCCTTAAGAAAGCAAGAGAAAGCAGTCCATAAACAGAACATTGTTTTAGATATGAAGAAACTTATGGGAAAATAAAGAAGTTCTTTGCCCTTTGAACAAACAGCCAGCAACGAATGATTACTTTGCAATGCTAATAAGGAGACAAGGAAACAAGCATTCAAAATAAAATGATTGCTTTTATAGACTGGAAACAAATTTCAGAAAAGCTGTCTTAAAAAAAAAAAAAGAGTTGCTTCACCTGAAAGTTCCTTATAAGAAATCAATGCTAAATATCACAGCTGCTAATAATGATAACATCAGGAGTTAAAGCTAATGAAGTGAAAATACTAAATCTTGAAAATGCTTTATCTCAAAGTAAGCTAATGAAGGATATGTTTCATGAAAGAACATCCTTTGAATAGTAACAGTTTTGGTGAAAATATTGGAAATAACAACAGTCAAGTCAAAATGATTTATGGTGATATTTTATTTGTATTGAAATGTGATTTATTTATTTATTTTTTAAATTACACTCATGATATTAATCACATTTGTGGTATTCATAGATTACATTCGCATTATTCATTCAAATATATATATATATATATATATATATATGTATAAATTTTAAATGTCGAATGTCATTTCTTGAGGAGGTAGGAGATCTTGAATACACGCTTAGAGCACAATGGGAGGACCCCAGAGGGCAGAAGTTCCCTACTGATGTTTTACAATCTTGCATCTAAGCTGTTAACGCCCATTATTCAGGATGCACAGACAAGGAACTTCCCTTAAGCATTCAGGAGGGTGGAACCTGGCAGGAAATTAGCATTGGGAGGATATCAAGGTCAAGGTCTGCAAGCAAGGCAACAGTTACCCAAAATGGGGGCCAGGACCCTGCAGGCCCCCCTTTTATTAAAAAATTAGCTTCTGACTTGGGTTGCATGGGACGTCAGCAGGTCACCTTACCTGCCCAGGCCACACAGGTGCTCTGCCTTAGGTTGGTGAGCGCCCCCAGGCATTACCCGTCTCTGAATACTCATTATCATACAGGCTCAATCATGTGTGAGCTGCAGAGTTAACTGCTGCCAAAGATCTCAAAGTGGCATTGGGCTTGCAATCTGTGTGTTTGATACAGAAAAGACCAACAGAGGTCCTAACCCACCCATAGCCAGTAGGCTAAAGGCAACTGAGCCATTCCCTTCCTTAATGAGCCATACTGTATCTTGGAGTCCTTGTAAGATAGTATCCCAAAAGCTTTTGGAACTTGAGTTTATAAATTTATAATTTTCAAAGCCAATCGAGATGTATATAACTACTGAATTAAATTTATCATGTCTAATAGAATGAAAGATTAACTAACTGTGGTAGCTACTTTTGCTGCCAGGGTCTCCACTGTGTTAGCTGTAGTAAGCAATTATGAAATGGTAATCCCAGAAACAGTAGCAGTAGTGGCTGCCTCTGCTATAACAGCAACAGTGGCAGCAGCAATGTCAAATTCTCTTCTGGATTGTGTGGACATCCACTGGCATGGATACAACTCCAGGAACACGAACAGCCAAGGCCTGTTTTTCTTGATCCCAGCCCAACTTAAGCTGGCAGCTCTTCTGGAGAATCCAATCTCATGGCTACAGTTCCTAGGCTTACATTAATGCTTGCCAAACCTGGCCATATTGGGCTCTCAATCTCCATTGGCATCAGAAGGATAGATTTTTTTCATGAAGACCCATTAGGTCTCTGTCATATTGGGCTTCAGCAGCAGCCACAGGGCGCATTCAGTGCTCAGGAATCCAAAGAGGAACCTCATTGTCCTGAGGAAAGACATAAACCAAACTTCGGGGCCACACCAACACTAGATCAGGTCTCCTCCACGTGCTAGTAGAAAGATCCTTCCATTGCTCCAGAGGGTGATTTGCAACAGGAGCCCTCCAGTGTTTATCTGCATCAGATCCTCCATCAGAATCCACAGATAAACCCCAGCAGAATCCACCAATAAAAAAATTTAAAATATATAAAACAAGGGAAAGAATAGAATGTGGAGAGGAATGATGAGTCCCTAGTTCTCCCCTTTTTTAACTTTAGTAAAATGTTTGTTTGTTTAATATTTCAATTTTTTTCAAATTAATTAATTAATTAATTAATTAATTAATTTTTCTATTATCAGATTGATAGAGTATGTATTTTTACATTAATAGTGAGATGTTTCATTGAGGTTTGCTCAGTAATTGAGTAAAACTGAAATTTCTTATAAGTCACAGTCGTCCTAGGGACCTCCATGCTATATATATAGCCTCCATGGTTCTGTGGGTTGTAGTCTGATTGTTCTTTATTTTATATCTAGAATCATCTTATGAGTGAGTACATACCATGGCTGTCTTTCTGGGTTTGGGTTACCTCACTCAGGATGATTTTTTTCTAGTTCCATCCATTTGCCTGCAAATTTCATGCTTTCATTGATTTTCTCTGCTGAGTAGTACTCCATTGTGTATATGTTCCACATTTTTTTTCATCCATTCTTCCATTGATGGGCATCTAGGTTGTTTCCACGTCCTGGCTATTACAAATAGTGCTGCTATTAACATAGCTGAGCATGTATCTTTATGATATGAATCAGCATTCCTTGGGTATATGCCCAAGAGTGGGATGGCTGGGTCTTGAGGTAGTTCGATTCCTAATTTTCTGAGAAACCACCATACTGATTTTCACAGTGGTTGTACAAGCTTGCATTCCCACCAACAGTGGAGGAGTGTTCCCTTTGCTCCACATTCTCTCCAACATTGACTGTCATTGGTGTTTTTGATCGTAGCCATTCTGACAGGTGTAAGGTGCTATCTCAGAGTCATTTTGATTTGCATTTCTCTGATGATTAAGGATGTTGAGCATTTCTTTAAATGTCTTTCAGCCATTTGTGATTCTTGTTTTGTGAATTCTCTGTTTAGCTCTTTAGCCCATATTTTAATTGGACTGTTCAGTATTTTGATGTCTAGTTTCTTGAGTTCTTTATATACTGTGGAGATCAATCCTCTGTCAGATGTGGGGTTGGTGAAGATCTTTTCCCATTCTGTTGGCTGTCTTTTTGTCTTATTGACTGTGTCTTTTGCCCTGCAAAAGCCTCTCAATTTTGAGAGGTCCCATTTATTAATTGTTGTGCTCAGGGTCTGTGCTGTTGCTGTTATATTTAGGAAATGGTCTCCGGTGCCAATGTGTTCAAGAATGCTTCCTACTTTCTTTTCTATTAAGTTTAGTGTAACTGGATTTATGTTCAGGTCTTTGATCCACTTGGACTTGAGTTTTGTGCATGGTGACAGATATGGATCTATTTGTAATCTTTTACATATTGACATCCAGTTATGCCAGCACCATTTGTTGAAGATACTTTCTTTTTTCCATTGTATAGTTTTGGCTTCTTTGTCAAAAACCAGGTGTTCATATGTGCATGGATTAATGTCAGGGTCTTCAATTGGATTCCATTGGTCCATATGTCGGTTTTTATTCCAGTACCAAGCTGTTTTTATTACTATAGTAATATAGCTCTATAGTAGAGTTTGAGGTCAGGGATGATGATGCCTCCAAAGGTTGTTTTATCGTATAGGATTCTATCCTGGGTCTTTTGTTTTTCCATATGAAGTTGAGTATTTTTCTTTCCAAGTTTGTGAAGAATTGTGTTGGGATTTTAATGGGGATTACATTGAATCTGTAGATTGCTTTTGGTAAGATTGCCATTTTTACTATGATAATCCTACCTATCCATGAGCATGGGAGATCCTTCCATTTTCTGATATCTTCTTCAATTTCTTTCTTTAGAGATTTAAAGTTCTTATCCAAAAGGTCCTTCACTTGTTTAGTTAGTGTTATCCCAATATATTTTATATTATCTGTGGCTATTGTAAAGGGTGATGTTTTTCTGACTTCTTTCTCAACCCTTTTATCATTTGTGTATAGGAGGGCTACTGATTTTTTGAGTTGATCTTGTATCCTGCCACTTTAGTGAAAGAGTTTATCAGCTGTAGGAGTTCCCTGGTAGAGTTTTTGGGGTCACTTATGTATACTATCATATTATCTGCAAATAGTGAAAGTTTGACTTCTTACTTTCCAATTTGTATCCCTTTGATCTCCTTTTGTTGTCTTATTGCTCTAGCTAGAACTTCTAGTTCTATATTGAATAAATATGGGGAGAGTGGACAGCCTTGTCTTGTTCCTGAATTTAGTGGTATCGCTTTGAGTTTCTCTCCGTTTAATTTAATGTTTGCTGTTGGCTTGCTATAAATTGCTTTTATTATGTTTAGAAATGTTCCTTGTATTCCTGATCTTTCTAAGACCTTTATCATGAAGGGGTGTTGGATTTTGTCAAAGGCTTTTTCAGCATCTAAGGAGATGATCATGTGGTTTTTTTCTCTCAGTTTGTTTATATGGTGTATTGCATTGACAGATTTTTGTATGTTGAACCATCCTTGCACCCCTGGGATGAATCCTACTTTGTCATGATGGATAATTGTTTTGATGTATTCTTGGATTTGGTTTGCCAATATTTTGTTGAGTATTTTTGCATCAATGTTCATGAGGGAGATTGGTCTGTAGTTCTCTTTCTTTGTTGCATCTTTGTGTGGTTTGGGTATCAGGGTAATTGTAGCCTCATAAAAAGAGTTTGGTAGTGTTCCTTCTATTTCTATTGTATGGAACACTTTGAAGAGTATTGGTATTAGTTCTTCTTCGAAAGTCTGGTAGAATTCTGCACTGAAACCATCTGGTCCTGGGCTTTTTTTGGTTGGGAGACTTTTGATGACTGTTTTTATTTCTTTAGGGGTTATTGGTCTATTTAAATGGTTTATCTGGTCTTGATTTAATTTTGGTATGTGGTATTTATCCAGAAAATTGTCCATTTCTTCCTGGTTTTCCAGTTTTGTGGAGTACAGGTTTTTGAAGTATGATCTGATGATTCTCTGGATTTCCTCATTGTCTGTTGTTATGTCTCCCTTTTCAATTCTGATTTTGTGAATTTGGGTGCTCTCTCTTTGCCTTTTGGTTAATTTGGCTAGGGGTTGTCTATCTTGTTGATTTTTTCAAAGAACCAACTCTTTGTTTCATTGATTTTTTGTATTGTTCCCTTGTTTTCTATTTCGTTGATTTCAGCCCTCAGTTTGATTATTTCCTGGCGTCTATTTCTCCTGGGTGAGTTTGTTTCTTTTTGTTGTAGAGCTTTTAGTTGTGCTGTTAATTCATTGGTATGGGATTGCTCCATCTTCTTTATGTGTGCATTTAGAGCTATGAATTTTCCTCTTAGCACTGCTTTCATAGTGTCCCATACGTTTGTGTATGTTGTACTTTCATTTTCATTGAATTCTAGGAAATCTTTAATTTCTTTCTTTATTTCTTCCTTGACCCATTGATGTTTCAGGTGGGCATTATTCAGTTTCCATGAGTTTGTAGGTTTTCTATAATTTTTGTTGTTGTTGAGGTCTAACTTTAAGGCATGGTGGTCTGATAAGATACAGGAGATTATTCCATTTTTTTTTTGTATCTGTTGAGATTTGTTTTGTGGCCAAGCATGTGGTCAATTTTTGAGAAGGTTCCATGGGGTGCTGAGAAGAAGGTATATTCTTTTGTGTTAGGATGGAATGTTCTGTAGATATCTATTAAGTCCATTTGAGTCATAACATCTGTTAGGTCCTTTATTTGTTAAGTTTCAGTCTGGTAGATCTGTCTTTTGGTAAGAGTGGTGTGTTAAAATCTCCCACTACTAATGTGTGGGGTTTGATGTGCGTTTTAAACTTTTTTTTTTTTTTTTGGTTTTTTGAGACAGGTTTTCTCTGTGTAGCTTTGCGCCTTTTCCTGGAACTCACTTGGTAGCCCAGGCTGGCCTCGCACTCACAGAGATCCGCCTGGCTCTGCCTCCCGAGTGCTGGGATTAAAGGCTTGCATCACCACCACCACCACCACCACCACCACCACCACCACCACCACCACCACCATCACTGCCAGGCTGCGTTTTAAACTTTAGTAGTGTTTCTTTTATGAATGTGGGTGCTTTTGTATTTGGAGCATAAATGTTTAGAATCGAGACTTCATCTTGGTGAATTTTTCCCATGATCAATATGTAATGTCCATCCTGATCTCTTTTGATTGATTTTAGTTTGAAGTCTATTTTATTGGATATTAGGATAGCTACACCAGCTTGTTTCTTAGGTCCATTTGCTTGGAAAGCCTTTTCCCAGCCCTTCGGAGGTAGTGTCTGTCTTTGAAGTTAAGGTGTGTTTCTTGTATGCAGCAGATGGATGGGTCCTGTTTTCTTATCCATTCTGTTAGCCTGTGTCTTTTTATAGGTGAGTTGAGACCATTGATATTGATGGATATTAATGACCAGTGATTGTTAATTCCTGTTATTTTTTGTGTTTGTGTTGTGTTGTCCTTCTTTGGTGTATGTTGGTGTGGGATTATCTATTGCTTGATTTTTCATCAATGTTTTTAGCTTCTTTGGGTTGGATTTTCCCTTCTAGTGCTTTCTGTAGGGCTGGGTTTGTGGACAGGTATTGATTAAATCTGGTTTTATCCTGGAATATTTTGTTTACTCCGCCTATGGTGATTGAGAGTTTTGCTGGGTATAATAGTCTGGGTTGGCATCCATGGTCTCTTAGTGTCTGCATAAGATTTTTCCATGACCTTTTAGCTTTCATAGTCTCTATTGAGAAGTCTGGTGTTATTCTGATGGGTTTGCCTTTATATGTTACTTGGTCTTTTTCCTTTGTGGCTCTTAATATTTTTTCTTTTTTCTGTGTGTTTAGTGTTTTGATTATTATGTGGCGAGGGGCCTTTTTTTTTGGACCCAGCCTATTTGGTGTTCTGTAAGCTTCTTGTATCTTCATAGGTATTTCTTTCTTTAGGTTAGGAAAATTTTCTTCTATGATTTTGTTGAATATATTTTCTGTGCCTTTGAGTTGGTATTCTTCTCCTTCTTCTATCCCTATTATTCTTAGGTTTGGTCTTTTCATGGTGTCCCAAATTTCCTGGATGTTTTGTGTTACGACTTTTTTGTCTTTAGTGTTTTCTTTGACTGACGAATCTATTTTCTCTATTTTGTCTTCAGTGTCAGAGATTCTCTGTTCCATCTCTTGCAATTGGTTGGTTATGCTTGTTTCTGTAGTTCCTGTTCGTTTAGTCAGGATTTCTATTTCTAGCATTCCCTCAGCATGTGTTTTCTTTATTGTTTCAAATTCATTTTTCAGATCTTGGAATGTTTCTTTCAAAATTGCTTTTTTCTTGGCTTTCTTTGATTTCTTCCCATCTTTTGTTTGTTTTTTCTTCTATTTCTTTAAGGGAGTTTTTTATTTCCTCTTTAATGCAGTTTTTCAATTCCTCTTTAAGGGAATTTTTTATTTCCTCCTTAAGGGAATATTTTATTTCTTCTTTAAGGGCCTCTATCATCTTCTTAAAGTATTTTTTTGGGTTGATTTCTTCTGTTTCTTCTGTCTTGGTATGTTCAGGTCTTGCAGGTGTAGAATCACTAGGTTCTGATGTTGCCATATAGGTCTTTATGTTGTTGCCTGTATTTTTGCACTGGCGTCTGCTCATCTCTTCCTCTGATCAGTGCAGGTGGTGTCTGTGTCTGAGAGTGCCTCCCTTGTTCTAATTTTTAGTCTTGGTTCAGTAGGAGTTCTTGGTTAAATTGGTGCTATTGGGCTGTTTCTTCATGGCCAGCTGATCTCAGTCGGTGAAGTATATACTTATGATTCTGGTGATCAGCCTTGGTGGCTGGGCAGCACCTTCTTCTGTGTTCCCAGGTCACATTTTGTTTATTTGTCAACTCCTCAGCTGATCTTGTTTCTTCAGACTTCAAACTGTAGGGATCTGAATCCTCTCCCGGATGGATTTCAGCTGAGCGGGGTAGTCTCACCAACACCTCCAAGTTGTTGGGTTTTGCAGGATCAGCAGCTGGGCCCTGGGTTGTCCTCAGACAGAGTGTTCAGATTCGTTCTGGTTCTGTCCCACGGAGATAGCTTATTCCCTGGGTGTTAGGGTTAGAGGCGTGCTTGTTCCAAGCTTTTGATTAAGAGTTTGTTTTCACTAGCTCTTCAGAGGGTAATAGCTCTGTTTCTGGTCTTTATTGCGACTGTGTTTCGGCCGTCACCTGCTGTGCCTGCCTGCCTCCACTCCGGGCCTGCCTACCTCTGCCGGGTCAGTCTACCTCTGTGGGCTGCCATCGGTCCTGTATGTCTCTGCCGGCTGCTACCCCCAGCCTACCTGCCTCTGCTTGTCACCGCTGCGGTGCCTGTCTACCTCTGGGGGCCGCCACTGGGCCTGTATGTCTCTGCTGGCTGCTGCCACGGGCCTACCTGTCTCTGCTTGTCGCTGCTGCCGGGCCTGTCTATTTCTGCGGGCTGCCACCAGGCCTTTATGTCTCTGTTGGCTGCTGCCGCTGGGCTCGTCTACCTCTGCGGGCCATTGCCGCTGTATGTCTCTGCTGGCTGCCGCTGGGCCTGTATGACCCTGTCGGCCGCCGCTGCTGGGCCCGTCTAACTCTTCGGGCTGCCACCGGGCCTGTATTTCCTGTCACCTCTTCTTTATTGTTGGGTACAGAGGACAGCCTTACCACCAATGATACAGGACCACCACAGAACCAGAGTCCAGAGACCATCAAGTAAGAAACTGTAACAGCTAAAGGTATTTACACCCCCAGACCCAAAAGTGTCTGGGCGCTATAAAAAAGACTTTAATATAAACATCTATTACCGTGAGATGCTTTTCACAATTGATCACCTGTCTCCTGGATGCCAAACAAATAAATAAAACAGGTGCTTTAAAATAATCTGTCTCTGATAAAGCTTAACATGTTTCAAAATCCATAGGGATAGGCCAGATCTACCTCAGATAAATGTCAACATGAAATAATAATGATTCTTTTCTCTCTCTAAGCTTTTTTTCTGTGTCACCAGCATCTTGTCAAACAAAAAGTTCCCAGCCACAGCCAAGAGGGATACATGTCTCCAGAGCAAATGGATGACAGACAGCATTCCACAACACTTGTCTACCGTGGAAAACTCCCCATCTCCATCCCCCCCCCCAGAGCCAACCGATGTCCAAAATCAGCTGGAAGCAGTTTTTGAGAGGAATGATGCCCCTATTCCCATCTACCTGCTTTTTTTATAATAAGCAAAAGTCTGGGATGTAAGGATTCAGTGCACCAAGGGTTCAAGCAGCAGCTGTAGTTCCATCCACCAATGACAAAAATCCAAATAAAATGTCTGCATACATTCCTAACCAGTCATCATCACAGTTAGATGAGTACCCTGTTTATATCCAGGCATGTTATGGCCCCTGACTAGCCCAGCTTCAATCACAACCCTCAATCAGTCACATGAGTAAACCCTAGCCAGACTCATGTGCTGCTCTCATCCCCACCTGGAGAATTTTTTTTGTTGCTTTTTTTTTGAGGTAGGTTCTCATGTAGCCCAGACTGGCTTCAATCTCCCCAATGTGGCCAAGGATGACTTTGAACTCCTAATCTTCCTATCTCCATCTCCTAAGTGCCCAAGTGTCAGGCACAGAGTAGGCTGTAATTTCTACAGTGCCCCTAAACCAACAGTAAGCAGTAGCTCCTGGCCAATCCCCACTTGCTCCCTGGTTCTGCAAGTAGTTCCTTGGACATATGGCTGTGCCCTTAGAAACACTGCCCCATGCTCCCATTAAAAACACTTGAATCATATCCTTTCTGACAGAGACACCTTGATGGTTAGTTTTCATTGCCAACCTGACACAATCTAGGATCACCTGGGAAGTGAGGGGTTGTCTGGATCAGGCTGGACTGTGGGCATGTCTGTGAGAGGGTTGTCTTGATTGCTCCGGGGGAGGCCTTGCAGCTCCTTCCCTGATGCCAGAATTCCAAACTCCAAGTCCCAGCTGGGCCCTACGTTTGCTCCTTGGCAGTGCATTGGTCCTTCCTTCAGGTGGCTTCCCAGCATCTGGTACATAAACCTGTTATTGAAACAGTCAGAGGTCAGGCCACTTGACATTTGATGTATTTGCTTAGAGGTCAGAGAGAGATGCAGGATCTTGAAACAATGTATACAGTACAAGCAGGATTTGTTTAATAGGGGAGAGTCACATTCATCACACATGGGAAATTAATGGCACATCTGCTGGACTGCCTTCAACACCCAGCCATCTCAATGGGCCTGTGCTCCTGCATGCTGGGGAGGTGCTGGGCCCTTTCCAG
Source organism: Peromyscus maniculatus bairdii (assembly GCF_049852395.1). Taxonomy (NCBI): domain Eukaryota; kingdom Metazoa; phylum Chordata; class Mammalia; order Rodentia; family Cricetidae; genus Peromyscus; species Peromyscus maniculatus. The sequence continues at coordinate 896,138 of NC_134855.1, read as the reverse complement.
GACATAACAGAGTGCATCAAGAAGCAATATGAGACACTGGACACAGCCTTGGGCACCACTCAACATGAGCTACCCATGCAGGCCATCCACATGCAGGAAAGTGGACAGGAGCTCCTAGGGAGGAACAGCCTTGCTGTGTGGCAATGCTACAGCAGGAAGAGTACCAAGGCTCACATGCACCATATTCTAGGTGCCTCCTCCCTGGGGTGGTGAAAAACCTGGGTCATGCCCAGTGTGGGTAGAGCACAGGCAACTGAGTCAGGGATTCCAACCCCAAGGTGCCAACCTCACAGATGGAAGAGTCTGGAGGCAGAGTGGAATGGTGTGGGAGGACCTCCCTACTGGCCCTGAGTCCTGGGCCCTAACCAACTGGGTGGAGATATTGGAGAGATCACTGATGGACCACTTAACAGTGCACTTTGGAGATTCTCTGGAGCAAATGTCCTCATGGGGGACTTTTTAGCTGCACATGGTTTGTTCAGCCTGGGCTACTTAAAAAACAAGGTACAGTGGCCTATACCTATTGTCTGACACGTGGGAGGCTATTAGTTCCAGGACAGCCTGAGCTACAGAGTGAGACCCTAGCTCCAAAAAATGGCACAGTGTTGGCCTGGAACCTGTCATATTCATCCTCCTACCAAACTGCCCACAGCTGCCATGCTGTACCCAGCACAAACCTGCACACTGACTAAGAGGTGAGAAAAGAGCAGCAACCTATACACACTGCAAACCCTGCAGGGAGCAGGTGCTTTAACCTTCTTGGCCCAGGCTTGGTTGCATGTGGCGCAGGCCTGTGCCAGGGACACTTGTAGCTGTCAGAGCACCATAACTTCTTGCAGATGCTGCAAATCTCATGTGTTTGTACCTGGAGGCCAGGAAGTGCTGGTCCACCTCAGGCAGGTGCATCTTGCTTCTCAGCTCAAAGTAAGACAGAGGGTAAGTTAGCTTAGCAGCAGCTAGCACTATGAAGCCTATGCTCCCTTGTTCCACAGGGAACCTTCATGGGCAACTGTCATACAGGGGTAACACCTGTGCACTCAGCACTAGGATTTCCCTCACCACCATCCCTTTGGCACTCATACTCACCAGGAAAATGTGGGATCTGTTGGGATTCCTCTCTTTGCCCACATTCCCTTAGTGTGAGAGAAGAGCCAAGTCCACACAGCACAAACAGCTGTTGTTTTGGAAATCAGAGTCCTACTAACAACCTGTGTCTCCACAGGTGATCTGAAGCCCAGCCCTGAGGATCACCCTGCACCCTGGGGTGAGCTGAGCATCTGCTTCCTGGACACCAGTGCACAGTTGCCATACCTGATGGAGGAGCTTGGGACTTGACCACCAAAGACCTTGGAGCTCCATGGATGTGGTGTGCACCTTCTCTTGTACCCTCCTCTCTCACATCCTTTCTTTCTCTTCAGTTGGGTTGCTGGGGAAGAAAACACACCCTGGTTGTATCTCAGGTGTAGGCTGGTTCTGTATGGACAGCCAGCTTTGGGGGCTCTGTTGTTGAGTGCCTTACAACCACCACTCTGCCAAAGTGGCCAGGTGGTGTCACTGCTTCCCTAGTGACTGGCAGTCCCTGTTTAGCTTTTATCTCTGAGTTCTGAGATATTGGGGCCATGGGTACAATGGAGACATAGATTTATACTGTGTCAAGGTCCAACAGAGTAGGATTAGGGACAACAGCGATCTGAGAGGAGCACAGGCAGGGGAAGGTATCCCACACTCACTGTCATGCCCTAGACTGCAGCGCTCAGTCACCAGGGGACAGAGGGAACCTTTCCTGAACCAGACAGTTCTCAACACATGTTAAATGTCATTCAGAATACAGTCTCAGTAGGATGTTTTGGATTTTGTATTTGTTTGCCTGTTAGGTTTTGTTTTGTTTGTAGACATCATTTCTCTGTGGATCAACCCTGTCCATACTGAAATTTACTCTGTAGACCAGTCTGGCCTTGAATTCAGAGATTCACTTGATTCTGGCTCAAACTGCTGGGATTAAGGGTGTGTGTCACAACTGCCTGGCCAGCTTTTGGGTTCCTTGAGTAATTTTCTTTTATGTGTTTTTCTGACACTAGGTCTCACTATGTAACCCAATGTGACTTTGAACTGGCAGCAATCCTCCTACCTCAGCTTACAGAGGTTTAGAATGGTAGGCATGCACCACCACACCCAGGTCTTATGTGTTGGAATTTATAAAAAAAGTATTTATTTTTATGTGTTTGGGCACACACATACCAGGGCATGAGTGTGGAAATCAGAAGACAGCTTTGGGAAACTGTTCTCTCTTTCCACTATGTGGGTCCAAGGGATCAAACTGAGGTCATCAGACAGATTTGGCAGCAATCACTAAGCCTTTTTGGCCATCCCCCCCAAAAAATCTTGCTCCATCTGCTCTCACAATGCTAAATGCATTCAAGGGATGCCAAAATGACTTTGCAGGGACTGTGAAGCACAGCACACCCAGATCAGTCCCACAGGCTTGTTCAGCCATTACTCACATGGAGCAGAGGATGAGGATGTCTCTCTTGTGCTTGTGACCACTGTTTGGCCAGCAGTTTCTCCTGTTAGTATCCTAAGTAGCAGAGATAGGCCAGGAGTCTGAGACCAATGTGGACAGCATAGTGAGACCCTGTCTCATACAGGGACATTATTGTGTGGAACAGAAATGGGGCTGAGGGAAATTTCATGGCAACATAGGGTGGGAGTGTTTCTTAATGACTTTCTCTCAATTTTGACTGATTTAAGATGACTCCTGGGTTCCTGCTGCAAAGCACCCGTGGAGACTCTGAGCATCAAAGCTGCTGTAGCCAGTAATCACCAGCCCTCTGCTGTAATGTCCAGTACCTTGAATGTGCTACGAGTTAGAGCACAGGCCTAGCCTCCCTGCCATGTTACCTGGTTCTAGAAAGCCTACGGATCCATCTTCAAAGCCAGCACCTGTCTGAGTCCATTTTGGGAAAATAGGAACAAAGTCCCTCTCCTGGTGCTTGCCCAGAAAAGACAGCCAAGAAAAACAAAAGCAGGAGCCATAACAAGTGTGCCAAAGAGCAGAGTGATGCTCTGTCATTGTGGGTTAATCACAGAAATGGCTTTCATTTTTGGTTGAAGGCCAGCCACCACTTCTAAGGAAACATAACAGACTCCCATCATCCCAAGCTTGGTGTCCCTAATTCTGCCCCTGTGATAGCCCATGCAACCTGTTACTGTGAGGGCTTCCCAGATGGGAATATCATTCTTTCTATGAAAAGGGACAGGAGTTGTCCCTCTGAGGCACAAGGACATCTCAGCTCAGCTCTCAGGATGTGGCTGAGCACTTGGCATAACCAGCTCTTGCTCAGTCAAAATTTGGACTATGGTGGTATTTTATTTGTACTGAAATGTGATTTTAATTGTATGTTAATAAATAAAGTTGCCCGGGTGTCAGAGCTATTAGAGCCATAGCAAGAGCATGGCGGTGGTAGGGCAACCTTTAATCCCAGCACTTGGTAGGCAGAGCTAGGTAGATCTCTGTGTGTTCAAGGATACAGCCAACATTAAAGACACACGCCTTTAGTCTCAATGCCATGGAAGACCTGGAGGGCTTAACATACAGACAGTGATGAGGCAGTCATGTGTTTGGGTTTACAACCAATGAGAAGGCAGAACAGAAAGTCTATATAAAGAGGAACAACAGGAAGTAGCTCTCTTTCAGAGAGGTCTTTTGGCTGAGGGGACTAGCTGCAGGATAAGGCTCTTAGCTCTGATCTCTTGGCTTTCTTCTTTGCATTGGTTCTGTGTTTCTTATTTAATAAGATGGTTGGTTACATCTACATTTGGTGCCCAACATGACAAGCATCCATTAAAAACTGCTTGACTTGGCTTGGCGACAGGTCTGGTTTCCCGCCTTGGTGGCTAGCTCCCTAGCCCGGGCCTAGGTCAGCTTGGCCTCAGGCTGGACTGACTGTAGCCCAAAGTGGTTAGCTTAAAGCCAGTGCTACAAACAACTCAGGCCTGCCCTGCTGAACAGGGCCCCTGCCTGTAAAGCCAACACACGTGGTCGGAGCTTAAGGAAGACAGAGCCAAGGCTTGACTCTGCTCAAGCGGGAACACGTGGCTGGATTCAAGCTCTTAGGCAGAACTGTGGCTACACTTTCTTGCTCTCTCTCTCTCTTTCTCTCTCTCTCTGGATTCACACCTCGAACACTAGGTGGCTGTTTTGAAATTCCCTCGAATTTCTACTGTTCTATGCAGACTTGGTAAATCACTTAACATATCAGATATTTTTAAAGAAAACTATTTAAAAGAGAATTTTTTTCCACATTAAAAAAAATGGGTTTTATGTGTACATTGGAAGAAAATTGGGCTTTATTTGAAATTTTAGGCAGTCTGACAATGGAACAACTATATGAGAATATTAATGATGAGCAAATTATGCAGTTTATTACTTTTCTTATCCTCATTTTACTATTTAAAAAAATAGTCAATTTAAGTGCCAGGATAAAAGTTTAGAAAAACCTGTTAAACCTGTTAAAATGAATTACAGAGAAATTCAAATTCAGACAGAATTTAACAGTGAAGATGTTTCAAGATTGGATCATAAGGTTACAGAAAGAAAGCCTGTTTTCACACAGTCACCCTTAATTTACCCAGTAACAGTACAGCAGTTGCCTAATCAAATGACTACACAAAATATTTGGGCTCCAATTGAAATGTTAGATTTATGAAGGTTTAAGGAGGCAATAGTATCTTATGGTATGCATTCCCCATATGTAAAGCAAATGTTAAACTCTTGGTCAACATATAATAGGATTATACCACAGGACTGGCAGGTGCTGGCACAGGCTGTTCCGGAACCCAGTCAAAGGCTCCAGTGGCAAATGTGGTTCATGGAAGAGGCTAAAAACATAGAAAAACAATGGAGGGATAAAGGAATTCAAGTTTGCCAGGATCAGCTTATTGGAGAAGGCCATTATGCTTCAGTACAAACACAATGTTTATATGATGCCCAAACCCTAATTCTATGTCTTCCAATGTACACATAAAACCCATTTTTTTAATGTGGAAAAAAATTCTCTTTTAAATAGTTTTCTTTAAAATATCTGATATCTTAATTTACTTACTAAGTCTGCATAGAACAGTGGAAATTCAAGGGAATTTCAAAACAGCCACCTAGTTTCCGAGGTGTGAATCCAGAGAGAGAGAGAGAGAGAGAGAGAGAGAGAGAGAGAGAGAGAGAGAGAGAGAGAGAGAGCAAAGGAGAGAAAGAGCAAGCAAGTGTAGTCACAAGTTCTGGCTAATAGCTTAAATGCATCCATGTGTCCCTACTGGAGCCAAGTCAAGCCTTAGCTCTGGCTTCCTGCCTTCAGCAGGGCAGGCCTGAGTTGTTTGTAGCACTGGCTTTAAGCAAGTAGCTCCAGGTGCAGCTAATCACTTTGGGCTATGGTCAGTCTGGCCTGAGACCAAGCCGACCTGGGCCTGAGCTAGGGAGCTGGACCTGCTGCCAAGCGAAGCCAAGCGGTTTTAAATGGATTCTTGTCACATTGGGTGCCAAATGTAGATGTAACCGCCTTATTAAATAAGATACACAAAGCCAATGTAAAGATGAAAGCACAAGAGGTCAGATCTAAGAGCCTTACCCTTCCTGCTTCAGCTGTCCTCTTCAGCCAAGAGAGCTACTTCCTATGTGTCTGTCTTTATAAAGACTTTCTGTTCTGCCTTCTCTTTGGTTGTAAACCCAACCACATGACCGCCTTGTCACTGACTGTCTGTACAGACCTCTAGGTCTTCTTTGGTTGGTATTGAGATTAAAGGCATGTGTCTCCATGCTTGCTGTATCCTTGAACACACAGATCCGCCTAGCTCTGCCTCCCAAGAGCTAGGATTAAAGGCATGCACCACCACTGCCCAGCTTCTGGGATGGCTTGCTATTAGCTCTGACCCCCAGGCAACTTTATTTATTAACATACAAATAAAATCAGATTTTTAACATACAAATTTATTAATATACAAATAAAATATCACCATAACACTGTGATATTTCAGGCCTGTAATCCAAGAATTTATGGTGGATAGTCAGGAACATAACAGGGCAATGCTCTGTGGGGCTACAGTGTTCTAGTCCACCATAATCAACATAGGAGACCTTGACTCAAAACCGCTTTTCAAAAAGGCTGAAAATGCTGCTGTTGTAGAATTATTATACCTTCATGGCACACCAAGACTTAATGTTGGTTGTGACCCTGTAATGGCCCCCTTGAGCAGGGTGTTAGAGGTCTTTGATGGGAAGGTGGCCATTTGGTTGGTTGTAAATCATGTTTTTCTCACTTGTAATCAGAATATAGATTAACAGCTGATTATTCCAGCTGAACAAACATTTACATTTTATCACACTAATTTCTAACAGGCATGGTTAGCATACTACTTATCTTTGGGGTATTTTGGATGCAGCCCTTTTTTACCTACATTCTATTTTCTGTAACTTCATGCCTCCTAAGAACTGGGAAATCCTTATACTATCAACTCTACTCCTATCAATTCTATTCTTCTACATCACAGCTTAGCAGTGGCATGCTACTCTTAATGGCAGGAAGCATGGTGGCATCCAGGCAGACATGGTGTTAAGGAAAGAACTGAGAGTTCTATATCCATATCAACAGGCAGCTGAGAGTGACTAACATATTTCCTCCGACAAGACCACAACCACTCTGACAAGGCCCTACTTATTTAGTGCCACACCCTATGAGACTTTGGGGGCCAATTTGATTCAAACCATCACAGTATCAAAACCTATATTTTCAATCATGTTCAATAAATAAGCTCAATAAACTCGTTGGTTCCCTAGGATGGACTTTGGTGAAATTGTACTTTGCATTAGCATTGGTACTTATGCAGATTGGTAGACATTGCTTCTTCCCCCTCCACTGGGGAGAAAATTCACACAACATATTATAAATGTATTTTAATGTTCCTATGTCTCATGGTGTTATTAAAAAGGAAGCAACACATAAAAGAATATGTTAGAAGAATAAAAATGTGAAAATGATCTTAGTAAAGAAAGATTTAGTTATATGAACATTATGATTCATGAAAAGCTTTTGCATAAAGAAAACTGGAAAGGTTTTGTAAGTTATGAAGATTTGAGTAATTGTTTAAGGTACATAAAGGATGAGATTTAGAGATCACATATTTATTAAAGTTGACAAGACATCAACTTCTTCAAGAACTGGCTAAAAATGTCAAACAAATTTTATTGTGTTATGTCTGGCTATTTAACTTACACAGTAGTTAAAAGTAACAAGCTGGTGTAAAACTGATCTTCTGGATGTTTACTAATCATTCTTGGAGGCTATCCTAATGTGGTTAGAAGGACAGAGAGGGAGAATATTTCTCCCCTTTCCATACAAGGTCAGCAAGGTCCCTAGGAACAAAAACCACTGATCATTTTTGTATTGTTCATGGAGTCCACGGAGACCCCACTCAATGAATTTGAAACCTTATCAAGTCTACAAACAGAAAGTCAGTGTAGAAAGGATTTCTTTAAGGCTTCAAAGGAAGATACAATACATAAAGAAAAGCCTTTGATTTATTCTCACATTGATGGACTACTGGTAAAAAAAGACTAGAAAAGTGTGAGGTTTCTTCCCAACCCATGTGACTTGTGAGGACTAGTTGCTCAACTGGCTTTGACAGCATGGAAAGAAAGATTAATTTTGGCACCAACATGGTCTTCAGCACTAGGAATAAAATTTAACCAAAGATTAAAAGAATTGGTACAGCCCAAGGGATGATACTCTACAGACTTTAAATGTATTTCCATATGAAATGTAATTTAGACAACCAATCTCACTAATATTTTCTTCTTGATAATGATATTGTCAAGATGTGAGCACATATCAAGGAAGACAGGCCCATGATTGTTTTAACCTCCTAACTAAATGATGCTAAATACCTTTTTTTCTCCCTATCCAGAAGCAAAATAGGAAGGTTTTCATCCTGACTTTTGGCTGATGAAACAGCTATGAAATGGTGTGAAAGCTGATTGTGGGTTTATCACTCTGGAGAGAAACTGTAGAATTTAAAGGAAAATGTCTAATAGATGATGGCTATTGTGAGCTCATCAAGAAAGTCTTAAAAACTTTGAACATTTTAGTCTTTCCCAGATACCAGTAACAGAATTCCTTTCCTGTCTACAGTTGAGAGTCTGGTCTTGACAAGTGGCCCTCTGGAATGGTATCCCAATAGTTCTACCTGATAACTCAAATTCAGTTGGAAGAAAACAAATTAATCACTGCCCCAATCCCGTAATGGCAGTTAGGGTTAAACCTTCAGATGGAGGTGCGATAAGACCTGGAGGTAGAAATCAACCAGACAATTTAGGGTGAAAAAAAAAATAAGCAGCTACTTTTTAACTACCAGCTAGAAAAGTCATTGGGACTCTGAGAAGTTTCATCCTTTACAGAGGACAAAGATGCCAAAAGCACTGAGGGAGCTCTGATGTCTGGTGCTAAGTGATTCTATGTGACTTAAGGAAGTAGGGAATTTAAATGTAGTTAAATGTTCCTGTCCTTGCACTATATTATTTTTTGCTTCTTTTTTATTCTCTCTCTCTCTCTCTCTCTCTCTCTCTCTCTCTCTCTCTCTCTCTCTCTCTGTATTTAGACTACGTAGTACAGTCTTTAAAACTCACAGTTATCTTCCTGCATCTGTGTCTGGAGTGCTAGTACTAAAAGAATGCACTACTACACACAGCTTGGAAAATAATTTGAATGGACTAAGTCTCCTCTTTTTGCCAAGGAGGCAAGAAGATGGTGTCAAAACCAGTGTAATATCATTTAATTAACTGTTTATAGAGATAAATTTTAAATAAAACAGAAGGGCTAGATGGATGGCTCAACAGCTAAGAGTAATGGGTGTACTTAAAGAGGATGCAGGTTCTATTCTCAGGACCCACATGATAACTAACAGCTGTGGATTGTCATTCTGTATGCTATGCATATGTGTTGCTCTGATTGGTTGATAAATAAAATGCTTATTGGCCAGTGGCCAGGCATTAAACATAGGTGGGGTAAGTGGATGAAGAGAATTCTGGGTAGAGGAAGGCTGACTCAGGAGTCACAAGCCATACACAAAGGAAGCAAGATGACAAGGCAGAACTGAGAAAAGGTACCAAGCTACATCGCTAAACATAAATATAAATTATGGGTTAATTTAAGTGTAAGAGCTATTCAGTAAAAGCCTGAGCTAAGAGCTGAGCAGTTATAATGAATACAAGCTTCTAAGTGATTATTTTAAAAGTGGCTGCAGGAATGCAGGCCCTGGGGAGCCAGGAGAGACCAGAGAAAAGTTACAACTACATTTGGCATACAGACGCAGGCCTCTTGAATTTTGATAAGGTCTAAAAGAGTTTAAAAAGGACTTCTAAACACACAATAATGGAGCCAAAAATAGCTTTCTACTTCATGTCTCATGTGGGTTAAGATATAGAGACACCAAGGTACAGAGACACCATGGCGAGCAGACTTAAGCTACAGTATGGCAGGTTCATGGCCTATGGGCTTGAGGGCAGCATAGTGGATTCCTGCTGGAGTACACAGAGGTATCTCCAAGCTATGTTGTGTGGTGCATTGTGGATTTAGCCTTCATTAGTACAGACAAAAAAAGAGGTTTCTGGGCTACATGCTGCTTTAATAGAGGCATAGACTCACTGCTTCTGAGAGTTAGTGGTATGCATGGCTCCCAGAGCTGGAAGTAAACTTACCACAGCCATGTTGAAAAGCTGAGGTAGGCAGAGTCAACATCCAAGGCTGCTGCTTCTGTTATAACCACACTGCAGTTTAAAGCAATAGATTCACAATAAGGCAGATTCAGATGAAATACAACTTAAAGTGGTTTACAATGTGTATAAAAATGCACTTAGAAGTGGAAGACAGAAGAAAAGGAATATAGACAGTTACATAAAGAAAGAGAAAGTTTTAAAAAATAAAGTCTTTAAAGAGAAAGTAAAAGTATTATAAAAAAAATAAGCCACATAAAGATGGAAATCACACAGAGAGTCTGGATTATATTGTCTTTGGGATATTTAACTGCAGAGAGACATTTGATTGTAAAAACTGCTGACTTAAATCAATACATATACTTTAATGATATCTTGATTTCAAAACTTACATTTAAGGGTACATTGCTTTGGAAAAGAGGTTCTGTTTTTGTTTCCACAGAAGATGAGAACCTATGGATTGCTTCCAGGCTAATATGGTTCCATCAAGAAAGAGCCTCTGAGAGGTCTCCAGATGATCCAACATCCAGAACAGCTTCAAAGCAACTGGCTAAGAGAATACAGCATTGCAGACTATTGCAGTCAGGACTTGTCCATTATCTCAAATTTTCTCAGGATCCCCATAAGACTACCAGTGGCCCTTATCAGCAGGAGGTAGCCAAGAACACTATGCTCACACTCCAAAAAAATGAATTATGGATGTATGTCTTTGTTTAGGTTGTTGGTAATAAATTGTTATTGGTCATAGTCAATCTATTTCTAAAAAAAGTGAAGGGAGATATAATATAAAAATACAGCATATAGATATGATACTATAAAAGTATTATTGAATCTACTTTTAAAGAGCAACAACTTATTTGAAATGTTTTACATTGCTATGGATTTTAGATTATTGATACAAATTTAAAGTTAATTTTGTTATACTGTGTGTATAATTCTAGTTTTTTAAAAGTATTTTATTTGTGCAACTCACTTGAAATAGTAGTGTATAGTTTTATATATATATATATATATATATATATAACTATACACTATATACAATGTATAGAAATACAAATTAATGATTAGTCATCTATGATAATCAAACTTATAGTCATGTTAGTTAAGTTTTCTAGGTATACATAGATATTTCAATTAGGTTTGTAACCTTCAAACACTTCAAAGACCTAGAGAATATGACATTTAAAATGTTTTAATAACTTAGACTTTTCTGGACAATGAGACACATCTGCTCCTGGCAGCACTAATTACTTCAAGGAAGATGATGGGCACCCAAGACTCTCCATAGGGAGTTTATCTTCTTCATGGCAAAAGTTAGCCTTTTGGGCAAGAAACTGTTCTTTTTTGTTTGTTTGTTTGTTTGTTTTTTTCGAGAGAGGGTTTCTCTGTGTAGCTTTGCGCCTTTTCCTGGAACTCACTTGGTAGCCCAGGCTGGCCTTGAACTCACAGAGAGCCGCCTGGCTCTGCCTCCTGAGTGCTGGGATTAAAGGCGTGCACCACCACCGCCCGGCTTAAGAAACTGTTCTTACCTGGACTGCTTGACAACATGTTGTATAAACCAGACATCCAGGATACATAGGAAGGTTCCACAGAACTTTGCAAGGCAAGATGGTCCTTCAGGTTTCTGCTTCACAGAAGAAAGTGCCAGACATTCTATAGGACTCAGAGAGAAGCGACTGAGGGACTCTAGGCCTATAGGCTAAAGATGGATGTCCTAACATTGCAGAGGAATATTGGATGACTCTTGCCCAGGCAGACAGTTGTCTCTGTCATTTTAGATTTTTGGATGTTGTGTACAATGCTTTTCCTATTTACTTAGGAAATATTATATCCTTCTGGGTCTTTGATGTAATTGAAGGCTAGATAGCTATAGTTTTCCTTGGTTATGAAAAAAGATAAATTAGATATCAAACTTTAGACTCACAAATATAGGATAGACAGAATATTTTATTTAATTTTGCCAAATAGAAATAGACTAGATATTGTAACTCTAATTCTTGCTTAATAACTGTTCTATTACATGTATTTTTGCTATGTTAAATTAAAAACCTGTGGAATGTCATTTTGTATATGTGTTGCTCTGATTGGTTAATAAATAAGACACTGATTGGCCAGTAGGCAGGCAGGAAGTATAAGTGGGGCAAGCAGATGAGGAGAATTCTGGGAAGAGGAAGGATGAGTCAGGAGTCACCAGCCAGACACAGAGGCAGAAAGATAAGGCAGAACTGAGAAGAGTTACCAAGCCATGTGGCCAAACATAAATAAAAATTATGGGTTAATTTAAGTGTAAGAGCTAGTCAGTAATAAGCCTGAGCTAATGGCTGAGCAGTTACAATTAATATAAGCCTCTGTGTGCTTACTTGGGGGATGTGAGTGGGAGAGATTTGTCCTGACCACCAGCTAGCTGGGATACAGCTAACCGTTTGCTGTAATTCTAGTCCCGGGCATCTCCTGCTTTCTCTGGTCTATGTAGGTATTGTGCACAGACACATTCAGGCAAAACTTCATATAACTAAAACTATTTTTTAAAGTTAAAAAAATGGAATTCTCTACAGTGAAGTCACAGCCCTGAGACAGACAGACAGCAGACAGAGCTAGTTAAAAATAAATCTTTGGTCTTACATGGAAGCATCTGTGGCATTCTGCTGAGACAGCCTGCTGAGAGGCAAAAGCAGCCTTGTTGTGAGGTTAATTGTGATCATCATAACTGTTCATGTAGGAGCACAGTAAACAGTGCTGTTAGGTGGCTTTTCCTAGATGTTTTCTGTATTTGTGTCCTCTACCTTTTGTAACTGTGAGAATTGTCACATTGGTACAGTTATCTTTTAGAACAAACATCAAGATTGATAGGTAGCATAGGCTACAAAGCAATCTAATCTTTCTAATCTCATCTGTCCTGGCTATTCTTGCTTGTCAAACTGACTAGCTCTGAAATTAACTAAAACACAAACAGTTGGGTACACCTGTGAAGGATTTTTCTTAAAGGTTTTGAAGTTTAAGACCCATCTTTAATCTGGATCATTTGAGGTGATAATATCCTCTTTTAGCTACTTGGTGGCCACCTTTAACCCCAGCATTAAGGAGGCAGAGACAGTCATATTTTCTGAGTTTGAGGCCATCATTGTCTACAGAATGAGTTCCAGGGCTACACAGATAAACTCTGTCTTGAAAACACCAAAAATCCAATCAAACAAATAAGATCAACCTGTAATCTGGGTATCAACTTTTGGTGGCAGCCTACATATATAAAGGATATTGAAGGAGGAAGATCTCTCCCTCTCTCTCACTTTGCCTCTTTGCCCTACCTCTGGATACCAAGTTTATTCCTTTACTACCATTAGATACAATTTTTTTTTAAAGAATTGTGGTGTATACTGAAGACCCACTGAGATGCCCTGCCTCATGGACTGAACAACTATGGGAATCTTCAAATTTCCTTTGGTAGGCAGCCATTGTTGGACTATCAGAGATTGTGAGACATTCTAATGAATCCACTTTTTACATACATGGATAGATTCATTCTACTAGTCCTGTTCATGTAGAGAATCTTGAATAATGCAATGTTTTATTTTTTTCACCTGCCCACTGAAAATGATGTGCTGTCTAACAATTGTGCTTGTAACATATTTTTCCTAGCTCCATTATACTTTCAAAAACCAACTTTCCACAAAGACTACTCTTTTTTATTATTTATTTGCCAACAGTTTGCTCTGAATTTCAGGAATAAAACTGCTAAAGCAGTGGAGTCACCATCCAGCTTTCTGATGGGAGAAAGAACTATTATCCTGTTTGTGACTTGCTTCATGCTTTTCTTTCCTGGTTGTGACAACAAGATAAATAGTAAATTCAATTCACCTTACCTCATTGTAAAGTCACAGGGCAATATCTGTGGTGATATTTTGTTTGTGCTCTAACAAATAAAACTTACGTAGGTACCAGAGGACTTAGCCAGCCACTAGATTAGACATAGAGGCCAGAGAGTGATGGCACAAATGACTTTAATCTTATCAATCAAGAGGTAGGGATCCAGTTGTATGTCTGTGAGCTCATGGCCACACTGGGAAGAGAGCTAGGCAGAGTTGCACACAACTTTCATCCAAACACTTGAGATCTCATGTCTTTGATTGGGAAGGACACACACTTTTAATCCCAGGAAGTGATGGCATGAAGCAGAAAGATATATAAGACATGAGGACAAGGAACTAAGAGCTTTCAAGCCATTCAACTGAGACCCTCAGGGGTGAGGACTCAGAGGCTTTCAGTCTAGGATTTGTGGAAACAGAATAGGCTAATAATTTTTTGAGATGAGGTTGTCTGTGGATTATTCTGCTTCTCTGATGTTTCAGTTTTCACCCCAATATCTGGCACTCAGTTTTTTATTAATAAGACCATTTAGCAATTCATGTTACAAACATCTCTTGTTGTGTCTTTAAATCTCTCTTTAGTTAATATTCTGAGCACCAGTGGGACAGGGATCACTTGACGACACATAGCACAGTGGGTTGTGCATACTAGCTAGCCACATTGTATCCAGGAGGAAGAAGGAATGCATGCCTATGGAATGCAAGAAGATAGTAGGATCTTCTATTGGAGGCAGAAGCAAGTGCTATTGAAATGCATACATTCTCTGATTTAGAAAACATTTTTATCTGAGGTAAGGCAGGCTTAGAAATCTTTGCATTGTGTTTTTAAGCATAATGTAACCCTATGGAAGGTGCTCTTGTTACTTAGGCCTCACTAGCCAGTCAGGCCCTCCAGGCCTCCTGCCAGTCAGAAGTTGTACAGGGTTCTTCCAGCAGCAGGCTTCAGGCTTGACTTTGAAGAAAAGGCACCAGTGGTTTTGTGTTGTATGCTGTGAGTGTTGCTTCAGGGAGCTGAGAGCATGGTCAAGCTTGGAAAACACAACATGTGAGTGAGGTGCTGCTGTCCTCAGATGGGGTGAGGCAGATAATGAGGTGCAAGAGCCAGTGTGGTGGGATCTCCACAGATCTGGGTGGGAAATTTCATCCAGAATGTCTGTTCTTTGAGGTCCCATATGGTCTTGAAACTTCCTAGTCCCAGGGCAGGTCTCTGAATATCTTTGCTCTGTGGGCTGAATCTGCTCACAGAATGAGAAGCAAGGAGCTGTGTGTAGAAACATCTTTGTAGTCACCTTCAACATTCTTTTGGTGAACCCATTGAAAGCAAGTAGCCAAACTTGAAGAGGCCTAGTTTCTCCAGTACCTTCTAGAGGTTAAGTACTTTGCATTTACCTCTAGATATCCATTTAACTCTAGGATCCATTTAGAGTTAATGTTGTGGAGGTTGTGACAAACATCTCATGTGTTGGGTAGCACCCCACTACTAAGGTGTGATGTAGAAGAGTAGAATTGGTGATATGAAGGATTTAGTAATTTTTAGGAGATAGTAAGTCTCACAAAATAGAATTTAGTTAATGGAGGACTGTCTCAAAAAAAAAAAACAAACCCCAAAGATAAGTATATTCTAGCCAGGCCTGTTAGAGATTAGGACAGTAGGATACACATTTGCTCACTAGCATTGTCCAGACAGTTGGCTCCAAACCATTACAAAGGAGTCACTCCTGGTTCATAACCAGACACTAGACCTAACCCTATATCAAATAACAGGATTCTATTAAGCTGCTCATTGAGGTATTACAGGGTCACAACCAACCTTAAGACCTGTTGTGCCATAAAGTTCCAGTTTTCTTCTTGAGAAAAGCATAGTTCTTCCAGATGGGCAATATGACACTAGGTGACAACTGTTTGAAAATTAAAACACTAGCTGGATGGTGGTGATACACAACTTTAATCCCAGCACTCACTGAAGAGGAAAAGGCATACAGATCTCTGAGTTTGAGGCCAGTCTAGTCTACAGAGTGAATTCCAGGACATGCTCAAATGCTACATAGTAAAACCTTGCCTTGAAAAACCAAAAAACCAAAAAAAAAAAAAAAAAAAAAGAAAAAGAAAAAGAAAAAAGAAAAGAAGAAAAATAAAAAATAAAAATAAAATACTATTGTGTTAAGGAATTGCCTGATCAAGCAAGGCTTTCATATAGGCCCCCAGGCAGGGAGGGGGATCATTCGTGGGAGAGCTCGTAACAGCCTGGGACCTAGCTAGGCCTTGGAGATTTCCCTAAGGGCCTGACATGTTGATAATAAAACAGAGCTTCTTCCCTAAAATGAGGAATATGCTTTGGAGAGCTGGAAATGATCTGAGGCAAGGGCCTTTGTGGTAGGGTTGCTTCAGATACTGAGAACCCAACTCTTTCAACCACATGAGGCTATGGTTACCAGTCCACAAATCACTGTGGGCTTAGTCAGTAATGCTCTTGAGAAAATCTGTTTCACTCTGTGTGGCATTGTTTGATTAGATTCCTCCTGAATTTGTCCCATTGTATGATAGTTTATGCTGACTTCATGAAAGTCAGCCATTTTCTTCCATTTCTCCCCGTCAAAGTAGTATACAAGGTGCTATTCTTCTTAAGAAGCTTAGTTGACATAAGACATAGATTTTGGAAGAGTGCCCCACCCCAGCTTTTATCTTTTCTACTTTCTACTTCTCTCTTTCTCATCCCATATAACCTCCACCTAAGGACCCTATCACTGAAGAAAATCCTGCTCTTTCACATCAATGGGGTACTTAAGAAATAATTTTGGAAATGCCTTTGCTGTAAGTCTCCCATCTGTCTTAGTGGGACATGATCTCTGATGTAGTAGAGTCTCTGTTCAATTTGTGATATGTCCTTCTTGAAGTTAGCTTGGATTTTGCTGTAGCAGGGAGTCTTTGTTCTTCTGACTTATGTGGCCTCTTTTTTCTGAATTTTGTAGTCTATACCTATTCTTTCGACTGGTGCAGTTTGTACTTGAGTGCTGAAGTCTGATTCTCAGATTGGTGTGGTGTTTTCTTTCAACTGCTGTAGGCCATATCTGAGCAGATGAATTCTGCCTGAGATGGGAGGCTTAACCTTCTTTCTTTCTTTCTTTCTTTCTTTCTTTCTTTCTTTCTTTCTTTCTTTCTTTCTTTCTTTCTTTCTTTCTTTCTTTCTTTCTTTCTTTCTTTCTTTCTTTCTCTCTCTCTCTCTCTCTCTCTCTCTCTCTCTCTCTCTTTCTTTCTTTCTTTCTTTCTTTCTTTCTTTCTTTCTTTTTTTTTGGTGGTTGCCCAATTTTATTTTATTTTACAATACAATTCAGTTCTACATATCAGCCACGGATTCCCTTGTTCTCCCCCCTCCCGCCCCTCTCCCCTTCCCCCCAACCCACCCCTCATTCCCACCTCCTCCAGGGCAAAGCCTCCCCCAAGGACTGAGATCAACCTGGTAGACTCAGTCCAGGCAGGTCCAGTCCCCTCCTCCCAGGCTGAGCCAATCGACCCTGCATAAGCCCTAGGTTTCAAACAGCCAACTCATGCAATGAGCACAGGACCCGGTCCCACTGCCTGGATGCCTCCCAAACAGATCAAGCCAATCAACTGTCTCACCCATTCAGAGGGCCTGATCCAGTTGGGGGCCTCTCAGTTATTGGTTCATAGTGCATGTGTTGCCATTCATTTGGCTATTTGTCCCTATGCTTTATCGAACCTTGGTTTCAACAATTCTCGCTCATATAAACCCTCCTCTTTCTTGCTAATTAGACTCTCAGAGCTCCACCCGGGGCCTAGCTGTGGATCTCTGCATCCAGATCCCTCAGTCATTGGATGGGGTTTCTAGCACAACAATTAGGGTGTTTGGCCATCCCATCACCAGAGTAGGTCAGTTCGGGCTGTCTCTCTACCATTGCCAGAAGTCTATTGTGTGGGTATCTTTGTGGATTTCTGTGGGCCTCTCTAGCACTTTGCTTCTTCCTATTCTCATATGGTCTTCATTTACCATATTTACCATTCCTTGATCTCCCTCTCTGTTCTTGATCCAGCTGGGATTTCCTGCTCCCCCAAGCTGTCTTTCCCTCGACCCTTGCCCTTCATTACCCCTGCTTATGCTGGAGAGGATGTGGAGCTAGGGGAACTCTCCTCCACTGCTGGTGGGAGTGCAAGCTTGAACAACCACTTTGGAAATCAATGTGGCGCTTTCTTAGAAAATTGGGAATCAATCTCCCCCAAGATCCAGCTATACCAGTCTTGGGCATATACCCAAGAAATGCTCAATCATACCACAAGAGCACTTGCTCAGCTATGTTCATATCAGCATTGTTTGTAATAGCCAAAACCTGGAAACAACCTAGATGCCTTTCAACTGAAGAATGGATAAATAAATTGTGGTACATATACACAATGGAATACTACTCAGCAGAGAAAAACAATGACATTATGAGGTTTGCCGGCAAATGGATGGATCTAGAAAAAATCATCCTGAGTGAGGTAACCCAGACACAGAAAGACAAACATGGTATATACTCACTCATAGGAGGAT
Organism: Peromyscus maniculatus bairdii; assembly: GCF_049852395.1. Taxonomy (NCBI): domain Eukaryota; kingdom Metazoa; phylum Chordata; class Mammalia; order Rodentia; family Cricetidae; genus Peromyscus; species Peromyscus maniculatus. Next base: position 877,975 of record NC_134855.1, on the reverse strand, counting down.
ACTGGATGTAGAACAAGGATGACTAGACTGCTACTCACATCACCAGGGAGGCTACCTGGAAAACAGGACACAAAGAAAGACACGGGGATCTCCCAAATGATGGAGAAAAGGATGAGATCTACATGAACAGCCTTAATCTGCTTTCTTACATTATCCAAGACCACCCATCCAGAGGTGGCACCATTCCCTATGGAATGATCCCAACCACATTAATCATTAATAAGAAAATGCACCACAGGCTTGCCCATCATGCAATTTTTGGTGGACATTTTCTCACTTGACATTCCCTCTTCCCAAATCATCTAGCCTGTGTCAAGTGAACATAAATCTAGATGGTACATTCATTTTCATATGTGCCCACAAACTTCACTTACAATGCTTATCTCATTTAATAGTAATGGTTCTTCAACTGTCTTTCATGGCACATAATCTTTTTTTTTTTTTTTTTTTTTTTTTTGGTTTTTTGAGACAGGGTTTCTCTGTGTAGCTTTGCGCCTTTTCTGGAGCTCACTTGGTAGCCTAGGCTGGCCTCGAACTTACAGAGATCTGCCTGGCTCAATGGCACATAATCTTAAGAAGTGGAATTGTTTCATTCTTTAATTTGTATCTGCACAAAAGATATTAAATATTTGCTAAAGACTTGGCAGTAGCCTGTACAAAGAAAAGTAATGATTAGGAGAAGCAGTTTGGTTCTGTCATTTTTAAATTTTAAGTTTAAATCTTCAAATTTTTCTATAGGAGAATATATTAAGGAGGGCCATGCAACCACGGGACAAACCCAGCAAGCAATAATTGAAGAAACAAGTGTCAATTTAGAGCCAGGAAATGCAGAAGAGGAGAATGAGTATCAGACATGTTGAAGTTTGTGAAAACAACCAAGGCAATGAAACAAAAGAATACATGGAGTCACCCTATCTCTCCCACTAGCTTGCATGTCCCTAAATCTTTATCCAAGGCCAAGGAAAGTGAGTGATCCCCTCTGCTGGAACATGATGGGTACAAGCGCCATGTTAATCAACTCATTTGTGTTAGACAACTCAAATTCATTGTAATACATATAACTGGTCTAATTACTTGGTGGTGCTGTTGTCTTATATGTGAAATAGTATGCTTTTAGCATGAATCTTTTAGGAGGTAAATTCCTTGGAGTGTTGGGGAACCACCTGATACTTCTAAACTGCCTAGGTCCCACCCAAGGCAACTACTGAATCATGCCTGAACTCAGTTTGCCCATGGGAGACACTTTGTAATCAATTCTGACCTGACTAATCTTCACCTGCAACCACTGACAAACATGAACCAAAATATAGCAATGACAATAATGGGGTTTTGATATGATAATGATAATAGGGGTTTCAGAATACAGATGTATATTTGGAGCATATTCTTGTATTGAGCTTCTATCCTGTATTCCTCTCTGAACTCTATTAGTGCTCTATTTTTTAACCAATGAGAAAATTGAGTCTCAAAGAGCTCAGAAAATTATTTCCCAAAGCTGTAAACACCTAAGTATGAGAAACAGAATTCTCTGATGTGGTAAGATCTGCTCAACTTTCTAAAGCTCAAGTCCATGACCTACTCTTCCATCTGTTTCTCTGTGTTCACTGTGCTATCTGTTTCCCTATATGCAATAGTTTATAAAAGTATGTTGGGGATCTCCCCTGGAGCTGCACACCCAAAAAAACCCCTCAAGCACAAGCTCCAGCCTTGGATGGTTATTTAAGGTCTGGCCCATAGACTTGCCTCCTGGTTTCCCCTCTTTCCTGAGACCAACTGGAAATGCTTAGATTACAACTTGGACTTTAATTATTCCTTTTCTGATTTTATTGCATCAGTGGAGTTACCCAAAACTATGGTGTGTTAATGTTTATTTGCTAGTGCATTGGCCAGGGTGAATTGAGTCTTTCTGCTTATTTCTGGTTAATACTACATATAAGAGGATGGGGGGGTCTAGGTCTAGGGTAGGTCATAGTCCAGGTGTTGGAACTGTTCATTGTTACATATTTTAATTTGGATGTGTTTAAGTAAGTAAATATAAATATTATTTTGAGATATATATCATTAAATGTGTATTACAATTTAATTTTATGTGTGTTTGTGGGTATGGTTGGAATTAATATGGTGACTGTAGGGCTGTACAGCAGAGGTCCCTGACAAGAGAGAACATACTGCCTGGCAGAGAATAATGTGCCCTGCTTCTGGCCATGTTATGAATATATCCCTCCAAAATTTAAACTGGAAGTTAATCACCAAGGTGATAGTAAGAAAACAAGGTGGCTAAGTCTTGAGGGTGGAAATGACTTGTACAAGAGCCTTCACATCTTATCTGGCACTTCTGATCTTATGCTCTTCTGTCATGTAGTCCATGGCTACAAGTTACCTTACCAGGTGTCAGTACCATTACTTGGATCTTGGAAGAAAATCTCCAGAACTGTGAGAAGTAAGTCTCTTTTGTTTCTAAGTTAGCCCAGCAAGTATTTAGTGGTGGCACCACAAATGGATTAAGGAAGCCAACCCCCAACTGATAATTGATCAAGAAAATGATACATGGGCCAGCCATTTCTGCCCTAAGTAGGACACCACTAAAGGACAAAGCACTAATCAGTCTGGATGATCTTATCATGTCTGCTTAATGACCCATAACTCTCTTCCATTCAGTCTTTTTTCCATTTAATTTTACAAGTGTTATTCCTAACAGTCTGCTGTTTAGCTCCTGACTCCATTTCAGTGTATGATTCCCTAAGATGCTAGTATCTGACACATGATTAACAGAATACCATCAAGATCTTGACTAAAGACCAAATGCTAGAGTAGATAGTGTGCATGTTCACATTACGTTTATCTAAGAATCATGCTGCCAATTGAATGTAATGTGAACTAAAGTAGTCATTGTAAATTTGCTAGTAAACCAATTTTATTGTATTTTCATTATACTTGTTTATTTCTTGAAGAAAAATGATACACTGTCTGCCCTGGAACTCAATACTGAGATCTGGCTGACATTGAATTTGCAGCAATTCCACTGCCCCTGTCTCCCATAAACACAATATTTTAAGAAAACAAACAATGATGAAACAGTTCAGTGGGTATTTGCACTCTGGCAGAAGTGTGAGGACCCAAGGCAGCCTGCCCAGGACCCCAGTAAAAACTGGATGTACGTGGAAAAATGGGAGATGGAGACAAAAGAATCCCTAAATCTCATGGGCCACTAGTCAGTTACATGCATTGGAAAAACAGAAGACATCTCAAACAAGGGGGAAGATGAGGATCAACACCCAAGGTTTTTACTCTGACCTCCAAATATCTACTACATTATGTGTGCCCACAATCATATACATGGATGTGTGCTACCATATACACTTATGCACGTAGTGACAGAGAAAATAAAACAAGTGAAATTGGGTTTTGAAGTATATTTTCTTTAACCTTGTATCTTAAAAATGTATGCCTCAACTAATCCCTCTTTCCCCCTCAAAATAACTCCCACAGCCCTTTACATTGTCTTTTGTGCTAAGGTTTTTAAGACCTAGCATACTACTCCTGTGTATAGTGCTTGTCAGTATGAAGTGGTCACACTCATTTAAAGTGCTTTCAGAAAAGAGAAGTCTGACCAATATAGAGGAATTGAACCCTACTGTAGATAAAGGAAAAGCATGAGAACAGCATTGGTATTTATAGCCTGGGTTTTTGGAACTGTCTCCTTAGGTTTGACTAGGCAGCCATACCATTTCTGCTCTCCTCCCCTTGGTCTTCTCAGTGACATATACCACTGCTTTTCACCATATCATGTCCTGAACTCCACATCTCCAAATACATGAAGTTAAGGATAACTGGCATATAGTTGTTCTTTAGGTTTCTACTTGATGAACCAAGCAGAAAGTAGGTGACTCTAATACCTGTGTGAATAACCCAGCCAACCTTCCCAAATTCTCCTGATATACCTGCTGGTGTGGAGGCAGTCAAGGTGCTCTTTGGAAATACTTGTATCTGTATATTCATTTAATAGGTGTTACACTTTGGTTATGAACCATTCATCATTTTCCAATACACACTCAGAATTCATGGATCTCAAACAAAGTGAGCTTCCCTCTCCTGGACTGTCATTGGGGTGACTTGCTGTGTATTTTGTACATGTTGTGCCCCTACATGATATTTGAATCTACAATCATAAGCCTAGAGTGACCAGGCAGAAGATCTGGGCTCCTCACAACACCTGAGTGCTTGTGCACTGTGCCATTTTTCTCCTGGCTTCTGAAACCACAGGCAGGCTTCAGAGCTCTGGACCATGTTGCATCTGGTGATGCTGTAAATAAGGCTGAAGAGGTCGTTTATGTGTTCACCTGAAGAGTGTGCATGGTCACAGAGGAAAACTATCCTGGTTGATTACTTAGCCACATCTCTATAGAGTGATGGCAGAGCTGAGATACACACAGGGGGAATCTCAACTGGCCCAAAATATTTGGGCTGTCACTGGGTTTCAGACATGATCTTTCTGTTTTGGCCTCAGGGTGGTCTGAACATTCTCTATGTCATGTCACTATGCAATTTTACTTGTGTTCATCTGCATACAGAGGCTGCTATGGAGCCTTCATCTGACACAGCCATCTTCACCAAAAAACAGGTGCAGAAGGAAATGGAGAGGCTGACTACAGAGCTGTAGCTGGTGACCATCCAAAGAAATGAGCTGAAAGATTACCTGATCTTCATCACAGAAGGAACCATGGAAGTTAGGTATCCATCATTTCCAACTCCATGGGACTGTTAGTAATGTCACACTCACCTTCTTCCTTTTAAGATCTTGCATTCTAGGAGGCTGTGCCTCCTTAGTGACTCTGTGCCCAACCTCATGTCCTGAATTCTTCTCAGAAGAGAGGCAGACCTGAAGCTGTAGAGGAAGTGAGATGGTGACTATAACTATTCTGCTTTCTTCTAATGAATACTAGAGCCTGTGCTCTGAGTCACATAACTCAGGGATTAAAGCAGTAGTGTGTGAGTTCCCAACATGCATTTGGAAAACCTGCCAGGTGGTGGCTTCAGGGAGATACTAGTTGATGTTAGTGGTGAAACTTTGAACTTGCCTGGCAGGTGATTGTGTGCTGGAAGCTCCTTGTAGCAGCTGGAGGTTCCTGGTCTTACTTGCTCCATTACAGTGAGTGACTGGAAGTCCTGGGCCTCATCACTGTTTCTCTCTAGTCTTGTGCCTTGTGCTTTTAGGCAATTCTATTTCATGCATTTTTAAGGATCTAAGACTTGGCCCTCTCTCTGTGTCTCTATATCTCTCCCTCTGTGTCTCTCAGTGTCTCTCCATCTTCTCTCTATTTCTTGTGTGTTGGTGTCTGTTTGTTTGTGCATGTGTGTGTCTATGTGTGCATACAAGGTTTTGCAGGTTTGTGTGTCCCTACACACTCTAGAAGTCAGAGATCTGTCCCAGGGCCTGAGGATTTGCCTATCTCATTTTCCAGGTCATGCCAGTGCTGATGTATGGGAACCTCACATTATCCATCACTGCTCTTGTCATATATGCTCACCTTGGTGGCACCTAGGAATCACTTGGGGGGGGTTATATAGTTATCCTGAAATTGTGTCTCAACTCCAGGATTATGTGCTCTGTCTAACTAGTCATCCAGGATATAGAATCTAACTAGTCATCCAGGATATAGAATCACTTATATGAATTGGGAGAAATGTCCTTGCCCTATTGAATGTGTGAAGACCAATGGCATAGACTCCTGATAACACCTGGTAACATAGAGATCTATACTGTTCCTCCAGGCCTACTGAGTGATCTCATACAGCCAGGGCACCCTCCATTTCAACACTTACCCTCTGTTGTCCTGGGGCCAGGATCAAAACTTTAGCAGCATGAGGAATACCCAGTACATAGTATCAACTGTGAGGTGGTAGACTGGGATAAAATTTGAGTTCCTGTGATCCTTGAGGCCTGTATTCATGGGGTTCTTTCTTCCTATTTCTAGAACCTACCACAAGCCAAATCCTTTTCATCAGAAACTGAGGATGGAGCATAAACAAGTCATGAAGGAACTAAATACCTTGCAGTATAAGAACATCAAGGCCTCAGAGAAGTTCAGGGAGATAACCAAGTAGATATTATTCTTCTATCAGTAAGTGCCCATCTTGACATGGGCCCTGTGACTTATGGAATGACCATCTATGCCTTTCTTTTTCTCTGTGCTGGAGAGGCCCCAACTCTGCTTCTAGCCATTCCACATTTTAGTAAGCAGCCTTAGCAAGCAGATCTTGGACTTGTGTCATTTGAACTCAGTTTTGCTAAGTGTGAAAGAAACTGTTAGCCCCAACACCATTGTCATGGAACCACAGGAGCATCTAGATAGACAAATGATTTGCACTATGTAGGGAATATCAGGAAGTCCTGGACATGAGGGAGACCTGCTCCCTCTTTCCAACCCCCAGGGTACTCTTGAGAATGGACAAATGTAGACATGAGGGAAAGTACAGCCAGAGGCATCTGAAAGAATTACAAACAGGGAGATAAACTAGTACACTGAACAAGGCCAGCAGACTTAACTTGGCCTTGAGAGCAGAGGAGGAGAAAGTGAGAGAGGAAGAGAAGAGAGACAGTCAAGAGGGGGGCCACGAACCAAGAGAAGAAGACTGAGGAAAAGAAAGAGTGAACTTCCTGCAGTGTTGAATTTTCTGGATTGTCTTGTGAGTCATGGACTATCTCCTTGGCTCAAGGTGAAGTCCTGGGTATGAGCAGATTTGGCCTGGCCAAGAAAAAGGAGCTTCCAGCACACAATCACCTGCCAGGCAAGTTCAAAGTTTCACCACTAACATTGTGTTCTCTTTTGAGAAGACAACTGACCATCTCTTTGATGCTGTCTACTTTGGGCAGAAATGCTCTATATATGGTAGATTTGCAGTGTTGAAGGCCTATGGATTCTAGAAAGAATGGATCTTTTGACTCCAGAGCCCAACTAATGCATCCTGCCCCTCCCCATTCTGTGGGATACTTTTGGTGCACAAAGTTTTTGAGTTGCACAAAGAAAATATAGACCATGAGAGAGTGGGAGACCTTTTACTCCTTGAAGCTGTACTTGGTCATATTAACTAACAGCCTGCATATTGTCCAGGACTGAAAGGAAGTAAATAGTGGAAGAGCCACCAGGCATACCAGAAGGGTGTTCTATAGTCCTGCTTCATAGTGAGGTACTGAACATCATTTTAAGAGCCAAGTAGACCAGAAAATTGGGATGTTGAAAATAAAGAGAGAGAGAGAGAGAGAGAGAGAGAGAGAGAGAGAGAGAGAGAGAGAGAGAGAGAGAGAATCAGAGACAGAGAGAGGTGAGGGGAAATCCAGGCCTGATGATGAAAGCCTTTCATCCCAGGACTCAGAAGGCAAAGGCAAGCAGATTTCTGTGAGTTCAGGGCTAGCTTTTTCTACATAGCAAGTTCTAGGCCAGTCAAGGCTACACAGTGAGACCCTGTCACCAAAACAGCATCAAGGTGAAGTGAAAGAGAGTGAGGAATATCAGAATGGGAGAAGTCCATGCACAAGTCAGAGTATAGCAGTCACATGCCAGGACAGAGACCTGAATTCCAGCAACAACACCTTTGCAGCCTTGGCAAGTCTCTGTCCCCTAACATAAGTGGAAATGTCTCCCATCTCTACATGAGGAACATTCTAGCCCAACATTAGCTCTCACCGTGTTTGGGGTTAGTTTGGCTGTTTGCTGCTCTGTTCTTGAGTTGTCTTTGGCATCAATATAGAATTCATCTACCTCTTGCTTTCTTCCTGTGGTCTCAGAGTCTTAGCATAGAGCCTTAGACCTTTTCAGACATGAATTGAATCTGGGTGGTGGATGCCAAAGTCTTTAATCCCAGTACTCTGAAGTAAGAGGCAGGCAGATCTCTGAGTTCCAAGTTAGCCTGGTATATGTAAGGATTTCCAGAGCAGTCAGAACTACATAGAAAAAACTTGTCTCCAAAACTAGAGAGAAGGGAGGGGGTAGGGAGAGAGAGACTTAAACTGTGGCCAGGATAAGAGGAAATCCATATCCCTTCAGGAAGTCAATGGCGGCATCTCTTCCATATGTTCTGATAAGGGTACTGCTGTCCCTGGCCCTGCACTTATGGGATCCCAATGAACATTGGAAGTGGGCTCTTCAAACTGGTACACAGGGCCATTGAGACCAAAAATCACCCAGGAAACCACTGAAATTAAACATAAATGTATTATTCCACATTCTTCTTGGCTCCTTTTTATGGCAGGAATTCATGATTCTTGACCTTGGCTCCTTATTCTGATAGTTGCTGAATGGAAGAACTTTGTATCCCTTGGACAGATGTCTGCAGGACCTTTAATGGAGCACAGGATCAGACAGAGACCATGGCCTCAGCCAGAGCTCCTTAGAAGGAGAACTGGGAGTCTGCTTGTAACCAAACTTGCAGAGGATCAAGATGGCTGCTAAGCCTGGTCAGTGCCAATTCCACCTCACATTGTCCCTTCAGAGGACCCTAAGGTGTTCACACTCCTGCCTGTGAACCAGGTCTAGGCCCACAGAGGATGGCACACAGTTCTGGAATGCACTCCAAAGTCTGGATTTTCACTGTGATGGACTCAAGAAAATACATTACTATTATTTATTTGTTCCATGTTAGATATATAATGTTTGTTGTTATTTTACTTTGAAACTGGAAGCTGTAGTACCAAGAAAACCAGCTTCAAAGCATTTTTGAAAAAGCACCTGGTATGTGAGGTCCAGGGTTGGATAGCTAGTCCCTGGACAGGCAATATTTGAATGTAAATGCCTTAAATACAAAGAAAATAAGCAAGTTGTTTCCACTTCAACTGCTGTGCCTGCTTGTCCTTCATGGGTGTTCTCTGTGATGGTGCCATATCTGTTGTCCTACCTGCCATCCACAGGATGTGTCAAGTTGGCCCAACATGGCTATGACCACCTGAGACACCTGGTTGCTGCTGTAAGCACTTGAACATCATCATCTGCAAAACAGCCCGTGGCAACACCAAGGCCAGCAGAACTGACAAGGCATTCTGATGATATGGACAAAAATACAGCACTTCCCTTTAAAACCATCCCTTCTACCTTTCTTTTTTCCTAGTTTTTGGTTTTCTATTTTTTACATAGTTTTTTTATTTAAAAAAATTTCTTTCCGGGCTGGAAAAAACTTCTACATGAGGAATGTGATCTTTCCTCATCTATAGTCAACCTAACATGTCTTTTTCAGCAGTATGTAATTGCTTATATTGATGAGTAGAGGGATTTTAAGGGAGTAATCAGGCATGGATGGGCAATATTTGAAAATTATAGCTCAGATCTCACCATGGAAATTACTATGGTGTTTCCAATCAGGCTAAGGAAACTCTGGCTTCGGAAGGAAGAGGTGCTAAAGTGCTGCCCCAATATTCCAGGAGAGGCTCCCATAAATGGATCTTGGGCTTCTGGTCATTTCAGGGAGATCCCATTAGCAGTGTGGCAAAGGCAGTTCACCAAGACATCAGCAGTCTCTTCTCTGGGCCATCTATTGTATCCTAGAGAGCTCTTGTGATGCCCTGTGATATCCTCAGTGTTATAGCAACAACATTAGTCCTTAAGGCATTCATTCAGTGCCTACAGGGTACAACACTAGACATGTTGTCAAGACCGACATGTCTCCTTGGGATAGGGAATAGAGGAAGTCCAGAGAACAGAGAGGCAGGAAAAAACTGGCATTCAGTCTCAGAGTAAAACAGGATAAAAAATGGTTCTGGCATAGGCACTGTGAGTGCTTGGCATGTCCTAGGGATATTCCTAGAGAAAGTAAGCTTGAGTTGGTCTTTTAGTAATGGGGCAGAGGAGCTAGAGACTCTGAGAATCAAATTGACATTCTTGTTTATCATAATTCCTGAAAATCCAGGATTCCAGAACATTAGTTTGTCCATCCCCTAAGCCAGTGGATTATAAGGCCAAGGCTGTTGTGCTAGGAGTGCCTAATTTGTACATTTACTGTAGTTTGTGGTGTAACATGGGGACAGAAGGAGACCAGTAGGAAGCAGGGAATGACTAAAGTGTCCAGATTCTAGGCCAGGCATCATTGCACTTTACCCACAGTTGTTTTCTTTAGGTGCAATGGCTGCCTGACACTAGTCACAGGGAGAGGAAAATGCTTCTGTCCAAGTGTTATGTCCTCAGGCTGTACAGCAGAAATCCTCTCACCACCACTCTCACCAACACAGTGACACCACTTAGTGTTCTGAATGAGCAGTTGAGGATGGCAGGAAGTTATTTAGTTCAGGCAAACAACTTTCAGTGATATGGGAGCAGGTCAGAGACTGGCTCTTTTGTACCAGCTTCCCTGTCAGGCTGTCAGTGGATTTACTTGTTGAGCCTTTTGTCCATGTTTTTTCCTGTAGATGTAATTCTGAAGGGTTTTATTAAATAAGAAACACAGAACCAAATGCAGAGTTAAAAGCCCAAGAGGTCAGAGAGCAGTATCTAAGAGCTGAGACCAAGACTGCCTTCTTACCACCAGCTGCTGCAGCCGTCCTTCCCCTGAGAAAGAGACCAACTTCCTGTGTGTATATCTTTTTATTGACTTTCTATTCTGCCTTCTCATTGGTAGTAAACCCAACCACTTGACCTTCTCATCACTGCCTGTCTATATAGACCTCCAGGTCTCTATTGCTAGTATTGAGATTAAAGGCTCATGCCTCCATGCTGGTGGTATCCTTTAACCACAGAGATCTGCCTGTCATGTGATCGGGATTAAGGGCATGTGCTACCACTGCCAGACTTCTGCTAAATGGCTTGTTATTAGCTCTGACCCCCAGGCACTTTTATTTATTAACATACAAATAAAATCCCATTTCAGCACAAATAAAATATCACCATATTTTCCCCTGGATGACTTTTCAATCCACAGCCACAGTGCTGGAGTGACCAGGCAAGAGATCTTGTGCACTATGCCATTTTATCTTCTGGCTTCTGAAACCACAGGCAGGCTTCAGAGATCTAGACCGTGTTGCATCATTTGATGCTGTGAATAAGGCTGAAGAGGTGGTTTCTGTAGAGTGTGCATGGTCACAGAGGAAACCCCTGGCCCCCTACACAGCCATGTCTCTACAGAGCAATGGCAGAACTAAGATACAAAGAGGCAGAATCTCAACTGGCTCCAAATATTTGGGTTGTCACTGGGTTACAGACATGAATTTTCTGTTGGAGCCTCAGGGTGGTCTGTCCATCCTTTATGTCATGTTCCTATGCAATTTCACTTGTTTTCATCCACCCACAGAGGCTGCTATGGAGCCATCATCCCACCCAACTCTACTCACATATAACAGGTGAAGAAGGAAATGGAGAGGCTGATTATGGAGCTACAGCTGATAACCAGCCAAAGAAATGAGCTTAAAGATCACATGATCTTCATCACAGAAGGAATCATGGACTTATGTATCCATTGTTTCTGACTCCATAGGACTGTCAACAATATCACTCTCAGCTTCTTCCTTTTAAGGTCTTGAGTTCTAGGAGGCTGTGCCTCCAGAGTTACTCTGTGTCCAGACTCATTGAATGAATTCTTCTTAGAATAGAGGCAGGCCTGAAGCTTCAGAAAGAGTAAGAAGAGGACTGTAACTATTCTTCTTTCTCCAAATCAATATCAGAGCCTGTGCTCTGAGTCACACAACTTATGGATTAAAGCAGTAGTGTGTGAGTTCCTGGCATGCATTTTGAAAGGACCGGACAGGTGGTGTCTTCTTTGAGAAACTTGCTGCTATGAGTTTGTGGTGAGTCTTTGAACTTGCCTGGCAGGTGATTGTGTGCTGGAAGCTCCTTGTAGCAGATGGAGGGGCCTGGTCCCACTTGATCCATTTCAGTGAATGACTAGAAGTCCTGGGGCTCATCACTGTTTCTTTTTAGTCTTGTGCCTTATACTATTCCATGCATTTTTAAGGATCTAATTGTGGGCTCTCTCTCTCTCTCTCTCTCTCTCTCTCTCTCTCTCTCTCTCTCTCTCTCTCTCTCTCTCCTATATGTGGCTGCGCACACACACGTTTGCAGGTTTGTGTGTTCTTCCCGTTTTTTGTCTTTTCCTCAATTTCATTCGTGATTCTTTCTATATAAGCCTCTAACCTCTTCATGATGTTATTCATAAGGCTGGTTTCTTCTGCTTCTTCCATTTTTTGATGTTCAGGTCTAGCTGTTGGAGGAGGGCTAGGTTCCGGTGATGCTGTATTGCTCTTCATTTTTTTTGTATGTACTTCTGCCTTGATGTCTGCCCATCTCCTTGTGGATTTGTTCTTGGTCTTATCAGTGCACTTGGTCCAGACAGAGCTGACAGATTCAGGAAGAGAAACTGAAATTATATGGAAGCCATCTCTGCTGCTCTGCTGGAAGCTGCAGTCCCATGTAGAAGATGAGTCAATAACCCTTCACACACCTACATGTCATTATGATAGACAGGGTGCTATACCTAGAGCTTTGAATGAGTGAGTTGTGGGTCCTGGGACTCATTTGCCTTTCATGGCTCATGTGAGATCCCAGGTGGAAAACAGGTTACAAGGAGGAGATCCCCATGCAAGTGCCAAATGGGTGCTTCTCACAGTCATGGATTTGGGAGACCTGTGGCCTTCTCCTTCCTTCCTGCATCTCAATTTGTTCTCTTCACTTTGCTCAACTCTTGGTTCATAGTGATGGAATCCTGAGTAGCAGCTTGTCAGCTCTGTTTTCTGTGAGTGGTACTGGATAATTCCTCCATCCAGCAGAACATCATCTGGGGATCTTTGGATGATCAGCTGGAGGCTTTGGACATGCTGGTTGTGGTAGGTGGGAAATTTGGGACTACAGGGCAAAATTTCATTAACCAGCTCAATGTAGTCTGGCAAAGCAAATTACATTTCTCCGAGCAGTATTAGTCCCCAAGAAATGATCTCTGAGTTGTGAGATAATTCTGATAGGGACGGTATGGTTAGTCTAAACTCAAGAGCTCATCTGCCATGATGTTTTGTTCTGCTCACTCCCTCTCTCTCTTCTCTCTCACTCTCTTTGTGTGTGTGTGTGTGTGTGTGTGTGTGTGTGTGTGTGTGTGTGTGTGGTATAAGCATGTGCGTGGTATGGTGCATCATGAGTGTGTTCATTGGCTAGAGGAGCTCACTGGGTTTTGTGTCTATCTTGAATTAGCATTTCTTACTTTGCTGGATGCTTACTGTTTTGCATGCCTGGCTGATCAGTATGTTATTGGGATCCTTTGTAACTGCTTGTGCATTTATAAGACACTGTGGAATCCTCCACTATGAACACAATCTTGAAATGAACCAGAACTCCAAAGATTGGAACAAACACTTCAGCTCCTGCTGAATCAGAAGATGAAAGGAGTTTCAGACCTGGGTTGTAACTTAGTGGTCTAGTAGTTGCTTAGCATGCATAGTATCCCCGGTTCTATCCTATCTCTGATGGCTAAAGGAGAAGAAAAGAAGATAAGGACTTTTAGAGTGTAGCTTTCAACCAAAGGAGAAGTTACACAGAAGCTTTTAAGTCCTCCAGCATCCAGTTTCCAACCTCCTACCTTCAAATTCCACAGTTCAGTCCATTGACTCAATTTTTGAACATGTCATTTCATTAAGGCGATCATATACATATACATAATCTATACTTATTAAAAAAGCAAAGAGATATACTCAGAGAACATCAATACAGATGCACAACTTATTAAATTCCATGGTTGAGGGGATTGCCTGGTAAGAAGGCTCAGCAGGTAAAGGTACTTGCCACCAGAGTTACACACCTGAGTATCTTTCTTGGGACCAACATGGTAGACAGAAAAAAAACCTCCCCCAAACTGTCCTTTGATCTTGATGTGTGTGTGCATGGGCACACTCCCACTCATCACATTTAAAAATCACTCAGAAGAACATGGTGAAAACAATTGTCAAGGAGAATGCAGGCCTCTGTCAATCATTTCTATGGTGCCTTGAGGATAAAAACTAAAATGGTGGGCTACTTCAACTATTATCAATGAGGCTGTCAATTGTCAATGAGGCTCTTCTTAGGAAGACTATGGTATGCATAATCACCATGGAGAACAGCAAAATTAATATATTACATGCTCTTATATTTATGTTCATATCAGCATAGTTTGTAATAGCCAAAACCTGGAAACAACCTAGATGCCCTTCAACTGAAGAATGGATAAATAAAATGTGGTAATATACACAATGGAATACTACTCAGCAGAGAAAAACAATGACATTATGAGGTTTGCAGGCAAATGGATGGATCTAGAAAAAAAATCATCCTAAGTGAGGTAACCCAGACTCAGAAAGACAAACATGGTATGTACTCATTCATAGGAGGATACTAGATGTGAAACAAGGATGATTGGACTACTACTCACATCACCAGGGAGGCTACCTGGAAAACATGACCCCAAGAAAGACATGGGGATCACCCAATGACAGATAAATGGATGAGATCTACATGAACAGCCTGGACATGAGTGGGGGTAATGAAGGGTTAGGGTCGAGGGAAAGAGAGTTTGGGAGAGCGGGAGATCCCAGCTGGATCAAGAACAGAGAGGGAGAACAAGGAATAGGAGACCATAGTAAATGAAGGCCATATGAGAATAGGAAGAAACAAAGTGTTAGAGAGGCCCACAGAAATCCACAAAGATACCCACACAATAGACTTCTGGCAATGGTAGAGAGACAGCCCGAACTGACCTACTCTGGTGATGGGATGGCCAAACACCCTAATTGTTGTGCTAGAAACCCCATCCAATGACTGAGGGATCTGGATGCAGAGATCCACGGCTAGGCCCCGGGTGGAGCTCTGGGAGTCTAATTAGCAAGAAAGAGGAGGGTTTATATGAGTGAGAATTGTTGAAACCAAGGTTGGATAAAGCACAGGGACAAATAGCCAAACGAATGGCAACACATGCACTATGAACCAATGGCTGAGGGGCCCCCAACTGGATCAGGCCCTCTGAATGGGTGAGACAGTTGATTGGCTTGATCTGTTTGGGAGGCATCCAGGCAGTGGGACAGGGTCCTGTGCTCATTGCATGAGTTGGCTGTTTGAAACCTGGGGCTTTTTTTTTTTTTTTTTTTTTTTTCGAGACAGGGTTTCTCTATGTAGCTTTGCGCCTTTCCTGGAACTCGCTTTGTAGACCAGGCTGGCCTCGAACTCACAGAGATCCACCTGCCTCTGCCTCCCGAGTGCTGGGATTAAAGGCGTGCTTATGCACGGTCGCTTGGCTCAGCCTGAGTGGAGGGAAGTGGACCTGCCTGGACTGAGTCTACCAGGTTGATCTCAGTCCTCGGGGGAGGCTTTGCCCTGGAGGAGGTGAGAATGGGGGGTGGGTTGGGGGGAAGGGGAGGGGGGCGGGAGGGGGGAGAACAAGGGAATCTGTGGCTGACATCTAGAACTGAATTGTATTGTAAAATAAAATAAAATTAAAAAAGTAAATAGGTGAAAAAAATAAAATAAAGTCTTTAAAGAGAGAAGTAAAGTAATGGAAGAAAGAATAAAAAATATATTACATTCTATGGTTCCCAAGTTGAGGAATAGTCTCTTCTCTAAGAAAGATAGCAAGGAGTACGGCCTGGATTAGGGGGTCAGTACTGAGAGCAAATCCTGCACTGATTCCTGTATCATATTATTAAATGATTGGAAAGATTTCAATGCCAGATCTCTTGAACTAAGTCTATTAGGTTTCATTCTATTCTTTCATCAAATGGATAGTAAATGGGCTACAGTTGCCTATTCTGCCTTTTTTTCTGATACAGAGAGCACATAATAACATAGAATACTCCTATGTTGAGTATTCCTGGTGATCACTGCTGTCAGTAGAATCAAGGGCATACTCTCCCCAATTATTGCAGGAACGCAAACCCACCTAGAAGCCTCCTGGTATATCCTTACTGCCACATAGTTCAGTGTACCATTCCTGATCTTGTCGCTCTGCCCCACTTTGCTGCTCAATAAAAGCTCTTTGTGCTCCTGGGACAGAAACCTGCATAGCCTCACCTGTACCCATGTACCTGACCGATGTACCTAAGAATAGCTCCTCTAATGAGCAGCAGGGTCTCTGATTAGTTTTCTTTAGGATTTTTGAGAGAAGGGTTTTCTATATAGCCCAAGGTATCTCAGGACTCTCTATGTACAATAGGCTAGAGTTGAGCTTGCAGAGATGTGCATGCCTCTACCTCCAGGATGCTGGGATTAAAGCCAGAACTCACTTCTAGGATTCTCATTGTTATATAATTCAGTGGAGCCAATTGTGTATCTTCCTTTTTCAATTGCCTACTACTTGGTCATCTTTTTAACACTGATATGTCAGCCTCTGTCCCCAGTCTCTGGCCTCATGTGTATCAAAACTCTGAGTTTATTTCTGGAAGGATGAACAGGTGAAGCGGTGATGACCTGTGTTAATTGCTCAGAAATATAGTCAAGAACTTCAATGAGGTCACCTCCATTTCTCTAGTTTAGATAGGGACTCATCTCTGAGACCTAGTGATTCCATTAATAAACACAGCTCTGGCCATAAACAAATCAGAACAGTGCCCTCTTTCTGAACATGAAGATCATTGCAGACCCTATTCTGAAACTTTCTTCTCAGTCCTCAACAAAACTTCTCTAGGGACACCACAGTTAGAATAGCCTGACTGACCTCACTATGCAGATAAGTGATTTGAGGTTCAGTATTCTGGACTCTTACCTGGCAAAGTGAGCCTCCCAAACTTTAGGAAAAATCTCTACTATAAGGAGTGGAAAAAGGTCTAGAAAATTTCTTTATGTAGAAGTAACCAACCATCTTATTAAATAAGAAACACAGAGCCAATACAGAGATAAAAGCCAAGAGGTCAGAGCAATAGCTAAGAGCTAAAACCTTACCCTTCACTATCGCAGTGGTCCTACCTCTCCAAAAGAGACCTACTTCCTGTGTGTCTGTCTTTATAAAGACTTTCTGTTCTGCATTCTCATTGGTTATAAACCCAACCACATGACCACCTCGTCACTGCCTGTCTGTACAGAACTTCAGATCTTCTATGGTTAGTATTAAGATTAAAGGCTTGTGTCTCCAATGCTGGCTGTATCCTTGAACACACAGAGATCTACCTAGCTCTGCCTTCCAAGTGCTGGGATTAAAGGCATGCACCACCACTGCCCAGCTTTCGCTATGGCTTGCTAATATCTCTGACCCCCAGGCAACTTTATTTATTAACATACAAATAAAATCAAATTTCAGTACAAATAAAATATCACCATATTTCCCCTTTTCTATTTTAATAAAAAGAAAAAAGGAAAAAGGTTATGACTAACATAAGAAAAACTATATACAAAAGTACAATAACTATATACCATATATACAAGTAATAAATACCTAAACAATGTCCTGTCCATTTGTATTTGACAAATTCAGAGAAAATAATTCCATTATCTTTCCTATTTTGGTAAGTCCAAAATGTACCTAATTCACTTTCTATCCTAACAAATCTTCAACGATAACTAACTAATCTTCAACTCCCTCAGAGATCCAAGAAGGATAATAATATTACCTAATAAAAAATAAGAACAGGAAGTGCATGCAAGCAGCTTCCAAAAAATTGTGAGTTGATAGAAACAGTCAGCTGCCTGGACAGTCACCTGAGGTTTCTCCACAGTGTTGGGGCTTAGTGTGTCTGACAGACTCATTTGTGAAGTAGGATGTACACAAGGTCAATAGTTTGACCTCACATTAAGTGAGAGCAGTCCATGTACCAGGAACACCTGAATTCCACTAGTGTCATGTCATGATTCAGGATTTTAAATTCTGGAAATTGTTGATGGTTTTTTGAATTCAGCTGTCCATTCTTCTTGGCTGTGTGTGTGTGTGGCTTCATCTCAGCATCCCCTTCTTCTCCATATTCCTCTATTAAATGCCAGTCTACTATTGAGAGGCATGAGCTTAGTTACTCTTCAAGAATAACTGTTTCAGTTGCTGTTCCATTGCACATCAGAAGCCATTGGCCCACTGCCTGTTCAGCTGCCTTTGAAGAAAAGGGCACTGTACCTTTTCCAGATTGTGAAGGCCACTTCAGGGATGGTGCCATATTATCCTGGCCTCAGAAACCACCTTTTCATAAAGGCATAACCACACTTGTTTTGGCAACAATCAGTAGTCCTTTGTTTCATGTCCTGTCTGTCCTGTTTGTCAGCAGTTGATTCAAGGATACTTTGTTGTCCAGTGGCTAACTTTTGCCACAATGAAAGTTAACTCCATATGCAGTTTCTTCAATGCCCATATTTTTCTGAAGTAGATTGGTACTGCCAGGAGCCAACATATCTCATAGTCATAACAAAAAAAGAAAAATTTTCTAAGTTATTAAATCATTTTAAATGCCATATTCTGTAGGTCTCTAAAGGGTTTGAAGATGATCTGTCTATCTAAAATATATCTGTTCAATTTTGAAAACATACTAATATTACTACAAGTTCTACTATAATGTCTAACTACTAACTTTCATTTCTTTATATCCTAATAGTTGGTAATAATAACATTCAAGGATCAGAAAATTGCATTACATTGTTAAATAAATAGTGTAAGTACAATTAGAAATACACATATAGCATTTTCTAACAATATCAATTTCAATATATAGAATTTGTATACAATATAAAACAATCCAATCCAATGTAAAGAATTTAAAACTAGTAATTGGCTTTTTCTTTACTTTTTTTTTAAAAATCAAGAACCTTAAATCTAATCTCCTTTGCTTAGCCTTTTTCCTAACCCTTGACAACAACTTGTAACCAACCCCCCTAAACAATAAAAATTATCCCAGACCCAAAACCCATTAAAGAGACCAAAAAACCACCTGCCCCACACCACCTCTTTGGGAATGTGGGCGTCGAATTCTTAAAATTGCTTCCTGCTGGGTAGGGTGAAGGTATCTTTATCCTGAAAGAAAAATTTTAGGTTAATTGTCAAATTCTAGGAAAGGTAACTATATCCTTCATTATCCAGTCTGTGTATAATGCCAAAGTTCAGGGTTTATCTCAAGTCCTTATTCAAGTAGTCTTTGAGACTGGATCATCTCAGCTAGCCCTCTCAAAATTGCTCTGAGCACTTTGTAGTTCAAAGCTATCTGTAGATTATGTTTGTCAGCTTAGTGATATTACTATTGTCCACTTGGAATTGTTGTTGTTGTGGGGCCCCATCTTCTTTCTAGAGATTTCAGTTGATGATAGGCCTGGCCGTGATTTCCTGCAGAAAACTGATAAGAGACTCAAACACAAAGACATATATATGCAGATAATTGAAGCCTTTTTTGAGAATTAGTTAGTATTCTATATGATCATTCATATCTTAATATAGTTTAAAATGTATATATCTATGTGTATATATTAATCTTGTAAATTTTGATATAAAATTCATACTTTAAGAAAAGTTTAAAGAATTCGAATAGAATCAAAGAGTTGGAGATTAGTAATAGAATAGTCCCTTATATATTTGGCTTTTCTCCTGTCCCATAGCAGAAGATGGCTCTTTTCTTCTGGCATGATACAGGGAGTTTGCATTTTACTTTTAACAACATGCTTGAGTTTAAAGAAGGAGAGAGCCATTCTCCAGCTTCAAAGTCAGCTTTAAATTTTAATTGAACTGGGACTACAAGAAGACCAATAGTGTTAAGTGTCTTTAGAGAAGAACAGAAACAAACATCTAGGAAGACGTATAATAAAATTTTTTAGATGATATACCCATATGCCATTTCACTCTGTTTCCTGGGATAGATGATTTGTCCCTTTTCTCCAGTTATCTCATTTGTCCAGTGTTCTTCAGATTCCTTAACCTTCGTTTTCCTAAAAGATAAAAACAAAAACCTTTCCCCAAGACTAATTTTGGGGATGTTCCTTTTTGGCAAGTTATTATCTGATTAAATGAATAGGCATGTGTTACCATGTGTTACTGGTATAAGTTAGTTTAAATTGGATGTTCATGCTGGTTGATGAACTATCACCTCCTCTAATTAAGAGGTCTTTCTTGTTCAAATCGAACTTTTATCAATTTTGATGGTACCCACAGCTTATCTTCTCCTGTAGAAACAAAAGCAAAACCTCATCCCCAACGTAACACATATCCTGGTTTCCATCCTGAGGTCAGCACATCCTTAAAGTATATAGGCTGATTTAATTCTGTATTTTTTTCTATTATCCAATATTTCTCTGCAGCTGTTGCTCCTTTGTCATTGGCATTAAGAAAATTCAATGTTAATAGAGCATTATGCAGTCTATTTCTGAGGGTTTTGTTAACCCTTTCTGTTTATTTAGTATATCTTTTAGAGTTCTGTTTGATCTTTCTATAACTGCTTGACCTGTAGGCTTATGTGGTATTCCTGTAATATGCTTTATATTGTAATAAGCAAAAAACTGTTTAATTTCAACAGAGACATATGATGGAACATTGTCCATTTTGATTTGTGTAGGTATACCCATGATGGCCATAACTTCTAGCAAATGATTGATTACAGAATCAGGTTTTCAGAACTCAAAGCAGTTGCCCATTGAAATCCTGAATAAGTATCGAAGGTATGGTGTACATATTTCAATTTTCTAAATTCTGCAAAGTGAAACACATCCATCTGCCAGATTTCGTTCCTCTGAGTACCCTTTGGGTTACGTCCTGCTGTAATGGCGTTTGATTATAGAAGGAACAAGTAGGACATTTCTTTACTATTTCTTTGGCCTGTTGCCAGGTTATGGAAAAATCCTTTTTTAAACTTTTACTATTGACTATTACTATTTTATTGTTTTTTATGAAATTCTGAGGCCTCCAGCACATTTCCTATCAATAATTTATCAAACACTCATCATTGTCTTGTGCTAGTGGGCCTGGAAGACCAGTATGGGATTGGATGTGAGTTATATATAAAGGATGACACCTTTTCCTGATTGTATCTTGTAATGGAATAAATAGTGAAGTTAATTCTGAAGTATCAGGGATAAATTCTGCAGTCTCAATATGTAATACTACTCTTTCAGCATACCGAGAGTCAGTTTCTATGTTGAGAGGTTCTGAAAAATCCATTAATACCAACAGAATAGCATATAATTCTGATTTTTGAACTTAATTATAAGGACTTTGAACCACTTTATTTAAATTTTCTGATTTGTAACTTGCCTTTCCTTGTTTGTTTGCATCTGTATAAAATGTATGAACTCCAGACATGGGTTTTTCCCATACAAATCGAGGCAAGATCCAATCAGTTCTCTTTATAAGATCAATTCTATCACTTTTGGGATATTTGCTGTTAATTTCTCCCAAAAAATTACTGCAAGCTCTTTGCAAAGGTTCGCTTTCTGTTCACAATTTTTCAATGTCCTCCTTAGTTAAAGGTATGACAATTTCTCCTGGGTCTATTCCTGCTAATTGACAAAGTCTCAACTTTCCTTTTCAAATCAAGTCAGAGATTTTTTCCACATAAGTTTTTAATTTTTTATTTGGTTTATTTGGTAAAAATATCCATTCCAATCTTCCTTTTGCATTAATATTCCTGTAGGAGAATGTCTAGAAGGTAAAATAACCAAAATGCAATCCAGCTTTGGATCTACATGATCCACGTGACCTTCATGTACTTTCTTTTCTACCAAGGCCAATTCTTTCTCAGCTTCTGGTGATAATTCCCTTGGACTATTTAAGTCCTTGTTGCCTTCTAAGGTTTTGAACAAATTATTCAGTTCATTGTTTTTTACCCCAACAATAGTTTGTAGATGAGAAGTGTCTCCAAATAATCTTTGAAAGTCATTAATGGTCTGTTGTCAATCTCTCCTAATTTGCACCTTTTGGTTGCTAAATTTTTGTAGCTCTATTTTATATCCTAAATAATTAATAGAATCTCCTCTTTGTATCCTTTCAGGAGCAATTTGTAATTCTCAGCAAGGCAGAATTTTCTTTACTTCTTAAAACATTCTTTCTAAAGTATCTGCATTTGAGTCAGCTAGTAAAATATCATCCATATAATGATAAATTATAGATTTAGGAAATTTTTACATATCACTTCCAATGGCTGTTGTTCAAAATATTGGCACAGGGTTGGGATATTCCACATTCCCTGTGGGAGGACCCTCCACTGAAATCTTTTTTAACCAGTTGAGAATTAGTATAAGTAGGCACTGTGAAAGCAAATCTTTCTCTGTCTTTTTTTGTAAGGGTATTGAAAAGAAACAGTCTTTTAAATCAATAACTATGAGAGGCCATCATTTGGTAACAGAGTAGGCAAAGGAATCCCAGATTGTAGGGAGCCCATTGGCTGAATTACCTTGTTAATTGCTCTAAGGTCTGTTACCATTTTCCATTTACCAGATTTCTTTTTAATAACAAATACAGGAGAATTCGAAGGGCTGGTTGAGTCTTCAATATGTTGAGCATTTAACTGTTCTTCTACCAGCTCTTCTAAAGCCTGGAGTTTCTCTGTTGTTAAAGGCCATTGATGTACCCATATAGGCTTGTCTGTTAACCATTTTAAAGGTAGAGCTGTTGGTGTCTTTGGAAGATCATCAGTTGTTGTGTCCTGTTCTTGTATAATATGGATGACTGGTGAACACTCAGAATAATACCTTCTAATATTTCTCTCAGAAACATGTGCTAGTTTATGATTTGTTTCTGAGATTGGAGGGATGTTAATCTGAGTATTCCATTGTTGCAACAATTCTCAACCCCACAGGTTCATAACTATGTTAGCTACATATGGCTTTAATTTTCCTCTCTGTCCTTCTGGACCTATACATTCAAGCCATCTTGCACTCTGTTTCACCTGAGATAATGTCCCAATTCCTAACAGTTGAACATTTACTTCCTGAAGAGGCCAAGTTGGATGCCAAAATTCTGGTGCAAGTACGGTAACGTCCACACCTGTGTCTACCAGACCAGACAACAAAACACCATTTATTTTTATCGTTAAATTTGGTCTTTGTTCATTAATAGAAGTTTGCCAAAAATTTTTCTTTATGTTTTGTCCTGAATTTTCTATTCTTTCTGTTTTATCATCCTGACCAGCATGATTTATTCCAAATAGGCATTTGGTTAGTAGGGGTTTCCTATACAACTGCAGGAAAGGTTTGAACTGGATTTACTGTGGGGGCCTGCCTGAGGCCCCTCTGTGAGTTTCCTGAAGCCTGAGGCAAAGGATTATCTTGTCTGTCCCTTGTTGATCTACATTCGTTGGTCCAGTGTTTTCCCTTGTTACACCTTCTGCATATGCCAGAAGGAAGGGGCATTCTGTTGCCATTGTTCCTTGAAGAAACATTGTTTCTAGGAATGACCTGTTTACAGTCCCCTTTCAAATGTCCTTGCTTTCCACATCCAAAACATCTAACATTTCTCAAACTTTTTGAAATTGCTTTTCCTACTCACATTTCATCATGGTCATGAGCCTCAACATTAACTGTGTCTCTAATCCAATCTTCCAAAGGTGCAGATCTTGCCTTTAATGGCCTGATTATTCTTTTGCATTCTCATTCTCAAAGGCCAAAGATTCAATTATTATCTGACTAGCTTCTGAAGCCAGGACCATTCTCTTTACTGCTGAAGCCAGTCTTTGTAAAAAGTCTGTGAAAGATTCTTTTGGGCTTTGTATAACCTTTGTAAATGACTCAGATTTTTTTCTTGGTTCCTCAACTCTGTCCCATGCATTCAAGGCTGCCGTTCGACATAAAATTAGGGTTTGGACATCAAATAAACATTGTGTTTGTACTGAAGCATATTGGCCTTCTCCAATAAGCTGATTCTGGCAAACTTGCATTCTTTTGTCCCTCCATTGTTTTTCTATGTTTTTAGCCTCTTCCATGAACCACATTTGCCACTGGAGCCTTTGACTGGGTTCCAGAACAGCCTGTGCCAGCTCCCGCCAGTCCTGTGGTATAATCATATTATATGTTGACCAAGAGTTTAACATTTGCTTTACATATGGGCAATGCATGCCATAAGATACTATTGTTTCCTTAAACCTTCATAAATCTAACATTTCATTTGGAGCCCAAATATTTTGTGTAGTCATTTGATTAGGCAACTGCTGTATGGTTACAGGATAAATTGAGGGTGACTGTGTGAAAACAGGCTTTCTTTCTGTAACCTTATGATCCAAACTTAAAACAACTTCACTGTTAATTTCTTCTTTCATAATTTGAATTTCTCTATAATTCATTTTAACAGGTTTTTCTAAAACTGTTATCCTGGCACTTAAATTGACTATCTTTTTAAATAGTAAAATGAGGATAAGCATGGTAATAAACTGCATAATTCGATCAACATTAATCTTTTCATATAGTTGTTCCATTGTCAGACTGTCTAAAAGTTCAAACAAAGCCCAATTTTCTTCCAATGTGCACATAAAACCCATTTTTTTTTTGTTTTTCTAGACAGGGTTTCTCTGTGTAGCTTTGCGCCTTTCCTGGAGCTTACTTGGTAGCCCAGGCTGGCCTCGAACTCACAGAGATCTGCCTGGCTCTGCCTCCCGAGTGCTGGGATTAAAGGCGAAAACCCATTTTTTAATGTGAAAAAATTCTCTTTTAAATAGTTTTCTTTAAAATATCTGATCTCTTAATTGACTTACTAAATCTGCGTAGAACAGTAGAAATCCGAGAGAATTTTAAAACAGCCATTTAGTGTATGAGGCGTGAATCCAGAGAGAGAGAGAGAGAAAGGGAGAGAGAGAGAGAGAGAGAGAGAGAGAGAGAGAGAGAGAGAGAGAGAGAGAGAGAAAGCAAGTGTAGCCACAAGTTCTGTCTAAAAGCTTAAATCAGCCACTTGTTCCCGCTTGAGCTGAGTCAAGCCTGGGCTCCAGCTTCCTTAAGCTCCCACCTCATGTGTTAGTTTTACAGGCAAGGGGCTCTGTTTGGCAGGACAGGCCTATATTGTTTGTAGCACCAGCTTTAACCAAGTAGCTTTAGCTGCAGCTAACCGCATTGGGCTACAGTCATTCCAGCCTGAGACCAAGCCGACCTGGGCCTAAGGTAGGGAGCAGGGCCACCAAGGCGGGAAACTGGACCTGTTGCCAAGCCAAATCCAAGCGGTTTTTAATGGATTCTTGTCATGTTGGGTGCCAAATGTAGAAGTAACCAACCATCTATTAAATAAGAAACACAGAGCCAATACAGAGATAAAGCCAAGAGGTCAGAGCAATAGCTAAGAGCTAAAAACCTTACCCTTCACTTCGTGGTGGTCCTACCTCTCCGAAAGAGACCTACTTCCTGTGAGTCTGTCTTTATAAAGACTTTCTGTTCTGCCTTTTCATTGTTTGTAAAACCCAACCACATGACCACCTCATCACTGCCTGTCTGTACAGACCTCCAGGTCTTCTATGGTTGGTATTGAGATTAAAGACATGTGTTTCTAATGCTGGCTGTATCCTTGAACACACAGAGATCTACCTAGCTCTGCCTACCAAGTGCTGGGATTAAAGGCATGCACCACCACTGCCCAGCTTTCGCTATGGCTTGCTAATATCTCTGACCCCCAGGCAACTTTATTTATTAACATACTAATAAAATCATATTTCAGTACAAATAAAATATCACCATAGGAACAGTTCCTGCTTTCTAAAGAATAAAATCCAGTATCTGAGGAAGAAGTTAAAAATCAAGAGATATCCTGTCCTGTGGGTGGAGACATATGCAAGGCAGAGCACATAGTCACATGAGCCCAGTCATACTTTAGGAGGCCATAATGTGTCACAGAGGCAGAATAGCTTGCTGGAAGAATTGGTGCAACTTAGAAACTCTCGCTGGAGTAACTCAGAACCCACATGTATCCCAATCATTTCTTTCAACCCTTTTATTTATACTTCCCACCCACATATGACAGCAGCAATTGACCATGTCACCCTGTTGAGGCTCAGATGGGAAAGTGAGCTTGTTCAGGATGGAGAAGCTCTTAAGTGATAGGATCACCTTTCTCAGGAAGATATCAAGTTCATCCTTCTCAGAAAACTTCCTTTGTGTAGAAGCAACATCTGGAAAGCAGCTACCAGATGGACATGTGTAGTTGGAGAATTTCTCTCCAGTTCCCTCCAAGTCCTGCCAGTCCTGGAACCCATATATGTAGTATGCAGACTCTTACATTATTTAAACTGCTTGGCCATTAGCTCAGGCCTATCATTGTCTAGCTCCTAGTCTTATATTTAGTCCATTTCTATTAATCTTTACTTTGCCAATTGTCTTGTTGTTTATCGGTACTTTACATCTTCCTTGTCCTGGCGGTGGCTCCAGACAGTCTCACTCTTTGCCTTCCTGTTCCCTCAAATCTCCTCTCTGTTAGTCCTGCCTATACTTCCTGTCTGGCTACCGGCCAATCAGTGTTTATCTATACAGAGCGATATCCACAGTAGACATGACCATAAGAGTCCAGCCCAGGGCAGTACTGATGGGGTGCTCACCAGAGGGAAGGCAAACAACACACATATTGTGCTGATCACCTCAGTGGAGACTTCTTGTGCTACCTGTGTGCAGGGCTGTGAAGTCTGGGAAACCAGTTACACACAGAATGATAGCCAGTTTATGTTTAATACAAATGATCCAGGGGCTGAAATATGTCTGAGTATTTAAGAGTGCTTAGTGTTCTTCCAGACGACCTGAGTGAATAAAATTAGGACATGACTGCTCAAAGGTACGTTTGTGGAGGAAGTTTTTATTGTAGCTATGAGGGAGAGTACATCCAGAGGCATATGAAAGAGTTCAGAGCCGAGAGAAAAAATACGCTTACTAGTTTGAGACAGCTTCTCCTGAAATTTCATGAAACATAATACAGGATTCCCTGTAAATATACATCTTTGAAATCATTCATTTAATACTTTAGTTTAGTGTGTGTGTGTGTGTGTGTGTGTGTGTGTGTGTGTGTGTGTATTTGTTTGTCATCCACCTGAATCCTGTGAAACCTATGTGTGGAGTGCCCACAGATACTAAAAGAGGGCATCAGATCTCTTGGGTCTGAAATTAAGAGAGACTGAAATCTACCAGGATCTTCTCTGAAGTAAGTCTGGAGACTGCAAGAAAAGCAGTGTTCTTATGTACTGTGCCATCTCATTGAGCCTGAGTTGACTCCATATACTGGAAAAAAATATAACTTCATTTTCCCTTTGGCTTAAATGACTTCAATTTCTATGGACATCATATTTTCTTCACTCATGGCAATGCTGTTGGACCCCATGAGTGATTCCTAATGTTCTACACATCGTGCTGCAGTCAACACTGATGGGCAAATACCTCTCTAATATATTGAGAACTTTTAAAAGGCATATATATGAACCACGTGGTAAGCCAGGTTTGGCTTTTGGAGGACCCTCCACATGGACATCCAGCCATGCTGGAAAACTTCCCATCCCCTCCAGCAGTGTATAGCATTTCTTTCTGTGATCTTCCTCAGTGGTGTATGTCATTTCTTTTCTAGTTTGCCTTGGCTTCTAGGAGGTTCACTATGCATTTTCCTGATTCCTCCTTAATCTGAACATTTGGATGTTATCACTCTTCTTTTTATCAAATCAAGGAGGACTGTCTTTTTTTTGGCATTTACTAGCTGGAGTGCCTTCTATCTTATAATCTAGGTATTTTATCTAATTCTAATTAATCTAGACTTTAATACCCTTACTGAGGTATCTATACAAAGATTTCATCCTGTTCTCTGGGACCCCTTCTCAAACAAGTGTTTCTTTTTCTGGCAACAAATTTTTACATCCCTGAGTAACCATTTGTAAACTACTACTTCTTGAGTGACTAGTGTTTTCCTCCCTTTTCTGGCCTGTCTCTGAAAATTCAACTCTTTGACAT
Source organism: Peromyscus maniculatus bairdii (assembly GCF_049852395.1). Classification (NCBI taxonomy): domain Eukaryota; kingdom Metazoa; phylum Chordata; class Mammalia; order Rodentia; family Cricetidae; genus Peromyscus; species Peromyscus maniculatus. Next base: position 850,202 of record NC_134855.1, on the reverse strand, counting down.
ACCCTGTGCTCTTACAGTATCAGGGTTATTTACACTTTGGCCTCTGGAGCATTTGGCATTGACTCTTTACAGGGTCAATGAAGAAATAGAATTCAGGTATTTATTAATTTTCTTCAGTTTCTCAAGACAGGGCCTCACTACATAACCCTGCATGTTCAAGAACCAACTATGTTGATCAGGCTAGCCTTGAATTCATAAGTATCAACCTGTCTCTACCTCTGCCTACACCTCTGCCTCTGCCTCTACAGTTGCACTGGCCCTGCCCTGCCTCTGCTTCTGCCACTTGCTGCCACAGAGTGATAAGAGTAAAGAAATCCTCCCACAAGCCAAATGGAATCAAATTCTTTCTGTACATGTGGATAACCAGGTTTCCAAGTGTGATTGGATGAAGAGTAAATTTGTAAACTAAGTTGCATTTTTGGTACGTAAGTGCATGAGTTTACAACTAGAGCTCAACATAAATTCTTTTTTCTAAAAATCTGCAGCTAAGGCAGAGATCCTAAGGATGCTGTCCCTACTGCTCTAGGGGCCTTAGTGCAGAGCTGCACTGGAAGAAAGGGCATCCCACTTACCAGGTACTGACATTTTTCTTGACATTTTTTCAGTAGTGCAAAGGAAGACTTCCCTGGAAATGACAACTCAAGCCAGACACTCTGTCCACTGCAGAACAGAACTCTGCTACTCCTGCACCCTGAATTCTCAGATGAGGACACCACTATTAATGTGGACAAGTTATTAACTGCCCCCTGGAATTGTCACAAACTCCATGCCTGAAACAAACAGAGAATGATAAATTGCTTGAGATGACAGCTAATCTATCAATGCCTCCAGATGCCTATGAGTGGACAAAAGAATACAAGTCCCACCTCTCCTCCCTTTAGCATGCCCCAACATGCAGCATCTCCTGCACTTCACTGATGCTGGGAGCCTGGGGAAGAAACTTGCTTCTGTCAATGCCACCTTGGGAAGCAACAGTCTTGGTGAGGATGAGCCTGGGGCATGCACAGTTTGATGGGCTCAGGCATAGAATTTGCAGATATGACTATACTGGTAGTTGGCAGTTACCTTCCCCAACTATGTAACTCCCTCACTGAACTAAACAAATTCTGAGATCCAGCGGACTCCCCGTCCAAAAACTCATAATCATCAGGAGGGATCAAGTCCAGTAAAATAAGGTGTCATCAGCACACTCTTAAAGCAGTTGAGGAAGAAGAACTAGAAAGGCTCTAATCTGCTTCATGGAGTTTCTCTGGCCAGATTCCAGTGCCAGGACCTAGTGGAGGGAGAGAAGCTGTGGTGAGAGAAGGGTTTATTGACAACATGGCCAAGCAAATGTAAAGCAAAGCTCAGAAATTCACAGTCAGTAGGCCCAGATGACATAGGGCTCATGGGAAATACAAGGCCAAGACAACTAGAGAAAACAACTCCAAAAAGCTGAAGGAGCTGAAGCCATCAAGTCACAGTAAAGGCAGAAGTTAAGCCAACTGTCTCCAAGACCAAGAAGAAGTGGAATCCACCTGCATTCACTTATGACAGCATTAAAAACCTGCAAACCCACCTCAAGTGCACATGCTGGAGACAGTGATGGTCTTTGACCCACTATGCAAGAAGAGTGGGAAGAAAACTGGCATCTCCCAAACCTTCAACTCTTTGTGTTACTCTGTGCTTTAATAGTATCAGAGTTTGTTATGCTTTGGCCTCTGAGGAATTTGCCATTGTCTTTTTCCAGGTTTACATGCAGTAAACAGAATTCATTTATTTATTAACTCATTTTAGTTTCTTGAGACAGGGTCCCTCTCTCTAGTCCTGCATCTCCTGGAACTGACCACATCCACAAGGAATCCATTGAATTCACAAAGATCTGCCTCTGCTTCTCTGCCTCTGCCTCTCTGCCTCTCTGCTTCTCTGCCTCTCTGCCTCTCTGTCTCTGCCTCAAGAGTACTAGTACTAAAGAAAAGCTCCAGCAAGCCAGGTAGAAACAAGGTTCTTTATGTACATGGAGGTAACTGGATTTCCCAACATGACTTGATGAAGGGGCCATATGTAACCTGTTGTGCATTTTTGGTACCTATCTAAAATCCTAAGGGACTTACCCGCATGTGTTTAGAACTGGATATCAACTCAGATTCATTTTTCTGACAATATGATTTGTTTCAGTTGTAGGCTGTACTTGCAACAATGCCTGTGAAGCATTAAAATCATATGAGGTGTGCTTGTGCTATCCTGTGGATTTTGTGCATTTGTGGAAAAGTTATGTTTACTTTCCTACTTTTAGGAAGTATGGTATCAGAATTTTATGGAGGGATTTTATTCAATCTGCCCATATAGTTTCATGGTGTAGCTATTCACAATATCTAACCCCCAACTACTATGTAGGCCCCAAACTGTCCATTCCAACAAGGCCTATATCCAGAGTCACCTATCTAGAAGATGTGAACAAGGCCAGTATGTAAAGATTTTAGCACCTGTATCCAATAATCATCACAGGGACAAATATGAGTACAAAAGAATGATGGAAAGCAATGGCTTAGGGAGGTCTCTGGTTTTATCACTCTTTGTATGCAGCTTTAACTACAGATTTAGGCACTGCCATTAGACTACTGTGCTTCATTTTACACTTTAAGAGCATTAGAAAGGCATTTTGATGGATATCTTCTAGACTTGATATTATTATTTTCATCTGTATATTTTCAAATTAAGTGTCTCAGAATAATTCCTATAAACAAAGCTCAGGAAGCATTTTTCATATTAAAACATTTAACACAATTCTGTACTTGTACTGAATCCTTCTCAATGGCATTAGTTCTCATTGTACTATTCATTGGACACATTTAAAAAAACTGTATATTTTTTTATGGAGACCAGTAACTCTGTGACCAATACCTACCCATCCCTTAATTCTCACCACAAATCTTAGGCATTGTTCTTCTGCTCCATAGCATTGCTGCCAATTTCATGAATTGAACCATGTAGATATGTGTAATCTGGGATCCATATAGAGAGACAGCTTTAGGAGATATTTGGGACTGGGACTGGATACATTTGGTATAATGTGGTTATCTCCAGTTACAAGAATTATCCTGCAGTCACTTTGGCTGCAGTCATCACTTTAGGTGAAATGAGTTCCACTGTGTGTAGACATCACATATTCCTTATCCATTTCTCTGTTATTGGACAGCAATATCAGGCCCTAACACTCCTAACATTCTTTAAAATGTCTGAAATCTGTATTGATATCAAAACAATGACACATTCAATTCCTTGGAAGAGTGTGCATGGGATATGTGGTAGTCCTGGTATTGCTATTTAAATGCATTCCATACTCAAATACAGAGAGGGTAAATACTTCACATTATACCCACCAACTTATTGGTGTTTTCTGTGGAAGCAATATTTGGAATTCCCCTACTATCAGTTAATTCTCCACTTCTTATATTTTCTACCATCTAGAAAGATCATTTTCTACCCAGGCCTTGGGTGTCAAATGCAAGTAATATCTAGAATGACAAGTCAATTTATCATGACTCTCCTTGGCTCCTACTCTGTACAGTTAAGCTTCACAACCACATACCTAGCTATCCCTGCATCCATCTATTCAACTATTTCTTATGGTCTCCATCCAACTGAGGTAAGCATTGCTAAAATATCACAATGGGATAATTGTTTTATTGTAGAATAAGAAGCTACGCTACACTATATTACTCTACTACTCTAGGTCACAATTCTATCATACTCCTCCTTGCATCACAATTCCTGAGTTGCTTTTTGCATGATTAATTTCTGAATACCAGGCAGCTATCTCACCACAACAGCAGTCACTGTGTCTCAGCAGCTGAAACTCTCTCCGTCAGCAACATAAACAAATGAAAATATTGGCCAGCAAGGAGGCAGACTGTATCTGTTACATCTGCATCTGCAACTATACTTATCTCTTGCAAAAGTACAAAAATTGAGAAGGGAAATGTAGAGACCCACCTCTTCCATTCAGCAAGACAATAGCAGTTGTCTTCCCATTGAAACCTATGAACTTCTCAGTCACAGTAGATTTAAAGGTGGATTGCAGTACAAAATAAGAATTCCCTTCTGTGCATATGTAATCAAATCAAATTGTAGAGTTGTTGCTAATATACCTAACAACTGTACCTTCTCTGAACCAGAATATATAACTCTATGGACATTTTAATACTGTGGGAGAAATAGCCAACAACCTAATAGGACAAATTCTGTACATTCTGCCCAAAATGATGGAAGAACCTGATTGGTCTATGAAAGCCAGCCTCCTATCAGAAAGGGGCATTCAAGCTCCATGCATGTATGAGTTCTTCATATTCCACAACTCATTCAGATTGGCACAATTCTACTTCTGGCTCATAACTTGCAACAGGATCAAAATTACCTTCATATTGTGGGAAATCCTAAAGACCTTCTTGACCAACATCTCCTGAGGATTATGTCCACATCTGGCACTTAGCTTTTGGCAGGCATATACCTTCAGGGAGTATCATTTTCCACCCATGAAAAATATCATCCTTCAAATTCTTTAACTTACTTTTATTCTTCTTGGAGATGCTGTCTCAATTCTATTAGGCACTGGGAGGATACTTTGATAACATCCAAAATAGGGAAGATTCCCTACACAGGGTGACAAGCGACTGTGAAGAACTACCACTATCTATTCTATCAGGGGAAGGCAGCCTGTGAAGTCATACACAAAGCAGATTCTCTATAAAAGGAGGTCAATTTGATTCCTCTACAGCTAGATAAGATCTCATCACTTGGAGCTACTGATTCCTAACTAGAAAAGAATTCAGAACCAGGGTGGGTATGGATAGGAAGCCTTTCCTTAAGAACTAAGAAATTCTTTGTATTCCATATCAAAAGAAAAATCTCTTTAACTCCTAGCTTTCAGGACTCTTTGGGGGCTATTGTGCATCATAAAACATCTTAGGAGTCTGGTAACATCAACTGTATCTCTTAGCACTGACACAATGACAAAAGCATGGCCACAGTCTGCCTGTCCACTTGTATTTATGAACACCTCTGACATATTCCACAACAACACTGTAGAAGCAGGTGTCTCACTCTCTTTTCCTGAACATACATAGACACTGAGAGGGATCAGAATGAGCAAGCAATCTCCCCAGCATACTATCTCTAATGAAAATATATACCCAGGTTATCCTGAGTGTATTTCTAAACACAGCATCACAGGATGCTTAGTTTGCTCTTACCTGTCCACTTGCTACATCTATATTTTTTATCAATTCTGATTTAAAGTCTACAGAAGCTCACTAGAAGGGCATGCTGATTTCTGTCAATATTTTCCTTAAAATGCAGCCAGCACAAGTATTGCCACATGTGTGTCTTCATAACCATTTCTATTTCTACAGAAGGGGAAACAGGCCTTTTCCCCCAACATATAATACTATTGATAAAATAAGAAAAAAATTCCACCCAAGTCAACAGTAATGAACTTGTATGACTACCAAAGTTATTTAGAAGTGAATGACTGATGGGTTACATGCACTAGGCACCATGATTTAGATGTAGATGCATGAAGTAAAAACACATGTGCATGGTATAAAGGGCAGGAAATCCCATAGTGTTCCTTCATGAATGGAAGACAGAAAGACAGGTGTGCAAAGTGTCTCCCCAGTAATGCATTAAAACGTCTATGAGCTTGGGGAGCAGTCCTATGCACTTTGCACTTCAGTTTTCCTAAAACTGGGAATTCTACCTGCTTCAAGTCTCATAGATCCCCACTGCTGCACAAAGAAAATAAATAAATAAAAATAAAGCCTCAGCATGCAGAAAACTATTACTCAACAAACAGGGATGTGTCTGTTTTCTTGGCCTTTTCCTCTCTCTGCTTCTCTTGGTTACTTCACTTCTTTCTATCACCAATGGGTAAGATGGATTGAATCGCTCAAACCAACAAAGGCCTCTAGTAGCTTACAATGAATATCACAAACCAATAGGATTAGCAAAGGTACTAAAGACCCAGAACACTCTCAGGGTCCCTGTTATATTCATCTTATTCCTAAGACTATAATGAACACAGGCCGATCCATTTCTGGAAACTAGACATCAGAGACCACCACCAACATACCCTTCAATCAGTAATTCTATTCACTGTTTTCTTTTCAGAACCTGGTTTTAATGGGAACCCCACGATATGAAGAATAATAAACAAACAGGCCAGAAAAATTCTTACATTGTCATGTTATTTGAACACAGATGAGACACAACAGAGGGACTACTACAACTTAAATACCAATGCACACTGTCCTAGTGAGCTTTTGTTAATATAACACAAACCAGAGTCCTGAGGAAAGACAAAAAATCAATTCAGTAGTTGCCTCACTGATTTGAGCTTCTGGGACTGACTTTGAAACATGATCTTTAGTAATTGATAGACAAGGGCACACTCTTTGTGGGTCAATACTATGCAAACACAGTAGGACTAGAAATTATAAGAATTTTGACTGAGCAAGCCTAAAGTAGTAGCATGCCAGTAAGCAACAACCCTCTGTAGACTCTGCTTCAGTTCCTGCCTCAAGCTCCTGATTGGTGTCCTAGTTTGGATGCCTAGATAATTGGCTGTAAAGTGAAAGATGAAAGATACTCAATCCTGTCCAAATTTAATTTTGCTCAGTGCTTTTGCTCAGTGGAGAAGAAACATAAGACACACACACACACACACACACACACACACACACACAAACACACACACACACCAAAACACATATTCTTAATTCTTAATGCACTACATTAAGAATGGAATCCTCAACTTAAATTGTAAATCCACATAAAGGCATAGAATAACCCATTTAAACACACAAGGAGATAGGCAACTCAGCTACATTCCTATATACAACACAAATAACCCCTTGGTTAAAACAAAAAGTAGACCTTTCCTTGAAATCATAAACTACAGGAATTAATATCCACGAAGTCATGACTTGAGAAGATGACCTGAAGATGACCTATGCACTGAGGAGAGAGAAGAACACACCCATGAAGCCAAAGGAAGAAATACTACACTACAAGAGTAAAGAAAGAAATGACTGTTTGGACATTGACAAATACTTCAAAATTCACAAGAATCAACACTCATCTATGAATATGAACCTGCATGATAATGAGTTCAACTATCAAGAAAAATCCTCTAGTTTAAGCATGATATAAACTCATGTAGGTTGCCTGCAGACTTTCTCTTCTCACTCTAAGGCCCAGATCCAATCCTACAAACTCATCCTGAGCTCTGTAACAGAACAAACTTGAAAGGCTTATCTTCTGCCCTCTTCTACCATCTTCAGTGGATCCCACAGATCTGTCCCTTGAGCAACAAGTAGGCAAAAGTGAGAACCACAACTCTCAGACATCCAATCCTGCAAGTCTTATCCCTGCTCCATTTCCAAGGATACCAACTGACTCAAATGAAACATGGAGAATTTGATCTGGTGCCCACATGAACCCTAAGCCCCTACAATCTAGGACCTTTGGTGTCAGAAGTTATTCTACAGGCTGATCAAAGAGAAATCATAAACCAACATAGCCACAAACCTTTTGGTGCTCAGTCTGTCTTGCCTGAAAATTACAGTAGGTCAATGGTAAAACAGAACATGTGAGAGTAGCCAATCAATGTCTGATTTAATTTAAGGCATATTCCACAAGAAGGAACCCATACACAACACTGCTTGTCTATCCAGGAACCAGAAACTAGATAGCCCAGATTCCTAGGCTAGGGGCAAACACTACTCATTGAAATATAAATTTAACAAAATACCAATAAAATGGCTCCTAGTGTTATACTGCTTTATTCATATATCAGTGCTTATCCACTTATCAGACAGGCCTCTTTTGGTAGCAATGGGAACAAATGCAGAGACCTATAGCCACACATCATAGGAGAGAGTCTACATGGAAGGTCTCCATCAAATAACTACCCTCAGAGCTAAGGGATTCACATGGAAGAGAAGGAAGAATGACATTAAGACCCACAAGGCTAGAGGACAACCACTATTACTTTAGAATATTATGGTACTGTTCTCTGACTCCAGTGCTAGCATTTTGGAACTTTTCCATCTCTTTGGGTAGTCATGTTCAATTTTGTTATAATAGGTGTACCTTCATCTTATTTTATGTTATTATATCATATATGGTTGTCATCTCTTGAAAGACTTTTCTAAAGAGAGATGCAATAGAAATAGGTCATAAGAAGTGAGAACTCAGAATAGAATTAGAAGGAGTATAGAGTGGGGAAATAGGTTCATTATTACATTTAATGGATAATAATAAGCAAATAATTGAAAATAAAAACAGAAATAATGAGAATAAAAACAACACATATCTATCTATCTATCTATCTATCTATCTATCTATCTATCTATCTATCTATCTATCTCTATCATCTATCTATCATCTATCTATCTATCTATCTATCTATCATCTATCTATCTATCTATCTATCTATCTATCTATCTATCTATCTATCTATCTATCATCTATCCATCCATCATCTCCCTAACTCTATCTCTATCTCTCTATCTTGCTCTATCTATCTAACTATATGTATATATGTATATCTGTGTATATATATCTGTATCTATCTATCTATCCATCTATCTATCTATCTATCTATCTATCTATCTATATCTATCATCTTTATCTCTTGACTCTCATACTTCTCGATAACAGTCCCAGTGATGCTCTACTCACATGAGTCTACACGGCTACAGGAGGACACTGTTTTGCTTTTTTGAAAGGTCTACAACCAGGAGCCTGAAAAAATATTCTCACTCTCATTATTTGCCTCTGGGAATGTGTCACATTATCTGACAAGTGGTAAGTCATGAAGAAAACTGGAAGGGTAAAAAACAGAAAGTCTGCTGGCCTATACAAAAGACATTCTTCTTGCCGAGTTTTCCAAGCACTACAAAACATGAAACTATCTGCATGGAAGAACAGTTCTACTGAGCTGGGCATGTAGCTGCATACAACAGCACTAGCTCAGTGTAAATGAGGTCCTGAATGAAAGTTATGACACCTCCTGTGAATACAGCATGACAGTTAAATGGGCCCCAGGGAAATTTTCAATAAGGACTGACAGACATTGTCATATTAGAACTTTTTGAGTCAGTTAGAATAAGAAATGTATATAACTGCATACTAAATCCATGCCATAATTCTATGAACCTACCAGTGAGTAACAGAAAGGAACTATAACAACCCAAACCAAAATGAGGGATCACATAAGATTTTACCATATTTCAAAAAAAGATCTTCCTGTCTGAGAAGATACACTGAGATGGGAAATGGGTTGTTCTTCTTTACACATATAAATCAAAATACCTACTTTGCATTTTTCATGTCACTCAGAACCAAATATTAACAAATGCTTTCTTTCTCCAGGTGTTCTTGTTAGTAAACTGGTTGCAAAAGTGAGTTTTGCAGCTCTGTGGGTTTGGTGTCGACTACCTGGGGAGTCAGACAACACCTTGAGCTATGTAGCACAGCTCTGATGGCTGAAGTGCAAGGAGACATTTCAACCCTAGAGGGCAAGGTATCCCAGACAACTTGAGCTTCTCAGAAAAACAGCTCTACCCTGAAGGTGTCCCGGACACCTGGAGCTGTGTAGCACAGCTCTGACGGCTGGAACTTCAAAGAAGCAGCCCAACTTTGGAAGGGAAAATTTTCTGACTTCTCAGGAGAGTCAGGCTTGGAACTCCTTCATCAGGGAAGGGTATCCTGACTCTTTGGGAAAGTCAGGATATCCTTGGTGTGATGGCGGATGGTCTTCTCACAAGGCACAGCAATCCTGCTCCTCTCCTGGAGAGCCACTCTGGTTCACTGTTACCAGCTCTCTCTTGCTCAGTGCACTATGGGACATCTTAACAAGGTTCTTCTGTTCAGCTCCCCCTTGCTCAATCCACTATGGGATGTCTTAGCAAGGTTCTTCTGTTCAGCTTCCCCTTGCTCAATCCACTATGGGATGTCTTAACAAGGTTCTTCTGTTCAGCTCCCCCTTGATCAATCCACTGTGGAATGCCCTAGCAAGGTTCTTCTGTGCACCAGTGAATGAAGGTCTTCACCCAAAACTCTTTTGAGAAAGAGATTTATTTGGGAAGGAGGAGTCCAGGAGAGTAGCTATCTCTACCAGGGTGGAGAGAACAGCTTACAACTGACCAGGCAGGGTGGTTTATACAGGATGTCCAGGGGACATAGTCAACTGTGATTGTTTAGAATTTTTCTGCCCAGGGATTGGCCAGTTTTGTGGGCAAGGGGCAGAGATGGCCCTGATTTCAGGGCCAAACAGTGTTTCTTTCACTGTCCTTTCTTGGCTTTTTGACACTACCTCTAAGGCCAGGGCACATTTCTTTCACTGACTCTGATCCTAGGGGACAAGAATGTTATTTTGGTACTAGTGTCAGAGTCAGGGCATATTTCCTTGGTTCTGGGTTTGGGGATAAAGTGTTCATTTCTCTGGCTCAGGCCCCAAACACAGGCTTTGTTTTTTCCCTGGTCCTGGGCCCTAGGGTCAGGATTCTGCTGTCCTGCTCTGTGATTGGTTAGTTTCACAAGTCAGTTGGACAAGGACAGAGATGTCTCTGATCTGAGCTAAACTGTTTTTCTCACTGGCCTTACTTAGTTTTTTGATACTACCTCTAGGGCCAAGACACATTTTATTCACTGACTCTGATTCTAGGAAAGATTCTTGGAAAGAATGATATTCCCATCGAGGAAGCTCTCACAGTGACAGGTGGCATGGGCTATCACAGGGGCAGAATTTGGGACACCAAAAACGAGGCTTGGGGTGAGGGGGGTCCGTTATGTTTCCTTAGAAAATGTGGCTGGCCCCCAAACAAATATGGAAATCCATGGACCAAATATGGAAATCCATGACAGGAGCAGAGACCCCATCACTCTGTTCTTTGGCACACTTGCTGTGGCCTCTGCTTTTGTTTGCTGGCTGTCTATTCCAGGCAAGCACCAGGAGAGGGTCTTTGTTCCTATTTTTTCAAAATGAAATCAGGCAGGTGCTGGCTTTGAAGATGGATCCCTAGGCTTTCTAGAACCAGAAAACATGGCAGGGAGGCTAGGCCAAGCCCTAGCTCTTAGAAATTCAAGGTTCTGGTGACCATAGCAAAGAGCTGTTGGTTACTGCCTATAATAGCTTTAATGCTCAGAGTCTCCCCAGGGTACTTTGCAGCAGGATCCCAGGAGTCATCTTAAATCAATCCAAAAGTGGGAGAACACCAAGGTTAAGAAACACTTCCACTCCATGATGAAATGAAATGTTCCCCTTGCCAATTTCTGTTCCCCCAACATCACGTCCCAGCATAAGAGAGACTCACTATTCTATCCACATTAGCCTCAGACTCCTGGCCTCATCTCTACTGCTTAAGGTACTGACAGGAGAAACTGCTGGACAGATATTGGTCAAAAGCACAAGAGAGATATCCTCATCCTGTGCTCCAGGTAAGCGGAGGCTGACCTACTCTGTGGGACTGTTCTGGATGTGGTGTGCTTCAGAGTCCCTGCAAAGTCCTTTCAACATCTCCTTGAATGCATTTAGCATTGTGAGAGCAGATGGAGCAGATTTTTAGGGGGTGGCCAAAATGGCTTAGTGGGTGAAGGTGCTTGCTGCCAAGCCTGCCTTAAGACCTCAGTTTGATCCCTGGGCTCCACATGATGGAAAGAAAGAACAGATTTCCCAAAGCTGCCTTCTGATCTTCACACTCCTGATCTGGCATGCATGTGCCCAAATACATAAAAATAATTACATAAAAAATCCAACACATAAAAGCTAGGTGTGGTGGCATATGCTTGCCATTCTAAAACTCTGCAATCTGAGGCAGGAGGATTGCTGCCAGTTCAAAGCCACATTGGGTTACTGTAGTGGGTAGCTATTCCAGCTTGGTTCTGGAAGTTCCAACCCCCATTGAGACTCTGGCAACTGTCACGCCTATGAGGCGGGGCCAAGGGAGGCGTCTGGAGACCCGAGATCTGGATGGGCAAGCACTCTCTCTGTTCCTGGACCCTGGACGGTGGAGGTTGACTGAGCAGAGCTCCAGAGAACACCGCTGGATTGCGATACACCTTCCCCAGACCACCGCAACCTATCTCTTCCTTCATTTGTAACTCATCCACTAAATAAATCTTCCTTTTAACTACGTGGAGTGGCCTTTATAATTTTCCCCAATATCTGGCGCCCACGTGGGTCAAATTCCAAAGGCCTGGGCAGCTCCTGCCCTCAGCCTCCTCCCCGGCTGTTGGGTACCTAAACCCGCCTGCAAAGTTCCATATAACCAGGGAACGCTTACACAGTTCCATTCCCGAAAAGGGGAGCAGCTAGTCCGGTCTCAGCCCCCTAGCTTAGCCCCGAGACCAGTGAAAAAAACGCTGCGAGTGAGGTATCAGGCTCCCGGCTCCCGGCTCCCGGCCATCCTGCCATCTGCCTCCAGCTGCTGCCAGCCAAAGTCACCAGCAGGCCCTGCTTTGGAGCTGTACCAGCGCCGCCTGCTGGTTGAAAAGTGCTACTACACCGCCCCATACCACAGAAAGGTAAGATAAGCAAACCAGCATTTTATTTCAAGTAAAAGTACTTGATAATTTTACATCTTAAAATTGACACAATTGCTCCTGGCTGCACCAATTGATCCCGAGAGAATGTTGGGCTTCTAAGACATTTCCATTTGGAAGTTTGTCTTTTTGGCACAAAATGGCCTACTGGGCAAAGAACTGCCCTTGCCTTAATGGCTTACAGTACAAATGAAATACTGTCCTTTCTGGACAAGTGGGACACAAGGAAAGTGACCACTGTACTCTGCCAAGACAGGGTAAGATGGTCTTTCAGAAATCCTGCTTCTGAAAATGGTCTGTCAGATACTCTAGGCCTGTAGCCAATTTGAATGTACCAACAATGCTGAGAAACATTAGGTGACTGTCCAGGCTGCCAGCTGTCTTGGTCTACTTTTGCAAGATTCCTGAAAGTTGCTTGCATCCATCTACCATTTCTCAGGTACCATTATGTTCCTTCTCAGGTCTTTGATGTGGTTGAAAACTAGATAGTTGTAATTTCCTCAATTATGATAAAAGATAAGTTAGATATAAAACCTTAAACTCACAAATATAAGATAGATAGGACATCTTCTTTAATATTGTAACTATAATTCTTGCTCGGTAATTGTTTTGTTATATGTAATTTTACCATGTTAAAGTTAAAACCTTCCTTTTTAAAAAAAGAAAAAAAGGGGAAGTGCTGTGGATATTGCTCTATATAAATAAAACACTGATGGCCAGTGACCAGGCAGGAAGTAGGTTGCCAGGCAGGAAGTAGGTGGGACAAGGAGAGAGGAGAATTCTGGGAAGCGGAAGGCTGAAGAGAGAGACACTGCAGCCACCGCCAGGAGAAGCAGCATGTAAGACGCCGGTAAGCCACCAGCCATGTGGCAAGGTATAGATTTATAGAAATGGGTTAATTTAAGATATAAGAACAGTTAGCAAGAAGCCTGCCATGGACATACAGTTTATAAGTCATGTAAGTGTCTGAATGATTATTTTATACGTGGATTGTGGGACTGCGGGGCTTGGTGGAACCTGGAGAGAAGCCCTCCAGCAACAGTAAAACACACAAAACCACAGGTCACTCAAGGAACCCCCAAACTGGCCAGACAGTTGTGGCACACACCTTTAATCTCAGCAGTTGTGAACCAGAGACAGGTGAATTTCTGAGTTCAAGGCCAGCCTGGTCTACTAAGTGAATTCCCGGATAGACAGGGCTGTTACACACAGAAATTCTGTCAAGAAACAAAACCAAACCAAACCAAAAACCATTTGTCGATAATTGTTGAGGCATGAGTGTGTGGGTTCAAGTGGATCTGTAGGAAGAAGACTCAGAGGCACCTTAAGAATGAATTTAACCTTTCTTAGCTGCGGGGTGATCCAGCCTCTAAGGACTGAAACACTTTCCTTTTGCCCAGGGCATTTTTATTTTTCTCAATATTTACACTTTAGCAAGTTGATTTCCATATACCCAAAACAACCTAAAAGGAGCTCCCAAACTTAGAATGTACACATTCCTTGATTTATCAAGTATCATGGTTTGCCAGGTTTCCTGAACCAAGTTTTGCAATGGCAGGAAAGGTCTAAACTGAATTTGCCATGGAGGCCTATAAGAAGCCCCTCAGGAAAGTTGCCCTGTGCCAACGGCAGAGGATTACTTTGTCTGTCTATTGTAGATTTACATTCCTTAGTCCAATGTTTACCCTTACCACACCTACTGCATAATCAAGAAAGGAGGGAAGTTTTGTTGCCATTGTTCCTACAAGAAACATTGTTTCTAGAAATGTCCTGTTTACTGTCCTTTTTAGGTGACCTTGTTTACTGCAATTAAAGCATCTGACATTATTATTTTTCTTCAACCCTCTTGAAATCACCTTTCCTATCCAAGTATCATCATGGTTATGAGATTCAATATAAATTGTGTCCCTGATCCAATCTTCCAAAGGTGCAGATCTTGTCTTTAACAGCCTGATTACCCTTTTGCATGCTGCATTAGCATCCTCAAAAGTCAATATTCAAGTTTTATTTGTCTAACTTCTGAATTTGGTATCATTCTATTTAGTGCTGAAGACAGCCTTTATAAGAAATTCATGAAGATTTTTTTTGGGCTCTGCATAACTTTCATAAATGACTCAATTTTCTTCCCCACTTCCTCAAGTCTGTCCCATGCATTCATGGCTGCCATGCAGCACTTAATTATGATTTCATTATCATATAAACATTGTCATTTTATATCAGCATAATTGCCTTCTCCAAGAAGTTGATCCTGGGAAATTTCCATTTTTAAAACTAGTACTCACTTTCTAAAAGTAGAATCAGTAATCTACCTTTTTACCTATATCATATTTATGTATTCCCCCTGTTTTTTCAGAGGAGATTAAATAATCTATTCTTTTTTTTTAATGATGGGAACAAAAATATACCTAAAAGCAAAGCTTCTGGAAAAACCATTTGTTCTTCCCTGTCTTGTATCTTTCCTCAAACTTGACCTTGGCCTCCCGCCTGGCCATGCATTTCAGGACTGGGTCTCTAAAGACATCCTGTTGACAACTGTTTTGTCCAAGGGGATGTCCACAGAGTACCTTGTAGGCATGAGGTGATTGTAGTTATAAACTTTCACAAAGGACTTGATCTTTGACCTCTTCGTGATTTTCTTCTTGTCCATGGCAGCTGTCACTTTTCGGGGATAGCAGTCAATTCTAGCCACCAGGGCATGGCTGTAAGGGCAGTCTGAGGTGCCACCATCAATGTTCTTCACGATGATGGCTTTGCATCTGGAGTAGCATCCAGCCAGGACCAGCACCACTTTCCCGGGTTTCATGAACTTGCCCATGTCAACAGCAAGGAGCAAGTACCCCTAAATAATCTATTCTTTATTCTATCATCTCTATATCTTTTTTCAGAGTACAGTCAATAATCTACATCTTATCTATATTTTTCTTTTTCTTTGTTTTTTCAAAAGAGAAACTTAAATCTAATCACCTTTGTTTAGCTTTTTTCCTGACCATTAACAATTAACAACTTGTAACCAACCATCATAAACAATGACAATATCCATAATTCATTAAACAACCAAAAACCACCCACCCCACCTCTTGGGAATCTAGGTGTCTTGTTCTTAATATTACTTACTGGGGAATTTCCACATCTCTAGTCCTACATCCTTGTTCTATAGCTTTAGCCTACTCTTTCCACTAGGGTCTCCACTGTAATTGTGGATCAGCCTCTAAGAATGCTGTTACCCAATCTTTCCAGTTCTAAGGGATAATTCTATTACAAGTTGACCATGAGTTTAATATCTGCTTTACAAATGGAGAATGCATATCATATTATACTATAGCTTCATTAAGTCTCCTCAAATTCAACATTTCTACTGGAGTCCAGTTAGCTCATATATACCCTTGAGCATTTGGCACTTCCTGTAAGGTTACCAGGGAGATTAATGTTTGCTATCTGGTAACCTTAGGGTGTTTCTTTCTAACCATATAATTCAATGCTGAGATAGATTCACCTTGAAATTCTTCTGTCTGGGTCTGAACTTCTCTATAATTCATTTAACAGGTTTTTCTAAAGCTTCTATCTTGGCACTCAAGTTGACCAATCTTTTTAATGCTAAAATAAAATGATCAAACAAATAATACTCATAATTGCTATTATGTACATCTCATCAACTTTAATTATCCTTTCACTTAATTTTTCCATTTTCATACTGCCTAATGCATTATCAAACAGAGACCAAAGTCTCTTTATTGTAAAAATGTTTCATATTTTTTAATGTGGAAAAAGTTCTCTTTTAACTAATTCCTCCCTTGAAGATATTTTTATTGCCTCACCAAGTCAGCCAACTCTGAGGAACAAGATAAGTCTGAGGGAGTTTCAATGCAGCTTACATATTGTGGTAGCAACTGGAGATGGGAATCCAGAGTGAGTCTACCACTCACCAGGAGAGAAAAAGACAAAGAGATTCCAGCCCATGTATGGTGGAGACTCCGGCCACATGTAGCTTGGGCCTGAGTCATGCAGTTTGGGCCTGAGCCTGGGGCCTATAAGGCCACAAGTAGCTTTTAAATGAATTCTTGCCACAAACATTGGGCACGAAATATAAGAAATCACATACAGAAATCACATACAGCATTATATTGTCTTTGGGATTTTTAACTGCAGAAAGGCATTTTGTTGTCAAGGCTATTCAGTTAAACCAATATTTTAAAGTTACGTTGACTTCAAAATTTATGTTTGAGAATACATTGCTTTGGAAAAGAGGTTCTGCTTTTGTTTCCACAGAAGATGAGAACCTGTGGATTGCTTCAAAGCTAATATGATTGATGAGCCAAGACTCCCTGAAAGGTCTCAGGTGATACCATGGTACAGATCATCCAACATCCAAATCAACTTCAACTGGCTGAGACGATCCATCTTCAAAGATGCTACAGCCAAGATTTAACTATAATTCTTCTTTAAGATTTATTTATTATGTATACATGTTACGCCCACAGCTGTGACACCTGTGTAGCTGTAGCAAAGCATGTCGCTGTGCTGGAGTCCAGCAGCTGAAGGGTTGAGGTTAGTGCTTCTTGGAGCGAGGCCTCAGGCGGTTCCCCCACAATCAGCAGTCGCCATGTAGCCTGAGGATTCCAGGAGGCCCTGGAGGACAAGATGGCCTTGGCAACAGTCCTTGTTTGCACTAATCATGCTTTTTCTTTGTATGTCTTTTTTGTGTCGGGGGGAGTGAATCATGAAGGAAAGAAACAACTTTGGAGTGATTTGCCTTTTATGGAAAGGCTAGCCAGGACTAGAAAGCCTTGGTGCCTTTATAGTAAGGAAGAAAGTCAACAGATCATAGAAAATATGAAGCCAGCCCTAAGGTATTGGTATAGAAGGGTATATGACAATTAGAAAGATAGATGAGTGTATAATAGTGAGGAAGAAATAAATGAAATTATACAAAAAGTATATAGAGGGTGACTTAAACCTTGGCTGGTAAAAGTCTGGTTCTCACAGATGTGGTCTTTGGCGTGAGACAGATTTCACAAAATTCTGAGATCATGCCCTTAAGCAACAACCACAATGAACTCCAAGCTGCGGAAGTGATACACAGAAATAGATACTGATATACTTTGCTATTGTTTTTTTGCTGATTCTGTATAATTGTAAAAGTTTGCTGATTCTGTGTAATTGTAAAAGTTAACAGTCTGATGTAATCCCCTGCCAAGTTCCTTGATTGTAAAAGAATATAAGCACTGATTTTGCAGAAGTAAAATCTGCAGCAGCACAACAATCCATTGTGTGTCTGTCTGTCATTTCCTTGCCGATTCCTGACTTCTCCTCGAGCCTTCTCCCTGGTTCTCCCGTAGTGGTGGTCTCCCTCTGGGTGGTCTGCGGCAGGTGGCGCCCGAACAGGGACCTGAAGGACAGGTAATCTTCCCCTCTTTTCTTTCCTCAGAAATCAGGTACGGCTCTTACCAGGGAGCTGCAGTCCCGCCGGTAAAGGATCACCGGTTAAGAGTAAGTAATCAAGGAATCATGGGGCACACATTGACTAAGAATGAAAAAATGTTGGTTACTATGATACAACACATGTTAACCAAATCAGGGTTCCGGACATCAGTTTCAGATGTGGAACAGTTTATTGAATTTTTAAGAAAGACTAGCCCTTGGTTCGTTGAGGAAGGCTCCTTGACTTCAGATGAATGGAAGAGAGTGGGGAAAGAAATGCGTAAATATGTACAGACCAATGGCGAAAAGACTCTGCCCCCTCAAGCATTTCAATTATGGTTTCATTTGAGGGATCTCTTGTCAGAGACAACCCCGTTTCAGGGACTTTGCAGGGAAACCGCTTCTGATCAGGGGGAATCCCCTATTTATGAGGAAGTAGGCCAGGAGGAAGGAGACGAGAGAGAGTATATGCCGCTCACTGCCTCTACTCCTCCTCTACAGTATAACACTATTATAGAAGACAATAATGATGATTGGGGTCTTGATGATCAACAAGCAGAGCAGGAATGGAAAGACGATTATCAGGATCGCTCTGATAATCCCCGATCTCTTAAGGTGCTTGGCGCTGCGGCCAATCAGCGGCCCGTGCCAAAACCCAGGAAGCATCCTCCTTTGCCACCTGTTGGCTTCCAAGGGGCCATGGCAGAGGCACGCAGGACGGGGGACGCCTCTTTTGGGGTGTTTCCTGTTACAGAATCATGGGATGATGAGGGTCCTGTATGGGAGCCCCTCTCATTAAAGGTGTTAAAAGAATTGCAATCTGCAGTGAAAAGTGTTGGGGCTTCTGCTCCCTACACACTGCAGATAGTGGATGTGGTTGCCAGCTCTTGGTTAACACCCTATGACTGGATGCAAACCGCAAAAGCCACTCTCAGCCCTGGGGATTATATCCTCTGGAGGACTGAGTATGAAGACAAGAGTAAAGAAACTGTGGTACAATCCCTCAGAAAACGTGGCCCTAAGCCCACTATGTCAATGCTTATGGAGACAGAGGATTACACCACCCCACAATCTCAGACCAAGATACCTAGAGATATCTTGCAGTTGATAACAACCAACGCCGTACAATCATGGTGTAAGATTCCTCCTCGGGGAACCAAAGGAGGAGCATTGGCTAGCATTAAACAAGGTACTGAGGAATCTTACCCAGAGTATATAGCTAGACTTGAGGAAGCTATTTCTAGAATGCTCCCTCCCTCTGAGGGAACGGACATTCTTTTAAAGCAGTTAGCCTGGGAAAATGCCAATGCTCTCTGTCAGGATCTGATTAGGCCAATCAGAAAAACAGAAACCCTGCAAGATTATATAAAAGCATGCCAAGATGCCTCACGGGTTGTGGTGCAAGGAATGGCCTACGCCACAGCAATGAAAGGACAGAAATTTAGCGCCTATGTAAAACAGACATATGGGAATGACAAGAAGGCCACCCAATCTCCTACTTGCTTTCAATGTGGGAAAGAAGGACATATGTAAAAAGATTGCAGGCAGGGAAACAGAACAGGACCCAAAAAGGGGGTTCCTGGCCTATGCCCTCGCTACAAAAAAGGTAAACATTGGAGAAATGAGTGCAAATCAAAGTTTCATAAGGATGGAACTCCCGTAGGTAGGGGAGGTTCCGATGATGATCTAAAAGAGACAAAAAACTAGGTCAGGGGTGTTCTCCTAACCCCGCACCCAAGGGAGAGGAGGCCAAGCAAAGGGCACCTCCCTCAGGGTTAAACCCTGATGCTCCAAAATTTACTATTCATGATTTGCCAAGAGCAACCTCAGAGAGTGCCGGCTTGGATCTTGCTAGCACTAAGGATATGATATTATCCAAATGGGATGGAGTGACATTGGTCCCCACTAATGTGAAGGGCACTCTGTTGCCACAAACTGTAGAAATAGTCATTGGACGAAGCTCCAATTATCAAAAGAATTTTAAAGTCCTACCAAGAGTTATTGATACAGATACAGAAAATACAATCAAGGTTATGGTGAAACCATTAGCTGAAACCATACAAATTCATAAAGGACAGAGGCTAGCTCAATTGATTCTTTTGCCTTTTGTTAAGTTACCCAATCCTGTTATTAAAGCTGCTCGAGGGCAAGGACAGTTTGGATCCACTGAAGGTGCATTCATGATACAGGATCTCAGAGAGAGACCCTTTAAATGTATTATGATCAATGGACGGAAGTTTCGGGGTCTGATGGATACAGGTGCGGACAGGACCTGTATAGCTGCCTCAGATTGGCCCAGTAGCTGGCCCGTCCATAAGACAGGTTCCTCTTTGTTAGGGCTTGGCTCTGCTTCAGGAGTTATGCAGAGCACTGCATTATTAAAATGGAAGAGTGAAGGCAGAAAAGGATTGATTCAACCTTTTGTGCTTCCTTCTCTTCCCTTTACACTATGGGGAAGAGATATGTTAGATTCCATGGATATCAAGTTAATAACCTCAGACCAAATTAGTCATCAAAATTTTTCATAGGGGCCACTGCAGAACATCTATATACAGATAAAATAGAGTGGCTTACTCACAAGCCTGTATGGGTGAGTCAGTGGCCCCTAACAACAAAAAAAATACAGGCTCTAGAACAGCTGGTGCAGGAACAATTACAAAAAGGACACATAATAGAGTCCAATAGTCCATGGAACACTCCTGTCTTTGTAATTAAAAAGAAATCAGGAAAATGGAGACTGTTACAGGATCTTAGAACAATTAATACAGTCATGAAAGACATGGGACCTTTGCAGCCTGGTCTGCCCTCACCAGTGGCTGTGCCACAAGGATGACATATAATTGTCATCCTTGTGGCAATTAGGCAATTATAATTGATTTACAGGATTGCTTTTTTACCATTAAACTTAACCCCTCAGATAGTAAATATTTTGCCTTTAATGTTCCCTCAGAGAATTTTAAACAGTGGGGAATTGCCCACACTACAAAAATACTCTATAATCCACAGGGACAAGCTATCATAAAAAAAACTCATCAAAATCTAAAACTACAAATAGAGAGGCTGCAAGCCTCAAATGGGTACTTTACTCCTCATCATGTTTTATCTCATGCCCTATTTGTGCTTAATCATCTTAATACTAATAACAAAGGACTCACTGCAGCCCTAATTCACTGGGATCATGAGTTCCACAATACACCTCTGCCATTGGTGTATTGGAAGGATTTATTGTCTGACACATGGAAGGGACCGGATGTCCTCATAACCGCGGGACGAGGGTATGCTTGTGTCTTTCCACAGGATGTCGATTCCCCTATCTGGATCCCGGATCGCCTTATCCGACCTACAAAGGAAAAGAAGGCACAAGCACCACTAAAAAAAAAAAACAACACAAAAAACTACTAACAAAAATAAAAAAAATAAAACTCGACAACAAAAAAATAAAAATAACTTAGTCACAGATTCGGCTTCTGACTCAAAACACAAAAAAGCTGCTAATTAAACAACAACAACAACAAAAAACCCTCATCGCTTCATTTTATTTCATTGCCCTTTTGTCTTTGCTCTCTGCTCCATTACCAATAACTCAGGAAATTTCCTTTTGGACGTATGTTCCTAATCCCCCGATTATTCAGCCAATGGAATGGTTAGATCGAAAACCCATCAAAATGTTAACAAATGATTCAGTCAGGTTGGGTAAAACTCAAGATTCTAACGCTCAAAACAACTCCTCCTCTCTTATAAATTTTAAAGACAGAACAGATTCACTACCAATCTGCCTAACGCTACAAGGGAAAGTGCCTTACGGCTGCTTTCCCACATCTTATAAAACCTTCCTGACTAACGGTCCAAACAAAACGAGTACTGATAAACAATGGGTTTGAGAGCTACAGATACAAACTTTAAAAAACAAACTATATAAAGATAATTTTACTCAAATTAATACTATTCCTATAACTCCTTACATTCAAAAATATAAAAACAAAAATCAATTTTGAGATTCTTCCTTGTCCAAGTTTCCAGCTTGATTGACTTATGACTTTCCTAATGCTGCTGCGTGGTATGAACCATGGGGGTTGTTAGATATGCTTAAAGTTTGAGACTACTCTAATTCTAATAACAAAAAAAAAAACCTATAAAGATTACTTAAATACTCATAAAAAAATTTCATAAATATGTCTTTAAGAGACATAAAGAGCCCCTTAAGAGATGGTTTTCTCCAGGCCTTATGGAGCCCACCTGGTTTACAAAACAAGACAACATCACTAAAAAACATTCTGATTTATTTAGGCTTATTACAGCTGCCAATATGATACTAAAAAAAAACCTAACCATACTCAACCAGAGGCCATTGGTCTTCAAGCCTACGTATCCTACCCTAATGCTTTACTCTTGACACAATCTTCCTTTGTTAATATTTCACAAGATGATAATTCATTTCAGATAATTTATAGTTCTTGTAAATTAACAAATTGTATCACTTCCTCAGAGCCAAAAGAGTTAAAAACTATGATTATGGTTCGGCGACCTCCTTTTGTCATGTTGCCTATAAAACTAGGCCCTGAGCCTTGGTATGATAATTCAGCCTTACAAGTATTAAATACTTTAAGAGATTTGATTCGGCCAAAACGGTTTATTGCTACATTAATTTTGGACATTACTACATTAATTTCTATAATTACTACTTTTACTGTTACAACTACAGCTCTAATTCAAAAAATTCATACTGCTCATTATATAAATACTCTTAATAAAAATATTACTATGGCTCTGCTCGAACAAAAGACTATAGATAAAAAATTAGAGTCAAAAATTAATGTTTAAAAAAGTGGTTTTGACTTTAAGATATTTCTAACCTCAAAACCACAATGTTTGCTCGATGCCATGGTAATTTTAAGTCCATCTATGTTACTCCATTACCTTATAATACTTCTCAGCCTTAAAAAAAGGTCAAGGCCCACCTACAAGATGTCTGACAAGATACAGATATTACTCATGATCTAGATACACTTCAAAAAAATATCTCAACTATGAGTCAGACTCATTTACAGATAAAAGGTTTACAAGACCTAGCTTCAAAAATAAAAAAAAATCAAAGATTTAAATCTGATGGATTAACTACAATATTTTATAGTCATTAAAATACTTATTTTACTGATGATGTTTGTCATCTTTCTTTTCCCCTGTCTCATTAAATGTCTCTATACTTCCGTACAAACAATACAACAAAACATGTTCGAGCTTCATTTTAAAAACAAAAACAAAAAAAAACCTGCTATGCCCACAGCTGTGACACCTGTGTAGCTGTAGCAAAGCATGTCGAAGGGTTGAGGTTAGTGCTTCTTGGAGCAAGGCCTCAGGCGGTTCCCCCACAATCAGCAGTCGCCATGCAGCCTGAGGATTCCAGGAGGCCCTGGAGGACAAGATGGCCTTGGCAACAGTCCTTGTTTGCACCAATCATGCTTTTTCTTTGTATGTCTTTTCTGTGTCAGGGGGGGGGGAGTGAATCATGAAGGAAAGAAACAACTTTGGAGTGATTTGCCTTTTATGGAAAGGCTAGCCAGGACTAGAAAGCCTTGGTGCCTTTATAGTAAGGAAGAAAGTCAACAGATCATAGAAAATATGAAGCCAGCCCTAAGGTATTAGTATAGAGGGGTATATGACAATTAGAAAGATAGATGAGTGTATAATAGTGAGGAAGAAATAAATGAAATTATACAAAAAGTATATAGAGGGTGACTTAAACCTTGGCTGGTAAAAGTCTGGTTCTCACAGATGTGGTCTTTGGCGTGAGACAGATTTCACAAAATTCTGAGATCATGCCCTTAAGCAACAACCACAATGAACTCCAAGCTGCGGAAGTGATACACAGAAATAGATACTGATATACTTTACTATTGTTTTTTACTGATTCTATATAATTATAAAAATTTACTGATTCTATGTAATTATAAAAGTTAACAGTCTGATATAATCCCCTGCCAAGTTCCTTGATTATAAAAAAATATAAACACTGATTTTACAAAAATAAATCTACAACAACACAACAATCCATTATATATCTGTCTGTCATTTCCTCGCCGATTCCTAACTTCTCCTCGAGCCTTCTCCCTGGTTCTCCCACAATGATGGTCTCCCTCTGGATGGTCTACAACATATACAGAGTTCTGCCTGCATGTATGCCTGCAGACCAGAAGAGGGCACCAGATCTCATTATAGATGGTTGGGAGCCACCACATGGTTGCTTGGAATTGGACTGAGGACCTTTGGAAGAACAGCCAGTGCTCTTAACCACTGAGCCATCTCTCCAGCCTTAACTATAATTCTTAAGTTTTTTCAGGATTCCCATAAGACTACCAACAACCACAATCAGCAAGAAGTAGCCTAGAAAACTATGCCCACATTCCCCAAAACTGGATTATGGATATTTGTCTTTGTTTAGAGATGAGTTAAAAATTGTTTTTGGTTATACTCAATATCTTTCTAAAAGAAAAAAGAGGGATAGCATATAGATACATTGCTATATATTCCATACCACACTGAACGTGCCCGATCTCATCAGATTTTAGTTTATTACAAATTTAAAGTTTATTTTGTTATACTGTATGTATATTTCTACTCTTGTTTAAGGTTTTATGTTTGTAGAGCTCATTTGACATTTTAATGTATGATTAAGAAATATACATTAATAATTAGTCATCTATGATAATCACACTTATAGTCATGTTTGTTTTCTAGATATACACACATATATTTCAATTAGGTAGGAGATCTTCAAACTCTTCAAAGACCTACAGAATATGGCATTTAAAATGTTTTAAAAACTTAGACTTTTCTAGACAGTGAGAGAGGTCTGTTCCTGGCAGCACTCATTTACTTCAAAAAAGAAAATGATGGGCATTGAAAAAACTCCATATGACATTTGCTTTCCTTATCACAACAGTTAGCCATTTTGGCAAGAAACTGTTCTTGCATGGACTGCTTGACAAAATGTTGTATTGACTAGACATGACGGGCCCATGGAAAAATGACCACTGAATATGCCAAAACAAGATGAAATGGTGCTTCAGGTTCCAGCTTTGCAGCAAAGACTTCCAGGACTTGTACAGGACACAGGGAGAAGTGACTAAAAACTCTAGGCCTATTGGCTGAAGATGGATGCCCCAATGTTACAGAGGAACTATGGATGACTGTTCAGTAGCCAACTGTCTCTGTCATTCTAGATTTCTGGAAGTTGCTTACAATGTACTTCTTGTTTACTTAGGTAAAAATTATATCCTTCTGTGGTCTTTGATGTAGTTGAAGACTAGGTAGTTATAATTTTCCTTGGTTATAATAAAAGATAAATTAGATATGAAACTTTAGACTCATAGAGGTGATAGAATATTTTCTTTAATTTTCCCAAATACAAATAGACTAGATAGTATAATTGTAATTCCTGCTTCATAACTATTCTATTACAAGTAGTTTTACTATATTAAAGATAAAACCTTTCTTTTTGATTAGACAGAAAAGGGAAAGTTCTATGGGATATCTTTCTGTATGCTGTGAATGTGTTGCTCTGATTGGTTGATAAAGTTGGATTGGCCTATGGCAAGGCAGCTTAGAGGCAGGAAGGTAATATACAAGCAGACAGATAGGAAGAAGGGAGAGGAGAGGGAGATGCATGTCAGCTGCCCAAAGAAAAACATGCCAGTAGACCGGTAATCCACTGAACATGTGGCAAAACATAGATTAATAGAAATGGGGTAATTTACAATACAAGAGCTAGCTAGCAAGAAGACTGAGCCATTAGGCCATACAGTTTGTAATTAATATAAAACTCTGTGTGTTTACTTGTCTGAGCAGCTGTGGGACTGCAAGACACAGGAAAACTTCTGATTACAACAGTGGTGACAACAAAATCTGTGAGCACTATGTCAAAGAACACACTTGCGGGACCACCTATTAGAAGCCTCCACAATGATAGCCAGGGCACTGCAAAACAGAGCCTTGGTAGGACCCTTGCCAATGCCACCAACAGAAAAGGGCCTCTTAAGAAAGACTATCTGTTGTTGACATCCATCCTCAGGACACAAAAAGAGAGAAGGCACCATCAAGTTTGACATCTGAATGTGTAGCCAGGACTAATTTCTCTAAAACCAGAAAGTAGAAAAGTAGAAAAATATTGACCAGTGCAGATACACAGTAGCAGGAACAACTGTTCATAGACCAGTTTAGCCAAGAGAAACCACAGAAGAAAGTAAGAAGATGATGAAACTCACTTTGTCTTCTTAATTTTCAATCAAATACCATTTTTGAATTAAGCTTGTAATTTCCTAGAATGTATTAGAATTTCTTTAATCAGTTATTTTCTGCCACACAGTTAGATTTATGTATGGAGTAATAAGTCCAAAGAGTTATGTGTTGAAGTGTAGTTTGCTTTTTTTAAAAATCTCAGCTGAACACTAATTACAGTTGAGAAATACATTCCATTATTTTTTATTTTAGAATTTATTTATTATATATTTTTTTCTCAAACATTACATCCCAACAGCAGTTCCCCTCCCTCCACATGTCCCAATTCCTCTCCCCACCTCCACTCTTCCCCAGATCCATTCCTCCTCCATTTATTTTCAGAAAAGAGCATGCCTCCCAGGGATCTGTGTGACAAGGCATTGGATCCCCTGGAACTGGAGTTATAGGCGGTTGTGAGCTTCCTGTTGTTGGTGCGAAGAACCAAAACTGGGTCCTCTGCAAGTGCAGTAAGCACCCTTAACCTCTCAGTCATCTTCCCAGTCCCCATTCTTGGATCTTTAGAACATATATTTGATCTTGTTATGTTCAAAAGTTCACCTCTGCAAACAAATACATTGTATATTCCACCAGTTTAGAACTATGTATTGACTTAAATTTTTCTTCATTTATATACAGATGTTTTACATACATGGATGTCTATCCACCATGTGTGTTCCTGGTACCCATAGAGGCCACAAGAAGGTATCAGTTCCCCTGAAACTGGAGATACAAATGGTTGTTAACCACTATGTTGGTCCTGGAAATCATATCAGGGTTCTCTGGAAGAGTAGCTGATGCTGTTGAGCCATCTCTCCAGGCCCAGATAATTTGAAATATATACATCTCCTTCATTTAGCAGGATGCCTGTAGCAGGAATCTTAAAAAGTTCTTATTAATAAAATCAAACCTGAGGCCAGTTATTGGGGTGAAATGCTAGAAGATCAGACACATAGAACAAGCCACAGCTAACTTCACCTGGCCAACTTCTCAGCTGATCTTGTTTCCTTAGACTGGAAGCCTTTGAATCCTCATCTGAATGGGTCTCAGCTGAGCTGTTGCTCAAAAGCCTAAAAGTTTAACCAGCCAAATTCTTAACCAGCCAAATGCTTCTAGTTTCTGGTCTTCACGCCTTATGTATCTTTCCTTTCTACCATCACTCCCTGGGATTAAAGGCTTGCTTTTTGGGAATAAAGTCGTGTGTCACCATGCCTGGCTGTTTCCAATGTGGCCTTGAACTCACAGAGATCCAGAGGGATTTCTACCTCTGAAATGCTAGGATTAAAGGTGTGAGTGCCACCATTTTATAGCCTTTGTATCTAGTGGCTGTTCTGTCTCTGACCCCAGATAAGTTTACTAGGGTGCACAATATTTTGGGGAACAGAATACCACCACAGATGCCATCATCAAAATCAAAGTAATGTTAATGTACTGCTTCTGCTTGTAGAGCTTGAATGACAGAGTGGAGAACTGGCAAAGGAAAATGGCTAAAAAGGCAGAGAACTCAAGGGAGGAGGCCCTATGCCAGGTGGTGTCAACCTGTGGCACAGTAGTGAAAGGGGCCATGCCCCAGGCAGCATGTGCCCCAGAGAGACTGACACCCTCTTCTAGCTACTGCATACACAAGGCACACACATCAACATACACACAGGAAAAACAGCCATACATATTTGAAAAAAAAATGGGACTCTACCTTATTAATCATGTTCAGGCTTTCAGTAAATAATCCCTGTTCATATTCTTCTGCCATGGTAGTCCAAAAGGAAGTGACTGGGTTTTCACTTGGTCCTTTGGGCTCAGACTGATCAGATATTCACTTAGGTGGCCTTTTTAGCCCTCTTCCTTTGCCAGTTCTCCACTCAGTCATTCAAGCTCTACAAGCAGAAGCAGGACATTAACATTACTTTGATTTTGATGATGGCATCCTGCTAAATGGAGTAGGTGAATATGTTTCAAATCTGGGGCTGGAGAGATGGCTCAAAAGCACCAGTTGCTCTTCCATAGAACGCTATGATTCTCAGCACCCACATGGTGGTTAACAACCATGTATAACTACAGTTCAAGGGGAGCACCACTGGCTGCCGCATGAATGCAGACTGTGGGATGCTAACCCCCATGGCTCTGCTTCTGCCTCACCTGGTGACCAGCCCACCCCATGAGCCTCAGAAGTCCCTGTGCCAGGAGCAACCACCACAGTCAGTCCCAGAGTGCTTTGTCACCCTCAGAGTCTTGTCAGTGCTGAGTGGGAGTTCTCTGGTGGCTCTGAGCCTGCTGTAGGAGCACTGCCCAGCAGTTCTTGGTGGCTCTTTTGGGTCCGCCTTTTCCCTTCTCATTCAGGAATCGGAGCCACACTCCTCACTCCAGTAGACCAACCATGTCTGACCATACTGCCAAGAAGCAGAGCAGCACTTCCAGGCTTCCTTTCACCTCAGGTGGCAGTCCCCAAGAATGGCTCAAGCTCCAATTATTCAGTGTGTGAGAAAATTGGGGCCCCAGTCACTGACGCTGGAATGGTGGAATGGGCAGAATGTAGGAATATTGGCATCGCAATCACAATATTGACAAGGACAGCCATGGGGTAGGCGCTACTAACCCCCTCCCCCACTGAGCACCACTTCTTCCACCAGAGAGTCATCTGAGATTCCAATGCCACCACATTGGAGCTGTGGGGCTTCCCTCTTTCTATCCCCCAACCTAGTGTGCCCTCAGTGGTGCCTCAGAGTGCTCCCCACCCCCGACCTTCACTGAGAGGAAACTTTGACCACCACCATTGCTTCCCTGGTGTCTCAGCAGCCCTCAGCTGCTGGCTTCTCTGCGGATCAAGTCCTTGTAGGCTCCACCTCCAGGAAGGACTGTCCCCAGCAGTACCAGCAAAGACCAGCAAGTGTCTCAGTCTAGCCTCCTGGGGAGCAAAAAGGAGCTACCTCTGTCATAGGAGGAAGTGGTAGATCTAAAGAACAGCAGGAGGAAGGGAGCCAGCATCTGGATGATAGGGAAGAGCTGGAGACCAAGGTGTGGCCATGTCCAATGATGATCGTTTCTCAAATTTGACATAGAAATCAACAGAGGGTTCTTTAAGACGGTCTACAATGGTCTGGACACCAAAACCACTGTGGTATGCTTCTGGTGTGATTTGAATTGCTGGGTCGAAAGTTAACAAAGTCCAAAGGGCAGATATTCAAAGGAGAGGCAGAAATATTAAAAGGTCTTCAACTTTCCAACATTGTTTGATTCGATGACTCCTGGGAATCCACAATAAAAGGGAAAAATGTATTCAATGTTTTCATGACTGAACTAATGACACCTGGAACACTTAATATGTACTTTAAAAGGTTTAAAATGATGAAAATCAAAGTTCTAAAAGGCTGGTGTCAGCAAATCCTTAGAGGACTTCAGTTTCTCCACACACAAACTCCACCAATTATTCACTGATACCTTAAATGTAACAACATCTATATCACTGGCCCTAAGGGCTCAGTCAAAATTGGAGACCTTGATCTGGCAACTCTAAAGTGGGCTTCTTTTGCCAAGATAGTGATAGGTACTCCAGAGTTCATGACTCCTGAGATGAATGAGGAGAAATATGATGAATCTGTTGATGTTTATGCTTTTGAGATGTGCATGCTTGAGATGGCTACAACTGAATATCCATACTCAGAATGCAAAATGCTGTGCAGTGGATGACTAGTGGAATGAATCCAGCCAATTTGGACAAAGTCACAATTCCTGAAATAAAGGAAACTATTGAAGGATGTATCTGTCAAAACAAAGAAAAAAGATATTCCATCAAAGACCTTTTGAACTATGCCTTTTCCCAGGAGGAAACAGTGGAATGGGTAGAATTAACAAAAGAAGATGATGGAAAAAAGATAGCTAGTACAATATGGCTGTATTGAAGACATCAAAAAATTAAAGGGAAAAATAAAAAGACAATGAAGCTATTGAGTTTTCCTTTGAGTTGGAGAGGGATTTACCAGAAGATTTTGCTTAATTTTCTAATAGGTCATATAATAAAAATCCAGAGCCAAATGTTAGAGTAAATGTTGAAAGATCAGAGAGGCAAAGGAACAAGCCACTGCCATGTCTCACCTCACCAACTCCATGAATCCTATTACTGAATTCCTCTGAGTTAGCTGAAAGCTCTCAGCTGAAAGGCCTCAGCCAAAAAAGCTTCAGCCAAAAGAGAAAGCTCTGCCAAAAGGTAAGGTGTTACTTCCTGTCTCTTCACACCTTATATCCCTTTTCCTGCCCAGCCATATTATTTCCTTCCTAGTACTGGGATTAAAGGCATGTGGTTCCCAAATACTAGGAATGAAAGTGTGTGCTACCACTCTCCAGCTCTGTTTTTCTTCTAGACTGAATAAATCTCATATAGTTCAGAGTGGCTTTGACCTCAGACAGATTCAGATGAACTTCTGCTTCCCGAGTGCTAGAATTAAAGGTGTGTGCCACTACTGCCTGGCCTCTATGTTTAATCTAGTGGCTTGTTCTATTCTCTGATCTTCAGGCAAATTTTATTGGTGTACAATATACATCCCCAAGACTAAACCACCAGCCCCACAAAACCCCACCAACTCCAGTAATCATTGTCAACTCTGAAAGCCTGAGTTCACTCTTCAGAACCCCTATGGTGCAAGGAGAGAAACAACTCCCCCAAGTTATTCTTGACCTGGCATGTATACCATGCATGCTCAACTGCTCCCCAAGTATAATTCAAAAATAAAACAAGAATATGAAGCTTTAGATAACTTGCTGCTCTTCCAGGGGTACTTGAATTTGTTTCCCAGGATCCACTCTGGGCAGCTCATCATGTTTCTGGAGGGAACTTGGATATGTGGCTTTGTGTGAGAGCTTGATGCCATGGCAGAAGGGACTCCAACTCTCCAAAGGACCACTGCAGTCAAATAACACCTCAGTGACAAGGAGAACCCTGAGTCCTTAAGTCATGCCACTGATCAGGGAAAGCTTCAGACTTGTTTCTGCCCCTCTCCCCCAAGAAACCACTTTCATGAACTAGATGGCAGAACATTTATTATCCCAGCACTCAGGAGGTTGAGGCAGGAGGATCAGGAGTTGACTGACAACTGGCACTCCATGAGACTATTTCTCAGAAAACAGAGCTAGCAGGTAGGTTAGGCATGTAAGGCAATTCCTGTCCAGCAGGATGGCATGAGTTCAGTCCCTGGGCCCCTGCATGATAGGACTCCTACAGGTTCTCCTCTACTCACATTATGGCATGCACACCCATCCAAGGAAATAAACATATAATAAAAAGTCAAACAAAAAATCATTAATGAAGACAAAACAAAACATCCCTTAAAGCGCTTACCTTGTGCTCTTCTTCCCTTTATCTTGGGGGCACCAGTGACTGTGGGCTATCTACAAGAGAGGAAAGAGGGATGTGTTGTTCATCTAGCTGCAAGAGGTCTGCAGAGTGAGAGCCACCTTTTGTCAGCTGGAGCTGGGCATGTGATGGCCATCCCTAGGATAAGCAGGAGCACCAGCTTCCTCCTGAAGACAGTAGAAGACTGGTCATGGGCTTCCCTCACTCCTTGGACACAGGGATCAGAGCTTCCCCTACAGGACAAGATCCCTGTGACAACAGCCAGACAGGTGTGAGGGCTTAGAAAATGGATGGGATCAAGGATTTTCAAGGCCACACACAGCACAGGTGCTGGGAAGACATGTCAGTAATGTGGACAATGGGAGGAAGGCAGGGAGGAAGAGCCCTGTAATTGGAACTCTCCAGATCATTCCTTAGCTCCAGTAGTAGGGATGAGGGGGCAGGGCAGGGGAGGGGACTATGACACAGCCTTTCTCTGCAAATGGTCAGTTTTTTAGGCTCCCTGGTCACTGTCATGACCAGCAACTATTCTACTTTGCTATTCTAATACCAAGGCTGACAATGGATGGACCATGTGCACAAAACTTTACTGACATAGCACATTGGGGTTCACACAATGTTCATGTGCAACAAAAGAGTTGTATCCTCTTAGTATCTTTTCTTTTTATTATTTATTTTTTGTATGTCTGTGTGGTGTTTGTGTGAGTGCAGATATGTGTTTATGGAAGTTAAAAGCAGTGCTGGGGTCTTCTGGCATTAGCTTCTCTCTGCAGTCTACAGTTGGTGAGGCTTGGCTTTGGGAAGCAGAAGACAGGATGCATCTCTGGCTGAGGCAAATCATACCATGGGGGTGTGCCATGGACCTGGAGAGCATGGAGGCCTGCAGCTCTACCACAGGGCAGATGTACCTGCTGTGATCTTTCAGGATGACTCAGGGCCTGGCCATCAGTCATGGAGGCTTCAGCAACATGGTCCTGTTCTGTGTCCACCACCACTCCCTTTTCAGAGCTGAAAGTCTGAGGTATACTGCTTGCCAAGAGGCTCCACCCACATGCCTCTTCTTTTTAGCATGGTTTAAATTTGATGTAGTGTGTGGCTCCCATGTGCCTTGACATGCATATGGAGGGTAGGGGATGACTTATGTAGTTGGGTCTCTCCTTTCACTACACAGGACCTGGGAATCCTGAGGCCACGAGGCTTGGTAACAAGAGCCCTTACCTGCTGAGCTGTTACACTTGCTTGATATTCATCCTGAATTAGAGGTGGCGCAGACCGCCCTTTGCTGCACCCACACCTGCCTGTAACCCTCATCCGTCAGGCTCCTAAGAAGCAAACACCTCACTGAAGGGCCAAAGGAGAGTACAGCAATCCCTTCAGAGGCAAGCATAGAGCTCCCTGATGCCTGAAAAAAGGTCTGTGCTTGGACTAAGGGCAAGCCACCATGTTGAATAACATTTTTCTAAAAAAAGGAAGAAAAGAAGGAAAAGGATATTTATTTTATGTGTACAAAGTGTTCCTTCATGTGTGTATCTACACCCCACACTAACATTTGTTAGATCAGTGTTATGTCAAATACAGAAGGCAAAAATAATTAAAACTCAATTATAATAGAGCTAATGGGAGGATTAAGAGATGGTTCAGTGGCTAAGAGCACTGGCTGCTTCTGCAGAAGACCCAGGTTTAGCTCCTGATGGCTCATAACACCCTGAACTTCAGTTTCAGGGGCATTGTTCTGGACTTCATAGGCACCAAGTATGCACAGGGCACACAGACACTCATCAGGCAAAACACTTGGACACATAAAACAAGTAAATAAAATACATGGGTAACACATATTGGTGAAATTATTATGGCCACTCCACGTAGTTAAAAGGATATTTATTTAGTGGAGTAACTGACAAATTAAGGGATAGGTCGGTTGCAGGGTCTGGGGAAGGTGTATCGCAATCCAGCGGTGTTCTCTGGAGCTCTGCTCGGTCCACCTCCACCGTTCATGGTCCCAGAACAGAGAGAGCACTCGCCCATCCAGCTCTCGGGTCTCCAGCTGCCTCCCCTGGCCCCACCTCATAGGCATGACAGTTGCCAGAGTCTCAATGGGGGTTGGAACTTCCAGATCCAAGCTGGAATGGCTACCCACTACATCTCCCCCTTTTGTCTAAATAAGAAGTTTCTAAACTAATACAAGACTATATGCAAAGGAATGGTTATCAAATATTGTCCAGGAATAATGAGGGAAAATGACCCAGATAAGATGGAACTACAACCTATGCAAACAATATCAAGCAAGAAACACATACTAAAATCCAGCGAAGTATAGAGCATAGGTAAATGGCATGTTATAAAGATCATTCCAAAAGGTGTCCTATCCTAAAGAACCTGAATCTAATACTTAATATGTTCTATCTAAGATATTATATATACTAAGTTGTAACTATAACTGCTAGTCTTCAATCCCATCAAAGACCTGAGAAGGAACATAATGGTACCTGAGAAATGGTAGATGGATGCAAGCAACTTTCAGGAATCTTGCAAGAGTAGACCAAGACAGCTGGCAGCCTGGACAGTCACCTAACGTTTCTCAGCATTGTTGGTGCATTCAAATTGGCTACAGGCCTAGAGTATCTGACAGACCATTTTCAGAAGCAGGAATTCTGAAAGACTATCTTTTTTTTTTTTTTTTGGTTTTTTGAGACAGGGTTTCTCTGTGTAGCTTTGCGCCTTTCCTGGAACTCACTTGGTAGCCCAGGCTGGCCTTGAACTCACAGAGATCCGCCTGGCTCTGCCTCCCGAGTGCTGGGATTAAAGGCGTGCGCCACCACCGCCCGGCCTGAAAGACTATCTTACCCTGTCTTGGCAGAATACAGTGGTCTCTTTCCTTGTGTCCCGCTTGTCCAGGAAGGATAGCGTTGCTTTTGTACTGTCAATCGTCAAGGCAAGGGCAGTTCTTTGCCCAGTAGGCCATTTTTTGCCAAGAAGACAAACTTCCAAATGGAAATGTCTTAGAAGCCCAACATTCTTTTGGGATCAAATTGGTGTCTCATGTCAACAGAATTCTAAGTTATTTAAATGCCATATTCTCTAAGTCTATGAAGTGTTTGAAGATTAACTGTCCTTCTGACCTATGTATCTGTAAATCTGGATAACCTAACTAACATAACTATAGTGATGACAGGCATAGGTGACTATAAATCTATAAGTCTTATCTACTGAAATAACCTAAGGACTAAGGCTTCACGTAAACAAGGTAAACAGTCTATAAGCAAGTATATGGTGAAGAACAATGACTTCAACATTGTGACAATACACAAAATATTTATAATAGAGGTAGGAATATATAGTGCAATATGCAATATGACAATAATCTTAAATATATATCAATATATCAAATATCCTAAACAGAATTCGAACATACATAAAGTATGACAGATATAAATTTACATTTGTATCAATATAAAAATATTTCAAATATGAGTAGAAATATATGTACATTATAACAAATATAGTTCTGTATTTGTATCAATATACAAAATATCTTAAACAGGAGTATAAAAATAGTTTACATTTGTATCAACATATAAGAATCCATAACAGTACAAATTACAGTGCAAATTATATAAGGTTGCTATTTTACTAAATTTGTCTACTAGTATATACAATGATTTACCATCATATCTTATACCTATCCATTCCATTTCTTCTCCTCCCCCTTTTTAAGAATAATGAGTCTAATATTTTCTTCCACCCCAGCCCTATAACCATCATCCATAACCCTGAGAATTATGAAACCTAAGGGAGAAAGGGGTGTCGTTTTCTTAGAATTGCTTCCTGCCATTTAGGGGGTGATTTTATCTCTGTTGGGTACTGTGAAAAAGCTCAGATAGTTAAATCTCAGTTAGACTAACTGTAGGTTCTGCAGCACGTTTTAGAGTAATGGGTAAGATTGTCTGAAATTCTGGCAAGAAGTGTAGTATGATGATGATTACCATGGCATCATTCTGGATTGGGTAGAGTTGTTGTTGGGGCCCCATCTTCCTTCTGGAGACTTCTGAGATTGTTATTGGAAAAACTTATTTGTTATCAAAAATGGGAGGTTTGGATTTAAAGAGGACATAGCATGCAAGAAAGGATTCTGAGAAATCAAGAGTAAGCATGGAGAGAATTAGAATTTAGAAGACAATGGTCCCTTTTTATTGGTTTCCTTCTGTCTCACACCAGAGGGCTCTTCTGATACGGGACTGAAGAATCTCTCAAACTTTTCTTTTAGCAATATGCTTGGGTTTGGAGAAGGAGTGAGCCAATTCCATCTCCAAAGCCAGCTTGGCTTATAATTGAATTGGAACAACAACTTTTCTAGATTGATAGAGAGATAGATGTTAGTCAGTGAGATTTTACCATGTGTAGATTGGTACCAATAGATTCTTTCTTTCTGCTGTAAACATCCGGATATCCAAGGCCTTATGAGTTTTGGAAGATGGGTATTTCCATTACCCTGGAAAGACAAAAACAGAACCCTACCACACCCTTTGATTGTTAAATTTTTCTTATGACTTGTAGAGATGTCACATTGGTGGATGATCTTTTACTTCTCTTCATCAAGGGGTTTTTCCTGTTCGAATCGAATTTTTATTAATTTTGTTGGTATCCATAGTTTTTCTTCTCCTGCAGAAACAAAGGCAAAACCCCTTCCCCAACGTAGAACATATCCAGGTTTCCATTCTGAGGTCAGCACATCCTTGAAATAACCCGGTTGATTTAGCTCAGGAGTTTTGTCTGTCGTCCAATGTCTCTCTGCAGCTGTTGTTCCTTTCTCATCAGCATTGAGAAAATTCAAGGTTAATAAAGCACTATGCAGTCTATTTCTAGGAGTCATTGTTACCTGTTGCTGTTTATTTAGCATATCCTTTAAAGTTCGATTGGATCTTTCTATGACTGCTTGGCCTGTGGGATTGTGTGGTATACCTATAACATGCTTTATATTGTAATAAGCAAAGAACTGTCTCATTTTATTGGAGACATATGCTGGGGTATTGTCTGTCTTAATTTGTACAGGTATTCCCATGATGGCCATAACTTCTAATAGGTGTGTAATCACAGAATAAGCCTTTTCAGAACTCATAGGAGTTGCCCATTGAAATCCTGAATAGGTGTCAATGGTATGATGTACATACTTTAATCTTCCAAATTCTGCAAAATGAAACACATCCATCTGCCAAATTTCATTTCTTTGTATACCTTTTGGATTACTCCCTGCAGGTAGTGGAGTTTGGTTATAGATGGAATAAATAGGATATTTTTTCACAATATCTTTAGCCTGTTTGCCAAGTGATGGAGAAATCCTTCTTCAAACCTTTGCTATGTACATGGTATTTCTTATGACATTCTG
This sequence comes from Peromyscus maniculatus bairdii, assembly GCF_049852395.1. Classification (NCBI taxonomy): domain Eukaryota; kingdom Metazoa; phylum Chordata; class Mammalia; order Rodentia; family Cricetidae; genus Peromyscus; species Peromyscus maniculatus. The sequence goes on along the minus strand of NC_134855.1, from coordinate 813,201 downwards.
AGGCTTCTAGCACATTACCTATTAGTAACTGATCAATCTCATCACATTACCTTGTGCTAGAGGTCCTGGCAGACCTGTATGGGATCTGATATGTAATATATATATATCTCTTGACTGGCTGAGAATTATTATAATTAGGCAAATTTTTCTCTATCATTTTCTTGTAAGGGTATGGTAAAGAAACAGTCTTTTAAGTCAATAACTATTATAGGCCAATCTTTGGGTAGCAGAGAGGGCAAGGGCATCCCAGTCTGTAGAGAGCCCATTGGCTGAATTACTTTTTTAATAGCTCTCAGATCTGTCAGCATTCTCCAATTGCCAGATTTTTTTTAATAACAAATACAGGAGAATTCCAAGGGCTGGTAGATTCTTCAATGTGTTGAGCATTTAACTGCTCTTGAACTAGCTGTTCTAAAGCTTGTAGCTTCTCTTTTGTCAAAGGCCATTGTCCAACCCAGACAGGTTTATTAGTTAGCCATTTTAAAGGTAAGGCAGTTGGTACTTCTGAGAGTTCAACCACAGTCGTGCTCTGTTTGTGAACAGCCTGAATGGTTGGTGACTGATTTTTATAGCATGTTATGATATTATTCCTAGAAACATGCATTTGTCTGTATTCCTTTTCTGAAAGTGTAGGAATTTTAATCTGGGTATTCCACTGTTGTAACAGATCTCGGCCCCAAAGATTTACTGCTACATTTGCTACATATGGCTTCAGCCTTCCTCTCTGTCCTTCTGGCCCTATGCATTCAACCCATCTCGAACTCTGTTTTATTTGAGATAGGGTGCCAATCCCTAAAAGTTGGACATTTACCTCTTGAAGAGGCCAATTCGGATACCATGATTTTGGTGTAATTATAGTCACATCTGCACCTGTGTCTGCCAGGCCCTCCAGAACCAGGCCTTTAATTCGAATTCTAAGCTTTGGTCTTTGTTCATTTATGGAAGTCTGCCAAAATATGTGTTTTATAGTGTTCTTTGTAAACTGTGATCCATCTATCAAAGCTGTTTTATCATTCATTGCAGTATCAGTTTTTACATTAGGCATTGGTTTATTCAGTTGTCCTGGAGAGGAATTTCTTCCACAGTGGCTGGGAATGTTCGTACTACGTTTGATTTGGGGGCCTGCAAGAGGCCCCCTGAGGCGTTTCCTGTCAGTAAAGGGTTGCCTTGTATATCTATTTTTGATCTGCACTCACTGGTCCAATGTCGGCCTTTGCCACATCTTCTACATAATCCAGGAGGTGGTTGGGGTCTCCTGTTTAGGCTATTACTAGAAGGAGTATTACTTCTAGGAGCACCCCATGTACAGTTTTTACTTATATGACCTGGTGTACCACACTTAAAATATTTGGTACTACAGGGCCTTCTTTTACCTCTGGGATTTGTCTCTCCTATCCAAGCCTCATTACTGTAGTTAAGAGACTGAACACCATTAGTATATTGAATCCATTCTTCCAAAGGAGCTGATCTGATCTTTAATGGTGTAAGTATTCTTTTGCATTCTGCATTAGCATTGTCGAATGCCAATGACTCAGTTAATACTTTTCTTAATTCTTTGACACAGCTCTTGTTATAGCTGTGTTCAGTCTTTGTAAAAAAATCAGTGAAGGGTTCATGTGGTCCCTGAAATATCTTTCTGTATATTTCATTTGGTTTTCCAGGTTCTGGATTTTTTCCCAAGCATTTAGAGCTCCTGTACGGCATAGGGATATTGTATGCTCATCATAAGTGGCTTGCACATTCCTGTCAGTGAAACATCCCTCACCAAGTATTTGATCTTGGGAGATCACAAAACCTCTGATTTTACCTTGTTGTTCTAATTTTTTGCTTCTTCTCTCAACCAGCTTTTCCACTGTAACTGCTGGCTATATTCTAGAACAGCTGAAATTAACTGATGCCAGTCATCTGGAATGATTCTATGTGAGGAAAACCACGAATTTAACATCTGTTTTATGTATATGGAGTTTATCCCATACGTAACTACTGCTTCCTTTATATTTTTAAAGTCCTTTGTTGAAATTGGTTGTAATGTATATGTCATATATGGCTCGGGGTGTGTGTCATCTGCTGGCTTCTCATGGATGATAACAGGATAAGCCATTGTATAAGAGCTATTTGGAGATGTTACAACCTCTATGGTCTTGACCTTCTGCTTATTAGTTCCCTTGTCATGTTTACTGAGATTTTCTTCTAGGGCTTGCAAACGAGCACCTAGGGTCTGTTCTAGGGAGTGAACCTCCTCTCTTGCAAGGGACTCCAGATTTCTCATGGAATCATAGAAGTTTTTGTTCCTCAGAAACACATGATTCCATGGATCTTATCTTATCAATTAACGATAATCTTTCTTCCTTATATACTGTCTGAGTAGCCACAACTTCACTCTGGAGAGTTAGTGTTCTATCCATTAAATATTCATATTTACAGAAGTCTTTTGCGGGGGTATCTTTGTGGATCTCCGTGGGCCTCCCTAGCTCTCTGCTTCCTCCCCTTCTCATGTGGTCTTCATTTACCATGGTCTCCTATTCCTTGTTCTCCCTCTCTTTTCTTGATCCAGCTAGGATCTCCCACTCTCTTTCCCTCGACCGTCGCCCTTCATTGTTCCCACTCATGACCAGGCTGTTCATGTAGATTTCATCCATTTCTCTGTGTCTTTTTTGGGGGTCCTGTTTTCCAGGTAGCCTTACTGGTGATGTGAGTAGCAGTCCAGTCATCCTTGTTCCACATCTAGCATCTTCCTATGAGTGAGTACATACCATATTTGTCTTTCTGAGTCTGGGTTATCTCACTCAGGATGATTTTTTTCTAGATCCATCCATTTGCCTGCAAACCGTATGATGTCATTATTTTTCTCTGCTGAGTAGTATTCCATTGTGTACATGTGCCACAATTTATTTATCCATTCTTCAGTTGAAAGGCATCTAGGTTGTTTCCAGGTTCTGGCTATTACAAATAATGCTGATATGAACATAGCTGAGCAAGTGCTCTTGTGGTATGATTGAGCATTTCTTGGGTATATGCTCAAGAGTGGTATAGCTGGATCTTGTGGGAGATTGATTCCCAATTTTCTAAGAAATCGCCATATTGATTTCCAAAGTGGTTGTACAAGCTTGCATTCCCACCAGCAGTGGAGGAGAGTTCCCCTAGTTCCACATTCTCTCCAGCATAAGCTGTCTTCAGTGTTTTTGATCTTAGCCATTCTGACAGGTGTAAGGTGGTATCTCAGAGTCGTTTTGATTTGCATTTCCCTGATGATTAGGGATGTTGAGCAATTCCTTAAATGTCTTTCAGCCATTTGAGTTTCCTCTGTTGAGAATTCTCTGTTTAGTTAATTTAGTTCTATAGCCTATTTCCTAATTGGACTGTTGGTCGTTTTGATGTCTAATTTCTTGAGTTCCTTATATATGCTGGATATCTGTCCTCTGTCAGATGTGGGGTTGGTGAAGATCTTTTCCCATTCTGTAGGATCTTGCTTTGCCCTGTTGACCATATCCTTTGCTCTACAAAAGCTTCTCAGTTTCAAGAGGTCCCATTGATTGATTTTTCCTTCAGTGTCTGTGCTACTGGTGTTATATTTAGGAAGTGATCTCCTATGCCAATGCATTCAAGACTACTTCCTACTTCCTCTTCTAGCAGGTTCAGAGTAGCTGGATTTATGTTGAGGTCCTTGATCCATTTGGACTCAAGTTTTGTGCACGGTGACAGGTATGGATGTATTTGCAGCCTTCTACACGTTGATATCCAGTTATGCCAGCACCATTTGTTGAAGATGCTTTCTTTTTTCCATTGTACACTTTTGGCTTTGTTGTCAAAAATTATATGTTCATAGGTGTGGGGGTTAATGTCAGGGTCTTCAATTCGATTCCATTGGTCCACATGTCGGTTTTTATGCCAATACCAAGCTGTTTTTTTTTTAAATCACTGTAGCTCTATAGTAGAGTTGAAGTCAGGGACTGTGATGCCTCCATCGGTTGTTTTATTTTTTTGTGGTCTGATTGTTCTTTATTTTATATAGAGAATCCACTTATGAGTGAGTACATACCATGACTGTCTTTCTGGGTTTGGGTTATTTCACTCAGGATGTTTTTTTTCTTGTTCCATCCATTTGCCTGCAAATTTCATGCTTTTGTTGATTTTCTCTGCTGAGTAGTACTCCATTGTGTATATGTACCACATTTTTTCCATCCATTCTTGTGTGGACAGGCATCTAGGTTGTTTCCAGGTTTTGGCTATTACAAATAGTGCTGCTATGAACATAACTGAGCATGTATCTTTATGATATGAATCAGCATTCCTTGGGTATATGCCCAAGAGTGGGATGGCTGGGTCTTGAGGTAGTTCAATTCCTAATTTTCTGGGAAACCGCCATACTGATTTCCACAACGGTTGTACAAGTTTATATTCCTACCAACAGTGGAGGAGTGTTCCCTTTGCTCCACATCCTCTCCAACATTTACTGTCATTGGTGTTTTTGATCGTAGCCATTCTGACAGGTGTAAGGTGCTATCTCAGAGTCGTTTTGATTTGCATTTCTCTGATGATTAAGGATGTTGAGCATTTCTTTAAATGTCTTTCAGCCATTTGTGTTTCTTGTTTTGTGAATTCTCTGTTTAGCTTTTTAGCCCATTTTTTAATTGGACTGTTCAGTATTCTGATGTCTAGTTTCTTGAGTTCTTTATATACTGTGGAGATCAATCCTCTGTCAAATGTGGGGTTGGTGAAGATCTTTTCCCATTCTGTTGGCTGTCTTTTTGTCTTATTGACTGTGTCTTTTGCCCTGCAAAAGCTTCTCAGTTTCGAGAGGTCCCATTTATTAATTGTTGTGCTCAGGGTCTGTGCTGTTAGTGTTTTATTTAGGAAATGGTCTCCAGTGCCAATGTGTTCAAGAGTGCTTCCTACTTTCTTTTCTATTAAGTTTAGTGTAACTGGATTTATGTTCAGGTCTTTGATCCACTTGGACTTGAGTTTTGTGCATGGTGACAGATATGGATCTATTTGTAATCTTTTACATATTGAGATCCAGTTATGCCAGCACCATTTGTTGAAGATACTTTCTTTTTTTCATTGCATAGTTTTGGCTCCTTTGTCAAAAACCAGGTGTTCATATGTGCATGAATTAATGTCAGGGTCTTCAATTTGATTCAATTGGTCCAAATGTCGGTTTTTATTCCAGTACCAAGCTGTTTTTATTACTATACCTCTATAGTAGAGTTTGAGGTCAGGGATGGTGATGCTTCCAAAGGTTTCTTTTTCATATAGGATTCTTTTAGCTATCCTGGGTCTTTTGTTTTTCCATATGAAGTTGAGTATTTTTCTTTCCAAGTCTGCAAAGAATTGTGTTGGGATTTTGATGGGGATTGCATTGAATCTGTAGATTGCTTTTGGTAAGATTGCCATTTTTACTATTTTAATCCTACCTATCCTTTAGCATGGGAGATCCTTCCATTTTCTGATATCTTCTTCAATTTCTTTCTTCAGAGATTTAAAGTTCTTGTCAAAAAGGTCCTTCACTTGTTTAGTTAGTGTTATCCCAAGGTATTTTATATTATTTGTGGCTATTGTAATGGGTGATGTTTCTCTGACTTCTTTCTCAGCCCTTTTTATCATTTCTGTATAGGATGGCTACTGATTTTTTTTTTTGAGTTGATCTTGTATCCTGCTACTTTACTGAAGGAGTTTTTCAGCTGTAGGAGTTCCCTGGTAGAGTTTTTGGGGTCACTTATGTATACTATCATATCATCTGCAAATAGTGAAAATTTGACTTCTTCCTTTCCAATTTGTATCCCTTTGATCTCCTTTTGTTGTCTTATTGCTCTAGCTAGAACTTCTAGTACCATACTGAATAAATATGTGGAGAGTGGACAGCCTTGTCTTGTTCCTGAATTTAGTGGTATCACTTTGAGTTTCTCTTCATTTAATTTGATGTTTGCTGTTGGCTTGCTATAAATTGCTTTTATTATGTTTAGAAATGTTCCTTGTATTCCTGATCTTTCTAAGACCTTTATCATGAAGGGGTGTTGGATTTTGTCAAAGGATTTTTCAGCATCTAAGGAGATGATCATGTGTTTTTTTTCTTTCAGTTTGTTTATATGGTGTATTACATTGACTAATTTTCGTATGTTGAACCACATCCTTGCATCCCTGGGATGAATCCTACTTGGTCGTGATGGAAAATTGTTTTGATGTATTCTTGGATTCGGTTTGCCAATATTTTATTGAGTATTTTTGCATCAATGTTCATGAGGGAGATTGGTCTGTAGTTCTCTTTCTTTGTTGCTTCTTTGTGTGGTTTGGGTATCAGGGTAATTGTAGCCTCATAAAAAAAGTTTGGTAGTGTTCTTTCTGTTTCTATTGTGTGGTACACTTTGAAGAGTATTGGTATTAGTTCTTTGAAAGTCTGGTAGAATTCTGCACTGAAACCATCTGGTCCTGGCTTTTTTTGGTTGGGAGACTTTTGATGACTGTTTCTATTTCTTTAGGGGTTATTGGTCTATTTAAATGGTTTATCTGGTCTTGATTTAATTTTGGTATGTGGTATTTATCCAGAAAATTGTCCATTTCTTCCTGGTTTTCCAGTTTTGTGGAGTATAGGTTTTTGAAGTATGATCTGATGACTCTTTGGATTTCCTCGTTGTCTGTTGTTATGTCTCCCTTTTCATTTCTGATTTTGTTAATTTGGGTGCTCTCTCTTTGCCTTTTGGTTAATTTGGCTAGGGGTTTGTATATCTTGTTGATTTTTTCAGAGAACCAACTCTTTGTTTCATTGATTTTTTGTATTGTTCTCTTGTTTTCTATTTTGTTGATTTCAGCCCTCAATTTGATTATTTCCTCGCATCTATTTCTCCTGGGTGAGTTTGTTTCTTTTTGTTCTAGAGCTTTCAGTTGTGCTGTTAATTCATTGGTATGGGATTGCTCCATCTTCTTTATGTGTGCATTTAGAGCAATGAATTTCCCCTTATCACTGCTTTCATGGTGTCCCATAAGTTTGAGTTGTAGTACTTTCATTTTCATTGAATTCTAGGAAACCTTTAATATCTTTCTTTATTTCTTCCTTGACCCATTGATGTTTCAGGTGGGCATTATTCAGTTTCCTCATGGGTTTTCTATAATTTTTGTTGTTGTTGAGGTTTAACTTTAAGGCATGGTGGTCTGATAAGATACCGGAGGTTATTCCAATTTTTTGGTATCTGTTGAGATTTGTTTTGTGTCCAAGCATGTGGTCAATTTTTGAGAAGGTTCCATGGGGTGCTGAGAAGAAGGTATATTCTTTTGTGTTAGGATGGAATGTTCTGTAGATATCTATTAATTCCATTTGCGTCATAACATCTGTTAGGTTCTTTATTTCTTTGTTAAGTTTCAGTCTGGTAGATCTGTCTCTTGGTGAGAGTAGTGTGTTAAAATCTCCCACTACTAATGTGTGGGGTTTGATGTGCATTTTAAACTTTAGTAGTGTTTCTTTTATGAATGTGGGTGCTTTTGTATTTGGAGCATAAATGTTTAGAATCAAGACTTCATCTTGGTGAATTTTTCCCATGATCAATATGTAATGTCCATCCTGATCTCTTTTGATTGATTTTAGTTTGAAGTCTATTTTATTAGATATACACCAGCTTGTTTCTTAGGTCCATTTGCTTGGAAAGCCTTTTCCCAGCCCTTTACTCAGAGGTAGTATCTGTCTTTGAAGTTAAGGTGTGTTTCTTGTATGCAGCAGATGGATGGGTCCTGTTTTCTTATCCATTCTGTTAGCCTGTGTATTTTTATAGGTGAGTTGAGACCATTGATATTGATGGATATTAATGACCAGTGATTGTTAATTCCTGTTATTTTTTGTGCTTGTGTTGCGTTGTCCTTCTTTGGTGTATGTTGGTGTGGGATTATCTATTGCTTGATTTTTCATGATGTGTTTAGCTTCATTGGGTTGGATTTTCCCTTCTAGTGCTTTCTGTAGGGCTGGGTTTGTGGACAGGTATTGATTAAATCTGGTTTTATCGTGGAATATTTTGTTTACTCTGCCTATGGTGATTGAGAGTTTTGCTGGGTATAATAGTCTGGGTTGGCATCCATGGTCTCTTAGTGTCTGCATAAGATTTGTCCATGATCTTCTAGCTTTCATAGTTTCTATTGAGAAGGCTGGTGTTATTCTGATGGGTTTGCCTTTATATGTTACTTGGTCTTTTTCCTTTGTGGATCTTAATATTTTTTCTTTGTTCTGTGTGTTTAGTGTTTTGAGTATTATGTGGTGAGGGAATTTTTTTTTAATGCAGCCTATTTGGTGTTCTGTAAGCTTCTTGTATCTTCATAGCTATTTCTTTCTTTAGGTTAGGAAAGTATTCTTTTATGATTTTGTTGAATATATTTTCTGTGCCTTTGAGTTGGTATTCTTCTCCTTCTTCTATCCCTATTACGCTTAGATTTTGTCTTTTCATGGTGTCCCAAATTTCCTGGATGTTTTGTGTTAAGACATTTTTGTCTTTAGTGTTTTCTTTGACTGACGAATCTATTTTCTCTATTTTATCTTCAGTGTCAGAGATTCTCTGTTCCATCTCTTGCAATCGGTTGGTTATGCTTGTTTCTGTAGTTCCTGTTCGTTTAGTCAGGATTTCTATATCTAGCATTCCCCCAGCATGTGTTTTCTTTATTATCTCAAATTCATTTTTCAGAACTTGGAATGTTTCTTTCATCTGTTTAATTGCTTTTTTCTTGGCTTTCTTTGATTTCTTCCCATTTTTTGTTTGTTTTTTCTTCCATTTCTTTAAGGGAGTTTTTTATTTCCTCTTTAATGGAGGTTTTTATTACCTCTTTAAGGTAATTTTTTATTTCCTCTCTAAGGAAATGTTTTATTTCTTCTTTAACGTCCTCTATCATCTTCTTAAAGTCGTTTTTAGGGTTGATTTCTTCTGTTTCTTCTGTCTTGGTATGTTCAGGTCTTGCAGGTGTAGAATCACTAGGTTCTGATGTTGCCATATACGTCTTTATGTTGTTGCCTGTATTTTTGCACTGGCATCTACTCATCTCTTCCTCTGATCAGTACAGGTGTTGTCTGTGTCTGAGAGTGCCTCCATTGTTCTAATTTTTAGTCTTGGTTCAGTAGGAGTTCTTGGTTAAATTGGTGCTATTGGGCTGTTTCTTCAGGGCCAGCTGATCTCAGTCGGTGAAGTATATACTTATGATTCTGGTGATATGGTTTGGTGGCTGGGAAGTGCCTTCTTTTGTGTTTCCAGGTCACATTTTGTTGATTCGTCAACTCCACAGCTGATCTTGTTTCTTTATACTTCAAACTGTAGGGATCTGAATCCTTTCCCGGATGGATTTCAGCTGAGCAGTGTAGTCTCACCAACACTGCCAAGTTGTTGGGTTTTGCAGCTGGGCTCTCGGTTGTCCTCAAGATGGAGTGTTCAGATTCGTTCTAGTTATGTCTCACGGAGATAGCTTCCTCCACGGGTGTTGGGGTTAGAGGCTTTTATTTCTTTTATTCTTAGCCAGCTCACTGTTCTGGCCCTATAGGTAACAGAGTAGAGTACCAGAGTGCCCCTTTCTCAAAAGCCGAGTGTTTTTCTTGCAAGCCAAGCTAGGGTTCAATTCCCCTTCCTAAACTGAGTTGAATCCCATTCAGTTTGAAGTTCTAGCAGCAACAGTTAGTTTGGGGTAAGGACAGGCACTCTTGTGCTCCCCTTGCCATACACAGTGCAAATAGCACTCGCATCTGTTCCAAGCAAGTGCAGTGTATTGGACCATAGACCAGCTCCACTTTCAGTCACTTTCCTGTGCTGAGTTGAAGTAGATAGGGCCCGTGTGTGTAGGAAGCACAGTTCTTTGGTTGTGAGACAGTTCACTGTGTGTCCCTATAGGAAATACAGTACAAGAGTGTCCCTTTGTGAAAAGCACACTGTTTTTCTTGTAAGGCAAGCTAGGCAACAATTCCCCTTCCTAAACAGATATGAATCCCATTCAGTTTCAAGTAGTTGCACCAACAGTAAGTTTGGGGTTTTGAAAGGCACTCTTGTGCTCCCCTTGCCTTCTACAGTGCAAATAGCACTCAAGTTTGTTTCCTGCCAGTACAGTGTATTGGACTGAAGAGGAGCTCCTGTTTTAGTCAGTTTCCTATGCTGAGTTGAATGGATGTGGCCCATGTATGCAGAAATCACAGTCTATTTGTTCTGAGCCAGGTCACTGTTCTGGCCCTATAGGAAACACAGTAGAGTACCAGAGTGTCTCTTTCTCAAAAGCAGAGTATTTTCCCGTAAGCCAAGATAGGATTTATTTCACCTCTCTGAATGGAGATGAATCCATTTCAGTTTGAACTTCTAGCAAAAAGAGTTAGTATAGGGAAGTTCAACCACTCTTATGCTCCACTTGCCGAATACAGTTCAAATAGCACGTGTGTTTGTTCCCAGCAAATACAGTGTATTGGACTGAACAGTAGCACCTGTTTTAGTCAGTTTCCTATGCTGAGTTGAACTGGATGTGGCCCGTGTGTGTATGAATCACAGTTCTTTTGTTCTGAGCCAGCTCACTGTTCTGGCCCTATAGGAAACACAGTACAGTACCAGAGTGCCCCTTTCTCAAAAGCAGAGTGATTTTCTGTCATCCAAGCTAGGGTTCCATTCCCCTACCTAATCGGAGTTGAATCCCATTCCGTTTGATCTTTTAGCTGCAAGAGGTAGTTTAGGGTAAGCACAACCACTCTTATGAGCCCCTTGCCGTACACAGTGCAAATAGCACTTGCGTCTGTTCCCAGCAAGTACAGTGTAATGGACTGAAGAGGAGCTCCTGCTTCAGTCAGTTTCCTATGCTGAGTTGAACTGTATGTGACCCCTGTGTGTAGGAATCACAGTTATTTTGTTCTGAGCCAGCTTACAGTTCTGGCCCTATAGGAAACAGAGTACAGTACCAGAGTGCCTCTTTCTCAAAAGAAGAGTGATTTTCTCTTCATCCAAGCTTGGGTTCAATTCCCCTTCCCAAACGGAGTTGAATCCCATTCAGTTTGAACTTCTAGATGCAAGAGGTAGTTTAGGGTAAGGACAACCACTCTTAAGCTCCCCTTGTCGTACACAGTAAATAGCACTTGGGTCTGATCCCAGCAAGTACAGTGTATTGGACTGAAGAGAAGCTCCTGTTTTATTCAGTTTCCTATGCTCAGTTGAACTGAATATGCCTCGAGTGTGTAGGAATCACAGTTCTTTTGTTGTGAGGCAGATCACTGTTCTGGCCCTATAACAAACACAGTAGAGTACCAGAGTGCCCCTTTCTCAAAAGCAGAGTGTTTTTCTTGTAAGCCAAGATAGGGTTCAATTCCCCTTCCTTAACTTAGTTGAATCCCGTTCAGTATGAACTTTTAGCAAAAAGAGTTAGTTTAGGGAAAATGCAACCACTCTTATGCTCCACTTGCCGTATACAGTTCAAATAGCACTCGCGTTTGTTCCCAGCAAGTACAGTGTATTGGACTGAAGAGGAGCTCCTGTTTTATTCAGTTTCCTATGCTCAGTTGAACTGAATATGCTCTGAGTGTGTAGGAATCACAGTTCTTTTGTTGTAGAGCAGCTCACTGTTCTGGCACTATAACAAACACAGTAGAGTACCAGAGTGCCCCTTTCTCAAAAGCAGCGTTTTTTTTCCTGTAGCTAATCTAGGGTTTAGTTCGCCTTCCTAAAAGGTGTTGAATCCCATTCAGTTTGAACTTCTAGCAAAAAGAATAAGTTTAGGGTAAGTGCAACCACTCTTATGATCCACTTGCCATATACAGGTCAAATAGCTCGCGAATTTGTTTTCAGCAAGTACAGTGTATTGGACTGAAGAGGAGCTCCTGTTTTAGTCAGTTTCCTATGCTGAGTTGAACTGGATGTGGCTCGTGTGTGTAGGAATCAGAGTACTTTTTCTGAGCCAGCTCACTGTTCTGGCCCTGTAGGAAACACAGTAGATTACCAGAGTGTCAGTTTCTCAATAGCAGAGGTTTTTCCCTGTAATGCCAGCTATGGTTTATTTCCCCTTTCTAAATGGAGTTTAATCCCATTCAGTTTGAACTTCTAGCAAATAGAGTTAGTTTAGGGTAAGTGCAATCACTCTTATGCTCTGCTTGCCATATACAGTTCAAATAGCACACGCGTTTGTTCCCAGAAAGTACAGTTTATTGGACTGATGAGGAGCTCCTGTTTTAGTCAGTTTCCTATGCTCAGTTGAACTGGATGTGGCCCGTGTGTAGGAATCACAGTTCTTTTCTTCTGAGCCAGCTCAGTGTTCTTGCCTTATAGCATAATGAGTACAGTACCAGAGTGCCCCTTTCTCAAAAGCAGAGTGATTTTCTTCTCATCCAAGCTAGGGTTCCAATCCCCTTCCTAAATGGAGTTGAATCCCATTCAGTTTGAGCTTCTAGCTGCAAGAGGTAGTTTATGGTAAGTGCAACTGCTCTTATGCTCCACTTGCAGAATGCAGTTCATATAGCATCCGAGTTTTTTCCCAGCAAGTACAGTGTATTGGACTGAAGAGGAGTTCCTGCTTTAGTCAGGTTACTATGCTGAGTTGAACTGGATGTGGCCTGTGTGTGTAGGAATCACAGTACTTTTGTTCTGAGCCAGCTCACTGTTCTGGCCCTATAGGAAACACAGTAGAGTACCAGAGTGTCCCTTTCTCAAAAGCAGAGTGTTTTTCTTGTAAGCCAAGCTAGGGTTCAATTCCTCTTCATAAACGGAATTGAATCCCATTAAGTTTGAACTTCTAGCTGCAAGAGGTAGTTTAGGGTAAGGATAACCACTCTTATGTTTCCCTTGCCATACACAGTGCAAATAGCACTTGCGTCTGTTCCCAGCAAGTCAGTTATTGGAATGAAGATGAGCTCCTGTTTTAGTCAGTTTCCTATGCTGAATTGAACTGGATGTGGCCCCTGTATGTGGGAATCACAGTTCATTTGTTCTGAGCCAGCTCACTGTTCTGACCCTCTAGGAAACACAGTAGAGTACCAGAGTGTCAGTTTCTCAAAATCAGAGTTTTTTTCCCTGTAAGCCAAGCTAGGATTTATTTACCCTTTAAACTGAGTTGAATCCCATTCAGTTTGAACTTCTAGCTAGAAGAGTTAGTTTAGGGTACGTTCAACCACCCTTATGTTCCACTTGCCGAATCCAGTTCAAATAGCACGCGCATTTTCCCCAGCAAGTTCAGTGTATTGGACTGAAGAGGAGCTCCTGTTTTAGTCAGTTTCCAATGCTGAGTTGAGCTGGATGTGGCCCGAGTGTAGGAATCACAGTTCTTTTATTCTGAGCCAGCTCGCTGTTCTGGCCCTATAGCAAAAACAGTACAGTACCAGAGTGCCCTTTTCTCAAAATAGAGTGATATTCTTCTCATCCAAGCTAGGGTTCCATTACCCTTCCTAAGGGGAGTTGAATCCCATTCAGTTTGAACTTCTAGTTACAAGAGATATTTTGGGGTAAGAACAACCAATTTATGCTCCCCTTGCATTACAGAGTACAAAAAGCACTTGTGTCTGTTCCAGCAAGTACATTGTATTGAAAAGAAGAGGAGCTCCTGTTTTAGTCAGTTTCCTAGGCTGAGTTGAACTGGATGTGGCCCGTTTGTTTAGTATTCACAGTTCTTTTGTTCTGAGGCAGCTCACTTTTTGATCCTATAGCAAACAGAGTAGTGTTCCAGAGCACTGCTTTCAAAAAAGCAGAGTGTTTTTCTTATAAGCCAAGCTAGGGTTTAATTCCCGTTTCTAAACGGAGTTGAATCCCATTCAGTTTGAATTTCCAGCAAAAAGAGTTAGTTTAGGGTAAGTTCAACCACTCTTATGCTCCACTTGCCGAATACAGTGCAAATAGCACTCACTTTTGTTCCCAGCAGGTACAAGGTATTGTACTGAAGAGGAGCTTATGTTTTAGTCACTTTCTTATGCTGAGTTGAACTGAATATGCCCTGTGTGTTTAGGAATCACAGTTCTTTTGTTCTGAAGCATCTCACTGTTCTGGCCCTATAGCAAACAGAATAGAGTACCAGAGTGCTCCTTTTCAAAAGCAGAGTGTTTTTCTTGTAAGCCAAGCTAGGGTTTAATTCCCCTTCCTAAACAGAGTTGAATCCCATTCAGTTTGAACTTCTAGCAAAAAGAGTTAGTTTAGGGTAAGTTCAACCACTCTTATGCTCCACTTGCTGTATACAGTGCAAATAGCACTTGCTTTTGTTCCCAGCAAGTACAGTGTATTGGACTGAAGAGGAGTTCCTGTTTTAGTCAGTTTCCTATGCTGAGTTTAATTGAATATGCCCCGTGTCTGTAGGAATCACAGTTCTTTTGTTCTGAGACAGCTCACTGTTCTGGTCCTGTAGGAAACATAGTAGAGTACCAGAGTGCCGCTCTCTCAAAAGCAGAGTGTTTTTCTTGTAAACCAAGGTAGGGTTAAATTCCCCTTCATAATTCGAGTTGAATCCCATTCAGTTTGAACTTCTAGCTGCAAGAGATATTTCGGGGTAAATACAAGCACTCTGTGCTCCTCTTGCCCTAAACAGTGCAAATAGCACTCGAGTCTGTTCCCAGCAAGTACAGTGTATTGGATTGAATAGGAGCTCCTGTTTTAGTCAGTTTCCTATGCTGAGATGAACTGGATGTGGCCCCTGTGTGTAGTATTCACAGTTCTTTTGTTCAGAGCCAGGTCACTGTTCTGGCCCTATCAAAAACACAGTACAGTACCAAAGTACCCCTTTCTCAAAAGAAGAGTGATTTTCTTCTCATCCAAGCTAGAATTTATTTCACCTTCCTAAACAGCTTGAATCCCATTCAGTTTGAACTTCGAGCAAAAAGAGTTAGTTTAGGGTAAGTTCAACCACTCTAATGCTCTACTTGCCATATACAGTGCAAATGGCACTCGCTATTGTTCCCAGCAAGTACAGTGTATTGAACTGAAGAGGAGCTCCTGTTTTAGTCAGTTTACCATGCTGAGTTGAACTCTATATGCCCCTTGTGTGTAGGAATCACAGTTCTTTTGATCTGAAGCAGCTCACTGTTCTGGCCTTATAGCAAACAGAATAGAGTACCAAGGTGCTCCTTTCTCAATGGCAGATTGTTTTTCTCGTAAGTCAAGCTAGGTTTTAATTCCCCTTCCTAAACAGAGTTGAATCCCATTCATTTGAACTTTTAGCAAAAAGAGTTAGTTTAGGGTAAGTTCAACAACTCTTATGGTCTACTTGCCTTATAAAGTGCTAATAGCACTCGCTTTTGTTCCCAGCAAGTAGTGTCTTGGACTGAAGGGGAGCTCCTGTTTTAGTCAGTTTCCTACACTGAGTTGAACTGAATATGCCCCGTGTGTGTAGGAATCACAGTTCTTTTGTTCTGAAGAATCTCACTGTTCTGGACCTATAGCAAACAGAATAGAGTACCAGAGTGTTCCTTTCTTAAAAGCAGAGTGTTTTTCTTGTAAAGCAAGCAAGGGCTTCATTCCCATCCTAAACCGAGTTGAATCCAATTCAGTTTGAACTTCTAGCCAAAGAGTTAGTTTAGGGTAAGTTCAAGCACTCTTATTTTCTATTTGCCATATACAGTGCAAATAGCTCTCGCTTTTGTTCCCAACAGTTACAGTGTATTGGACTGAAGAGGAGCTCCTGTTTTAGTCAGTTTCCTATGCTGAGTTGAACTGGATATGCCCCGCATGTGTAGGAATAACAGTTCCTTTGTTCTGAGATAGCTCATTATTCTGGCCCTTTAGGAAACACAGTAGAGTACCAGAGTGCACCTTTCTCAAAAGAAGAGTGTTTTTCCTGTAAGCCAAGCTATGGTTCAATTCCCCTTCCTAAACCAAGTTGAATCCCATTCAGTTTGAACTTTTAGCAGCAAGAGTTCGTTACGGTAAGTTCAACCAGTCTTATGCTCCATTTGCCCTATACAGTACAAATAGCACTCGAGTTTGTTCCTAGCAAGTACAGTGTATTGGAGTAAAGAGGAGCTCCTGTTTTAGTCAGTTTCCTATGCTCAGTTGAAATGGATGTGGCCCGTGTGTGTAGGAATAAGAGTTCTTTTGTTCTGAGCCAGCTCACTGTTCTGGCCCTATAAGAAATACAGTAGAATACCAGAGTGCCCCTTTCTCAAAAACAGAGTGTTTTTCTTGTAAGCCAAGCAAGGGTCCAATTCCTTTTCCTAAAGTAAGTTGAATCCCATTCAGTTTGAACTTCTAGCAGCAAGAGTTAGTTAGGCTAATTTCAAGTCTTATCCTCCACTTGCCTTATACTGTGCAAACAGCACTCGTGTCTGTTCCCAGCAAGTACAATGTATTGGACTGAAGAGGAGCTACTGTTTTAGACAGTTTCCTATGTTGAGTTGAACTGATGTGGCCTGTGTGTGTGTAGGAATAATAGATCTTTTGTTCTGAGCCAGCTCACTGTTCTCACACTTTAGCAAAAACAGTAGAGTACCAGAGTGCTCCTTCCTAAAAAGCAGAGTGCTCCACTTGCCGTATAGAATGCAAATAGCACTCGTGTCTGTTCCAAGCAAGTACAGTGTATTAGACTGAAGAGGAGCTCCTGTTTTAGTCAGTTTCCTATGCTGAGTTGAACTGATGTGGCCCGTGTGTGTAGGAATAATAGATCTTTTGTTCTGAGCCAGCTCACTGTTCTGGCCCTATAGGAAACACAGTAGAGTACCATAGTGCCTCTTCCTCAAAAGCAGCGTGTTTTTCTTGTAAGCCAAGCTAGGGTTTAATTTCCATTCCTAAACGGAGTTGAATCCCATTCAGTATGAACATCAAGCAAAGAGTTTGTTTAGGGTAAGTCAACCACTCATATGCTCCACTTGCCATATACAGTGCAAATAGCACTCACGTCTGTTCCCACCAAGTACAGTGTATTGGACTGAAGAGGGGGCTCCTGTTTTTAGTCAGTTTCGTATGCTGAGTTGAACTGGATGTGGCCCATGTTTGTAGGAATAACAGTCCTTTTTTTCTGAGCCAGCTCACTGTTCTGGCCCTGTGGAAATCACATTAGAGTACCAGAGTGCCCCTTTCTCAAAAGCAGAGTGTTTTTCTTGTAAGCCAAGCTAGGGTCCAGTTTCCCTTCCTAAACTACGTTGAATCCCATTCAGTTTGAACTTCAAGCAGCAAGAGAAAGTTAGGGTAAGTTCAACCACTGTTATGCTCTATTTGCTGTATACAGTCCAAATAACACTCACGTCTCTTAAGAGCAAGTATACTGCATTGGTCTGATGTGGAGCTCCTCTTTTAGACAGTTTCCTATGTTGAGTTGACCTGGATATGCCCCGTGTGTGTAGGAATAACAGTTCTTTTGTTCTGAGTCAGCTCACTGTTCTGGCTGTATAGGAAACACTGTAGAATACCAGAGTGTCCCTTTCTCAAAAGCAGAGTGTTTTTTTTGGAAGTCAAGCTAGGGTCCAATTCCCCTTCCCAAATTATGTTGAATCCCATTCATTTTGAACTTCTAGCAGCAAGAGTTAGTTAGGGTAAGTTCAACCACTCTTATGCTCCACTTGCCGTATACCGAGCAAAGAGCACTACCGTCTGTTCCCAGCAAGTACAGTGTATTGGACTGAATAGGAGCTCCTGTTTCGGACAGTTTCCTATCCTAAGTTGAACTGGATGTGGCCCTTTTGTGTAGGAAAAACAGTTCTTTTTTTTCTGAGCCAGCTCACTCTTCTGGACCTATAGGAAACTCAGTAGTGTACCAGAGTACCCATTTCTCAAAACCAGAGTGTTTTTCTTGTAAGCCAAGCTAGGGTCCAATTCCCCTTCCTAAACTAACTTGAACCCCATTCAGTTTGAACTTCTAGCAGCAAGAGTAAGTTAGCGTAAGTTTAACAACTGTTATGTTCCACTTGCCGTATAAAGTGCAAATAGCACTCGCGTTTGTTACCAGCAAGTAAACTGTACTGGACTGAACAGGAACTCCTGTTTCAGAAAGTTTCCTATGTTGAGTTGACCTGGATGTGGCCCGTGTGTGTAGGAATATCAGTTCTTTTGTTCTAAGCCGGATTACTGTTCTAGCCCTATAGAAAACACAGTAGAGTGACTGCCCCTTTCTCAAAAGAAGAGTGTTTTTCTTGTAATCCAAGCTAGGATTTAATTCCCCTTCTAAACGGAGTTGAATCCCATTCACTTCAAACTTCTAGCAGCAAGAATTAGTTAGGGTAAGTTCAACCACTATTATACTCCACTTGCCGTATACAGTGAAAATAGCACTCATATCTTTTCCTAGCAAGTACAGTGTATTAGACTGAAGAGGAGCTCCTGTTTTGGACAGTTTCTTATGCTGAGTTGAACTGGATGTGGCCTTTGTAAGTAGGAATAACAGTTCGTTTGTTCTGAGCGAGCTCACTGTTCAGGGCCTATAGAAACACAGGAGACTGACTGCCCCTTTCTCAAAAGCAGAGTGTTGTTCTTGTAAGCCAAGCTAGGGTCAAATTCTCCTTCCTAAACTCAGTTGAATCCCATTGAGTTTAAACTTCTAGCAGCAAGAGTTAGTTAGGGTAAGTTAAAACACTCTTATGCTCCACTTGCCGTATACAGGGCAAATAGCACTCCTGTCTGTTCCTCGCAATTACAGTGTATTAGACGGAAGAGGAGCTCCTGTATTAGTAATTTTCCTATGCTGAGATGAACTGGATATGGCCCTTGTGTTTAAGAATAACAGTTCTTTTGTTCTGAGCCAGCTCACTGTTCTGGCCCTATAGGAAACACAGTAGAGTACTAGAGTGCTCCTTTCTCAAAAGCAGGCTGTTTTTCTTGTATGACAAGCTAAGGTTCAATTCCCCTTCCTAAACTAATCCCATTCAGTTTAAACTTCTAGCAGCAAGAGTTAGTCAAAATAATTTCAACCACTCTAATGCTCAATTTCCCGTATGCAGTGTAAATAGCACTCACATCTGTTCCCAGCAAGTACACTCAATTGGACTGAAGAGGAGCTCCTGTTTTAGACAGTTTCCTATGCTGAGTTGAACTGGATGTGACCCGTGTGTGTAGGAATAACAGTTCTTTTTTTCTGAGCCAGCTGACTGTTCTGGCCCTATAGGAAACACAGTAGAGTACCAGAGTGCCCCTTTTTCAAAAGCAGAGTGTTTTTCTTGTAAGCCATGCTAGGGTTCAATTTCCCTCCCTAAACTAAGTTGAATCCCGTTCAGTATGAACTTCTAGCAAAAAGAGTTAATTTAAGGTAAGTTCAACCACTCTTAAGCTCCTTTTGCCTTATACTGTGCAAATAGCACTCGTGTCTGTTCCCAGCAATTACTGTGTATTGGACTGAAGAGGAGCTTCTGTTTTAGACAGTTTCCTATGCTAAGTTGAACTGGATTTGGCCAATGAGTGTAGAAATAATAGTTCTTTTGTTCTGAGCCAGCTCACTGTTCTGGCCCTATAGGAAACACAGTAGAGTGCAAGAGTGCTTCTTTCTCAAAAGCAGATTGTTTTTCTTGTAAGCCAAGCAGGGTCGAATTCCCCTTCCTAAACTAAGTGAATCTCATTCAGTTAGAACTTCCAGCAACCAGAGTTAGTTAGGGTAAGTTCAAACACTCTTATGTTCCCCCTTCCGTAAACAATGCAAATAGCACTCGCGTCTGTTCCCAGCAAGTACAGTGTATTGGACTGAAGAGAAGCTCCTATTATAGTCAGTTTCCAACGTTGAGTTAAACTAGATATGCCCTGTTTGTTTAGGAAGCACAGTTCTTTTGTTCTGAGCCAGCTCACATTTCTGGCCCTAACAGAAACACACCAGAGTACAAGAGTGCCTGTTTCTCAAAACCAGAGTGGTTTTCATGTAAGGCAAGCTAGGTTTTATTGGCATTCTTAAAAGGTTTTGAATCACGTTCAGTTTCAAGTTCTAGCAGTAAGTGTTAATTCAGGGTAAGAACATCCACTGTTGTGCTCTTTTGGCCATACACAGCGCAAATAGCACTCGCGTCTGTTCCCAGCAAGTACAGTGTATTGGACTGAAGAGAAGCTCCTATTCAATCAGTTTCCAATGCGGAGTTCAACTAGATATGCCCCGTTTGTGTAGGAAGCACAGTTCTTTTGTTTTGAGCTAGCTCCCAGTACTAGCCCTAAAGGAAACACAGTAGAGTACAATAGTGCCCGTCACACAAAAGCAGAGTGTTTTTCTTGTAAGGCAAGCTAGGGTTCAACTGCCATTCGTAAATGGAGTAGAATCACATTCAGTTTCGCGTTCTAGCAGCGAGTGTTAACTCAGGGTAAGAACAGCCACTCCTGTGGTCTTCTGGCCATACACAGTGCAAATAACACTCGCGTGTGTTCCCATCAAATACATTATATTTTACTGCAGAGAACCTCCTATTCTAGTCAGTTTCCAATGCTGAGTTGAAGTAGATATGCCCAGTTTGTGTAGGATGCACAGTTCTTTTGTTTTGAGCAAGCTCACTCTTCTGTCCCTATAGGAAACACAAGAGAGTACAAGAGTGCCCGTTTCTCAAAAGCAGAGTGTTTTACCTGTAATGCAAGCCAGGCTTCAAATGCCATTCTAAAAGAGAATTGAATCATGTTCTGTTTCACTTTGTAGTAGGAAGTGTTATTTCAGGGTAAGAACAACCACTCTTGTGCTCTTCTGGCCATAAACAGTGCAAATAGCACTCGCGTGTGTTCCAGTCAAGGACAGGGTAATGGACTGAATTGAAATTCATATCCTAGTCAGTTCCCAATGCTGAGTTGAACTAGATATGCCCCATTTGTATAGGAAGCACAGTTCTTTGTTCTGAGCAAGCTCACTGTTCTGGCCCTATCGGAAACACTCAAGAATACAAGAGTGCCCGTTTCTCAAGATCAGAGTGATTTTCATGTAAGGCAAGCTAGGGTTCAATTGCCATTTTAAAATGGAGTTGAAACACGTTCAGTTTTACGTTCTAGCAGAAAGTTTTAATTCAGGGTAAAAACAGCCACTCTTGTGCTCTTCTGAGATAAACAGTGCAAATAGCACTTGCATCTGTGCCCAACAAGTACAGTGTATTGGACTGAAGAGAACCTCCTATTGTAGTCAGTTTCCAATGCTGAGTTGAACTGGATATGCCCCGTTAGTTTTTGAGGCACAGTTCTTTTGTTCTGAGCTAGCTCACTCTTCTAGCCCTATAGGAAACATAAATAGAGTACAAGAGTGCCCGTTTCTCAAAAGCAGAGTGTTTTTCTTGTAAGGCAAGCAAGGATCATTTGACATTTGTAACCGGTGTTGAACCGCATTCAGTTTCGTGTTCTAGCAGCAATTGTTAATTCAGGTTAAGAACAGCCACTCTTTTGCTCTTTTGGCCATACATAGTGCAAATAGATCTCATGTCTGTTCCCAGCCATACCGTATAATGGACTGAATTGAAGCTTCTATTCTAGTCAGTTTGCAATGCTGAGTTGAAGTAGATATGCACCGTTTGTGTAGGAAGCACAGTTCTTAGTTCTGTGCCAGCTCACTGTTCTGGCCCTATAGGAAACACAGTAGAGTACAAGAGTGCCCGTTTGTCAAAAGCAGAATGTAATTCTTGTAGGCAAGCTAGGGTTCAATTGCCATTCTTAAACAGAGTTGAATCACATTCAGTTTCGCGTAGTAGCAGCAAGTGTTAATTTATGGTAAGAACAGCCACTCTTGTGCTATTCTGGCCATACACAGTGTAACTACACTCGCGACTGTTGCCTGCAAGTACAGTGTATTTGACTGAATTGAAGTTCATGTTCTAGTCAGTTTCCAACGCTGAGTTGAACTAGATATGCCCCATTTGTTTTGGAAGCAAAGTTCTTTTGTACTGAGCCAGCTCACTTTACTGGCCCTATAGGAAACACACTAGAGTACAAGAGTGCCCATTTCCCAAAAGCAGAGTGTTTTTCTTGTAAGGCAAGCTAGATTCAATTGCCATTCTTAAACGGTGTTGAATCACGTTCAGTTTCACGTTCTAGCAGCAAGTGATAATTCATGGTAAGAACATCCACTCTTGTGCTCTTCTGGCCATAAACCGCAAATAGCACTCGCGTGTGTTCCAATCAAGGACAGGGAAATGGACTGAATTGAAACTCATATGCTAGTCAGTTTCCAACGCTGAGTTGAACTAGATATGCCCCGTTTGTATAGGAACCAAAGTTCTTTTGTTCTGAGCCAGCTCACTCTTCTGGCTCTATAGGAAACACAATAGAGTACAAGAGTGCCCGTTTTTCAAAAGCAGAGTGTTTTTCTTGTAAGGAAAGCTAGGGTTCAGTTGCCATTCGTATCCGGTGTTGAATCACATACAGGTTCGCGTTCTAGCAGCAAGTGTTAATTCAGGGCAAGATCAGCCACTCTTGTGCTCTTCTGACCATACACAGTGCAAATAGCACTCGCGTTTGTTCCCAGCAAGAACAGTGTATTGGACTGAATTGAAGTTCATATTCTAGTCAGTTTCCAACGCTGAGTTGAACTAGATATGCCCTGTTTGTTTTGAAAGGACAGTCCTTTTTTTCTTAGCCAGCTCACATTTCTGGCCCTATAGGAAACACACTAGAGTTCATGAGGGACGTTTCTCAAACGCAAAGTGTTTTTCTTGTAAGGCAAACTAGCGTTCAATTGCCATTCTAAAACGGAGTTGAATCACGTTAAGTTTCACGTTCTAGCGACAAGTTTTAATTCAGGGTAAGTACATCCACACTTGTGCTATTCTAGCCATACACAATGCAAATAATACTCGCATCTTTTCCCAGTAATACAGTATTTTCGAATGAATTGAACCTCTTATTCTAATCAATTTCCAATGCTGAGTTCAACTAGATATGCCCCGTTTGTATAGGAAGCACAGTTCTTTGTTCTGAGCCAGCTCACTGTTCTGGCCCTACAGGAAACACACTAGAGTACAAGAGGACCCGTGTCTCAAAATCAGAGTGTTTTTCATGTAAGGCAAGCTAGGGTTCAATTGCCATTCTAAAACGGAGATGAATCACATTGTGTTTCACGTTGTAGCAGCAAGTATTAATTCAGGGTAAGAACAGCCACTCTTGCGCTCTTCTGGCCATACATAGTGCAAATAGCACACACGTGTGTTCCCATCAAGTACAGCGTATTGGACTGAATTGAATTTCATATGCTAGTCAGTTCCCAACGCTGAGTTGAACTAGATATGCCCTGTTTGTTTTGGAAGCTCAGTTCTATTGTTCTGAGCCAGCTCACCTTTCTGGTACTATAGGAAACACAGTAGAGTACAAGAGTGCCCGTTTCTCAAAAGCAGAGTGTTTTTCTTGTAAGGAAAGCTAGGGTTCAATTGCCATTTTAAAACGGAATTGAATCACGTTTAGATTTACGTTCTAGCAGCAAGAGTTAATTCAGGGTAAGAACAGCCACTCTTGTGCTCTTCTGGCCATACACAATACAAAGAGCACTCGCGTCTGTTCCCAGAAAGAAGTGTTTTGGACTGAAGAGAAGATCCTATTCTAGTCAGTTTCCAATGCTGAGTTGAACTAGATATGCCATATTTGTATAGGAAGCACAGTTCTTTTGTTCGGAGCCAGCTCACTGTTCTGGCCCTAGAGTCAACACAGTAGAGTACAAGAGTGCCTGTTTCTAAAAAGCAGAGTGTTTTTCTTGTAAGGCAAGCTAGGGTTGAATTGCCATTGTTAAACGGAGTTGAATCACGTTCAGTTTCACGGTCTAGCAGCAAGTGTTAATTCAGGGTAAAAACAGCCACTCTTATGCTCTTCCGGTCATACACAGGGCAAATAGCACTCGTGTCTGTTCCCAGCAAGAACAGTGTATTGGACTGAGGAGAAGCTCCTATTCTAGTCAGTTTCCAATACTGAGTTGAACTAGATATGCCCCGTTGGTGTAGGAAGCACAGTTCAATTGTTTCGAGTCAGCTAACTGTACTGACCTTTAGGAAACACAGTAGAGTACAAGAGTGCAAGTTTCTAAAAAGCAGAGTGTTTTTCTTGTAAGGCAAGCTAGGGTTGAATTGCCATTGTTAAACGGAGTTGATTCACGTTCAGTTTCATGTTCTAGCAGCAAGTGTTTATTCAGGGTAAGAACAGCCACTTTTGAGCTCTTCTGGCCATACACAGTGTAAATAGCACCTGCAGCTGTTCCCAGCACGTACAGTGCATTGGACTGAAGAGAAGCTCCTATTCTAGTGAGTTTACAATGCTGAGTTGAACTAGATATGCCCCATTTGTGTAGGAAGTACAATTCATTTGTTCTGAGCCAGCTCACTGTTCTGGCCTTATAGGAAAACACTAGAGTACAAGAGTGCCCATTTCTCAAGAGCAGAGTGTTTTTCTTGTAAGGCAAGCTAGGGTTCAATTGCCATTCTTAAACGGAGTTGAATCACATTCAGTTTCACATTCTAGCAGCACGTGTTAATTCATTGTAAGAAGAGCCACTCTTGTGCTCTTCTGGCCATACACAGTGCAAATAGTACTCTCGTCTGTTCCCAGCAAGTACACTGTTTTGGACTGAAGAGAAGCTCCTATTCTAGTCAGTTTCCAATGCTGAGTTGAACTAGATATGGCCGTTTGTGTTGGAAGAACAGTTCTTTTGCTGTGAGAAAGCTCACTGCTCTGGCACTATTGGAAAAACAGCAGAGTACAAGAGTGCCCTTTTCTCAAAAGTAGAGTGTTTTTCTTGTAAGGCAAGCTAGGGTTCAATTTCCTTAATAAAAGGAGTTGAATCACGTTCAGTTTCACGTTTTAACAGCAAGTGTTTATTCAGGGTAATAACAGCCACTCTGTGCTCTTCTGGCCATACACAGTACAAAGATCTCTTGCGTCTTTTCCCAGCAAGAACAGTGTATTGGACTGAAGACAAGCTCCTATTCTAGTCAGTTTCCAATGCTGAGTTGATCTAGATATGCCCCATTTGTTTAGGTAGCACAGTGCTTTTTTTGAGCCAGCTCACTGTTCTGGCCCTATAGGAAACACAGTAGAGTACAAGAGTGCCCGTTTCTCAAAAGCAGAGTGTTTTTCCAGTAAAGCAAGCTACGGTTCAATTGCCAATCTTAAATGGAGTTGAATCACGTTCAGTTTCACGTTCTAGCAGCAAGTGTTAATTCAGGGTTAGAAAGCCACTCTTGTGCTCTTCTGGCCATACACAGTGCAAGTAGCACTCTCGTCTGTTCCCAGCAAGTACAGTGCATTGGACGGAAGAGAAGTTCGGATTCTAGTCAGTTTCCAATGCTGAGTTGAACTAGTTATGCCCCGTTTGTGTAGGAAGAAAAGTTCACTTGTTCGTGGCCAGATCACTATTCTGCCCTATATGAAACACAGTAGAGTACAAGAGTGCCCGATTCTCAAAAGCAGAGTGTTTTTCTTGAAAGGCATGCTAGGGTTCAATTCAACTTCCTAAACGGAGTTGAATCACATTCAGTTTCACTTTCTAGCAGCAAGTGTTAATAATGGGTAAGGACAGCCACTCTTGTGCTCTTCTGGCCATATACTGTGCAAATAGCACCTGTGGCTGTTCCCAGCAAGAACAGTGTATTGGACTGAAGAGAAGCTCCTATTCTAGTCAGTTTCCATTGCTGAGTTGAACTAGATATGCCCCTTTCGTGTAGGAAGCACAGTTCATTTCTTCGTATCCAGATCACTCTTCTGCTCTATAGGAAACACAGTAGAGTACAAGAGTGCCCGTGGCTCAAAAGCAAAGAGTTTTTCTTGAAAGGCAAGCTAGGGTTCAATTGCCATTCTTAAACGGAGTTGAATCACGTTCAGTTTCACGTTGTATCAGCACGTGTTAATTCAGGGTAATAACAGCCACTCTTGTGCTCTTTTGACCATACACAGTGCAACGAGCTATGTGTCTTTTTATAGCAAGAACAGTGTACTGGACTGAAGAGCAGCTCCTATTCTACTCAGTTTCCAATGCTGAGTTGATCTAGATATGCCCCGTTAGTGTAGGAAGCACAGTTCTTTTTTGGTGAGCCAGCTCACTGTTCTGGCCCTATAGGAAACCCAGCAGAGTACAAGTGTGCCCGTTTCTCAAAAGCAGAGTGTTTTTCTTGTAAGGCAAGCTAGGGTTCAATTTTCTTTCTTAAACAGAGTTGAATCATGTTCAGTTTCACGTTCTAACAGCAAGTGTTATTTCAGGGTAAGAACACCATTCTTCTGCTATTCTGGACATACCCAGTGCAAATATATTCGCGTCTTCTCACAACAAGTACAGTGTATTGGACTGAAGAGAAGCTCCTGTTTTAGTTAGTTTCCTATTCTGAGTTGATCTAGATATGCCCCGTTTGTGTAGGAGGCACAGTTCTTTTGTTCTGAGCTAGCTCACTGTACTGGCGCAATAGGAAACACAAGAGTGCAAGAATGCCCATTTGTGAAAAGCAGAGTTTTTTTCTTGTATGGCAAACTAGGGTTCAATTAAACTTCCTAAACATAGTTAAATCACATTCAGTTTCAAGTTCTAGCAGCAAGTGTTAATTCAGGGTAAGGACACCACTCTTGTGTTATTCTGGCCATACACTGTGCAAATAGTCCTCGCGAATGTTCCCAGCAATTTCCGTGTATTGGACTGAAGAGAAGCTCCTGTTTTACTTAGTTTCCAATACTGAGTTCAACTAGATATGCCCTGTTTGTGTAGGCAGCACAGTTGTTTTCTTCTGAGCTAGCTCACTGTACTGGCTTTATAGGAAACACAGTAGAGTGGAAGAATGCCCGTTTTTCACGAGCAGAGTGTGTTCTTGTATGGCCAACTAGGGTTCAATTAAACTTCCTAAACGGAGTTGAATCACATTCAGTTCCAAGTTCTAGCAGCAACTGTTAATTCATGGTAACAATACCACTCTTGTGCTATTCTGGCTATACCCAGTGCTAATAGCTCTCCCGTCTGTTCCCAGCAAATACAGTGTATAGGACTGAAGAGAAGCACCTGTTTATCTTATTTTCCAATACTGAGTTGAACTAGATATGCCCCGTTTGTGTAGGAGGCACAGTTCTTTTGTTCTGAGCTAGCTCACTATACTTCCCCATAGGAAACACAGTAGAGTGTAAGAATGCCTGTTTCTCAAAAGCAGAGTTTTTTTCTTGTATGGCAAATTAGGGTTCAATAAAACTTCCTAAACGGAGTTGAATCACATTCAGTTTCAAGTTCTAGCAGCAAGTGTTAATTCAGGATAAGAACACCACTCTTGTGTTATTTTGACCATACACTGTTCAAATAGCATTTGCGTCTGTTCCCAGCAAAAAGTGTATTGGACTATATAGAAGCTCCAGTTTTACTTAGTTTCTAAAACTGAGTTGACCTAGATATGCCCCGTTTGTGTAGGAAGCACAGTTCTTTTGTTCTGAGCTCGCTCACTGTACAGGCCCTATAGGAAACACAGGAGAGTGCAAGAATGCCCGTTTCTCAAAAGCAGAGTGTTTTTCTTGTGTGGCAAACTATTGTTCAATTAAACTTCCTAAAGGGAGTTGAATCACATTCAGTTTCTAGTTCTAGCAGCAAGTGTTAATTCAGGGTAAAAACACCACTCTTGTGCTCTTCTGGCCATACACAGTGCAAATAGCATTCTCGTCTGTTCCCAGGAAGAACAGTGTATTGGACCGAAGAGAAGCTCCTGTTTGACTTAGTTTCCAATACTGAGTTGAACTAGATATGCCCCGTTTGTGTAGGAAGCACAATCTTTTGATCGAGCTAGCTCACTCTACTGGCCCTATAGGAAACACAGTAGTGTACAAGAATGTCAGTTTCTCAAAAGCATAGTGTTTTTCTTGTATGGCAAACTAGGGTTCAATTAAACATCCTAAACGGAGTTGAATCATATTCAGTTTCAAGTTCTATCAGCAAGTGTTATTTCATGGTAAGAACACCACTCTTATGCTATTCTGGCTATACCGAGTGCAAATAGTTCTCGTGTCTTTTCCTAGAAAGTACAGTGTATTGGACTGAAGGGAAGCTCCTGTTTTACTTAGTTTCCAATACTGAGTTGAACTAGATATGCCCGGATTGTGTAGGAAGCACAGTTCTTTTGTTCTGAGCTCGCTCACTATACTGAACCTATAGGAAACACAGTAGAGGGCAAGAATGCCCGTTTCTCAAAAGCAGAGTGTTTATGTTGTATGGCAAACTAGGGTTCAATAAAACTACCTAAACGGAGTTGAATCACATTCAGTTTCAAGCACTAGCAGAAAGTGTTAATTCAGGGAAGAACACCACTCATGTGATATTCTGGCCATACCCAGTGCAAAGAGCATTCGCGTCTCTTCCCCGCAAGTACAATGTATTGGACTGAAGAGAAGCTCCTGTATTACTTAGTTTCCAATTCTGAGTTGAACTAGTTATGCCCCGATCGTGTATGAAGCACAGTTCTTTTGTTCTGAGCTAGATCACTGTACTGGCTCTATAGGAACAGGAGAGTGCAAGAATGCCCGTTTCTCAAAAGCAGAGTGTTTTTCTTGTATGGCACACTAGGGTTCAATTGAACTTCCTAAACGAAGTTGAATCACATTCATTTTCAAGTTTTAGCAGCAAGTGTTAATTCAGGGTAAGAAAACCTCTCTTCTGCTCTTCTGGCCATACCTAGTACAAATAGCTTTCGTGTCTGTTCCCATCAAGTACAGTTTATAGGACTGAAGAGAAGCTCATGCTTCACTTGGTTTCCAATACTGAGTTGAACTAGATATGCCCCGTTTGTGTAGGAGGCACAGTTCTTTTTTTCTGAGCTAGCTTACTGTACTGGCCCTATAAAACACAGTAGAGTGCAAGAATGCCCATTTCTCAAAAGCAGAGTATTTTTCTTGTATGGCAAACTAGGGTTCAATTAAACTTCCTAAACGGAGTTGAATCACGTTCAGTTTCAAGTTCTAGCAGCAAGTGTTCATTCAGTGTAAGAATACCACTCTTGTGCTCTTCTGGCAATACCCAGTGTAAATAGCATTCGCGTCTGTTCCCAGAAAGTAGAGCGTATTGGACTGAAGAGGAGCTCCTGTTTACTTAGTTTCCAATACTGAGTTGAACTGAATATGCCCCGTTTGTGTAGAAAGCACAGTTCTTTTGCTCTGAGGTAGCTAACTGTAATGGCCCTATAGGAAACACAGTAGAGTCATGAATACCCGTTTCTCAAAAGCAGAGTGTTTTTCTTCTATGGCAAACTACGGTTCAATAAAACATCCTACATGGAGTTGAATCACATTCAGTTTCAAGTTCTAGTAGCAAGTATTAATTCAGCATAAGAACACCACTCTTGTGCTATTCTCGCCATACCCAGTACAAATAGCATTCGCGTCTCTTCCCCGCACGTACAGTGTATTGGACTGAATAGAGCCCATGTTTTACTTAGTTTAAAATACTGAGTTGAACTAGATATGCCCCATTTGTGTGGGAAGCACAGTTCCTTTGTTCTGAGCTAGCTCCCTGTTCTGGCCCTATAGGAAACACAGTAGAGTGCAAGAATGCCCATTTCTCAAAAGCAGACTGTTTTTCTTGTATGGCAAACTAGGGTTCAATTAAACTTTCTAAACGGAGTTGAATCACATTTAATTTGAAGTTCTAGCAGCAAGTGTTAATTTAGGGTAAGAACACCACTCTTTAGCTATTCTGGACTTACCATTTGCAAATGTCATTTGCGTCTCTTCCCAGCATGTCCAGTGTATCGGATTGAAGAGATGCTCCTGATTTAGTGAGTTTCCAATACTGAGTTGATCTAGATTAGCCCCTTTTGTGTATGATGCACAGTTCTTTTGTTCTGAGATAGCTAATTGTACTGGCCCTATAGAAAACACAGTAGAGTGCAAGAATACCCATTTTTCAAAAGCAGAGTGTTTTTCTTGTATGGAATATTGGGTTCAATTAAACTTCCTAAAAGGAGTTGAATCACATTCAGCTTCCATTTCTAGCAGCAAGTGTTAATTCAGGGTAAGAACACCACTCTTGGGCTATTCTGGCAATACCCAATGCAAATAGCATTCGCGTCTGTTCCCAGCAAGTACAGTGTTTTGGACTGAAGATAAGCTCCTGCTTTACTTACTTTTCAATACTGAGTTGAACTAGATTTTTTCCATTTGTGTAGGAAGCACAGTTCTTTTGTTGTGAGCTCACGCACGTACTGGCCTTATATGAAACACAGTAGAGTGCAAGAATGCCCGTTTCTCAAAAGAAGAGTGTTTTCCTTGTATGGCAAACTAAGCTTGAATTAAACTTCCTAAACGGAGGTGAATCACATTCAGTTTCAAGTTCTAGCAAGTGTTAATTCAGAGTAAGAATGCCACTCTTGTGCTATTCTGGCCATACCCAGTACAAATAGAATTCGCGTCTGTTCCCAGGAAGTATAGAGTACTGGACTGAAGAGAAGCTCCTATTCTAGTCAGTTTCCAATACTGAGTTGAACTAGATATGCCCCGTTTGTGTAGAAAGCACAGTTCTTTTGCTGTGAGGTAGATAACTGTACTGGCGTTAAAGGAAACACAGTAGAGTGCAAGAATGCCCGTTTCTTAAAAGGAGAGTTTTTAATTGTATGGCAAACTTGGCTTCAATTAAGCTTCATAAACGGAGTTGATTCCCATTTAGTTTCAAGTTCTAGCAGGATGTGTTAATTCAGGGCAAGAACACCACTCTTGTGCTATTCAGGTGATACACAGTTCAAATAGCATTCGCGTCTCTTCCCAGCAAGTACAGTGTATTGTACTGAAGAAAAGCTCCTGTTTTAGTTAGTTTCCAATACTGAGTTGAACTGGAAATGCCCTGTATGTGTTGGAAGCACAGTTCTTTTTTTCTGAGCTAGCTCACTGTACTGGCCCTATAGGAAACACAGGAGAGTGCAAAAATGCCCGTTTCTCAGGAGCAGAGTGTTTTCCTTGTATGGCAAATTAGGGTTCCATTAAACTTCCTAAACAGAGTTGAATCACATTCAGCTTCAAGTTCTAGGAGCGAGTGTTTATTCAGGTAAGAACACCAGTCTTGTGCTATTCTGGCCATACACAGTGCAAATAGCACTAACATCTGTTTCAAGGAAGTTCATTGTATTGGACTGAAGAGAATATCCTGTTTTACTTAGTTTCCAATACTGAGTTGAACTAGATATGCCCTGTTTCTGTCGGAAGCACAATTCTTTGTTCTGAGGTAGTTCACTCTGCTGGCCATATAGGAAACACAGTAGAGTGCAAGAATGCCCATTCCTCAAAAGCAGAGTGTTTTTCTTGAATGGCAAACTAGGTTTCAATTAAACATCCTAAATGGAGTTGAATAACATTCAGTTTAAAGTTCTAGTTGCAAGTGTTAATTAAGGGTAAGAACACGACTCTAGTGCTATTCTGGCCATTCCCAGGGCAAATAGCATTCTCATATGTTTCCTGCAAATACAGTGTAATTGACTGAAAAGAAGCTCCTATTTTATTTAATTTCCAATACTGAGTTAAATTAGATATGCCCCGTTTGTGTAGGAAGCACAGTTGTTTAGTCTGTGCTTGATCACTGTACTGGCCCTGTAGGAAACACCGTAGAGTGAAGAATGCCCGTTTATCAAAAGCAGAGTGTTTTTCTTGTATGGCAATCTAGGGTTCAATTAAACATCCTAGACGGAGTTGAATAACATTCAGTTTAAAGTACTAGCAGCAAGTGTTAATTCAGGGTAAGAAGAACACTCTTGTGCTATTCTGGCCATACCCAGTGCAAATAGCAATCGCGTCTGTTCCCAGCAAGAACAGTGTATTGGACTGAGGAGAAGCTACTGTTTTACTTAGTCTCCAAATCTGAGTTGAACTAGATATGCCCCATTTGTGTAGGAAGCACAGTTCTTTGTTAAGAGCTAGCTCACTGTACTGGCCCTATAGGAAACACAGTAGATTGCAAGAATGCCTGTTTCTCAAAAGATGTTTGTTTTGTATGTATGACAAACTAGGGTTCAATTAAACTTCCTAAACAAAGTTGAATCACGTTCAGTTTCAAGCTCTAGGAGCAAGTGTTTATTCAGGGTAAGAACACCACTATTGTGCTATTCTGGCCATACACATGCAAATAGCACTCCCATTTGTTCCCAGCAGGTTCAGTGTATTGGACTGAAGAGAACCTCCTGTTTCATTTAATTTCCAATGTTGAGTAGAACTAGATATGCCCTGTTTGTCTAAGAAGCACAGTTCTTTTCTTCTGACCTAGCTCACTTTGGCTCTATATGAAACACAGTAGAGTGCAAGAATGCCCGTTTCTCAAAAGCAGAGTGTTTTCCTTGTATGGAAAACAACATACAGTTTCAAGTTGTAGCAGCAAGTGTTAATTCAGCATAAGAACACCACTCTTGTGCTATTCTGGCCATACCCAGTGCAAATAGCATTCGCATATTATCCAGCAAGTACAGTGTATTAGACTGAAAAGAAGCTCCTGTTTTACTTTGTTTCCAATACTGAGTTCAACTAGATATGCCCCGTTTGTGTAGAATGCACAGTTCTTTTGTTCTGAGTTAGCTCGCTGTACTGGCCCTATAGGAAACAGAGTAGAGTGCAAGAATGCCCGTTTCTCAAAAGCAGAGTGATTTTCTTGTATGGCAACCTAGGGTTTAATTCAATATCTTAAACGGAGTTGAATAACATTCAGTTTAAAATTCTAGCAGCAAGTGTCAATTTAGGGTAAGAACATCACTCTAGTTCTATTCTGGCCATCCCGAGTGCAAATAGCATTCTCATCTGTTTCCAGAAAGTACAGTGTATTGTTCTGAAAAGAAGCTGAGTTGAACCTGCTATGCCCTGTTTGTGTAGGACGCACAGTTCTTTGGTCTAAGCTTGCTCACTGCACTGGCCCTATAGGAAACACAGTAGAGTGCAAGAATGCTCGTTTCTCAAAAGCAGAGTGTTTTTCTTATATGGCAAACTAGGCTTCCATAAACTTTCTAAACCGAGTTGAATCACATTCAGTTTCAGGTTCTAGCAGCAAGTGTTAATTCATGGTAAGAAGACCACTCTTGTGCTAATCTGGCCATACCCAGTGCAAATATCAATCGCTTCTGTTCCCAGCAAGAACAGTGCATTGGACTGAAGAGAAGCTACTGTTTTACTTAGTCTCCAATTCTGAGTTGAACTAGATATGCCCTGTTATTGTAGGAAGCACAGTTCTTTTGATAAGAGCTAGCTCACTGTACTGGCCCTATAGGAAACACACTAGAGTGCAATAATGCCCGTTTATCAAAAGACGTTTGATTTTTATGTATGGCAAAGTAGGGTTCAATTAAACTTCCTAAACTGAGTAGAATCACATTGAGTTTCAAGCACTAGCAGCAAGTATTAATTCAGGTGAGGAATAGAACTCTTGTGCTATTCTGGCCATATACAGTGTAAAGAGCATTTGCGTCTCTTCCCAGCAAGTACAGCATATTGGACTGAAGAGAAGTTCCTGTTTTACGTAGTTTTCAATACTGACTTGACTAGATATGCACCGTTTGTGTAGGAAGGACATTTCTTTTGTTCTGAGCTAGCTAACTGTCCTGGCCATATAGAAACATAGTAGAGTGCAAGAATGCCCTTTTCTCAAAAGCAGAGTGTTTTTCTTGTATGGCAAACTAAGGATCAATTAAACTTCCAAACGGAGATGAATCACATTCAGTTTCCTGTTCTGGCAGCAGTGTTATTTCAGTGTAAGAACACCACTCTTGTGCTATTCTGGCCATAAACAGTGCAAATAGCATTCAGTCTGTTCCCTGCAAGTATAGTGTATTGGATTGAAAAGAAGTTCCTGTTTTACTTTGTTTCCAATACTGAGTTCAACTAGATATGCTCCGTTTGTGTAGGAATCACAGTTCTTTTGTTCTGAGCTAACTCACTGTACTGGCCCGATAGGAAACACAGTAGAGTGCAAAATTCCCAATTCTAAAAAGCCCAGTGTTTTTCTTGTATGGAAAACTAGGGTTCAATTAAAATTCTTAAACGGAGTTGAATCACATTCAGTTTAAAGTTCAAGCAGCAAGTGTTAATTTATGGTAAGAACACCCATCTTGTGCTATTCTGGCCATACATAGTGTTAATATCTTCGCGTCTTTTCCCAGCAATAATAGTGTATTGTACTGAAGAGAAGGCCCAGTTTTACTTAGTTTCCAATACTGAGTTGAACTAGATATGCCCCGTTTGTGTAGGAATCACAGTTCTTTTGTTCTGAGCTAGCTCACTCTACTGGCCCTATCAAAACACAGAATCATGCAAGATGGCCCGTTTCTCAAAAGCAGATTGTTTTCCGTGTATGGCAAACTGTTGTTCAATTAAGCTTCCTAAACAGAGTTGATTCCCATTTAGTTTCAAGTTCTAGCAGCAAGTGTTAAATCATGGTAAGAACACCACTCTTGTGCTATTCAGGCCATACACAGTTCAAATAGCATTCGCGTCTGTTCCCAGCATGTACAGTGTATTGGACCGAGGAGAAGCTCCTATTTTACTTTGTTTCCAATACTGAGTGGAACTAGATATACCCCCTTTGTGTAGGAGGTACAGTTCTTTTGTTCTGAGGAAGTTCACTGTACTGGCCCTATAGGAAACACTTTAAAGTGCAAGAATGCCCGTTTCTCTAAAGCAGAGTGTTTTTCTTCAATGGAAAACTAGAATTCAATTAAACATCCTAAACGGAGTTGAATAACATTCAGTTTAAAGGTCTAGCAGCAACTGTTAATTCAGGGTAAGAAGAATACTCTTGTGCTATTCTGGCCATACCCAGGGCAAATAGCAATCGCGTCTATTCCCAGCAAGAAAAGTGTATTGGACTGAATAGAAGCTCCTGTTTTACTTTGTTTCCAATACTGAGTTGAACTAGATATGCCTCGTTTGTGTAGGAAGCACAGTTCTTTTGTTCTGAGCTAGCTCACTGTATTGGCCCTATTGGAAACAGAGTAGAGTGCAAGAATGTCCTTTTCTCCTAAGCAGAGTGTTTTTC
Source organism: Peromyscus maniculatus bairdii (assembly GCF_049852395.1). Classification (NCBI taxonomy): domain Eukaryota; kingdom Metazoa; phylum Chordata; class Mammalia; order Rodentia; family Cricetidae; genus Peromyscus; species Peromyscus maniculatus. Next base: position 778,455 of record NC_134855.1, on the reverse strand, counting down.
TTGTATGGCAAAGTAGGGTTCAATTAAACTTCCTAATCGGAGTTGAATCACATTCAGTTTCAAGTTCTAGCAGCAAGTGTTAATTCAGGGTAAGAACACCACTCTTGTACTATTCTGGCCATACACAGAGCAAATAGCATTCGTGTCTGTTCTCAGCAAGTACAGTGTATTGGACTGAAGAGAAGCTCCTGTTTTCCTTAGTTTTCAATACTGAGTTGAACTAGATATGCCCCGTTTGTGCAGGAAGCACTGTTCTTTTGTTCGAGCTAGGTTACTGTACTGCCCTATAGGAAACACAGTAGAGTGCAAGAATGACAATTTCTCAAAAGTAGAGTGTTTTTCTTGTATGATAAACTAGGGTTCAATTAAACTTCCTAAATGGAGTTGAATCACATTCAATTTCAAGCACTAGCACCAAGTGTTTATTCAGGTTAAGAACACAACTCTTGTGCTATTCTGGCAACACCCAATGCAAATAGCCTTCTCCTCTGTTCCCAGCAAGTACAGTGTATTGGACTGAAGAGAAGCTCCTGTTTTACATAGTTTCCAATACTGAGTTTAACTAGATATGCCCCGTTTGTGTAGGAAGCACAGTTGTTTTGTTCTGAAACTGCTGAATGTATTGGCCCTATAGTAAAAACAGTAGATTGCAAGAATGCCCGTTTCTCAAAAGCAGTGTGCTTTTCCTGTATGGCAAACTGGGGTGCAATTAAACTTCATATGGAGTTGAATCATGTTCAGTTTCAATTTCTAGCAGCAAGTGTTAATTCAGGGTACAACACCACTCTTGTGCTATTCTGGCCATAGCCAGTGCAAATAGCATTCGCGTCTGTTCCCAGCAAGTACAGTGTATTGGACTGAAGAGATTCTCCTATTTTACTTAGTTTCCAATACTGAGTTGTACTAGATATGCCCCGTTTGTTTAGGAATCACAGGTCTTTTGTTCCTAGCTTGCTCAATTATGGCCCTATAGGAAACACAGTAGAGCACAAGAATGCCCTTTTCTCAAAAGCAGAGTGCTTTTCTTGTATGGTAAACTAGGGTTCAATAAAACTTCACAAACGGAATTGAATCACATTCAGTTACAAGTTCTAGCAGCAAGTGTTCATTAAGGGTAAAAAAACCACTCTTTTGCTATTCTGGCCATACACAGAGCAAATAGCATTCATGTCTGTTCACAGCAAGTACAGTGTTTTGTACTGAAGAGAAGCTCCTGTTTTACTTAATTTCCAATACTGAGTTGAACTAGATATGGCCCGTTTGTGTAGGAAGCAAAGTTCTTTTGATCTGAGACTGCTGACTGTACTGACACTATAGGAAACACAGATGAGTGCAAGAAAGCCCTTTTCTCAAAAGCAGAGTGTTTCTCTTGTATAGCAAACTAGGGTTCAATTAAACTTCCTAAACTGAGTTGATTCACATTCAGTTTCAAGTTCTAGCAACAAGTGTTAATTCAGGGTAAGAACACCACTCTTGTGTTGTTCTGGCCATACACAGAGCAAATAGCATTCGCGTTGTTCCCAGCAAGTACAGTGTATTGGACTGAAGATAAGCTCCTGTTTTATTTAGTTTCCAATTCTGAGTTGAACTAGATATGCCCCGTTTTTTTAAGAAGCACAGTTCTGAGCTAGCTCATTGTATTGGCCCTATAGGAATCACAGTAGAGTACAGAATGCCCTTTTCTCAAAACCAGAGTGTTTTTCTGTACGGTAAACTAAGGGACAATTAAACTTCCTAAACAGCGTTGAATCATATTCAGTTTCACGTTCTAGCAGCAAGTGTTTATTCAGGGTAAGAACACCACTCTTGTGCTATTCAGGCCATACACAGTTCAAATAGCATTCGCGTCTGTTCCCAGCAAGTACAGTGTATTGGACTGAAGAGAAGCTCCTGTTACTTTGTTTCCAATACTGAGTTGAATTAGATATGCCCCCTTTTGTAGGAAGCACAGTTCTTTTGTTCTGAGCTAGCTCACTGTACTGGCCCAATGGGAAAAACATTCGAGTGCAAGAATGCCCTCATCTCCAAAGCAGAGAGTTTTTCTTGTATGGCAAACTACGGTTCAATTAAACTACCTAAATGGAGTTGAATCACATTCAGTTTCATGTTCAAGCAGCAAGTGTAAATTCAGTGTAGAAAGACCATTCTTGTGCTATTCTGGCCATACCCAGTACAAATAGCAATCGCGTCTGTTCCCAGCAATTTCAGTCTATGGGACTGAAGAGAACTTCCTGTTTCATTTAGTTTCCAATATTGAGTTGAACTAGATATGCCCCGTTTGTGTAGGCAGCAAGTTCTTTTGTTCTGAGATAGCTCACTGAACTGGCCCTATAGAAAACCCAGGAGAGTGCAAGAATGCCCACTTCTCAAAAGCAGAGTGTTTTCCTTGTATGCTAATCAAGGGTTCAATTAAACTTCCTAAACGGAGTTGAATCACATTCAGTTTCAAGTTCTAGCAGCAAGTGTTAATTCAGGGTAAGAACACCACTCTTGTGCTATACTGGCCATAGCCAGTGGAAATAGCATTCGCGTCTGTTCCCAGCAAGTACAGTGTATTGGACTGAAGAGAGGCTCCTGTTTTACTTATGTTCCAATTCTGAGTTGCACTAGATATGGCCCGTTTGTTTATAAAGCACAGGTCTTTTGTCCTGAGCTTGGTCACTGTACTGGCCCTAGATGAAAAACAGTAGATATCAAGAATGCCAGTTTCTCAAAAAAAGAGTGTTTCTCTTGCATGGCACACTAGGATTCAATTAAACTTCCTAAACGGAGTTGATTCCCATTCAGTTTCAAGTTCTAGCATTAAGTGTTAATTCAGAGTAAGAACACCACTATTGTGTTATTCTGGCTATAAACAGTGCAAATAGCATTCGCGTCTGTTCCCAGCAAATACAGTGCATTGGACTGAAGAGAAGCTCCTGTTTTACTCAGTTTCCAATACTGAGTTGAACTAGATATGCCCCGTTTGTGTACGAAGCACAGTTGTTTTGTTCTGAGCTAGTTCACTGTACTGGCCCTATAGTAAACACAGTAGAGTGCAAGAATGCCCGTTTCTCAAAAGAAGATTGTTTTTAATGTATGGCAAACTAGTTTTCAATTAAACTTCCTAAACGGAGTTGAATCACATTCAGTTTCAAGTTCTAGCAGCAAATGTCAATTCAGAGTAAGAACACCACTATTGTGCTATTCTGGCCATATGCAGTGCAAATAGCACTCGATTCTGTTCCCAGCATGTTCAGTGTATTGGACTGAAGAGAACCTCCTGTTTCATTTAGTTTCCAATATTGAGTTGAACTAGATATGCCTGGATTGTGTAGGAAGCATAGTTCTTTTGTTCTGAGCTAGCTCACTGTACTCGACCTATAGTAAACACAGGAGAGTGCAAGAATGCCCATTTCTCAAAAGCAGAGTGTTTTTCCTGTATGGCAAACTAGGGTTCAATTAAACATCCTAAATGGAGTTCAATAACATTCAGTTTAAAGTTCTAGCAGGAAGTTTTAATTCACAGTAAGGACACTGCTCTTGTGCTATTCTAGCCATACACATGCAAATAGCACTTATGTCTGTTCCCAGCAAGTTCAGTGTATTTGACTGAAGGGAACCTCCTGTTTTACTTAGTTTCCAATACTGAGTTGAACTAGATATGCCCTGTTTGTGTAGGAAACACAGTTCTTTTGTTCTGAGACTGCTGAATGTACTGGCAATATAGGAATCAGAGTAGATTGCAAGAATGCCCGTTTCTCAAAAGCAGAGTGCTTTTCCTGTATGGCAAACTAGGGTGCAATTAATGTTCATATGGAGTTCAAACACATTCAGCTTCAATTTCTAGCAGCAAGTGTTAATTCAGGGTACAACAACACAATTGTGCTATTCTGGCCATACCCAGTGCCAATAGCATTCGCGTCGGTTCCCTGCAAGTACAGTGCATTGGACTGAAGAGAAGCGCCTGTTTTACTTAGTTTCCAATACTGAGTTGAACTAGATATGCCCTATTTGTGTAGGAAGAACAGTTCTTTTGTTCTGAGCTAGTTAACTGTACTGGCCCTATAGGAACACAGTAGAGGTCAAGAATGCCCTTTTCTCCAAAAAAGAGTGTTTTTCTTGTATGGCAAATTAGGGTTCAATTAATCTTCCTAAATGGATTTGAATCACATTCAGTTTCAAGTTCTAGCAGCAAGTGTTAATTCACGTTAGGAACACCACTTTTGTGCTATTCTGATCATACACATTGATAATAGCATTCGTGTCTGTTCCCTGAAAGTACAGTGTATTGGAATGAAGAGAAGCTCCTGTTTTACTTAGTTTCCAATACGGAGTTGAACTAGATATACCCCGATTGTGTAGGAAGCACAGGTCTTTTGTTCTGAGCTAGGTCACTGTAATGGCCCTATAGGAAACACAGTAGAGTGCAAGAATGCCAGTTTTTCAAAAGCAGAGTGGTTTTCTTTAATAGCAAACTCTGGTTCAATTAATCTTCCTAAACGGAGTTGAATCACATTCATTTTTTAGTTGTAGCAGCAAGTGTTAATTCAAGGTAAGAACACCACTCTTGTGCTATTCTGGCCATACACAATGCAAATAGAGTTCGCCTCTGTTCCCATCAAGTACAGTGGTTTTGACTGAAGAGAAGCTCCTGTTTTACTTAGTTTCCAATACTTTGTTGAACTAGATATGCTCCATTTGTGTAGGAAGCACAGTTCTTTTGTTAGGAGACTGCTGACTCTACTGGCCCTTTTGGAAACACAGTAGTGTGCAAGAATGTCCGTTTCTCAAAAGGAGAGTGCTTTTCCTGTATGGCAAACTGGGGTGCAATAAACTTCATGAATGGAGTTGAATCACATTCAGTTTTTTTTTTTTTGGTTTTTATTATTATTATTATTATTATTATTATTATTATTATTTTACAACACCATTCAGTTCAACATAATAGCCACACAATCCCCTGTTCTCCCCCTCTCGCCCACCCCTCCCCCCAGCCCACCCCCCATTCCCACCTCCTCCAGATCAAGGTCTCCCCCGAGGACCGGGGTTGACCTGGTAGACTCAGTCCAGGCAGGTCCATTCCCCCCTCCCAGACCGAGCCAAGTGTCCCTGCATAAGTCCCAGGATTCGAGAATTGTTGAAGCCAAGGTTGGATAAAGCACCGGGACAAATAACCAAATGAATGGAAGCACAGGATCTATGAACCAAAGGCTGAGGGGCCCCCAACTGGATCAGGCCACCTGAACGGGTGAGACAGTCATTTGGCTTGATCTGTTTGGGAGGCAGCTGTGCATTGGTGCCAGGTCCTGGAATCACATTCAGTTTTAATTTGAATCAGCAAGTGTTAATACAGGGCACAACACCACTCTTGTGCTATTCTGGCCATACCCAGTGCAAATAGCATTCGTGTCTGTTCCCAGCAAGTACAGTGTATTGGACATAAGAGAAGCTACTGTTTTATTTAGTTTCCAATACTGGGTTGAACTAGTTATCTTCCGTTTGTGTAGGAAGCACAGTTTTTTTTTTCTGAGCTTGCTCAAGTACTGGCTCTTTAGGAAACACAGTAGAGTACAAGAATGCCCGTTTATCAAAAGCAGAGTGGTTTTCTTGTATGGCAAATGTGGGTTCAATTAAACATCCTAAACGGAGTTGAAACACATTCAGTTTCAAGTTCTAGCAGCAAGTGTTCATTCAGGGTATAAACACTACTCTTTTGCTATTCTGGCCATACACAGAGCAAATAGCATTAGTGTCTGTTCCCACTAAGTACAGTGTATTGGACTGAATAGAAGCTCCTGTTTTACTTAGTTTCCAATACTGTGTTGAACTAGATATGCCCCGTTTGTGTAGGAAGCATAGGTCTTTTGTTCTGAGCTAGCTCACTGTACAGGCCCTATTGGAAACACAGTAGAGTGCAAGAATGCTCGTTTCTCAAAAGCAGAGTGTTTTTCTTGTATGGCAAAGTAGGGTTCAATTAAACTTTCTAAACGAAGTTGAATCACATTCAGTTTCAAGCTCTAGCAGCAAGTGTTAATTCTTGTTAAGAATACAACTCTTGTGCTATTCTGGCCATAAGCAGTACAAATAGCATTCGCGTCTGTTCCCAGCAAGTACAGTGTATTGGACTGAAGAGAAGCTCCTCTTTTACTTAGTTTCCAATACTGAGATGAACTAGTTATGGTATGTTTGTGCAGGAAGCACACTTCTTTTGTTCTGAGCTAGTTCACAGTACTGGCTCTATAGGAAACACATTAGAGTACAAGAATGCCCTTTTCTCAAAAGCAGAGTGTTTTTCTTGTATGACAAAATAGGGGTCAATTCAACTTCCTAAATGAAGGTGAATCACATTCAGTTTCAAGTTCTAGCAGCAAGTGCTAATTCAGGTTTATAACACCACTCTTGTGCTATTCAGGCCATACACAGAGCAAATAGCATTCGCGTCTGTTTCCAGCAAGTACAGTGTACTGCACTGAAGAGAAGCTCCTGTTTTTCTTATTTTCCAATATTTAGTTGAACTCGATATGCCCCGTTTCTTAGGAAGCACAGTTCTTTTTTTTTTGAGCTAGCTCACTATAAGGACGCTATAGGAAACACAGTAGAGTGCCAGAATGCCCTTTTATCGAAAGCATAGTGTTTTTCTTTTATGGCAAACTAGGGTTCAATTAAACTTCCTAAACGGAGTTGAATCACATTTACTTTCAAGTTCTAGCAGCAAGTGCTAATTCACGGAAAGAACACCACTCTTGTGCCATTCTGGGCATACACAGTGCAAAAAGCATTCGTGTCTGTTTCCAGCAAGTACAGTGTATTGGACTGAAGATAAGCTCTTCTTTGACTTAGTTTCCAATCCTGAGTTGAACTAGATATGCCCCGTTTGTGTAGGAAGCACAGTTCTTTAGTTTTGAGCTAGCACTCTGTACCAGCGCTTTAAAAAACACAGTAGAGTCCAAGAATGCCCTTTTTTCAAAAGCAGAGTGTTTTTCTTGTAGTTTAAACTAGCGTTCATTTAAACTTCCTAAACCGAGTTGAATCACATTCAGTTTCAAGTTCTAGCAGAAAGTGTTAATTCAGGATAATAACACAACTCTTGTGCTATTCTGGCCATACACACTGAAAATAGCATTCGCCTCTGTTTCCTGGAAGTACAGTGTATTGGACCTAAGAGAAACTCCTGTTTGACATAGTTTCCCATACTGAGTTGAACTAGATATGCCACGTTTGAGTAGGTAGCACAGTTCTTTTGATTTGATCTGGATCACTCTATCGGCCTTTCAGGAAACGAAATAGAGTACAAGATTGTCCTTTTCTCAAAAGCAGAGGGTTTTTCTTATATGGCAAACTAGGGTTCAATTAAACTTTCTAAATGGTGTTGAATCACATTCAGGTTCAAGTTCTAGCAGCAAGTGTTAAATCAGGGTAAGAACATCACTCTTGTGCTATTCTGGCCATACACAGTTCAAATAGCATTCGCGTCTGTTGCCAGAAAGTACAGGGTATTGGACTGAAGAGAACCTCCTGTTTGACATAGTTTCCATACTGAGCTGAACTAAATATGCCCCTTTTGAGTAGAAAGCACAGTTCTTTTGTTTTGAGCTAGCTCACTGTACTGGCCCTATAGGAAACACAGTAGAGCACAAGAATGCCCTTTATCAAAAGCAGAGTGTTTTTCTTGTATGGTAAACTAGGGATCAATTAAACTTCCTAAACGGAGTTTAATCACATTCAGGTTCAAGTTCTAGCAGCAAGTGTTAATTCAGAGTAAGAAAACCACTCTTTTGCTGTTCTGGCCATTTAGAGTGCAAAGAGCATTCGCATCTGTTCACAGGAAGTACAGTGTATTGGACTGAAGAGAAGATCCTGTTTGACCTAGTTTCCAAACTGCGTTGAGGTAGATATGCCCCGTTTGTGTACGAAGCACAGTTCTTTTGTTTTGAGATAGCTCACTGTACCGGCCAAATAGGTAACACAGTCGAGTGCAAGAATGCCCTTTACTCAAAAGCAGAGTGTTTTTCTTGTATGTCAAAGTAAGGTTCAATTTAACTTCCTAAACGGAGTTGAATCACATTCAGTTTCATGTTCTAAGCAGTAAGTATTAATTCAGGGTAAGAACACAACTCTTGTGCTATTCTGGCCACAAACAGTGCAAATAGCATTCGCGTCTGTTCCCAGCAAGTACAGTGTAGTAGACTGAAGACAAGCTCCTGTTTTTCTTAGTTTCCAATGCTTAGTTGAACTAGGTATGCCCCGTATGTGTAGGAAGCACAGTTCTTTTGATTGAGCTAGATCATTGTAAGGACCATATTGGAAACACATTAGAGTGCAAGATTACCCTTTTCTCAAAACCAGAGTGTTTTTCTTGTATGGCAAATTAGGGTTCCATTAAACTTCCTAAACCGAGTTGAACCAGCAAGTACAGTGTATTGGACTGAAGATTAGCTCTTCTTTGACTTAGTTTCCCATCCTGAGTAGAACTAGATATTCCCCGTTTGTGTAGGAAGCACAGTTCTTTTGTTTTGAGCTAGCACCCTGTACCAGCGCTTTCAGAAACACAGTAGAGTCCAAGAATTCCCTTTTCTAAAAAGCAGAGAGTTTTTCTTGTAGTTTAAACTAGGGTTCATTTAAACTTCCTAAACCGAGTTGAATCACATTCAGTTTCAAGTTCTAGCAGAAAGTGTTAATTCAGGATAATAACACAACTCTTGTGCTATTCTGGCCATACACACTGAAAATAGCATTCGCGTCTGTATCCGGGAAGCACAGTGTATTGGACTTAAGCAAAACTCCTGTTTGACGTAGTTTCCAATACTGAGTTGAACTAGATATGCCACGTTTGCGTAGGAAGCACAGTTCTTTTGATTTGATCTGGATCACTGTATCGGCCTTTCAGGAAACAAAGTAGAGTACAAGAATATCCTTTTCTCAAAAGCAGAGGGTTTTTCTTATATGGCAAACTAGGGTTCAATTAAACTTCCTAAACGGAGTTGAATCACATTCATGTTCAAGTTCTAGCAGCAAGTGTTAATTCAGGGTAAGAACACCAACTTGTGCTATTCTGGCCATACACAGTTCAAATAGCATTCGCGTCTGTTCCCAAAAAGTACAGGGTATTGGACTGAAGAGAACCTCCTATTTGACTTAGGTTCCAATACTGAGGTGAACTAGATATGCCCCGTTCGTGTGTGAAGTAAAGTTCTTTTGTTTTGAGCTAGCTCACTGTAAGGACCCTATGGGAAACACAGTAGAGTGCAAGAATGCCCTTTTCTCAAAAGTAGACTGTTTTTCTTGTATGGCAAACTAGGGTTCAATTAAACTTCCTAAACCGAGTTGAATCACATTCAGTTTCAAGTTCTAGAAGTAATTGTTAATTCAGAGTAAGAGCACCACTCTTGTGCTATTTTGGCCATACACAGTGCAAATAGCACTCGCATCAGTTCCCAGCAAGTACAGTGCATTGGACTGAAGAGAAGTTTCTGTTTTTCTTAGTTTCCAATACTGAGTTGAAGTAGATATGCCCCGTTTGTGTAGGAAGCACAGTTCTTTTGTTTTGAGTTAGCTCACTCTAAAGGACCCTATAGGATACACAGGAGAGTGCAAGAATGCCCTTTTCTCAAAAGCAGAGTGTTGTTCTTGTATGGCAAACTAGGTTTCAATTAAACTTCCTAAACGGAGTTGATTCACATTCAGTTTCAAATTCTAGCAGCAAGTGTTAATTCACGGTAAGAACACAACTCTTGTGCTATTCTGGCCATACACAGTTTAAATAGCATTCACATCTGTTCCCAGCAAGTACAGTGTATTGGACTGAAGGGAACCTCATGTTTTACTTCCTTTCCAATACTGAGTTGAAATAGATATGCCCCGTTTGGTTAGGAAGCACAGTTCTTTTGTTTTGAGCTAACTCACAGTACTAGCCCTATAGGAAACACAGCAGAGTGCAAGAATGCCCTTTTGTCAAAAGCAGAGAGTTTTTTTTGTATGGCAAACTAAGTTTCAATTAAAATTACTAAACCGAGTTGAACACATTTAGTTTCTCGTTGTTGCACCAAGTGCTAATTCACGGCAAGAACACCACTCTTGTGCCAATCAGGGCATACACAGTCCACATAGCATTCGCATCTGTTCCCAGCAAGTACAATATATTGGACTGAAGAGAAGCTCCTCTTTGACTTAGTTTCCGTTACTGAGTTGAACTCAACTCGATATGCCCCGTTTGTGTAGGAAGCACAGTTCTTTTATTTGAGCTAGCTCACTGTACCGGCCCTATAGGAAACACAGTAGAGTGTAAGAATGAATTCTCGCCAAAGCAGAGTGTTATTCTTTTATGGAAAACGAGGGATCAATTTAACTTCCTAAACGGTGTTGAATCACATTCAGTTTCAAGTTCTAGCAGCAAGTGTTAATTCAGAATAAGAACACCCCTCTTGTGCTATTCGGGCCACACACAGTGCAAATAGCATTCACTTCTGTTTCTAGCAAGTACAGTGTACTGCACTGAAGAGAAGCTCCTGTTTCTCTTATTTTCCAATACTGAGTTGAACTCGATATGCCCCGTTTGTTTAGGAAGCACAGTTCTTTTGTTTTGAGCATGCTCACTGGAAGTACTGTGTAGGAAACACAGTAGAATGCAAGAGTACCCTTTTATCAAAAGCATAGTTTTTTTCTTGTATGGCAAACTAGGGTTCAATTAAACTTCCTAAACGTAGTTGTATCATAGTCAGGTTCAAGTTCTAGCAGTAAGTGTTTATTCACTGTAAGGTCACAACTCTTGTGCTATTCTGGCCATACACAGTTCAAATAGCTTTCACGTCTGTTCCCAGCAAGTACAGGTTATTGGACTGAAGAGAACCTCCTGTTTGACTAAGTTTTCAATACTGAGTTGAACTAGATATGCCACGTTTGTTTAGGAAGTACAGTTCTTCTGTTTTGAGCTAGCCCACTGTAAGGACCCTATAGGAAACATTGTAGAGTGCAAGAATGCCCTTTTCTCAAAAGCATAGTGTTTTTCTTGTATGGCAAACAGGGTTCAATTAAACTTCCGAAAGCCAGTTGATTCTCATTCAGTTTCAAGTTCTGGCAGCAAGTGTTATTTCAGAGTAAGAACACCACTCTTCTGCTGTTCTGGCCCTACACAGTGCAAATAGCTTTCGTGTCTGTTCCCAGCAAGTACAGTGCTTGGAGTGAAGAGAAGTTCCTGTTTTTCTAGTTTCCAATACTGAGTTGAACTGGATATGCCCTGTTTTGTAGGAAGCACAGTTCTTTTGTTTTGAGCTAGCTCGCTGCACTGTCCCCATAGGAAAAAAAGTAGAGGGCAAGAATGCCCTTTTCTCAAAAGCCGAGTGTTTTTCTTGTATGGCAAAATAGTGTTCAATTAAACTTCCTAAACGGAGTTGAATCACATTCAGTTTCAAGTTCTAGCAGCAAGTGTTAATTCAGGGTAAGTACACAACTCTTGTGCTATTCTGGCCATACACAGTGCAAATAGCATTCACGTCTGTTCCCAGCAAGTAGAGGGTATTGGACTGAAGAGAACCTCCTGTTTGACTAAGTTTTCAATACTGACTTGAACTAGATATGCTTCTTTTGTGTAGGAAGCACAGTTCTGTTGTTTTGAGCTAGCTGACTGTACCGGCCCTATAGGAACACAGTAGAGTGCTAGAATGCCCTTTTCGCCAAAGCAGAGTGTTATTCTTTTATGGAAAACGAGGGATAAATTACACTTCCTAAAAGGATTTGAATCACAATCAGTTCAGTTTCAAGTTCTAGCAGCAAGTGTTAATTCAGGGTAAGAACACCCTTCTTGTGGTATTCAGGTCATACACAGTGCAAATAGCATTCGCGTCTGTTTCCAGCAAGTACAGTGTACTGCACTGGAGAGATGCTCCGGTTTTTCTTATTTTCCAATACTGTGTTGAACTTCATATGCCCTGTTTGTGTAGGAAGCACATTTCTTTTGTTCTGATCTAGCTCACTGTAAGGACCCTATGGGAAACACAGTAGAGTGCAGGAATGCCCTTTTCTCAAAAGTAGACTGTTTTTCTTGTATGGCAAACTAGGGATCAATTAAACTTCCTAAACGAGGTTGAATCACATTCAGGTTCAAGTTCTAGCAGCAAGTGTTCATTCAGGGTAAGTTCACAACTCTTGTGCTGTTCTGGCCATAAAGAGTTCAAATAGCATTCATGTCTGTTCCCAGCAAGTACAGTGTAATGGACTGAAGAGAACCTCCTGTTTGACTTAGTTTCCAATACTGAGTTGAACTAGATATGCCCCCTTTGTGTAGGAAGCACAGTTCTTTTGTTTTGAGCTAGCTCACTGTACCAGCCATTTAGGAAACACAGTAGAGTGCAAGAATTGCCTTTTCTCAAAAGCAGAGTGTTTTTCTTGTATGGCAAACTACGGTTCAATTAAACTTCCTAAACCGAGTTGAATCACATACAGTTTCAAGTTCTAGCAGCAAGTGTTAATTCAGAGTAAGAGCACCACTCTTGTGCTATTTTGGCCATACACAGTGCAAATAGCACTCGCGTCTGTTCCCAGCAAGTACAGTGCATTGGACTGAAGAGAAGTTTCTGTTTTTCTTTGTTTCCAATACTGAGTTGAAGTAGATATGCCCCGTTTGTGTAGGAAGCACAGTTCTTTTGTTTTGAGCTAGCTCACTCTAAGGACTCTATAGGAAACACAGGAGAGTGCAAGAATGCCCTTTTCTCAAAAGCAGAGTGTTTTTCTTGTATGGCAAACTAGGGTTCAATTAAACTTCCTAAACGGAGTTGAATCACATTTATTTTCAAGTTCTAGCAGCAAGTGTTAATTTACGGTAAGAACACAACTCTTGTGCTATTCTGGCCATACACAGTTTAAATAGCATTCACATCTGTTCCCAGCAAGTACAGTGTATTGGACTGAAGAGAACCTCATGTTTTACTTCCTTTCCATTACTGAGTTGAAATAGATATGCCCCGTTTGTTTAGGAAGCACAGTTCTTTTGTTTTGAGCTAGCTCACAGTACTAGCCCTATAGGAAACACAGTAGAGTGCAAGAAGGCCCTTTTGTCAAAAGCAGAGAGTTTTTCTCGTATGGCAAACTAGGTTTCAATTAAAATTACTAAACCGAGTTGAACACATTTAGTTTCTAGTTGTAGCACCAAGTGCTAATTCACGGCAAGAACACCACTCTTGTGCCAATCAGGGCATACACAGTCCAAATAGCATTCGCATCTGTTCCCAGCAAGTACAATATATTGGACTGAAGAGAAGCTCCTCTTTGACTTAGTTTCCATTACTGAGTTGAACTCGATATGCCCCGTTTGTGTAGGAAGCACAGTTCTTTTGTTTGAGCTAGCTCACTGTACCGGCCCTATAGGAAACACAGTAGAGTGTAAGAATGAATTCTCGCCAAAGCAGAGTGTTATTCTTTTATGGAAAACGAGGGATCAATTTAACTTCCTAAACGGTGTTGAATCACATTAAGTTTCAAGTTCTAGCAGCAAGTGTTAATTCAGGATAAGAACACCACTCTTGTGCTATTCGTGCCACACACAGTGCAAATAGCATTTACTTCTGTTTCTAGCAAGTACAGTGTACTGCACTGAAGAGAAGCTCTTGTTTCTCTTATTTTCCAATACTGAGTTGAACTCGATATGCCCCGTTTGTTTAGGAAGCACAGTTCTTCTGTTTTGAGCTAGCTCACTGGAAGGACCGTGTAGGAAACACAGTAGAGTGCAAGAATATCCTTTTATCAAAAGCATAGTTTTTTTCTTGTATGGCAAACTAGGGTTCAATTAAACTTCCTAAACGTAGTTGTATCATATTCAGGTTCAATTTCTAGCAGTAAGTGTTTATTCAGTGTAAGGTCACAACTCTTGTGCTATTCTGGCCATACACAGTTCAAATAGCTTTCACATCTGTTCCCAGCAAGTACAGGGTATTGGACTGAAGAGAACCTCCTGTTTGACTAAGTTTTCAATACTGAGTTGAACTAGATATGCCCCGTTTGTGTAGGAAGCACAGTTCTTCTGTTTTGAGCTAGCTCACAGTAAAGACCCTATTGGAAACATTGTAGAGTGCAAGAATGCTCTTTTCTCAAAAGCAGTGTGTTTTTCTTGTATGGCAATCTAGCGTTCAATTAAACTTCCTAAACAGAGTTGAATCACATTCAGTTTCAAGTTCTAGCAGCAAGTGTTAGTTGAGGGTAAGAACACGACTCTTGTGCTATTCTGGCCACACACAGTTTAAGTAGCAATCACATCTGTTCCCAGCAAGTACAGTGGATTTGACTGAAGAGAACCTCCTGTTTTACTTCGTTTCCAATACTGAGTTGAACTAGATATGACCCTTTTGTTTAGGAAGCACAGTTCTTTTGTTTTGAGCTAGCCCACTACCGGCCATATAGGAAACACAGTAGAGTGCAAGAATGCCCTTTTCTCAAAAGCAGATTGTTTTTTTTGTATGGCAAACAGGGTTCAATTAAACTTCCGAAAGCCAGTTGAATCTCATTCAGTTTCAAGTTCTGTCAGCAAGTGTTATTTCAGAGTAAGAACACCACTCTTCTGCTATTCTGACCCTACACAGTGCATATAGCTTTCGTGTCTGTTCCCAGCAAGTACAGTGCTTGGAGTTAAGAGAAGTTCCTGTTTTTCTAGTTTCCAATACTGAGTTGAACTAGATATGCCCCGTTTGTGTAGGAAGCACAATTCTTTTGTTTTGAGCTAGCTCTCTGCACTGGCCCAATAGGAAAAAAAGTAGAGGGAAAGAATGCCCTTTTCTCAAAAGCCGAGTGTTTTTCTTGTATGGGAAAATAGGGTTCAATTAAACTTCCTAAACGGAGTTGAATCACATTCAGGTTCAAGTTCTAGCAGCAAGTGTTAATTCAGTGTGAGTACACAACTCTTGTGCTATTATGGCCATACACAGTGAAAATAGCATTCGCGTCTGTTCCCAGAAATTACAGTGTATTGGACTGAAGAGAAGCCCCTCTTTGACTTAGTTTGCTTTACTGAATTGAACTAGATATGCATTGTTCGTGTAGGAAGCACAGTTCTTTTGTTCTGAGCTAGCTCACTGTACCGGCCCTATAGGAAACACAGTAGAGTGCAAGAATGCCCTTTTCGCCAAAGCAGAGTGTTATTCTTTTATGGAAAACGAGGGATCAATTAAACTTCCTAAACTGAGTTGAATCACATTCAGTTTCAAGTTCTAGCTGCAAGTGTTAATTCACGGTAAGAACACCACTCTTGTGCTATTCTGGCCATACACAGTGCAAATAGCATTCGCGTCTGTTTCCAGCAAGAACAGTGTACTGCACTGAAGAGAAGCTCCTGTTTTTCTTATTTTCCAATACTGAGTTTATCTCGATATGTCCCGTTTGTGTAGGAAGCATAGTTCTTTTGTTTTGAGCTATCTCACTGTAAGGACCCTATAGGAAACACAGTAGAGTGCAAGAATGCCCTTTTATCAGAAGCATAGTGTTTTCCTTGAGTCGCAATCTAGGGTTCATTTAAACTTCCTAAACGGAGTTGAATCACATTCAGTTTCAAGTTCTAGCAGCAAGTGTTAATTCACGGTAAGAACACAACTCTTGGGCTATTCTGGCTATATAAAGTGCAAATAGGATTCGAGTCTGTTCCCAGCAAGCATAATGTTTTGGACTGAAGATAAGCTCCTGTTGGACTTAGTTTCCAATACTGAGTTGAACTAGAAATGCCCCGTTTGTGTAGGAAGGACAGTTGTTTTGTTTTGAGCAAGCTCACTGCACTGGCCCAATAGGAAAAAAAGTAGAGGGCAAGAATGCCGTTTTCTCAAAAGCAGAGTGTTTTTCTTGTATGGCAAAAGAGGGTTCAATTAAACTTCCTAAACGGAGTTGAATCACATTCAGGTTCAAGTTCTATCAGAAAGTGTTAATTCAGGGTAAGTACACAACTCTTGTGCTATTCTGGCCATACACAGTTCAAATAGCATTTAAGTCTTTTCCCAGCAAGTAGAGAGTATTGGACTGAAGAGAACCTCGTGTTTGACTAAGTTTTCAATAAAGACTTGAACTAGATGTGCTTCTTTTGTGTAGGAAGCACAGTTCTTTTGTTTTGAGCTAGCTCACTGTAGGACCCTATAGGAAACACAGTAGAGTGCAAGAATTCCCTTTTCTCAGAAGAAGAGTGTTTTTCTTGTACGGCAAACTAGGGTTCAATTAAACTTCCTAAACCGAGTTGAATCACATTCAGTTTCAAGTTCTAGCAGCAAGTGTTATTTCATGGTAAGAACACAACTCTTGTGCTATTCTGGCCATACACAGTGCAAATAGCATTCGCGTCTGTTCCCAGCAAGTACAGTGCATTGGAGTGAAGAGAAGTTCCTGTTTTTCTTAGTTTCCAATACTGAGTTGAACTAGATATGCCCCGTTTTTGTAGGAAGCACAGTTCTTTTGTTTTGACTGGATCACTGTATGGGCACTTTGGGAAACACAGTAGAGTACAATAATGCCCTTTTCTCAAAAGCAGAGTGTTTTTCTTATATGGCAAACTAGTGTTCACTTAAACTTCCTAAACTGTGTTTCATCACATTCAGGTTCAAGTTCTAGCAGCAAGTGTTAATTCACGGTAAGAACACCACTCTTGTGCTATTCTGGACATACACAGTTCCAATATCATTCGCGTGTGTTCCCAGCAAGTACAGTGTATTGGACTGAAGGGAACCTCCGGTTTTACTTAGTTTGCAATACTGAGGTGAACTAGATATGCACAGTTTGTGTAGGAAGCACAGTTCTTTTGTTTTGAGCTAGCTCACTGTACTAGCCCTATTGGAAACACAGTAGAGTGCAAGAATGCCCTTTTTTCAAAAGAAGAGTGTGTTTCTTGTATGGCATACTAGGGTTCAATTAAACTTCCTTAACAGAGTTGAATCACATTCAGTTTCAATTTCTAGCAGCAAGTGTTAATTCACGGTAAGAACACCACTCTTGTGGTATTCTGGCCATACACATTTCAAATAGCATTCGTGTCTTTTCCTAGCAAATACAGGGTATTGGACTGAAGAGAACCTCCTGTTTGACTTAGTTTCCAATACTGAGTTGAACTAGATATGTCCCGTTTGTGTAGGAAGTAAACTTCTTTTATTTTGAGCTCGCTCACTGTACAGGTCCTTTAGGAAACACAGTAGAGTAGAAGAATGCCCTTTTCTCAAAAGCAGAGTGTTTTTCTTATATGGCAATCTAGGGTTCAATTAAACTTCCTAAACCGAGTTGAATCACATTCAGTTTCAAGTTCTAGCAGCAAGTGTTAATTCCCCGTAAGAACACCACTCTTGTGCTATTCTGGCCATACACAGTACAAATAGCATCCGCGTCTGTTCCCAGCAAGTAAGGGTATTGGACTGAAGAGAACCTCCTTTATGATTTAGTTTCCAATACTGAGTTGAACTAGATATGCCCCGTTTGTGTAGGAAGTAAAGTTCTTTTATTTTGAGCTAGCTCACTGTACCGGTCCATTAGGAAACACAGTAGAGTCCAAGAATGCCCTTTTCTCAAAAGAAGAGTGTTTTTCTTTTATGGAAAACTAGGGTTCAATTAAAATTCCAAAATGGAGTTGAATCACATTCTGTTTCTCGTTCTATCAGCAATTATTAGTTGAGGGTAAGAATACCACTCTTGTGCTATTCTGGCAATAAACAGTGCAAATAGCATTTGCGTCTGTTTCCAGCAATTACAGTGTACTGCACTGAAGAGAAGCTCCTGTTTTTCTTACTTTGCAATACTGAGTTGAACTCGATATGCCCCGTTTGTGTAGGAAGAACAGTTCTTTTGTTTTGAGCTAGCTTACTCTAAGGACCCTATAGGAAACAGAGTAGAGTGCAAGAATGCCCTTTTATCAAAAGCATAGTGTTTTTCTTGTATGGCAAACTAGGGTTCAATTAAACTTGCTAATCCGATTTGAATCACATTCAGTTTCAAGTTCTAGCAGCAAGTGTTAATTCACGATAAGTACACAACTCTTGTGCTATTCTGGACATACAGAGTGCAAATAGCATTCGTATCTTTTCCCAGCAAGTACAATGTATTAGACTGAAGAGAAGCTCCTGTTTGACGTAATTTCCCATACTGAGTTGAACTAGACATGCCCTGTTTGAGTAGGAAGCACAGTTCTTTTGTTTTGAGCTAGCTCACTGTATTGGTCCTATAGGAAACTCAGTAGAGTTCAAGAATGCCCTTTCTCAAAAGCAGAGTGTTTTTCTTGTATGGCAAACTAGGGTACACTTAACCTCCTAAACATAGTTGTTTCACATACAGTTTCAAATTCTAGCAGCAAGTGTTAATTCACTGTGAGAACACCACTCTTGTGCTATTTTGGCCATATAGAGTGCAAATAGCATTTGTGTGGGTTCCCAGCAAGTACAGTGTATTGGACTGAAGAGCATCTCCTGTTTTTCTTAGTTTCCAACCCTGAATTGAACTAGATATGCACCGTATGTGTAGGAAGAACAGTTCTTTTGTTTGAGCTAGCTCACTGTAAGGACCATATTGGAAACACATTAGAGTGCAAGATTGCCCTTGGCTCAATTGCAGAGTGTTTTTCTTGTATGGCAAACTAGGGTTCAATTAAACTTCCTAAACCGAGTTGAATCACATTCAGTTTCTATTTGTAGCAGCAAGTGCTAATTCATGGAAAGAACACCACTCTTGTGCCATTCTAGGCATACACAGTGCATATAGCATTCGCGTCTGTTCCCAGCAAGTACAGTGTATTGGACTGAAGAGAAGCTCCTCTTTGACTTAGTTTCCAATCCTGAGTTGAATTAGATATGACCCGTTTGTTTAGGAGAAACAGTTCTTTTGTTTTGAGCCAGGTCAGTGTACCGCCCCTATAGGAAACACAGTAGAGTGCAAGAATGCCCTTTTCTCAAAAATAGTGTTTTTCTTGTATGGCAAACTAGTGTTCAATTAAACTTCCTATA
This sequence comes from Peromyscus maniculatus bairdii, assembly GCF_049852395.1. Lineage (NCBI taxonomy): Eukaryota > Metazoa > Chordata > Mammalia > Rodentia > Cricetidae > Peromyscus > Peromyscus maniculatus. Next base: position 759,535 of record NC_134855.1, on the reverse strand, counting down.
TGGAGTTGAATCACATTCAGTTTCAAGTACTAGCAGCAAGTGTTAACTAAGGGTAAGAACACCACTGTTGTTCTATTCTTGCCATACACAGTACAAATATCATTCGTGTCTGTTCCCAGCAAGTACAGTGTACTGGACTGAAAAGAAGCTCCTGTTTTACTTAGTTTCCACTACTGAGTTGAACTAGATATGCCCGTTATGTAGGAAGCACAGTTCTTTTATTTTGAGCAAGCTCACTTACTGGCGCTATAGGAAACAGATTAGAGAGCCAGAAGGCCCTTTTCTCAAAAGCAGAGTGTTTTACTTGTATGACAAACTAGGGGTCAATTCAACTTCCTAAACGAAGGTGAATCATATTCATTTTCAAGTTCTAGTAGCAAGTGTCAATTCAGGGTAAGAACACCACTCTTGTGCTATTCTGGCCCTACAGAGTTCAAATAGAATTCGCTTCTGTTCCCAGCAAGTACAGTGTATTGGACTGAAGAGAACCTCCTGTTTTAATTAGTTTCCAATACTAATTTGAACTGGATATGCCCCATTTGTGTAGGAAGCCCAGTTCTTTTGTTTTGAGCTAGCTCACTGTACTGGCCCTGTAGGAATCACAGTAGAGTGCAAGAATGCCCTTTTCTCAAAAGCACAGTGTTTTTCTTGTATGGCAAACTAGGGTTCAATTAAACTTCCAAAACCGAGTTGAATCACATTCAGTTTCAAGTCCTAGCATCAACTGTTAATTCATGCTAAGAACACCACTCTTGTGCTATTCTGACCACACACAGTGCAAATAGCATTCGCGTCAGTTCCCAGCAAGTACAGTTTATTGGACTTAAGAGCAGCTCCTGTTTTACATAGTTTCCAATACTGAGTTGAACTAGATATGCCCCATTGGAGTAGAAAGCACAGATCTTTTGTTTTGTGCTAGCTCACTGTTCTGGCCTTTTAGGAAACACAGTAGAGTGCAAGAATGCCCTTTTATCAAAAGCAGAGTGTTTTTCTTGTATGGAAATGTAGGGTTCAATTAAACGTCCAAAACCGAGTTGAATCACATTCAGGTTCAAGTTCTAGCAGGTAGTGTTAATTCATGGTAAGAACACCACTCTTGTGCTATTCTGGCCATAAACAGTGCAAATAGCATTCGCATCTGTTCCCCGCAAGTACGGTGTATTGGACTGAAGAGAAGCTCCTGTTTGATTTAGTTTCCAATACTGAGTTGAACTAGATATGCCCCATTTGTGTAGGAAGCACAGTTCTTTTGTTCTGAGCTAGCTAACTGTATTGGCCCTATAGGAAACACAATAGAGTGCAATAATGCCCGTTTCTTAAAAAAAGATTATTGTTCTTATATGGCACACTAGTGTTCAATTCAACTTTCTAAAAGGAGTTGAATGACATTCACTTTCAAGTTCTAGCAGCAAGTGTTAACTCAGCGTAAGAACACCAGTGTTTTTGCTATTCTGGCCATACACAGTGCAAATATCATTCGTGTCTGTTCCCAGCAAGTACAGTGTATTGATGAAAAGAAGCTCCTGTTTTACTTAGTTTCCACTACTAAGTTGAACTAGATATGTCCCTTTTGTATAGGAAGCACAGTTCTTTTGTTTTGAGGTAGCTCACTTGCTGGCCCTATAGGAAAAAAAATAGAGAGCAAGAATGCCCTTTTCTCAAAAGAAGAGTGTTTTTTTTGTAATGCAAACTAGGGTTCAATTAAACTTCCTAAACCGAGTTGAATCACATTCAGTTTTAAATTCTAGCAGCAAGTGTTAATTCAGGGTAAGAACCACTCTTGTGCTATTCTGGCCATACACAGTGCAAATAGCATTCGCGTCTGATCCCAGCAAGTACAGTGTATTGGACTGAAGAGAACCTCCTGTTTGATTTAGATTCCAATACTGAGTTGAAGTATATATGCCCCATTTGAGTAGGAAGCACAGCTGTTTTTTTTTCGAGCTACCTCACTGTGCCGGCCCGATAGAAACACAGTAGAATTCAAGAATGTCCTTTTCTCAAAAGAAGAGTGTTTTTCTTGTATGGCAAAATAGGGGTCAATTAAAATTCCTAAAGTGAGTTGAATCACATTCAGTTTCAAGTTCTAGCAGCAAGTGTTAATTCACAATTAGAACACCACGGTTGTGCTAATCTGGCGATACACAGTGCAAATAGCATTCGCTTCTGTTCCCAGCAAGTAGAGTGTATTGGACTTAAGAGAAGCTTCTGTTTTTCTTAGTTTCCAATACTGAGTTGAACTAGATATGCCCCGTTTGAGTAGGAAGCACAGTTCTTTTTATTTGAGCTAGCTCACTGTACTGGCTCCATAAGAAACAGAGTAGAGTGCAAGAATGCCCTTTTCTCCAAAGCAGAGTGTTTTTCTTGTATGGCAAACTAGCTTTCAATTAAACTTCCTAAACGGAGTTGAATCACATTAAGTTTCAAGTTTTAGCAGCAAGTGTTAATTCAGGGTGAGAACACCACTCTTGTGCTATTGTGGCGAAACACAGTGCAAAGAGCATTCGCGTATGTTCCCAGCAAGTACACTGTATTGTATGAAAGAGAAGCTCCTGTTTGACTTAGATTCACTACTGAGTTGAACTAGATATGCTCTGTTTGTTTTAGGAAGCACAGTTCTATTGTTTTGAGCTAGCTCACTGTATCGGCCCTATAGGAAACACATTAGAGTGCAAGAATGCCTGCCGGTTTGTGTAGGAAGCACAGTTCCTTTGTTTTGAGCTAGGTCACTTACTGGCCATATAGGAAACACAGTAGAGAGCAAGAGTGCTCTTTTTTCAAAAGCAGAGTGTTTTTCTTGTATGGCAAACCATGGTTCAATTAAACTTCCATAACGGAGTTGAATCACATTCAGGTTCAAGTTCTAGCAGCAAGTGTTAATTCAGGGTGAGAACACCACTCTTGTGCTGTTGTGGCCATACACAGTGCAAAGAGCATTCGCGTATGTTCCCAGCAAGTACACTGTATTGGACGGAAGAGAAGCTCCTGTTTGACTTAGCTTCACTACTCAGTTGAACTAGATATGCTACGTTTGTTTTAGGTAGCAGAGTTCTTTTGTTTTGAGCAAGCTCACTGTACTGGCCCTATAGGAAACACAGTAGAGTGCAAGAATGCTCTTTATTCACAATCAGAGTGTTTTATTGTATGGCAAAGTATGGTTTAATTAAACTTCCTAAAGCGAGTTGAATCACATTCAGTTTCAAGTTCTAGCAAGAAGTGTTAATTCACGGTAAGAACAAACTCTTGTGCTATTCTTGCCATAACAGTACAAATAGCATTCGTGTCTCTTCACAGCAAGTACAGTGTATTGGAATGAAGAGAAGCTCCTGTTTGACTTTGTTTCCAATACTGAGCTGACCTAGATATACCCCGTTTGTGTGGGAAGCACAGTTCTTTAGTTTTGAGCTAGCTTACTGTACCGTCCCTATAGGAAACACAGAAGAGTGCAAGAATGCCCTTTTTTCAAAAGCAGAGTGTTTTTCTTGTATGGCAAACTAGCGTTCAATTAAACTTCCTAAACCGAGTTGAATCACATTCAGTTTTAAGTTCTAGCAACAAGTGTTAATTCAAGGTAAGAACAGCACTCTTGTGCTATTCTGGCCATACACAGTAAAAATAGGATTCGTGTCTGTTCCGAGCAATTACAGTGTATTGGACTGAAAAGAAGCTCCTGTTTTACTTAGTTTCCACTACTGAGTTGAACTAGATATGCCCCGATTATGTAGGAAGCACAGTTTTTTTTTTGAGCTAGCTCACTGTACCGCCCCCTAAGAAACACAGTAGAGTGCAAGAATGCCCTTTTGTCAAAAGAAGAGTGATTTTCTTGTATGACAAACTAGGATTCAAATAAACTTCCTGAAACCGAGTTGAATTACATTTAGTTTCAAGTTCTATCAGCAAGTGTTAATTCACGATAAGAACACCACTCTTGTCCTATTCTGGCGATACACAGTGCAAAAAGCATTTGCTTCTGTTCCCATCAAGTAGAGTGTATTGGACTTAAGAGAAGCTCCTGTTTTTCTTAGGTTCCAATACTGAGTTGAACTAGAAATGCCCCGTTTATGTAAGAAGCACAGTAATTTTATTTTGTGCTAGCTCACTGTACTGGCCCCATAAGAAACAGAGTAGACTGCAAGATTGCCCTTTTCTCCAAAGCAGAGTGTTTTTCTTGTATGGCAAACTAGCTTTCAATTAAACTTCCTAAACGGAGTTGAATCACATTAGGTTTCAAGTTCTAGCAGCAAGTGTTAATTCAGGGTGAGAACACCACTCTTGTGCTATTCTGGCCATACACAGTCCAAATAGCATTCTTGTCTGTTTCCAGCAAGTACACTCTATTGGAAGGAAAAGAAGCTCCTGTTTGACTTTGTTTCCAATACTGAGTTGAACTAGATATGCCCCGTTTGTGTAGGAAGCACAGTTCTTTTGTTTTGAGCTAGCTCATTGTACTGGCCCTATAGGAAACATAGTACTATGCAAGAATGTCCTTTTCTCAAAAGAAGAGTGTTTTTCTTGTATGGCAAACTAGGGTCGAATTAAACTTCCTGAACCGAGTTGAATCACATTAAGTTTCAAGTTCTAGCAGCATGTGTTATTTCAGGGCAAGAACACCACTCTTGTGCTATTCTGGCCATACACAGTGCTAATAGCATTCGCATCTGTTCCCTGCAAGTACAGTGTATTCGATTGAAGAGAAGCTCCTGTTTTTCTTAGTTTCCAATACTGAGTTGTACTAGATATGCCCCGTTTGTGTAGGAAGCACAGTTCTTTACTTCTGAGCTAGGTCACTTACTGGCCCTGTAGGGAACACAGTAGAGAGCAGGAATGCCCTTTTCTCAAAAGCAGTGTGTTTTTCTTGTATGGCAAACCATGGTTCAATTAAACTTCCTAACCGAGTTGAATCACATTAAGTTTCAAGTTCTAGCAGCAAGTGTTAATTCAGGGTGAGAACACGACTCTTATGCTGTTGTGGCCATACACAGTGCAAATAGCATTCGTGTATGTTCCTGGCAAGTACACTGTATTGAACGGAAGAGAAGCCCCTGTTTGTCTTAGCTTCACTACTCAGTTGAACTAGATATGCTCCGTTTGTTTTAGGAAGCAGAGTTCTTTTTTTTTGAGCTAGCTCACTGTACTGGCCCTATAGGAAACACAGTAGAGTGCAAGAATGCCGTTTTCTCAAAATCAGAGTTGTTACTTGTGTGGCAAACTAGGGTTCAATTAAAGTTCATAAACCGAGTTGATTTATATTCAGTTTCAAGTTCTAGCAGCAAGTGTTAATTCACGGTAAGTACAAACACTTGTGCTATTCTTGCCACACAGTACAAATAGCATTCGTGTCTGTTCCCATCAAGTACAGTGCATTGGACTGAAGAGAAGCTCCTGTTTGACTTTGTGTCCAATACTGAGTTGACCTACATATACCCCGATTGTTTAGGAAGCACAGTTCTTTTGTTTGGGCTAGCTCACTGTATCGGCCCTATAGGAAAAACAGTAGAGAGCAAGAATGTCCTTTCTCAAAAGAAGAGTGTTTTTCTTGTATGGCAAACTAGGGTTCAATTAAATCTCCTAAACCAAGTTGAATCACATTCAGTTTCACGTTCTAGCAGCAAGTATTAATTCTCGGTAAGAACACCACTCTTGTGCTATTCTGGCCAAACACAGTGCAAATAGTATTCGCTTCTGTTCACAGAAAGTACAGTGTATTGGACTGAAGAGAACCTCCAGTTTTACTTAGTTTCCACTAGTGAGTTGAACTAGATATGCCCCGTTTGAGTAGGAAGTACAGTTCTTTTTTTCTGAGCTAGATTACTCTACTGGCCCTATAGGAAACACAGAGAAGTACAAGAATGCCCGTTTCTCAAAAGCAGAGTGTTTCTTTTGCATGGCACACTAGGGTTCAATTAAACTTCCTAAACGGAGTTGAATCACGTTGAGTTTCAAGTTCAAGCAGCAAGTGTTCATTCAGGCTAAGAGAAGCACTCTTGTGCTATTCTGGCCATATACAGTGCAAATAGCATTCGTGTCTGTTCCCAGCCAGTACAGTGTATTGGACTGAGAGAAGCTCCTGTTTTACTCAGTTTCCAATACTGAGTTGAACTAGATATGCCCTGTTTGTGTAGGAAGCACAGTTCTTTTGTTTTGAGCTAGCTCACTCTAAGGACCCTATAGGAAACAGAGTAGAGAGCAAGAATGCCCTTTTTTCAAAAGCAGAGTGTTTTTCTTGTATGGCAAACCATGGTTCAATTAAACTTTCTAAACGGAGTTGAATCCCATTAAGGTTCAAGTTCTAACAGCAAGTGTTAATTCAGGGTAAGAACAGCACTCTTGTGCTATTCTGGCCATACAGAGTTCAAATAGCATTCGCGTCTGTTCCCAGTAAGTACAGTGTATTGGACTGAGGAGAACCTCCTGTTTTACTTAGATTCCAATACTGAGTTGAACTAGGTATGCCCCGTTTGTGTAAGAAGCACAGTTGTTTTGTTTTGATTTAGCTCACTGTACCGGCCCTATAGGAAACACAGTAGAGTTCAATAATGTCCTTTTCTCAAAAGAAGAGTGATTTTCTTGTATGGCAAATGGTTCAATTAAACTTCCTAAACCGAGTTGAATCACATTCAGTTTCAAGTTCTAGCAGCAAGTGTAAATTCAGGGTAAGAACACTACTCTTGTGCTATTCTGGCCATACACAGTGTAAATACCATTCGCGTCTGTTCCCCTTGAGTATAGTGTATTGGACTGAAGAGAAGCTCCTGTGTTTCTTAGTTTCCAATACTGAGTTGAACTAGATATGCGCCGTTTGTGTTAGAAGCACAGTTCTTTTGTTTTGAGCTAGCACACTCTACTGGCCCTTTAGTTCACACAGTAGAGTGCAAGAATGCCCTTTTCTCTAAAGAAGAGTGTTTTTCTTGTATTGCAAAGTCGGGTTCAGTTAAACTTCCTAAACCGAGTGAATCACATTCAGTTTCAAGTTCTAGCAGCAAGTGTTAATACACGGTAAAAACACCACTCTTGTGCTATTCTGGCCATAAACACTACAAAAGCATTCGCGTCTGTTACCAACAAGTACAGTGTATTGGACTGAAGAGAAGATCCTGTTTTTGCTAGTTTCCAATACTGAGTTGAACTAGATATAGCCCGTTGGCGTAGGAAGCACAGTTCTTTTGTTTTTAGCTCACTGTTCTGGCCCTATAGGAAACATATTAGAGTGCAAGAATGCCATTTTCTCAAAAGCAGAGTGTTTTTCTTGTATGGCAACCTAGGGTTCAATTAAACTTCCTAATCCAAGTTGAATAACATTCAGTTTTAAGTTCTTGCAGCAAGTGTTAATTCAGCATAAGAACACCACTCTTGTGCTATTCTGGCCATATAGAGTGCAAATAGGATTCGTGTCAGTTCCCAGCAAGTACAGTTTTTTGGACTGAAGATAAGCTCCTTTTGAACTTAGTTTCCAATACTGAGTTGAACTAGATATGCCCCGTTTGTGTAGGAAGCACAGTTCTTTTGTTTTGAGCTAGCAAACTGTACTGGCCCTGTAGGAAACACAGTAGAGTGCAAGAATGCCCTTTTCTCAAAAGCAGAGTGTTTTTCTTGTATTGCAAACCAGGGTTCAATTAAACTTCCTAAAAGGAGTTGAATCCCATTAACTTTCATGTTCTCGAAGCAAGTGTTAATTCAGGGTAAGAACACCACTCTTGTGCTATTCAGGCCATACACAGTGCAAATAGCATTCACCTCTGTTACCAGCAAGTACAGTGTATTGGAAAGAGAATCTACTGTTTTACTTCGTTTCCAATACTGAGTTGAACTAGATATGCCATGTTTGTATACGAAGTACAGTTCTTTTATTTTAAGCTAGCTCACTGAACTGCACTATTGGAAACACAGAGGAGTGCAAGAATGCCCTTTTCTCAAAAGCAGATTGTTTTTCTTGTATTGCAAACCAGTGTTCAATTAAACTTTCTAAACGGAGTTGAATCATATTCAGTTTCAAGTTCTAGTAGCAAGTGTTCATTCAATGTAAGAACACCACTCATGTGCTATTGTGGCCATACACAGTACAAATAGCTTTCGCTTCTGTTCCCAGCAAGTACACTGTATTGGCCTGTAGAGAAGCTCTTGTTTGACTTAGTTTCCAAAACTGAATTGAACTAGATATGCCCCGTTTGTGTAGGAAGCACAGACTTTTGTTTTGCTCTAGCTCACTGTACTGACCCTATAGGAAACACAGTATAGTGCAGGAATGCCCTTTTCTGAAAAGCAGAGTGTTTTTCTTGTACAGCAAACTGGGGTTCAATTAAACTTCCTAAATGGAGTTGAATCCCATTCCGCTTCAAGTTCTAGCAGCAAGTGTTAATTCAGGGTAAGAACACCACTCTTGTGCTATTCTGGCCATACACAGTGTAAATAGCATTTGCGTCTATTCCCAGCAAGTACAGTGTATTGGTCTGCAGAGAAGCACCTGTTTTTCTGAGGTTCCAATACTGAATTGAACTAGATATGCCCAGTTTGTGTAGGAAGCCCAGTTCTTTTATTTTGAGCTAGCACACTCTACTGGCCCTTTAGTTCACACAGTAGAGTGCAAGAATGCCCTTTTCTCAATAGCAGAGTGTTTTTCTTGTATGGCAAAGTAGGGTTCAGTTAAACTTCCTAAACTGAGTTGAACCACATTCAGGTTCAAGTTCTAGCAGCAAGTGTTAATTCAGTGTAAGTACACAACTCTTGTGTTATTATGTCCATACACAGTGCAAATAGCATTCGCGTCTGTTCCCAGCAGTACACTGTATTGGACTGAAGAGAAGCTCCTGTTTGAGTTAGCTTCCAATACTGAGTTGAACTAGATATGCCCTGTGTGTTGTAGGAAGCACACTTCTTTTGTTTTAAGCCAGCTCACTGTACTGGCCTTATAAGAAACACAGTAGAGTGCAAGAATGCCCTTTTCTCAAAAGCAGAGTGTTTTACTTGTATGGCAAACTAGGATTCAATTAAACTTCATAAACCGAATTGTATCACATTCAGTTTCAAGTTCTAGCAGAAAGTGATAATAAACATTAAGAACAAAACTGTTGTGCTATTCTGGCCATACACAGAACAAATAGCACTCGCTTCTCTTGCCAGGAAGTACAGTTCATTGGACTGAAGAGAATTCCTGTTTGACTTCGTTTCCAATACTGAGTTTAACTAGATGTGCCCCGTTTATGTAGGAAGCACAGTTCTTTTGTTTTGAGCTAGCTCACTGTACCGGTGCTATAAGAAACACAGTTGAGTGCAAGAATGTTTTCTTTCAAAAGAAGAGTGTTTTTCTTGAATGGCAAACTAGGGTTCAATTAAACTTCCTAAATCAAGTTAAATCACATTCCGTTTCAAGTTCTAGGAGCAACTGTTAATTAACGGTAAGAACACCACTCTTGTGCTATTCTGGCCATACACAGTGCAAATAGCATTCGCTTCTGTTCCCAGAAAGCATAGTGTATTGGACTTAAGAGAAGCTCGTGTTTTTCTTAGTTTCCAATACTGAGTTGAACTAGATATGCCCCGTTTGAGTAGGAAGCACAGTTCTTTTGTTTTGAGCTAGCTCACTGTACTGGCCCTATAGGAAACACAGTAGAGTGCAAGAATGCCCTTTTCTCAAAAGCAGAGTGTTTTTCTTGTACGACAAACTAGGGTTCAATTAAACTTCCTAAAAATAGTTTAATCACATTAAGTTTCAAGTTCTAGCAGCAAGTGTTAATTCAGGGTAAGAACAGCACACTTGTACTTCTGTGGCCATACTCAGTCAAATAACATTCGTGTCTGTTCCCAGCAAATACACTGTATTGGATTGAACAGGAGCTCCTCTTTGTCTTAGCTTCCAATACTGAGTTAAACTAGGTATGCCGCATTTGTTGTAGGATGCACAGTTCTTTGGTTTTGAGCTAGCTCAATGTACTGGCCCTATAGGAAACACAATAGAGTGCAGAATGCCCTTTTCTCAAAAGCAGACTGTTTTTCTTGTATGGCAAACTAGTGTTCAATTAAACTTCCTCAACGGAGTTAAATCACATTCAGTTTCAAGTTCTAGCAGCAAGTGTTAACTCAGGGTATGAACACCACTGTTGTGCTATTTGGCCATACCCAGTGCACATATCATTCGTGTCTGTTCCCTCAAGTACAGTGTATTGGACTGAATAGAAGCTCCTGTTTGTCTTAGTTTCCAGTTTGAGTTGAACAAGATATGCCCTGTTTGTGTAGGAAGCACAGTTCTTTTATTTTGAGCTAGCTCACTGTACTGCCCTTTAGGATACAAAGTAGAGTTCAAGAATGCCCTTTTCTCGAAAGCAGAGTGTTTTTCTTGCATGGCAAACTACGGTTCAATTAAACTTCCTAAACAAAGTAGAATCACATATAGTTTCAATTTCTAGCAGCAAGTGTTAATTCAGCATAAGAATGCCACTCTTGTGCTATTCTGGCCATACAGAGTGCAAATAGGATTCGTGTCTGTTCCCAGCAAGTACTGTGTATTGGACTAAAGAGAAGCTCCTGTTTGACTTAGTTTCCAATACTGAGTTGAACTAGATATGCCCCGATTGTGTAGGACGTACGTTCTTTTGTTTTGAGGTAGCTCACTGTACTGGCCCTATAGGAAACACAGTGGAGTGCAAGAAAGCCCTTTTAACAAAAGCGGAGTGTTTTCCTTGTATGGCAAACTAGGGTTCAATTAAACTTCCTAAACGGAGTTGAATCACATTCAGTTTCAAGTTCTAGCAGCTACAGTTAAATCAGGGTAAGAATACCACTCTTGTGCTGTTCTGGCATTACACAGTGCAAATAGCATTCGCCTCTGTTCCCAGCCAGTACAGTGTATTGGACTGTAAAGAAGCTCCTATTTGACTTCATTTCCAATACTGAGTTGAACTAGATATGCACCGTTTGTGTAGGAAGCACAGTTCTTTTTTTGAGGGAGCTCTCTGTACTGGCCCTAAAGGAAAAACAGTGGAGTGCTAGAATGCCCTTTGCTGAAAGGCAGAGTGTTTTTCCTTTTGGCAAACTAGGGTTCAACTAAACTTCCTAAACAGAGTAAAATCACATTCAGTTTCAAGGTCTAGCAGCAAGTGTTAATTCAGGATAAGAACACCACTCTTGTGCTATTCTGGCCATAGGCAGTGCAAATATTCGTGTCTGTTCAGAGCAAGTACAGTGTATTGGAGTAAAGAGAAGCTCCTGTTTGATTTAGTTTCCAATACTGAGTTGAAGTAAATATTCCCCGATTGTGTAGGTCGTACAGTTCTTTTGTTTTGAGGTAGCTCACTGTACTGGCCCTACACGAAACACAGTGGAATGCAAGAATTCCCTTTTAACAAAAGTAGAGTGTTTCCTTGTTTGGCAAACAAGGGTTCAACTAAACTTCTCAAACGGGGTTGTATCTATTTCAGTTTCAAGTTCTAGCAGCTAGAGATAAATCAGGGTAAGAACACCACTCTTGTGCTATTCTGGACATACACAGTGCAAATATTATTCGCGTTGTGCCCAGCATGTACAGTGTATTCGACTAAACAGAAATACCTGTTTGACTTACTTTGCAATACTTAGATGAACTAGATATGCCCCGTTTGTGTAGGAAGCACAGTTCTTTTGTTTTGAGCTAGCTCACTGTACTGTTCCTATAGGAAACACAGTAGAGTGCAAGATTGCCCTTTTGTAAAAAGCAGAGTGTTTATCTTGTATGGCAAACTAGGGTTCAATTAAACTTCCTAAGCGGAGTTGAATCTCCTTCAGTTTCAACTTCTAGCAGCAAGTGTTAATTCAGGGTAATTACACCACTCTTGTGCTATTCTGGCCTTACATAGTTCAAATAGGATTCGTGTCTGTTCCCAGTAAGTACAGAGTATTGGACTGAAGAGAAGCTCCTGTTTGAATTAGTATCCAATACTGCGTTGAAGTAGATATGCCCCGTTTGTGTAGGAAGCACAGTTCTTTTGTTTTGAGCTAGCTCACTGTAGTGGCCCTATACGAAACACAGTAGAGTGCAGAAATGCCCTTTTCTCAAAAGCAGAGTGTTTTTCTTGGATGGCAAAGTAGGGTTCAATTAAACATCCTAAACGGAGTTGAATCACATTAAGTTTCAATTCCTAGAAGCAAGTGTTATTTCAGGGAAGGAAGACCACTTTTCTGCTATTCTGGCCATACACAGTGCAAATAGCATTGGGTGTGTTCCCAGCCAGTACAGTGTATTGGACTGAAGAGAAGTTCCTGTTTGACTTAGTATCCAATACTGCTTGAACTAGATATGCCCCATTTGTGTAGGAAGCACAGTTCTTTTGTTTTGAGCTAGCTCACTCGACTGGCCCTATAGGAAACACAGTAGAGTGCAAGAATGCCCTTTTGTAAAAAGCTGAGTGTTTTTCTTGTATGGCAAACTAGAGTTCAATTAAACTTCCTAAACGGAGTTGAGTCATCTTCAGTTTCAACTTCTAGCAACAAGTGTTTATTCAGGGTAAGTACACCACTCTTGTGCTATTCTGGCCATTCAGAGTGCAAATAGGATTCGCGTCTGTTCCCAGCAAGTACAGTGTATTCGACTGAAGAGAAGCTCCTTTTGATTTGTTTCCAATATAGAGTTGAACTAGATATGCCTCGTTTGTTTAGGAAGCACAGTTCGTTTGTTTTGAGCTAGCTCACTGTACTGGCCCTATAGGAAACACAGTAGAGTGCAAAAATGCTCTTTTTTCAAAAGCAGAGTATTTTTCTTGGTGGCAAAATAGGGTTCAATTAAACTTCCTAAATGGAGTTGAATCACATTCAGTTTCAAACAAGGGTTAATTCACGGTAAGAACACCACTCTTGTGCTATTCTGGCCATACACAGTGCAACTGCAATACCCTCTGTTCCGAGCAATTACAGTGTTTTGGAGTGAAGAGAAGCTCCTCTTTGACTTAGTTTACAATACTGAGTTGAACAGGATATGGCCCGTTTGTGTAGGAAGCTCAGTTCTTTTGTTTTGAGCTACCTCTCTGTATTGGCCCTTCGGAAACACAGTAGAGTTCAAGAATGCTCTTTTCTCAAAAGCAGAGTGTTTTTTTGTATGGCAAACTAGGGTTCAATTAAACTTCCTAAACGGAGTTGAATCACATTAAGTTAAATTCCTTGCAGCAAGTGTTAATTCAGGGAAGGAACACCACTCTTGTGCTATTCTGGCCATACACAGTGCAAATAGCTTTCGCGTCTGTTCCCAGCACGTACAGTGTATTAGACTGAAGAGAAGGTCCTGTTTTACTTAGTTTCCAATACTGAGTTTCTAGATATGCCCCATTTGTTTAGGATGCACAGTTCTTTTGTTCTGATCTAGCTCACTGTACTGGCCCTATAGGAAATCCAGGAGAGTGCAAGAATGCCTGTTTCTCAAAGGCAGAGTGTTTTCACTGAAAGGCAAACTAGCATTTAATAAAACTCCTAAACGGATTTGAATAACATTCAGTTTCAAGTACTAGCAGCAAGTGTTAATTCAGGGTAAGAACACAACTCTTGTGTTAATCTGGCCATACACAGTGCATTTAGCATTCGCGTCTGTTCCCAGCAAGTACAGTGTATTGGACTGAAGAGAAGCTTCTGTTTTACTTAGTTTCCAATACTGAGTTGAACTAGATATGCCCCGTTTGTGGAGGAGGTTCAGTTCTTTTGTTCTGAGCTAGCTCACTGTACTGGCCCTATAGGAATCACCTGAGAGTGCAACAATGCCGTTTTCTCAAAGGCAGTGTTTTTTCATTGAAAAGAAAATAGCATTCTATTAAACTTCCTAAACGGATTTGAATAACATTCAGTTTCAAGTACTAGCAGTAAGTGTAAATTCAGGGTAAGAACACCACTATTGTGCTACTCTGGCCATACACAGTGCAAATAGAATTCTTGTCTGTCCCCAGCAAGTACAGTGTATTGGACTGAAGAGAAGCTCCTCTTTTACTTAGTTTCCAATACTGAGTTGAACTAGATATGCCCCATTTGTGTAGGAAGCACAGTTCGATTGTTCTGAGCTAGATCACTGTACTGGCCCTTTAGGAAACGCAGGAGAGTGCAAGAATGCCAGTTTCTCAAAAGTAGAGTGTTTTCCTTGTATGGCACATTGGGGTTCAGTTAAATTCCCTAAAGGTGGTTGAATCAAATTCAATTTCAATTTCTAGCAGCAAGTGTTAAATCAGTGTAAGAAACCACTCTTGTGCTAATCTGGCCATACACAGTACAAAAAGCATTCGCGTCTGTTCCCTGCAAGTACACTGTATTGGACTGAAGAGAAGCTCCTGTTTTACTTAGTTTCCAATACTGAGTTGAACTAGCTATGCCCCATTTTTATAAGAAGCACAGTTCTTTTGTTCTGAGCTAGCTCACTGTGCTGGCCCTCTAGGAAACACAGGAGAGTGCAAGAATGCCTGTTTCTCAAAGGCAGAGTGTTTTCATTGAAAGACAAACTAGCGTTGAATTAAACTTCCTAAAAGTAGTTGAATCTCATTCAATTATACGTTCTAGCAGGAAGTGTTAATTCAGGGTAAGAACACCACTAATGTGTTAATCTGGCCATACACAGTACAAATAGCATAAACGTCTGTTCCCAGCAAGTACAGTGTATTGGACTGAAGAGAATCTTCTATTTTACTTAATTTCCAATAGTGAGTTGAACTAGATATGCCCTGTTTGTGTAGGAAGAACAATTCTTTTGTTCTTATCTAGCTTATTCTACTGGCCCTATAGGAATCACCAGAGAGTGCAAGAATGCTGGTATCTCAAAGGCAGAGTGTTTTCATTGAAAGGCAAACTAGGATTCAATTAACATTCCGAAACGGATTTGTATAATATTCAGTTTCAAGTACTAGCAGCAAGGTTAATTCGGGGTATGAACACCACTATTGTGCTACTCTGTCCATAAACAGTGCAAATAGCATTTGAGTCTGTTCCCAGCAAGTACAGTGTATTGGATTGAAGAGAAGCTCCTGTTTTACTTAGTTTCCATACTGAGTTTCTAGATATGCACCATTTGTTTAGGAAGCACAGTTCTTTTGTTCTGGTCTAGCTCACTCTACTGGCTCTATAGGAAACACAGGAGAGTGCAAGAATGCCTATTTCTCAAAGGCAGAGTGTTTTCACTGAAAGGCAAACTAGCATTTAATTAAACTTCCTAAACGGATTTGAATAACATTTAGTTTCAAGTACTAGCAGCAAGTGTTAATTCAGGGTAAGAACACAACTCTTGTGTTTATCTGGCCATACACAGTACAAATAGCATTCGCGGCTGTTCCCTGCAAGTACATACAGTGTATTGGACTGAAGAAAAGCTCCTGTTTTACTTAGTTTCCAATACTGAGTTTAACTAGATATGCCCCATTATTGTAGGAGGCACAGTTCTTTTGTTCTGAGCTAGCTCACTCTACTGGCCCTGTATGAAACATAGGAGAGTGCAAGAATGCCCCTTTCTCAAAGGCAGAGTGTTTTCATTGTAAGGAAAACTAGGGTTCAATTAAACTTCCAAAAAGGAGTTGAATCACATTCAGTTTCAATTTCTAGCAGCAAGTGTTAATTCAGGGTAAGAACACCACTTTTGTTTTATCTGGACATAAACAGTGCAAATAGCATTTGTGTCTTTTCCCAGCAAGTACAGTGTATTGTCCTGAAGAGAAGCTCCTGTTTTACTTAGGTAGCAATAGTGTGTTGAACTAGATATACCCCGTTTGTTTTCGAAGCACAGGTCTTTTGTTCTGAGCTAGCTCACTGTATTGCCCCTATAGGAAGACAGGAGAGTGCAAAAATGCCTGTTTCTCAAAGGAGAGTGTTTTCCTTGTATGGCCCACTAGGGTTCAATTAAACTTCCTAAACGGATTTGAATCACATTCAGTTTCAAGTTCTAGCATCAAGTGTTAATTCAGCGTCAGAACAACACTCTTGTGCAACTCCGGCCATACACAGTGCAAATAGTATTCGTGTCTGTTCCCAGCAATACAGTGTATTGGACTGAAGAGAAGCTCCTCTTTCACTTATTTTCCAATATTGAGTTGAAATATATATGCGCCGTTTGTTTAGGAAGCACAGTTCTTTTGTTCTGAGATAGCTCACTGTACTGGCCCTATAGGAAACGCAGGAGACTGCAAGAATGCCCGTTTCTCAAAGGCAGAGTGTTTTCCTTTTATGGTACACTAGGGTTCAATTAAACTACCTAAATGGAGTTGAATCACATTAAGTTTCAAATTCTAGCAGCAAGTGTTAATTCCTGGTAAGAACACAACTATTGTGCTACTCTGGCCATAGACAGTGCAAATAGCATTCGCGTCTGTTCCCAGCAAGTACAGTGTATTGGACAGAAGATAAAATGCTGTTTTACTTTGTTTGCAATACTGAGTTGAACTAGATATGCCCCGTTTGTGTAGGAATCACAGTTCTTTTTTTCTGAGCTAGCTCAATGTACTGGCCCTATGGGAAACACCGGATAGTGCAAGAATGCCCGTTTCTCAAAGGTAGAGTGTTTTCCTTGAATGACAAACTCGGCTTCAATTAAATTTTAAAAAGGAGTTGAATCACACTCAGTTTCAGGTTCTAGCAGCAAGTGTTACTACAGGGTAAGAACACCACTCTTGTCCTATTCTGGCCATACACTGTGCAAATAACATTCGTGTTAGTTCCCAGCAAGTACAGTGTATTGGACTGAAGAGAAGCTCCTGTTTTATTTCGTTTCCAATACTGAGTTGAACTAGATATGCCCCGTTTGTGTAGGAAGCACAAATCTTTTGTTCTGAGCTAGCTCATTGTACTGGCTTTATAGGAATCACCAGAGTGTGCAAGAATGCTGGTTTCTCAGGGGCAGAGTGTTTTCATTGAAAGGGAAAGTAGCATTCAATTAAACTTCCTAAACGGATTTGAATAACATTCAGTTTCAAGTACTAGCAGGAACTGTTAATTCAGTGTAAGAACACAACTATTGTGCTACTCTGGCCATACACAGTGCAAATAGCATTCGTGTCTCTTCTCAGCAAGTACAGTGTATTGGATGGAAGTGAAGCTCCTGTTTTACTTAGTTTCCAATAATGAGTTGAACTAGATATTGCCCGTTTGTGTAGGAAGTACAGTTCTTTTGTTCTGATCTGGCTCACTGTACTGGCTTTATACGAAATGCAGGAGACTGAAAGAATGCGCGTTTCTCAAAAGCAGAGTGTTTTCCATGTATGGTACACTAGGATTCAATTAAACTTCCTAAACGGAGTTGAATCACATTCAGTTTCAAATTCTAGCAGCAAATGTTAATTCAGGGTAAGAACACCACTCTTGTTTTAATCTGGCCATACACAGTGCAAATAGCATTCGCGTCTTTTACCAGCAAGTACAGTGTATTGGACTGAAGAGAAGCTCCTGTTTTACTTAGTTTGTAATAGTGTGTTGAACTAGATATGCACCATTTGTGTAGGAAGCACAGGTCTTTTGTTCTGAGCTAGCTCACTGTATTGCCCCGTGTGTGTAGGAAGCACAGTTCTTTTGTTCTCTGCTAGCTCACTGTACTGGCCCTATAGGAAACATAAGAGTGTGCAAGAATGCCGGTTTCTCAAAAGCAGAGTGTTTTCCTTGTATGGCACATTAGGGTTCAATTAAATTTCCTAAGCAGAGTTGAATCACATTCAGTTTCAAGTTCTAGCAGCAAGTGTTAATTCAGCGTAAGAACACCACTCTTGTTTTAATCTGGCCATACACAGTGCAAATAGCATTCACGTCTTTTCCCAGCAAGTACAGTTTATTGGATGAAGAGAAGCTCCTGTTTTACTTAGTTTGCAATAGTGTGTTGCACTAGATATGCCCCGTTTGTGTAGGAAGAAGAGGTCTTTTGTTCTGAGCTAGCTCACTGTATTGCTCCTGTAGGAAGACAGGAGAGTGCAAGAATGCCTGTGTCTCAAAAGCAGAGTGTTTTCCTTGTATGGCCAACTAGGGTTCAATTAAACTTCCTAAACAGAGTTGAATCACATTCAGTTTGAAATTCTAGCAGCAAGTGTTAATTCAGGGTATGAACAACACTATTGTGCTACTCTGGGTATACACAGTGCTAATAGCATTTGCCTCGGTTCCCAGCAAGTACAGTGTATTGGATAGAAGAGAAGCTCCTGTTTTACTTAGTTTGCAAAACTGAGTTGAACTAGATATGCCCCGTTTGTGTAGGAAGTACAGTTCTTTTGTTCTGATCTAGCTCACTGTACTGGCCCTATAGGAAACACAGGAGAGTGCAAGAATGCCTGTTTCTCAAAGGCAGAGTGTTTTCATTGAAAGGCAAACTAGGATTGAATTAACTTCTAAAAGTAGTTGAATCTCATTCAATTTCACCTTCTAGCAGGAAGTGTTAATTCAGGGTAAGAACACCACTCTTTTTTTTTTTTTTGGCCATACACAGTACAAATAGCATTCGCGTCTGTTCCCAGCAAGTACAGTGTATTGGACTAAGGAGAAGCTTCTGTTTTACTCAGTTTCCAATACTGAGTTGAACTAGATATGCCCAGTTTGTGTAGGAAGCACAGTTATTTTGTTCTGAGCTAGCTCACTGTACTGGCCCTATAAGAATCACCAGAGAGTGCATGAATGCTGGTTTCTCAAAGGAAGAGTGTTTTCATTGAAAGGCAAACTAGCATTCAATTAAACTTCCTAAACGGAGTTGAATCACATTCAGTTTCAAGTTCTAGCAGCAAGTGTTAATTCAGGGTAAGAACACCGCTCTTGTTCTATTCTGGCCATACACTGTGCAAATACCATTCCCGTTTGTTCCCAGCAAGTACAGTGTATTGGACTGAAGAGAAGCTCCTGTTTTAATTCCTTTCCAATACTGAGTTGAACTAGATATGCCCCGTTTGTGTAGTAAGCACAGTTATTTTGTTCTGAGCTAACTCACTCTACTGGCCCTTTAGGAAATGCCCGAGAGTGCAAGTATGCCCGTTTCTCAAAAGCAGAGTGTTTCACTTGTATGGCACATTAGGGTTCAATTAAATTTCCTAAGCAGATTTGAATCACATTCAGTTTCAACTTCTAGCAGCAAGTATTAATTCAGGGTAAGAACACCACTCTTGTGCTAATCTGGTCATATACAGTACAAAGAGCTTTCGCATGTGTTCCCACAAGTACAGTGTATTGGCTGAAGAGAAGCACCTGTTATACTTAGTTTTCAATACTGAGTTGAACTAGATATGCCCCCTTTGTGTAGGAAGCACAGGTCTTTTGTTCTGAGTTAGGTCACTGTAGTGGCCCTATAGGAAACACAGGAGAGTGCAAGAATGCCCCTATATTAAAGGCAGAGTGTTTTCATTGTAAGGCAAACTAGGGTTCAATTAAACTTCCAAAAAGGAGTTGAATCACATTCAGTTTCAAGTTCTAGCAGCAAGTGTTAATTCAGGGTAAGAACACCACTCTTGTTTTAATCTGGCCATACACAGTGCAAATAGCATTCGCGTCTTTTCCCAGCAAGTACAGTATATTGGACTGAAGAGAAGCTCCTGTTTTACTTAGTTTGTAATAGTGTGTTGAACTCGATATGCCCCGTTTGTGTAGGAAGAAGAGGTCTTTTGATCTGAGCTAGCTCACTGTATTGCACCTATAGGAAACACAGGAGAGTGCAAGAATGCAGGTATTCAAAAGGAGAGTTTTTCCTTGAATGGCCCACTAGGGTTCAATTAACCTTCCTAATCAGATTTGAATCACATTCAGTTTCAAGTTCTAGCAGCAAGTGTAAAATCATGGTAAGAACAACACTCTTGTGCTACTCCTGCCATACACAGTGCAAATAGCATTCCTGTCTGTTCCCAGCAAATACAGGGTATTGGACTGAAGAGAAGCTCCTGTTTTCCTTAGTTTCCAATACTGAGTTGAACTACATATGCGCCGTTTGTTTATGAAGCACAGTTCTTTTTTTCTGAGCTACCTCACTGTCTGGCCCTATAGGAAACACAAGAGTGTGCAAGAATGCCCGTTTCTCAAAAGCAGAGTGTTTTCCTTGTGTGGCACACTAGGGTTCAATACAACTTCCTAAACGGACTTGAATCACATTCAGTTTCAAATTCTAGCAGCAAGTGTTAATTCAGGGTAAGAACAACACTCTTGTGCTACTCTGGCCATACACAGTGCAAATAGCATTCGGGTCTGTTCCCAGCAAGTACAGTGTATTGGATGAAGAGAAGCTCCTGTTTTACTTAGTTTCCAATATTGAGTTGAACTACATATGTGCCATTTGTTTAGGAAGCACAGTTCTTTTGTTCTGACATAGCTCACTGTACTGGCCCTATAGGAAACGCAGGAAACTGCAAGAATGCCCGTTTTTGAAAAGCAGAGTGTTTTCCTTGGAGGACACACGAGGATTCAATTAAACTTCCTAAATGGAGTTGAATCACATTCAGTTTCAAATTATAGCAGGAAGTGTTAATTCAGGGTAAGAACACAACTCTTCTGTTTTTCTGGCCATATACAGTACAAATAGCATTCCCGTCTGTTCCCTGCAAGTACAGTGTATTGGATAGAAGAGAAACTTCTGTTTAACTTAGTTTCCAAAACTGAATTGAAGTAGATATGTCCCGTTTGTGTAGGAAGCACAGTTCTTTTGTTCTGAGCTAGCTCACTGTACTGGCCCTATAGGAATTACCAGAGAATTCAAGAATGCTGGTTTCTCAAAGGCAGAGTGTTCATTGAAAGGGAAACTAGCATTCAATTAAACTTCCTAAACGGATTTGTATAACATTCAGTTTCAAGTACTAGCAGCAAGTGTTAATTCAGGGTATGAACACCACTATTGTGCTAATCTGGCCATACACAGTGCAAATAGTATTCGAGTCTGTTCCCAGCAAGTACAGTGTATTGGATTGAAGAGAAGCTCCTGTTTTACTTAGTTTCCAATACTGAGTTTCTAGATATTTGCCCTTTGCTTAGGAAGCACAGTTCTTTTGTTCTGATCTAGCTCACTGTACTGGCCCTATAGGAAACACAGTGTATTGGACAGAAGAGAAGATGCTGTTTTACTCTGTTTGCAATACTGAGTTGAACTAGATATGACCCGTTTGTGTAGGAATCACAGTTCTTTTTTTCTGAGCTAGCTCAATGTACTGGCACTATGGGAAACACCGGATAGTGCAAGAATGCCCGTTTCTCAAAAGTAGAGTGTTTTTTTTGAATGACCAACTAGGTCAATTAAACTTTGAAAAAGGAGTTGAATCAAATTCAGTTTCAAGTTCTAGCAGCAAGTTTTAATACAGGGTAAGAACACCATTCTTGTTCTATTTTGGCCATACACTGTGCAAATACCATTCATATTTTTTCCCAGCAAGTACACTGTAATGGACTGAAGAGAAGCTCCTGTTTCAATTCGTTTCCAATACTGAGTTGAACTAGATATGCCCCGTTTGTGTAGGAAGCACAGTTCTTTTGTTCTGAGCTAGCTCACTGAACTGGCCCTATAGGAATCACCAGAGTGTGCAAGAATGCTGGTTTCTCAAAGGCATAGTGTTTTCATTCAAAGGGAAAGTAGCATTCAATTAAACTTCCTAAATGGATTTGAATAACATTCAGTTTCAAGTACTAGCAGCAAGTGTTAATTCAGGGTAAGAACACCACTATTGTGCTACTCTGGCCAAACACAGTGCAAATAGCATTCGTGTCTGTTCCCAGCAAGTACAGTGTATTGTATAGAAGAGAAGCTACTGTTTTACTTAATTTGCAATACTGAGGTGAACTAGATATGCCCCGTTTGTGTAGGAAGTACAGTTATTTTGTTCTGATCTAGCTCTATGTACTGGCCCTATAGGAAACACAGGAGAGTGCAAGAATGCCTGTTTCTCAAAAGCAGAGTGTTTTCATTGAAAGGCAAACTAGCATTGAATTTAACTTCCTAAAATTAGTTGAATCTCATTCAATTATACGTTCTAGCAGGAAGTGTTAATTCAGGGAAATAAGAGCACTCTTGTGTTAATCTGGCCATACACAGTACCAATAGCATTCGTGTCTGTTCCCAGCAGGTATAGTGTATTGGACTGAAGAGAAGCTTCTGTTTTACTTAGTTTCAAATACTGTGTTGAACTAGATATGCCCGTTTGTGTAGGAAGTACAGTTCTTTTGTTCTGATCTAGCTCACTGTACTGGCCCTATAGGAAAAGCAGGAGACTGCAAGAATGCCCCTATCTCAAAATCAGAGTGTATTCCTTGTATGGCACACTAGGATTCAATATAAACTTCCTAAACAGAGTAATCACATTCAGTTTCAAGTTCTAGCAGCAAGTGTGAATTTAGGGTAAGAACACCAGTCTTGTGCTTATCTGGTCATACACAGTACAAATAGCATTCGGGTCTGTTCCCAGCAAGTACAGTCTATTTGACTGAAGAGAAGCTCCTGTTTTACTTATTTTCCAATACTGAGTTTAACTAGATTTGCCCCATATGTGTAGGAAGCACAGTTCTTTTTTCTGAGCTAGCTCACTCTACTGGCCCTTAGGAAACGCAGGCTAGTACAAGAATGCCTGTTTCTCAAAAGCAGAGGGTTTTCCTCATATGTCACATTAGGGTTCAGTTAAATTTCCTAATCCGAGTTGAATCATATTCAGTTTCAAGTTCCAGCAGCAAGAGTTAATTCAGCGTAAGAAACCACTCTTGTGCTAATCTGGCCATACACAGTACAAATACAATTTGCGTCTGTTCCCAGCAAGTACAGTGTATAGGACTGAAGAGAAGCTCCTGTTTTACTTAGTTTCCAATACTGAGTTTAACTAGATATGCCCCGTTTGTGTAGGAAGCACAGTTCTTTTGTTCTGAGCTAGGTTACTGTACTGGCGCTATAGGAAACACAGGAAAGTGCAAGAATGCCCCTTTCTCAAAGGCAGAGTGTTTTCATTGTAAGGCAAACTAGGGTTCAATTTAACTTCCTAAAAGGAGTTGAATCACATTCAGTTTCAATTCTAGCAGCAAGTGCTAATTCAGGGTAAGAATACCACTCTTGTTTTAATCTGGCCATACACAGTGCAAATATAATTTGTGTCTGTTCCCAGCAAGTACAGTGTATTGGACTGAAGAGAAGCTCCTGTTTTACTTATTTTCCAATACTGAGTTTAACTAGATATTCCCCATATGTGTAGGAAGCACAGTTCTTTTGTTCTGAGCTAGCTCACTCTACTGGCTCTTTAGGAAAGGCACGAGAGTGCAAGAATGCCTGTTTCTCTAAAGCAGAGGGTTTTCCTTATATGGCACATTAGGGTTCAGTTAAATTTCCTAAACGGAGGTGAATAATACTCAGTTTCAAGTTCTAACAGCACCTTTTAATTCAGGGTAAAAACACCACTCTGTGATAATCTGGCCATACACAATACAAGTAGCTTTAGCGTGTGTTCCTACAAGTACAGTGTATTGGACTGAAGAGAAGCACCTGTTTTACTTGGTTTCCAATAATGAGTTGAACTAGATATGCCCCGTTTGTGTAGGAAGCACAGTTCTTTTGTTGTGAGCTAGGTCACTGTACTGGACCTATAGGAAACACAGGAGAATGCAAGAATGCCCCTTTCTCAAAGGCAGAGTGTTTTCATTGTAAGGAAAACTAGGGTTCAATTAAACTTGGATAAAGGAGTTGAATCACATTCAGTTTCAAGTTCTAACAGCAAGTGTTAATTCAGGGTAAGAACACCAGTCATGTTTTAATCTGCACATACACAGTGCAAATAGCATTTGCGTCTGTTCCCATCAAGTGCAGTGTATTGTACTGAAGAGAAGCTCCTGTTTTACTTAATTTGCAATGGTGTGTTGAACTAGATATGCCACGTTTGTGTAGGAGGCACAGGTATTTTGTTCTGAGCTAGCTCACTGTATTGCCCCTATAGGAAGAGAGGAGAGTGCAAGAATGCCTGTTTCTCAAAAGCAGAGTGTTTTCCATGTATGGCACACTAGGGTTAAATTAAACTTCCTAAATGGAGTTGAATTACATTCAGTTTCAAATTTTAGCAGCAAGTGTTAATTCAGGGTAAGTACAACACTCTTGTGCAACTCCGGCCATACACAGTGCACATAGCATTCGTATCTGGTCTCAGCAAGTACAGTGTATTGGACTGAAGAGAAGCTCCTGTTTTACATATTTTCCAATACTGGGTTGAACTAGATATGCCCCGTTTGTTTAGGAAGCACAGTTCTTTTGTTCTGAGATAGCTCACTGTACTGGCCCTATAGGAATCACCAGATGGTCGAAGAATGCTGGTTTCTCAAAGGCAGAGTGTTTTCATAAAAGGGAAAGGAGCATTTAATTAAACTTACTAAATGGATTTGAATAACATTCAGTTTCAAGTACTAGCAGCCAGTGTTAATTCAGGGTAAGAACACCACTATTGTGCTACTCTGGCCATACACAGTGCAAATAGCATTCGCGTCTGGTCCCAGCAAGTACA
The DNA here is from genome assembly GCF_049852395.1 of Peromyscus maniculatus bairdii. NCBI lineage: Eukaryota > Metazoa > Chordata > Mammalia > Rodentia > Cricetidae > Peromyscus > Peromyscus maniculatus. The sequence continues at coordinate 735,152 of NC_134855.1, read as the reverse complement.
GTGTATTGGATAGAAGAGAAACTCCTGTTTTACTTAGTTTCCAATACTGAGTTGAACTAGATATGCCCCATTTGTGTAGGAAGCACAGTTCTTTTTTTCTGATCTAGCTCAATGTAGTGACCCTATAGGAAAAACAGGAGAGTGCAAGAATGCCTGTTTCTCAAAGGCAGTGTGTTTTCATTTAAAAGCAAACTAGCATTGAATTAAACTTCCTAAAAGTAGTTGAATCTCATTCAGTTTCACGTTCAAGCAGGAAGTGTTAATTCAGGGTAAGAACACCACTCTTGTTTTAACTGGCCATCCACAGTACAAAACCATTCGCGTCTTTTCCCAGCAAGTACAGTGTATTGGACTGAAGAGAAGCTCCTGTTTTACTTAGTTTGCAATAGTGTGTTGAACTAGATATGCCCAGTTGGTGTAGGAAGCACAGGTCTTTTGTTCTGAGCTAACTCACTGTACTGGCCCTATAGGAAACATAAGAGTGTGCAAGAATGCCTGTTTTCAAAAGTAGAGTGTTTTCCTTGTATGGCCTACTAGCGTTCAATTAAACTTCCTAAATGGATTTGAATCACATTCAGTTTCAAATTCTAGCAGCAAGTGTTAATTCAGGGTAAGAACAACACTCTTGTGCTACTCTGGCCATACACAGTGCAAAAAGCATTCGAGTCTGTTCCCAGCAAATACAGTGTATTGGACTGTAGAGAAGCTCCTGTTTTACTTAGTTTCCCAAACTGAGTTTAACTCGATATGCCCCATTTGTGTAGGAAGCAGAGTTCTTTCGTTCTGAGGTAACTCACTGTACTGGCCCTATAGGAAACACAAGAGTGTGCAAGAATGCCTGTCTCTCAAAAGCAGAGTGTTTTCCTTGTATGGCCCACTAGTGTTCCCCCAAGTACAGTGTATTGGACTGAAGAGAAGCTCCTGCTTTACTTAGTTTGCAATAGTGTGTTGAACTAGATATGCCCCGTTTGTGCAGGAGCACATGTCTTTTGTTCTGAGCTAGCTCACTGTATTGCCCTTATAGGAAGACAGGAGCGTGCAAAAATGCCTGTTTCTCAAAAGGAGAGTGTTTTCCTTGTATGGCCCACTAGGGTTCAATTTAACTTCCTAAACGGATTTGAATCACATTTAGTTTCAAATTCTAGCAGCACGTGTTAATTCAGGGTAAGAACAACACTCTTGTGCTACTCTGGCCATACACAGTGGAAATAGCATTCGTGTCTGTTCCCAGCAAGTACAGTGTATTGGACTGTAGAGAAGTTCCTGTTTTACTTATTTTCCATCATGAGTTTAATTAGATATTCCCCATTTGTGTAGGAAGCACAGTTCTTTTGTTCTGAGCTAGCTCACTCTACTGGCCTTTTAGGAAATGCAGGAGAGTGCAAGAATGCCCGTTTATCAAAATCGGAGTGTTTTCTTGTATGGCACATTAGGGTTCAATTAAATTTCCTAAACGGAGTTGAATCACATTCAGTTTCAAGTTCTAGCAGCTAGGAATCACCAGAGAGTGCAAGAATACTGGTTTCTCAAAGGCAGAGTCTTTTCATTGAAAGGCAAACTAGCATTCAATTAAACTTCCTAAACGGATTTGAAGGATTTGAATAACATTCAGTTTCAAATACTAGCAGCAAGTGTTAATTGAGGGTAAGAACACCAGTATTGTGCTACTCTGGCCATTCACAGTGCAAATAGCATTCGCGTCTGTTCCCAGCAAGTACACTGTATTGGACAGAAGAGAAGATGCTGTTTTATTTAGTTTGCAATGCTGAGTTGAACTAGATATGCCCCGTGTGTGTAGGAATCACAGTTCTTTTTTTCTGAGCTAGCTCAATGTATTGACCCTATGGGAAAAAGCGGATAGTGCAAAAATACCCGTTTCTCAAAAGCAGAGTGTTTCTCTGTTTTCCTTGTATAACAAACTAGGCATCAGTTAAACTTTTAAAAAGGAGTTGAATCACATTCAGTTTCAAGTTCTAGCAGCAAGTGTTAATTCAGGGTAAGAAGCCCACTATTGTGTTACTCTGGCCAAACACAGTGCAAAAAGCATTCGTGTCTGTTCCCAGCAAGTACAGTGTATTGTATAGAAGAGAAGCTACTGTTTTACTTAATTTGCAATACTGAGTTGAACTAGATATGCCCCGTTTGTTTAGGAAGTACAGTTCTTTTGTTCTCATCTAGCTGTATGTACTCGCCCTATAGGAAACACAGGAGAGTGCAAGATGCCTGTTTCTCAAAAGCAGAGTGTTTTGATTGAAAGGCAAACTAGCATTGAATTTAACTTCCTAAAATTAGTTGAATCTCATTCAATTATACGTTCTAGCAGGAAGTGTTAATTCACGGTAAGAACAGCACTCTTGTGTTAATCTGGCCATACACAGTACCAATAGCATTCGTGTCTGTTCCCAGCAAGTATAGTGTATTGGACTGAAGACAAGCTTCTGTTTTACTTAGTTTCCAATACTGTGTTGAACTAGATATGCCCGTTTGTGTAGGAAGTACAGTTCTTTTGTTCTGATGTAGCTCACTGTACTGGCCCTATAGGAAAGGCAGGAGACTGCAAGAATGCCCGTATCTCAAAAGCTGAGTGTATTCCTCGTATGGCACACTAGGATTCAATATAAACTTCCTAAACAGAGTTGAATCACATTAAGTTTCAAATTCTATTAGCAAGTGTTAATTCAGGGTAAGAACACAACTCTTGATTTATCTGGCCATACACAGTACAAATACCATTTGCGTCTGTTCCCTGCAAGTACAGTTTATTGGACTGAAGAGAAAGTTCTGTTTTACTTAGTTTCCAATACTGAGTTGAACTAGATATGCCCCGTTTGTGTTAAGAAGCACAGTTCTTTTTTTCTGAGCTAGTTCACTGTACTGGCCCTATAGGAAACACAAGAGTGTGCAAGAATGGCCGTTTGTCAAAAGCAGAGTGTTTTCCTTGTATGGCACACTAGGGTTCAATTGAACTTCCTAAACCGATTTGAGGATTTTAATAACATTCAGTTTCATGTACTAGCAGCAGTGTTAATTCAGGGTAAGAACACCACTATTGTGCTACTCTGGCCCTACACAGTGCAAATAGCATTCGCGTCTGTTCCCAGCAAGTACAGTGTATTGGACAGAAGAGAAGATGCTGTTTTACTTAGTTTGCAATAATGAGTTGAACTAGATATGCCCCGTTTGTGTAAGAATCACAGTTCTTTTTTTCTGAGCTAGCTCCATGTACTGGCCCTATGGGAAACACAGGATAGTGCAAGAATGCCCCTTTATCAAAGGCAGAGTGTTTTCATTGTAGGTCAAACTAGGGTTCAAATAAACTTCCAAAAAGGAGTTGAATCACATTCAGTTTTAAGTTCTAACAGCAACTGTTAATTCAGGGTAAGAACACCACTCTTGTTTTAATCTGGCCATACACAGTGCAAATAGCATTCGCGTCTTTTCCCAGAAAGTACAGTGTATTGGACTGAAGAGAAGCTTCTGTTTTACTTAGTTTGCAATATTGTGTTGAACTAGATATGCCCCGTTTGTGTAGGAAGCACAGGTCTTTTGTTCTGAGCTAGCTCATTGTATTGCCCCAGTAGGAAGACAGGAGAGTGCAAGAATACCTGTTTCTCAAAAGCAGAGTGTTTTCCTTGCATGGCACACTAGGGTTCAATTAAACTTCCTAAACGGAGTTGAATCACATTTAGTTTCAAATTCTAGCAGCAAGTGTTAATTCAGTGTAAGAACTCAACTCTTGTGTTTATCTGGCCATACACAACAAATAGCATTCTCGTCTGTTCCCAGCAAGTACAGTGTATTGGACTGAAGAGAATCTTCTGTTTTACTTAGTTTCCAATACTGAGTTGAACTAGATATGCCCCGTTTGTGTAGGAAGCACAGTTCTTTTGTTCTGTGCTAGCTCACTGTACTGGCCCTATAGGAATCACCAGAGTGTGCAAGAAGGCTGGTTTCTCAAAGGCAGAGTGTTTTCATTGAAAGGGAAAGTAGCATTCAATTACACTTCCTAAACGTATTTGAATAATATTCAGTTTCAAGTACTAGCAGCAAGTGTTAATTCAGGGTAATAACACCACTCTATTTTTAATCTGGCCATACACAGTGCAAATAGCATTTGCGTCTCTTCCCAGCAAGTAGGGTGTATTGGATAGAAGAGAAGCTCCTATTTTACTTAGTTTGCAATATTGAGTTGAACTAGATATGCCCCGTTTGTGTAGGAATCACAGTTCATTTTTTCTGATCTAGCTCACTGTACTGGCCCTATTGGAAACACAGTAGAGTGCAAGAATGCCTGTTTCTTAAAGGCAGAGTGTTTTCATTGAAAGGCAAACTAGCATTGAATTAAACTTCCTAAAATTAGTTGAATCTCATTCAATTATACATTGTATCAGGAAGTGTTAATTCAGGGTAAGAACACCACTCTTGTTCTATTCTGGCCATAAACTGTGCAAATACCATTTGAGTCTGTTCCCAGCAAGTACAGTGTATTGGATAGAAGAGAAGCTCCTGTTTTACTTAGTTTCCAATACTGAGTTTCTAGATATTCGCCATTTGTTAGGAAGCACAGTTTTTTTGTTCTGATCTAGCACACTGTAATGGCCTATAGGAAACACAGGAGAGTGCAAGAATGCCTGTATCTCAAAGGCAGAGTGCTTTCATTGAAAGGCAAACTAGCATTGAATTAAACTTCCAAAAAATAGTTGAATCTCATTCAGTTTCACATTCTAGCGGAAAGTGTTAATTCAGGATAAGAACACCAGTCTTGTGCTAATCTGGCCATATGCAGTGCAAATAGCATTTGTGTCTGTTTCCATCAAGTGTAGTGTATTGGGCTGAAAAGAAGCTCCTGTTTTACTTAGATTCCAATACTGAGTTGAACTAGATATGTCCCGTTTGTGTAGGAAGCACAGGTCTTTTGTTCTGAGCTAGCTCACTGTATTGCCCCTATAGGAAACACAGGAGAGTACAAGAATGCCCATATTCAAAACTAGAGTTTTTTCCTTGTATGGCACACTAGGGTTCAATAAACTTCCTAATCGGATTTGAATCACATTCAGTTTCAAGTTCTAGCAGCAAGTGTTAATTCAGGGTAAGAACAACACTCTTGTGCTACTCCTTCCATACACAGTGCAAATAGCATTCGCGTCTGTTCCCAGCAAGTACAGTGTATTGGACTGAATAGAAGTTTCTGTTTTACTTAGTTTCCAACACTGAGTAGAACTAGATATGCCCCGTTTGTGTAGGAAGCACAGTTCTTTTGTTCTGAGCTAGCTCACTGTACTGGCCCTATAGGAATCACCAGAGAGTGCATGAATGCTGGTTTCTCAAAGGCAGAGTGTTTTCATTGAAAGGCAAACTAGCATTCACTTAAACTTCCTAAAGGATTTGAAGGATTTGAATACCATTCAGTTTCAAGTACTAGCAGCAAGTGTTAATTGAGTGTAGGAACACCACTATTGTGCTACTCTGGCCATACACAGTGCAAATAGCATTCGCGTCTGTTCCCAGCAAGTTCAGTGTATTGGACAGAAGAGAAGATGCTGTTTTACTCTGTTTGCAATACTGAGTGGAACTAGATATGCCCCGTTTGTGTAGGAATCACAGTTCTTTTTTTCTGAGCTAGCTCAATATACTGGCCCTATGGGAAAAACCGGATAGTGCAAGCATGCCCTTTTCTCAAAAGTAGACTGTTTTATTGTATGACAAACTAGGCTTTAATTAAACTTTGAAAAAGGAGTTGAATCACATTCAGTTTCAAGTTCTAGCAGCAAATGTTAATACAGGGTAGGAACACCACTCTTGTTCTATTCTAGCCATACATTGTGCAAATACCATTCGCGTTTGTTCCCCACAAGTACAGTGTATTGGACTGAAGGAAAGCTCCTGTTTTACTTAGTTTGAAATACTGAGTTGAACTAGACATGCCCCGTTTGTTTAGGAAGCCCAGTTCTTTTGTTCTGAGCTAGCTCACTGTACTGGCCCTAAAGGAAACGCAGGAGAGTGCAAGAATGCCTGTTTCTCAAAAGCAGAGTGTTTTCTTTATATGGCACACTGGGGTTTAATTAAACTTCCTAAACGGATTTGAATCACATTCAGTTTCAAGTTCTAGCACCAAGTGTTAATTCAGGGTAAGAAACCACTGCTAATCTAGCCATACATAGCACAACTAGCATTCACGTCTGTTCCCAGCAAGTACAGTGTATTGGACTGAAGAGAAGCTCTGGTTTTACTTAGTTTCCAATACTGAGTTGAACTAGATGTGCCCCGTTTGTGTAGGAAGCACAGTTCTTTTTTTCTGAGCTAGGAGAGTGCAAGAATGCCCCTTTCTCAAAGGCAGAGTGTTTTCATTTTAAGGCAAACTAGGGATCAATTAAACTTCCAAAAAGGAGTTGAATTACATTCAGTTTCAAGTTCTAGCAGCAAGTGTTAATTCAGGGTAAGTACACCACTCTTGTTTTCATCTGGCCATACACAGTGCAAATAGCATTCGCGTCTTTTCCCAACAAGTACATTGTATTGGACAGAAGAGAAGCTCCTGTTTTACTTAGGTTGCAGTAGTGTGTTGAACTAGATATGCCTCGTTTGTGTAGGAAGCAGAGGTATTTTGTTCTGAGCTAGATCACTGTATTGCCCCTACAGGAAGACAGGAGAGTGCAAGAATGCCTGTTTCTCAAAAGCAGAGTGTTTTCCATGTATGGCCCACTAGGGTTCAATTAATCTTCCTACATGGATTGAATCACATTCAGTTTCAAATTCTAGCAGCAAGTGTTAATTCAGGGTAAGAACAGCACTCTTGTGCTAATCTGGCCATTCACAGTACAAATAGCATTTGTGTCTGTTGCCACCAAGTACAGTGTATTGGACTGAAGAGAAGCTCCTGTTTTACTTAGTTTCCAACACCGAGTTGAACTAGATATGTCCTGTTTGTGTAGGAAGCATAGGCCTTTTTTTCTGAGCTAGCTCACTGTACTGGCCCTATAGGAATCACCAGAGAGTGCAAGGATGCTGGTTTCTCAAAAGCAGAGTTTTTTCCTTATATGGCACAATAGGGTTTAATTATTCTTCCTAAACGGATTTGAATCACATTCAGTTTCAAGTTCTAGCACCAAGTGTTAATTCAGGGTAGAACACCACTCTTGTTCTATTCTGGCCATAGACTGTGCAAATAACATTCGCGTCTGTTCCCTGCAAGTACAGTGTATTGGATAGAAGAGAAGCTCCTGTTTTACTTTCATTCCAAAAATGAGTTTCTATATATGCACCGTTTGTTTAGGAGGCACACTTGTTTTGTTCTGATCTAGCTCACTGTACTGGCCCTATAGGAAACAAATGAGAGTGCAAGAATGCCTCCTTCTCAATGGCAGAGTGTTTTCATTGAAAGGGAAACTAGTATTGAATTAAACTTCCTAAAAGTAGTTGAATCTCATTCAGTTTCACATTCTAGCAGGAAGTGTTAATTCAGGGTAAGAACACCACTCTTCTCCTAATCTGGCCATACACAGTGCAAATAGCATTCGAGTCTGTTCCCAGCAAGTACAGTGTATTGGATTGAAGAGAAGGGCCTGCTTACTTAGTTTCCAATACTGAGTTTCTAGATATGTGCCGTTTGTTTAGGAAGCACAGTTCTTTTGTTCTGATCTAGCTCACTGTACTGACCCTATAGGAAACACAGGAGAGTGCAAGAATGCCTTGTTTCTCAAAGGTAGAGTGTTTTCATTGAAAGGCATACTAGCATTGAATTAAACTTCCTAAAAGTAGTTGAATCTCATTCAGTTTCACATTCTAGCAGGAAATGTTAATTGAGGGTAAGAACACCACTCTTGTGCTAATCTGGCCATACTCTGTGCAAATACCATTCCTGTTTGTCCCCAGCAAGTACAGTGTATTGGACTGAAGAGAAGCTCCTGTTTTACTTCGTTTCCAATACTGAGTTGAACTAGATATGCCCCGTTTGTGTAGGAAGCACAGTTCTTTTGTTCTGAGCTACCTCACTGTATTGCCCCTACAGGAAATACAGGAGAGTCCAAGTGTGCCCCATTCTCAAAAGCAGTGTGTTTTCCTTGTATGGCCCACTAGGGTTCAATTAAGCTTCCTAAACGGATTTGAATCACAATCAGTTTCAAGTTCTAGCAGCAGGTGTTAATTCAGGGTAAGAACACAACTCTTGTGTTTATCTGGCCATACACAGTGCAAATAGCATTTGCCTCTGTTCCCAGCCAATACAGTGTATTGGATAGAAGAGAAGCTCCTGTTTTACATAGTTTGCAATACTGATTGAACTAGATATGCCTCGTTTGTGTGGGAAGTACAGTTCTTTTGTTCTGATGTAGCTCACTGTACTGGCCCTATAGGAAACACAGGAGAGTGCAAGAATGCCTGTTTCTCAAAGGCAGAGTGTTTTCACTGAAAGGCAAACTAGCATTGAATTAAACTTCCTAAAAGTAGTGGAATCTCACTCAATTTCAAGTTCTAGCAGGAAGTGTTAATTCAGGGTAAGAACACCACTCTTCTGTTAATCTGGCCATACACAGTACAAATAGCATTCGCGTCTGTTCCCAGCAAGTACATTGTATTGGACTGAAGAGAAGCTTCTGTTTTACTTAGTTTCCAATACCGAGTTGAACTTGATATGCCCCGTTTGTGTAGGAAGCACAGTTCTTTTGTTCTGAGCTAGCTCAGTGTACTGGCTGTATAGGAATCACAGAGAGTGCAGGAATGCCGGTTTCTCAAAGGCAGAGTGTTTTCATTGAAAGGCAAACTAGCATTCAATTAAACTTCCTAAACGGATTTGTATAACATTCAGTTTCAAGTACTAGAGCAAGTGTTAATTCAGGGTATGAACACCACTCTTGTGCTACTCTGGCCATACACAGTGCAAATAGCATTCGAGTCTGTTCCCATCAAGTACAGTGTATTGGACCGAAGAGAGCTCCTGTTTTACTTAGTTTCCAATACTGACTTTCTAGATATGGGCCCTTTGTTTAGGAAGCACAGTTCTTTTGTTCTGATGTAGCTCACTGTACTGGGCCTATAGGAAACACAGGAAAGTGCAAGAATGCCTGTTTCTCAAAGTTAGAGTGTTTTCATTGAAAGGCAAAGTGGCATTGAATTAAACTTCCTAAACGGATTTGAATAATATTCAGTTTCAAGTACTAGCAGCAAGTGTTAATTCAGGGTAAGAAACCTCTATTGTGCTAATCTGGCCATACACAGTACAAAGAGCTTTTGCGTGTGTTCCCACAAGTGCAGTGTACTGGACAAAAGAGAAGATGCTGTGTTACTTAGTTTGCAATACTGAGTTGAACTAGATATGCCCCGTTTGTGTAGGAATTACAGTTCTTTTTTTCTGAGCTAGCTCAATGTACTGGCCCTATGGGAAACACAGGATAGTGCAAGAATGCCCGTTTCTCAAAAGTAGAGTGTTTTCCTTGTATGACAAACTAGGCTTCAATTAAACTTCCAAAAAGGAGTTGAATCACATTCAGTTTGAAGTTCTAGCAGCTCGTGTTAATACAGGGTTAGAACACCACTCTTGTTGTATTCTGGCCATACACTGTGCAAATACCATTCGCGTTTGTTCCCAGCAAGTACAGTGTATTGGACTGAAGAGAAGCTCCTGTTTTACTCAGTTTCCAATACTGAGTTGAACTAGATATGCCCCGTTTGCTTAGGAAGCCCAGTTCTTTTGTTCTGAGCTAGCTCACTGTACTGGCCCTAAAGGAAACACAGGATAGTGCAAGAATGCCTGTTTCTCAAAAGTGGAGTGTTTTCCTTGTATGACAAACTAGGCTTCAATTAAACTTTGAAAAAGGAGTTGAGTCACATTGATGTAGATGTAACCAACTGTCTTATTAAATAAGAAACACAGAAACAATGTAAAAGAGAAAGCCGAGAAGTCAGAGCTCAGAGCTAAAATCTCACCCTTCCTCCTGCTGTCCCAGCTTCGCAAAAAGAGACCTACTTCCTGTCGGTTCCTTTTTTTAAAGTATGTTGTTCTGCCTTCTCATTGGTTGTAAACCCAAACACATGACTGCCTCGTCACTGTCTGAATGTACAGCCCGCTAGGTCTTAAAGGCATATGTCTCCAATGCTGGTTGTATCCCTGAACACACAGAGATCTTATGGGATTAAAGGCGTGTGCCACCACCGCCACACTCTTGCTATGACTCTAATAGCTCTGACTCCCAGACAACTTTATTTATTAGCATACAATCAAAATAATAATTCAGTACAATTAGATTACCACCACATTTCCCCTTTTCTATTTTAATAAAAAGAAAAAGAAAGCAAAAGGTTATAACTAACAAAAGAAAAACTATATACAAAATTACAATAACTATATACAATATATACAAGTAATAAATACCTAAACAGGTATTTGACAAATCAGAGAAAATAATTCCATTATCTATCCTATTTTGGTAATTCCAAGATGTATCTAATGTACTTTCTATCCTAATTAATGTTCAACTGTAACTAACTAATCTTCAACCATAACTAACTAATCTTCAACTCCCTCAGAGACCCAAGAAGGGAATAATATTAGCTAACAAAAATAAAAACAGGAAGTACATGCAAGCAACTTCCAAAAAATTTTGTGAGTTGACAGAAACAGCCAGCTGCCTGGGCAGTCACCTGAGGTTTCTCCGCAGTGTTGGGGCATCATCTTCAGCCTATAGGCTTAGTGTATCTGACAGACTCATTTGTGAAGTAGGATGCACACAAGGTCAACAGTTCAACCTCACATTGGGTGAGAGCAGTCCACGTACCAGAAACACCTGAATTCCACTAGTGTCCTGTCATGATTCAGGATTTTAAATTCTGGAAATTGTTGATAGTTTTTAAATTCAGCTGTCCATTCTTCTTGGCTGTGTATATATGGCTTCATCTCAGCATCCCCTTCTTCTCCACATCCCTCTATTAAATGCCAGTCTACTTTTGAGAGGCATGAGCTTTCAGCTGCTGTTCCATTGTACAACAGAATCCATCGGCCCTCTGCCTGTTAAGCTGCCTTCGAAGAAAAGGGCACTGTACCTTTTCCGGATGCGAAGGCCACTTCAGGGATGGGGCCATATTGTCCTGGCCTCAGAAGATGCCTTTTGATAAAGCCATAACCACACTTGTTTTGGCAAGAATCAGTAGTCCCTTGTTTCGTGATCTGTCTGTCCATTTTGTCCTGTTGATTCGAGGATACTTTGTTGTCCAGTGGCTAACTTTTGCCAGAATGAAAGTTGACTCCATATGCAGTTTCTTCAATGCCCATATTTTCTCTAAAGTAGATTGGTACTGCCAGGAGCCGACATGTCTCAAAAAAGAAAAATTTTCTAAGTTATTAAAACATTTTAAATGCCATATTCTGTAGATCTCTGAAGGGTTTGAAGATGACCTGTCTAAAACATCTCTGCTCAATTTTTAAAACATATCTAATATGACTACAAGTTCTATGATAATGTCTAACTACTAGCTTTCATTTCTTTATATCCTAATAGTTGATAATAATAACATTCAAGGATCAGAAATTTGCATTACATTGTTAAATGGATGGAATAAATACAATTAGAAATATACATATAGCATTTTCTAACAATATCAGTTTCAAATTTGTGTACAATATAAAACAATTCAATCCAATGTAAAGTATTTAAAACTAGTAATTGTCTTTCTCTTTTCTTTCTTTCTTTCTTTCTTTCTTTCTTTCTTTCTTTCTTTCTTTCTTTCTTTCTTTCTTTCTTTCTTTCTTTCTTTCTTTCTTTCTTTCTTTTTTAACAAGAACCTTAAATCTAATCTCCTTTGCTTAGCCTTTTTCCTAACCCTTGACCATAACTTGTAACCAACCCCTCTAAATACTGAAAATTATCCCAGACCCAAAACCCATTAAAAAGACCAAAAAACCACTCGCCCCACACCACCTCTTTGGGAATGTGGGCGTCGTATTCTTAAAATTGCTTTCTGCTGGGTATGGGCGAAGTTTTCTTTATCCTGAAAGAAAAATTTTAGGTTAATTGTCAAATTCTAAGAGAGGTAACTATATCCTTCATTATCCAGTCTGTGTATAATGCCAAAGTTCAGGGTTTATCTCAAGTCCTTATTCAAGTAGTCTTTGAGACTGGATCATCTCAGCTAGTCATCTCAAAATTGCTCTGAGCATCTTATAGTTCAAAGCTGATCTATGGATGATGTTTGTCAGCTTAATGATATTATTATTGTCCACGTGGAATTGTTGTTGTTGTGGGGCCCCATCTTCTTTCTGGAGACTTCAGTTGATGTTAGGCCTGGCCATGATTTCCTGCAGAAAACTGATAAGAGACTCGAACACAAAAACATATATATGCAGCTAGCCTTTTTTCTAGAATTAGTTAGTACTCTATGTGACCATTCATATCTTAACAAAGTTTAAAATGTATATATATATATTAATCTTGTAAATTTTGATATAAAATTTATACTTTGAGAAAAGTTTAAAGAATCAGAATAGAATCGAAGAGTTGAGATTAGTAATAGAATAGTCCCTTAATTAATTTTGCTTTTGTCCTGTACCATAGCAGAAGATGGCTCTTATTCTGGCATGATACAGGGAGTTTGCATTTTCCTTTTAACAACATGCTTGATTTTAAAGAAGGAGAGAGCCATTCTCCAACTCCAAAGTCAGCTTTAAATTTTAATTGAACTGGGACTATTAGAAAACCAATAGTGTTAAATCTTTAGAGAAAAGCAGAAACAAACATTTAGGAAGACATAAAATTTTTTTAGATAATATATACCTATACACCGTTTCACTCTGTTTCTTGGGATAGATGATTTGTCCCTTTTCTTCAGTTGTCTCATTTGTCCAGTGTTCTTCAGATTCCTTAACCTTCATTCTCCTAAAAGACAAAAACAAAAACCTTTCCCCAAGACTAATTTTGGGGATGTTCCTTTTTGGCAAGTTATTATCTGATGAAATGAAAAGGCATGTTTTATTGATACAAGTTAGTTTAAATTGGATGTTCATGCTGGTTGATGAACTATCACCTCCTCTAATTAAGAGGTCTCTCTTGTTCAAATCGAACCTTTATCAATTTTGATGGTACCCACAGCTTATCTTCTCCTGTAGAAACAAAAGCAAAACCACGTCCCCAATGTAATACATACCCTGGTTTCCATTCTGAGGTCAGCACATCCTTAAAGTATATAGGCTGATTTAATTCCGTAGTTTTTTCTATTATCCAATGTCTCTCTGCAGCTGTTGTTCCTTTCTCATTGGCATTCAGAAAATTCAAAGTTAGAAGAGCATTATGCAGTCTATTTCTGGGGTTTTTTGTTACCCATTTCTGTTTATTTAGCATATCCTTTAGAGTTCTGTTTGATCTTTCTATAACTGCTTGACCTGTAGGATTATGTGGTATGCCTGTAATATGCTTTATATTGTAATAAGCAAAAAACTGTTTCATTTTAACAGAGACATATGATGGAGCATTGTCAGTTTTGATTTTTGCAGGTATACCCATGATGGCCATAACTTCTAGCAAATGAGTGATTACAGAATCAGCTTTTTCAGAAATCAAAGCAGTTGCCCATTGAAATCCTGAATAAGTATCGATAGTGTGGTGTACATATTTCAATTTTCCAAATTCTGCAAAGTGAAACACGTCCATCTGCCAGATTTCATTTCTCTGAGTACCCTTTGGGTTACATCCTGCTGGTAATGGCGTCTGATTGTAGAAGGAACAAGTAGGACATTTCTTTACTATTTCTTTGGCTTGTTGCCAGGTTATGGAAAAATCCTTTTTTAAACCTTTACTATTAACGTGATGTTTTTTATGAAATTCTGAGGCCTCCAGCACATTTCCTATCAATAATTTATCAATCTCATCATTGCCTTGTGCTAGAGGGCCTGGCAGACCAGTATGGGATCGAATGTGAGTTATATATAAAGGATGATTCCTTTTCCTGATTGTATCTTGTAATTGAATAAATAGTGAAGTTAATTCTGAAGCATCAGGGATAAATTCTGCAGTCTCAATATGTAACACCACTCTTTCAGCATACTGAGAGTCAGTTACTATGTTGAGAGGTTCTGAAAAATCCATTAATACCAACAGAATAGCATACAATTCTGATTTTTGAACTGAATTATACGGACTTTGAACCACTTTACTTAAATTTTCTGATTTGTAACCTTCCTTTCCTTCTTTGTTGGCATCTGTATAAAATGTACGAACTCCAGATATGGGTTTTTGCCGTACAATTCGAGGCAAGATCCAATCAGCTCTCTTCATAAGATCAATTCTATTGCTTTTGGGATATTTGCTGTTAATTTCTCCCAAAAAATTACTGCAAGCTCTTTGCCAAGGTTCACTTTCTGTCCATAATTTTTCAATGTCCTCCTTAGTTAATGGTATGACAATTTCTGCTGGGTCTATGCCTGCTAATTGACGAAGTCTCAGTTTTCCTTTGTAAATCAAGTCAGAGATTTTTTCCACATAAGTTTTTAATTTTTTATTTGGTTTATTTGGTAAAAATATCCATTCCAATATAATATCTTCCCTCTGCATTAATATTCCAGTAGGAGAACGCCTAGAAGGTAAGATAACCAAAATGCAATCCAGCTTTGGATCAATACGATTCACGTGTCCTTCATGCACTTTCTTTTCTACCAAGGCTAATTCTTTCTCAGCTTCAGGTGATAATTCTCTTGGAATATTTAAGTCCTTGTCACCTTCTAAGGTTTTGAACAAATTAGTCAGTTCATCATTTTTTACCCCAACAATAGTTCGTAGATGAGAAATATCTCCAAATAATCTTTGAAAGTCATTAAGAGTCTGTAGTCTATCTCTCCGAATTTGCACCTTTTGGGGTCTAATTTTTTGTAGCTCTATTTTATATCCTAAATAATTAATAGAATCTCCTCTTTGTATCTTTTCAGGAGCAATTTGTAATCCCCAGCAAGGCAAAATTTTCTTTACTTCTTTAAACATTATTTCTAAAGTATCTGCATTTGAGTCAGCTAGTAAAATATCATCCATATAATGATAAATTATAGATTTAGGAAATTTTTTACGTATCACTTCCAATGGCTGTTGTACAAAATATTGGCACAGAGTTGGGCTATTCAACATTCCCTGTGGGAGGACCCTCCATTGAAATCTTTTAACCGGTTGAGAATTATTATAAGTAGGCACTGTAAAAGCAAATCTTTCTTTGTCTTTTTCTTGTAAGGGTATTGAAAAGAAACAGTCTTTTAAATCAATAACTATGAGAGGCCATCCTTTTGGTAACAGAGTAGGCAAAGGCATCCCAGATTGTAGAGAGCCCATTGGCTGAATTACTTTGTTAATTGCTCTAAGGTCTGTTACCATTCTCCATTTACCAGATTTCTTTTTAATAACAAATACAGGAGAATTCCAAGGGCTGGTTGATTCTTCAATATGCTGAGCATTTAACTGTTCTTCTACCAGCTCTTCTAAAGCCTGGAGTTTCTCTGTTGTTAAAGGCCATTGCTGGACCCATACAGGCTTGTCTGTTAACCATTTTAAAGGTAGAGCTGTTGGTGTCTTTGGAAGATCATCAGTTATTGTGCCCTGTTCTTGTATAATATGGATGGCTGGTGACCACTCATTAGAACAATATCTTCTAATATTTCTCTCAGTAACATGTGCTAGTTTATGATTTGTTTCTGAGATTGGAGGGATGTTAATCTGAGTATTCCATTGTTGCAACAAGTCTCGACCCCACAGGTTCATAGTTATGTTAGCCACATATGGTTTTAATTTTCCTCTCTGTCCTTCTGGACCTATACATTCGAGCCATCTTGCACTCTGTTTCACCTGAGATAATGTCCCAATTCCTAACAGTTGAACGTTTACCTCCTGAAGAGGCCAAGTTGGATGCCAAAATTCTGGTGCTATTATGGTAACATCCGCACCTGTGTCTACCAGACCAGACAACAAAACACCATTTATTTTTATCGTTAATTTTGGTCTTTGTTCATTAATAGAAGTTTGCCAAAAAATTTTCTTTATGTTTTCTCCTGAATTTTCTAATCTCTCTGTTTCATCATTCTGACCAGCATGATTTATTCCAATAGGCATTTGGTTATTTAATCGCTCTCCAGAGCAGGCATTTCCTCTATGGCTGCCGGAAAGCTTTGAACTGGATTTGCACTGGGGGCCTGCCTGAGGCCCCTCTGGGAGTTTCCCGAAGACTGAGGCAAAGGATTACCCTGTCTGTCCTTTGTTGATCTACATTCGTTGGTCCAGTGTTTTCCCTTACCACACCTTCTGCATACTCCAGAAGGAAGGGGCATTCTGTTGCCATTGTTCCTTGAAGAAACATTGTTTCTGGAAATGACCTGTCTACAGTCCCTTTTCAAATGTCCTTGCTTTCCACATCCAAAACATCTAACACTCCTCAAGCCTTTTGAAATTACTTCTCCTACCCATGTATCATCATGCTCATCAGCTTCAACATTAATTGTTTCTCTAATCCAATCTTCCATAGGTGCAGATCTTGCCCTTAATGGCCTGATTATTCTTTTGCATGCTGCATTCGCATTCTCAAAGGCCAAAGATTCAATTATTGCCTTACCAGCTTCTGAATCCGAGACCATTCTCTTTACTGCTGAAGCCAGTCTTTGTAAAAAATCTGTAAAAGACTCTTTTGGGCCTTGCTTCACCTTTGTAAATGACTCAGATTTTTTTCCTGGTTCCTCAACTTTGTCCCATGCATTCAAGGCTGCCGTTCGACATAAAATTAGGGTTTGGACATCATATAAACATTGTGCTTGTGCTGAAGCATATTGGCCTTCGCCCATAAGCTGATCCTGGCAAACTTGTACTCCTTTATCCCTCCATTGTTTTTCTATGTTTTTAGCCTCCTCCTTAAACCAAGTCAGAAATTGAAGTCTCTGGCTGGGTTCCAGAACACCTTGTGCAAGGTCCCGCCAGTCCTGTGGTACTATCCTATTATATGTTGACCAAGTGTTTAACATTTGCTTTACATATGGGGAATGCATGCCATAAGATACTATTGCCTCCTTAAACCTTTTTAAATCCAACATTTCAATTGGAGCCCAAGTATTTTGTGTAGCCATTTGATCAGGCATCTGCTGTACAGTTACAGGATAAATTAAGGGTGACTGTGTGAAAACAGGCTTTCTTTCTGCAACCTTATGATCCCGACTTGAAACAACTTCACTGTTAATTTCTTCTGTCTGAATTTTTACAGGTTTAACAAGTTCTTCTAAAGCTGTTATCCTGGCACTTAAATTGACTATCTTTTTAAATATTAAAATGTGGATTATTATAGTGATAAGGTGCATAATTCCACCAATACTAATATTATATAGTTGTTCCATTGCCAGACTGCCTAAAATTTCGAACAAAAACCAATTTTCTTCCAATGTACACATAAAACCCATTTGTTTTTTAATGTGGAAAAAATTCTCTTTTAGATAGTTTCCTTTAAAATATCTGATATATTATGACTTACCAAATCTGCGTAGAACAGTAGAAATCCGAGGGGATTTTCAAAGCAGCCACCTAGTGTCCCAGGTGTAAATCCAGAGAGAGAGAGAGAGAGAGAGAGAGAGAGAGAGAGAGAGAGAGAGAGGAAAGAGAGAATGCACAAGAAAGCGTAGCCGGCTAAAGCTTAAATGCAGCCACGTGTTCCCTCTTGTGCCGAGTCAAGGCTTGGGTCTGGCTTCCTTAAGCTCCGACCACGTGCGTTGGATTTACAGGCAGGGCCCTGTTCGGCAGGGCAGGTCTGAGTTGTTTGTAGCACCGGCTTTAGGCAAGCTGCTCACAGACCTAGGCCCGGGCTAGAAGTTGCTACCCGGACTAGGAAGCCGGCAGCTCAGACTAGGAAGCTGGCAGCTCGGACTAGGACGCCGGCAGCTCGGACTAAGACGCCGGCCACTCGGACTAAGACGCCGGCCGCTTCCTGCCGCTTCCTCTGCCGCCTGCCACCGCCTGTCGCCCTTGCGGGAAAGCGGACCTGCCGTCAAGCCAAGCGGTTTTTAATGGATTCTTGTCACGTTGGGCGCCAGATGTAGATGTAACCAACCGTCTTATTAAATAAGAAACACAGAAACAATGTAAAAGAGAAAGCCGAGAAGTCAGAGCTCAGAGCTAAAATCTCACCCTTCCTCCTGCTGTCCCAGCTTCGCGAAAAGAGACCTACTTCCTGTCGGTTCGTTTTTTTAAAGTATGTTGTTCTGCCTTCTCATTGGTTGTAAACCCAAACACATGACTGCCTCGTCACTGTCTGAATGTACAGCCCCCTAGGTCTTAAAGGCATATGTCTCCAATGCTGGCTGTATCCCTGAACACACAGAGATCTTATGGGATTAAAGGCGTGTGCCACCACCGCCACACTCTTGCTATGACTCTAATAGCTCTGACTGCCAGACAACTTTATTTATTAACATACAATCAAAATAATAATTCAGTACAATTAGATTACCACCACACATTGAGTTTCAAGTTCTAGCAGCAAGTGTTAATTCAGTGTAAGAACACCACTCTTGTTCTATTCTGGCCATATACTTTGCAAATACCATTCCCGTCTGTTCCCTGCAAGTACAGTGTATTGGACTGAAGAGAAACTTCTGTTTTACTTAGTTTCCAATACCAGTTGAAGTAGATATGCCCCATTTGTGTAGGAAGCACAGTTCTTTTGTTCTGAGCTTGCTCACTGTACTGGCCCTATAGGAATCACCAGAGAGTGCAAGAATGCTGGTTTCTCAAAGGCAGAGTGTTTTCATTGAAAGGCAAACTAGCATTCAATTAAACTTCCTAAACGGATTTGTATAACATTCAGTTTCAAGTACTAGCAGCAAGTGTTAATTCAGGGTATGAACACCACTCTTGTTCTATTCTGGCCATATACTTTGCAAATACCATTCCCGTCTGTTCCCTGCAAGTACAGTGTATTGGACAGAAGAGAAGCTCCTGTTTTACTTAGTTTCCAATACTGAGTTTCTACAAATGAGCCGTTTGTTTAGGAAGCACAGTTCTTTTGTTCTGATCTAGCTCACTGTACTGGCCCTATAGGAAACACAGGAGAGTGCAAGAATGCCTGTTTCTCAAAGGCAGAGTGTTTTCATTGAAAGGCAAACTAGCATTGAATTAAACTTCCTAAAAGTAGTTGAATCTCATTCAGTTTCACATTCTAGCAGGAAGTGTTAATTCAGGGTAAGAACACAACTCTTGTGCTAATCTGGCCATACACAGTGTAAAAAGCATTCGCTTCTGTTCCCAGCAAGTACAGTGTATTGGACAGAAGTTAAGCTCCTGTTTTACTTATTTTCCAATACTGAGTTGAACTACATATGCCTAATTGTGTCAGAAGAACAGTTCTTTTGTTCTGAACTTGCTCACTCTACTGGCCCTTTAGGAAAAGCAGGAGAGTGCAAGAATTCCCGTTTGTCAAAAGTAGACTGTTTTCCTTGTATGACAAACTAGGCTTCAATTAAACTTTGAAAAAGAAGTAGAATCACATTAAGTTTCAGGTTCTAGCAGCAAGTGTTAATACAGTGTAAGAACACCACTCTTGTTCTATTCTGGCCATACACTGTGCAAATACCATTCGAGTTTGTTCCCAGCAAGTACAGTGTATTGGACTGAAGAGAAGCTCCTGTTTTACTTCGTTTCCAATGCTGAGTTGAACTAGATAAGCCCTGTTTGTGTATGAAGCACAGTTCTTTTGTTCTGAGCTAGCTCACTGTATTGCCCCTATAAGAAACAAGGAGAGTGCAAGAATGCCCCATTCTCAAAAGCGGAGTGTTTTCCTTGTATGGCCCACTAGGGTTCAATTAAACTTCCTAAACGGATTTGAATCACATTCAGTTTCAAGTTCCAGCAGCAAGTGTTAATTCAGCGTAAGAAACCACTCTTGTGCTAATCTGGCCATACACAGTACAAATAGCATTCTCGTCAGTTCCCAGCAATTACAGTGTATAGGACTGAAGAGAAGCTCCTGTTTTACTTAGTTTCCAATACTGAGTTGAACTAGATATGCCCCGTTTGTGTAGGAAGCACAGTTCTTTTGTTCTGAGCTAGCTCACTGTACTGGCCCTATAGGAAACACAGTAGAGTGCAAGAGTGCCTGTTTCTCAAAAGCAGAGTGTTTTTCTTGTAAGGCCGACTGGGGTTCAATACAACTTCCTAAACGGAGTTGATTCACATTCAGTTTCAAGTTCTAGCATTAAGTGTTAATTCAGGGTAAGAACACCACCATTGTGCTATTCTGGCCATAAACAGTGCAAATAGCACTCGCGTCTGTTCCCACAAAATACAGTGTATTGGTCTGAAGAGAAGCTCCTGTTTTACTCAGTTTCCAATACTGAGTTGAACTAGATATGCCCCGTTTGTGTAGGAAGCACAGTTCTTTTGTTCTGAGCTAGCTCACTGTACTGGCCCTATAGGAAACACAGTAGAGTGCAAGAGTGCCTGTTTCTCAAAAGCAGAGTGTTTTTCTTGTAAGGCCGACTGGGGTTCAATACAACTTCCTAAACGGAGTTGATTCACATTCAGTTTCAAGTTCTAGCATTAAGTGTTAATTCAGGGTAAGAACACCACCATTGTGCTATTCTGGCCATAAACAGTGCAAATAGCACTCGCGTCTGTTCCCACAAAATACAGTGTATTGGTCTGAAGAGAAGCTCCTGTTTTACTCAGTTTCCAATACTGAGTTGAACTAGATATGCCCCGTTTGTGTAGGAAGCACAGTTCTTTTGTTCTGAGCTAGCTCACTGTACTGGCCCTATAGGAAACACAGTAGAGTGCAAGAGTGCCTGTTTCTCAAAAGCAGAGTGTTTTTCTTGTAAGGCCGACTGGGGTTCAATACAACTTCCTAAACGGAGTTGATTCACATTCAGTTTCAAGTTCTAGCATTAAGTGTTAATTCAGGGTAAGAACACCACTATTGTGCTATTCTGGCCATAAACAGTGCAAATAGTACTCGTGTCTGTTCCCAGCAAATACAGTGTATTGGACTGAAGAGAAGCTCCTGTTTTACTCAGTTTCCAATACTGAGTTGAACTAGATATTCCCTGTTTGTGTAGGAAGCACAGTTCTTTTGTTCTGAGCTAGCTCACTGTAGTGTCCCTATAGGAAACACAGTAGAGTGCAAGAGTGCCTGTTTCTCAAAAGCAGAGTGTTTTTCTTGTAAGGCCGACTGGGGTTCAATACAACTTCCTAAACGGAGTTGATTCACATTCAGTTTCAAGTTCTAGCATTAAGTGTTAATTCCCTAAGAGGGGCAAGGAGTAAGTAAATTAAGAAGGAAAAGAGTCAAGTTTGCAAATTCCAGTAGCATTTTTTGTCAACTGGGTTGATTCATACATTCTTCAAATAAAATATGTAAGGAAATGTACTTGCCCCTATAAGAGAAAGGGCTCCTGTGAGCCTTCACCTGCCCCCACCAGAAAGCAACCTTTTTTTTTTTAATTATTAAGCTCAGTTACAAAAGAAAAAATCCTGTGACTGTGATTAAAATCTTCTGTCAACCCTTCCCACCCCACGTAAGTGCAATGTAAGAAGGTATGACAAACTATTTAAAACTTTATATAGCAGCTGCTCAGACGTAATTTTTTCCCTCCATTCTAGTTTTAAATAAAATAATTTTCCCTTGGTTACAAATGCTTTGATTTGCAACTGTGACCAGCAGTCCCCCAGACACAAATTTTCTATCCCAGAAAGAAAAAAATCTATTTTTCCAAATGACTTAAAAACTGTTTTAAGGAGTGTAAAAAGGAACCAGTAAAAAACCCTCCAGCGTAAACTATGAAATATGATTTGGTTTAAATGAAGAGCAAAGTCTTCTTGTTTGTTTACAGTAAAAAAACACCAGCTGAACACTCAGTTTATGCTGTTCAGTTGGGGGTTAAACAAAGGAAAGGCACTGTATGGCAACTGCAAGAATGAACGGATGAGACCTGTGTATCACCACTGCCAGTATTTCAGGGAATGTAGAAAGCGCTTTAATAAATAAACTTCTGTTAGGCATCTGTCAATACCTCCTGGACACACAGTTTGTTGTTGTTTTTCTTTTAATTTGCAAAATGAGGAACTAGAATCTGGGAAAAATACATTTGCTTGAGGGTGAGCCTGAGGGTCCTTGCTCTGGCACACCCTTGAACACAAAACCTCACAAAACTCATTGTGCATTAATTAGTGCAGAAACAAAGACAGATTTAACAAGTACAAAGGTGACTATAAGTTTCCCTTGTCTGCAGAAAGCTAGCTCCTTGGGCGCCAGTGCAGGGTACAGGCCTGATTTGTCAGCCTTGGGCAATACAGGCCACTGGGCAAGGCCAGCTTCTCTAGCTGGCATCTCAGTTTTTCTGGTTCCTCATCAGGGGGCTGTGGTGGCGCAGGCCTTCCATGCTGTGTCGCCAGTGCCAGCAGCTTCGGCAAAAATACTTGAAGCAAACCTGATCTCGACAGAAGAAAGGGCCAGGCTGTGAATTGCAGATAAGACACAGAGAATCTTCTAGATAGGGGTCAATCTGAACCTTCTTGGTAAACTTGGTGGTTTTGATCTCCACAAAATCAGCACTGACTGCTTTCAGGTAACTACGTTGGTTATTGAAAGTCACATGACCAGACCCAGTGGGGTACTTGTGCTTATCTGTGTCAATCCCAGCATACACCACTCCACCAAATAGGTCATTCAAGATGGCAGCCAGAGCCTCAGCATTGAGCATCCCGTGCAAGGCACCAACAAACACCGTCCTGCTTGGATCCAGCCTCTGAGATGGGCTCCAGACAAAGTTGCTGTCAGCCAAGACCCAAGGGATTACCTGCACCTCTTTGCAGTGCATCCTTCGGCTGGACATCTTGAAATAATATTCACTCAGGCCATCTGGGCTCATAAGGTCATGAGAACAAGCCTGAAGCAAGGCCCGGACAGACTTCTCTAGTTCAAACACCAAATACACATACCCTTTAGGCATATTACCTTTGGGAGGACACCGGGGGTGCTTGCCATCCTTACCAGGCCACTCCACGCTCAGAGAGCCAAAAACATGGAAGGTGTTAACCAATTCAGCTTCCGTAATATCCCAAGGAACACCTCCTAAGAACCTTGCATGAGTAGATGGGGTTCTTATAGTTTCGTGGAGGGAGCTGGCCACTCCAGGTACAAGTAGCTTCATTTACAGCTGCTGCCTGCCGGTGTAGTCTAGCTTCTCTCTCTATGCTGAAAGGGTCTTTAGGAGCTTCAAGAAGGTCCCAGGATGGCCACACAGAAGCTCCTGGCCATCTCTTTGAAGCACTGGTTGGAGACGGAGTAACTGCAGCCAGAGCAGCTTGTTCTTGGTCCATTCGGGACCTAACACCCATCTTTAGAGGGTCTCTGGGCCCATTTCCCATCATAGAAAGGAAGGGCAGAGGAGGGGAAATGCGAAGGCTTGAAATCGAATCTGAGAGATGATCTGATCCAGAGCTGAAGCCACTCGTGTCTGAGTCAGAGGGGCTGCTAGAACGGGAGTCCAGGATGGGCCGAGTGTCCAGGCGAGATCCTCTAACTGAGGGTGCTGGGAACTTGTCCAAGTCAGACCCAAGGGGATCCAGAGACAGGAAGCTCAAGGGGGTTTGTCCTAGGACATTTCCCAGTGGATTTTGGAGCATGCTTAATACCGACTGTGTGCTGCTCTGGGCTGAGGAGTCTGAGTCCTGAGTGCTCCAGGGTCGGTCCCAGCCAGTCAGTCTGAGTGATTGCAGGCCAAGGCACAAGCCATTTGCATCTGGGAGGCCACAGGGAGATTCTTGCTCAGAGGTGGGGAAAAGAATCCTGCTTGTAACTGTTTCTTCAGAGTTCTGGAAGTCTGGCAAATGATCATGAATTCCTCGATTTATGGGTGTTGTGCAGACTTTACTGAAGTCCAATGAATCATCCAAAGTGGCATTTATCCTTCGAAAGATACTGGCATTGCTACACATAGACAGTGCAGGAGCATCCTGGTTTTCCCAGCAATCTTTTATTCTTCCCTTTCTTCTTCCTGGCCCCCGCCACCCTCCGGCTCGGGCTCCAGAGGCAATCGAACGTGTGAAGCCACGTGACTTCCCCGGGCTCGGAGAGCGTGCGGCCGGCATGTGAGGCCCTGTGGCTCCTCAGCTTTAAAGGAGCCCGGCCCTGGCCGGCGCCTTCATGGCACGTGGCACCAAGCTCGGCCCCAGCCCGAGAGCTCCCCACACCGCCCCGCACCACACCGCGCCGTGCCAGGCCGCCCGCCGCGCGACGGGGCCTCCCTCCTGACCCCGAGGGGGCGCTCCTCAAGTGACGGCGGGGGCGCTCGCCAGCACGGCAGGCCGCGGCCTCCTCTGCTGCCGCCTCCGATCAGGCTCACATGCGGCGACGACAGCAGCTGTGTGAGGAGGAAGTGCCAGGGACACCCGGGCGCCATTCCGTGCCAGCTGCTCCCGCCTGGACATAACTTCGAGGCCAACTGGCATCTGCAAAAAAAGCGCAGCTCCGAGGCCCCAGCGGCACCCCGCGGAGGGCCGTGGCGCTTTTAAGCCCAAAGTCCTGAGTCACGAGGAGGCTCCCTGCTGCCCCCACTACACACCACAATGCTCCACAAGGCCCAGGACAGTGGGGAA
Organism: Peromyscus maniculatus bairdii; assembly: GCF_049852395.1. NCBI lineage: Eukaryota > Metazoa > Chordata > Mammalia > Rodentia > Cricetidae > Peromyscus > Peromyscus maniculatus. The sequence continues at coordinate 710,568 of NC_134855.1, read as the reverse complement.
TGTGACCGACGCCCCACCCAGGATGCTCACTCCAGAGGCGGTGGCCATGGCGGGCCTGTAGGACAGCCAGACAGCACTCCGTCCATTAGGTGAGGAAGCCCAATTGCCATTCTTAAACAGAGTTGAATCACATTCAGTTTCATGTTCTAGCAGCAAGTGTTAATTCAGAATAAGAATACCCACTCTTGAGCTATACTGACCATAAACAGTGCAAATAGTACTGGCGTCTGTTACCAGCAAGTTCAGTGTATTGGACTGAAGAGGACCTCCTGTTTTACTTAGTTACCAATACTGAGTTGAACTAGATATGCCCCGTTTGTGTAGGAAGCACAGTAATGTTGTTTGATCCAGCTCAGTGTTCTAGCCCTATAGGAAACATAATAGAGTAAAAGAATGCCCATTTCTCAAAAGCAGAGTGTTTTTCTTGTAAGGCAAGATAGGGTTCAATTAACCTTCCTAAATGGAGTTGAATCACATTCAGTGTCAAGTTCTAGCAGCAAGTGTTAATTCAGGGTAAGAACAGCCACTCTTGTGCTGTTCTGGGCATACACAGTGCAAATAGCACTCGTGGCTGTTCCCAGCAAGTACAGTGTATTACACTAAAGAGAAGCTCCTATTCTAGTCAGTTTCCAATAGTGAGTTGAACTCTGTATGCACCGTTTGTGTAGGAAGCACAGTTCTTTTGTTCAGGGCCAGCTCACTGTTCTGGCCCTATAGGAAACACAGAAGAGTACAAGAGTGCCCGTTTCTCAATAGCAGAGTGTTTTTCTTCTAAGCCAAGCTAGGGTTCAATTGCCATTCTTAAATGGAGTTGAATCATATTCAGTTTCAAGTTCTAGCAGCAAGTGTTAATTCAGGGTACGAACAGCCACTCTTGTGCTCTTCTGGCCATACACAGTGCAAATTTCATGCTTTCATTGTTTTTCTCTGCTGAGTAGTACTCCATTGTGTATATGTACCACATATTTTTCATCCATTCTTCCTTTGATGGGCATCTAGGTTGTTTCCAGGTTCTGGTTATTACAAATAGTGCTGCTATGAACATAGCTGAGCCTGTATCTTTATGGTATGAATCAGCATTCCTTGGGTATATGCCCAAGAGTTGGCTGGCTGGGTCTTGAGGTAGTTCGATTCCTAATTTTCTGAGAAACCGCCATACTGATTTCCACAGTGGTTGTACAAGTTTACATTCCCACCAACAGTGGAGGAGTGTTCCCTTTGCTCCACATCCTCTCCAACATTGGTTGTCATTGGTGTTTTTGATCGTAGCCATTCTAACAGGTGTAAGGTGGTATCTCAGAGTCGTTTTGATTTGCATTTCTCTGATGATTAAGGATGTTGAGCATTTCTTTAAATGTCTTTCAGCCATTTGTAGTTCTTGTTTTGTGAATTCTCTGTTTAGCTCTTTAGCCCATTTTTTTAATTGGACTGTTCAGTACTTTGATGTCTAGTTTCTTGAGTTCTTTATATATTGTGGAGATCAATCCTCTGTCAGATGTGGGGTTGGTGAAGATCTTTTCCCAATCTGTTGGTTGTCTTTTTGTCTTATTGACTGTGTCTTTGGCCCTGCAAAAGCTTCTCAGTTTCGAGAGGTCCCATTTATTAATTGTTGTGCTCAGGGTCTGTGCTGTTGGTGTCTTATTTAGGAAATGGTCTCCAGTGCCAATGCGTTCAAGAGTGCTTCCTATTTTCTTTTCTATTAAGTTTAGTGTAACTGGATTTATGTTTAGGTCTTTGATCCACTTGGACTTGAGTTTTGTGCATGGTGACAGATATGGATTTATTTGTAATCTTTTACATATTGACATCCAGTTATGCCAGCACCATTTGTTGAAGATACTTTCTTTGTTCCATTGTATAGTTTTGGCTTCTTTGTCAAAAACCAGGTGTTCATATGTGCATGGATTAATGTCAGGGTCTTCAATTGGATTCCATTGGTCCATATGTCGGTTTTTAAACCAGTACCAAGCTGTTTTTATTACTATAGCTCTATAGTAGAGTTTGAGATCAGGGATGGTGATGCCTCCAAGGGTTGCTTTATCATATAGGATTCTTTTAGCTATCCTGGGTCTTTTGTTTTTCCATATAAAGTTGAGTATTTTTCTTTCCAAGTCTGTGAAGAATTGTGTTGGCATTTTGATGGGGATTGCATTGAATCTGTAGATTGCTTTTGGTAAGATTGCCATTTTTACTATGTTAATCCTACCTATCCATGAGCATGGGAGATCCTTCCATTTTCTAATATCTTCTTCAATTTCTTTCTTTAGAGATTTAAAGTTCTTATCGAAAAGGTCTTTCACTTGTTTAGTGAGTGTTATCCCAAGGTATTTTATATTATTTGTGGCTATTGAAAAGGGTGATGTATCTCTGATTTCTTTCTCAGCCCTTTTATCATTTGTGTATAGGAGGGCTACTGATTTTTTTGAGTTGATCTTGTATCCTGCCACTTTACTAAAGGAGTTTATCAGTTATAGGAGTTCCCTGGTAGAGTTTTTGGGGTCACTTATGTATACTATCATATCATCTGCAAATAGTGAAAGTTTGACTTCTTCCTTGCCAATTTGTATCCCTTTGACCTCCTTTTGTTGTCTTATTGCTCTAGCTAGAACTTCTAGTACTATATTGAATAAATATGGGGAGAGTGGACAGCCTTGTCTTGTTCCTGAATTTAGTGGTATCGCTTTGAGTTTCTCTCAATTTAATTTGATGTTTGCTGTTGGCTTGCTATAGATTGCTTTTATTATGTTTAGAAATGTTCCTTGTATTCCTAATCTTTCTAAGACCTTTATCATGAAGGGGTGTTGGATTTTGTCAAAGGCTTTTTCAGCATCTAAGGAGATGATCATGTGTTTTTTTTCTTTCAGTTTGTTTATATGGTGTATTACATTGACTGATTTTCGTATGTTGAACCATCCTTGCATCACTGGGATGAATCCTACTTGGTCGTGATGGATGATTGTTTTGATGTATTCTTGGATTCGGTTTGCCAATATTTTGTTGAGTATTTTTGCATCAATGTTCATGAGGGAGATTGGTCTGTACGAATGGAGTTGAATCACATTCAGTTTCAAGTTCTAGCAGCAAGTATTAATTCAGTGTAGGAAACCATTCTTGTGCTAATCTGGCCATACACCGTACAAATAGCATTCATGTCTGTTCGCAGCAAGTAAAGTGTATTGGACTGAAGAGAAGCTTCTGTTTTACTTAGTTTCCAATACTGAGTTGAACTAGATATGCCACGTTTGTGTAGGAAGCACTGGTCTTTTATTCTGAGCTAGCTCACTGTACTGGTCCTATAGGAAACACAAGAGAGAGAAAGAATGCCCGATTCTCAAAGGCAGAGTGTTTTCATTGAAAGGCAAACAAGCATTCAATTAAACTTCATAAAAGTGTTGAATCACATTCAGTTTCAAGTTCTAGCATTAAGTGTTAATTCAGGGTAAGAACACCACTCTTGTGCTAATGTGGCCATACACAGTGCAAATAGCATTAACGTCTGTTTCCAGCAAGTACAGTGTATTTGACTGAAGAGAAGCTCCTGTTTTACCTCCTTTCCAATACTGAGTGTAAGTAGATATGCCCCCTTTGTGTAGGTAGCATAGTTCTTTCGTTCTGAGCTAGCTCACTGTATTGCCCCTATAGCAAAAACAGGAGAGTGAAAGAATGCCCATTTCTCAAAAGCAGAGTGTTTTCCTTGTATGGCAAACTAGGGTTCAATTAAACTTCCTAAACGGAGTTGAATCACGTTCAGTTTCAAGTTCTAGCAGCAAGTGTTAATTGAGGGTAAGAACACCACTCTTGTGCTATTCTGGCCATAAACAGTGCAAATAGCATTCGCGTCTGTTCCCAGCAAGTACAGTGTATTGGAGTGAACAGAAGCTCCTGTTTTACTTAGTTTCCAATACTGAGTTGAACTAGATATGCCCCGTTTTTGTAGGAAGCACAGTTCTTTTGTTCTGAGCTAGCTCACTGTAATGGCCCTATACGAAACACAGGAGAGTGCAAGAATGACCGTTTCTCAAAAGTAGAGTGTTTTCCTTGTATGACAAACTAGGGTTCAATTAAACTTCCTAAACGAAGTTGAATCACGTTGAGATTCAAGTTCTAGCAGCAAGTGTTCATTCAGGCTAAGAACAGCACACTTGTGCTATTCTGGCCATACACAGTGCAAATAGCATTCGCGTCTGTTCTCAGCCAGTACAGTGTATTGGACAGAAGAGAAGCTGCTGTTTTACTTAGTTTGCAATTCGGAGTTGAACTAGATATGCCCCGTTTGTGTAGGAACCACAGTTCTTTTATTCTGAGCTAGCTCATTGTATTGCCCCTATAGGAAACACAGGAGAGTGCAAGAATACCCATTTCTCAAAGGCAGAGGGTTTTCATTGAAAGAAAAAACAAGCAATCAATTAAACTTCCTAAAAGTATTTGATTCAATTTCAGTTTCAATTTCAAGCAGCAAGTATTAATTCAGGGTAAGAACACCACTCTTGTGCTAATCTGGCCATACAGTACTTATAGCATTCGCGTCTGTTCCCAGCAAGTACAGTGTATTGGACTGAAGAGAAGCTTCAGTTTTACTTATTTTCCCATACTGAGTTGAAATAGATATGCCCCGTTTGTGTATGAAGCACAGTTCTTTTGTTCTGAGCTACCTCACTGTATTACCGATATATGAAAAACAAGAGAGTGCAAGAATGCCCGTTTCTCAAAAGCAGAGTATTTTCCCAGTATGGCACACTAGGGTTCAATTAAACTTAATAAACGGAGTTGAATCACATTCATATTCAAGTTCTAGCAGCAAGTGTTAATTCAGTGTAAGAACATCACTCTTGTGCTATTCTGTCAATACACAGTGCATATATCATTCGTGTCTGATCCCAGTAAGTACAGTGTATTGGACAGAAGAGAAGCTGCTGTTTTACTTAATTTGCAATTCGGAGTTGAACTAGATATGCCCCGTTTGTGTAGGAATCACAGTTCTTTTATTCTGAGCTAGCTCACTGTATTGGCCCTATAGGAAACACAGGAGAGTGCAAGAATGCCCATTTCTCAAAGGCTGAGGGTTTTCCTTGAAAGGCAAAAAAGCATCCAATTAAACTTCCTAAAAGTATTTGAATCAAATTCAGTTTCAACTTCAAGCAGCAAGTGCTAATGCAGGGTAAGAAAACCACTCTGGTGCTAATCTGGCCATAGAGTACAAATAGCATTCGCGTCTTTTCCCAGCAAGTACAGTGTATTGAACTGAAGAGAAGCTCCTGTTTTGCTGAGTTTCTAATAATGAGTTGAACTAGATATGCCCAGTTTGTGTAGGAAACACAGTTCTTTTGTTCTGAGCTAGCTCATTGTTTTGCCCCAAAGGAAACACAGGAGAGTGCAAGAATGCCCATTTCTAAAGCAGAGTATTTTCCTTGTATGGCACAATGGGGTTCAATTAAACTTTCTAAAAGGATTTGAATCATATTCAGTTTCAATTTCTAGCAGCAAGTCTTAATTCATGGTAAGAACACCACTATTGTGCTACTGTGGCCATAATCAGTACAAATGGCATTCACATCTATTCCCAGCAAGTACAGTGTATTGGACTGAAGAGAAGCTCTTGTTTTACTCATTTTCCAATACTGAGTTCAACTAGATATGCACAGTGTATGTAGGAAGCACAGTTCATTTGTTCTGAACTAGATCATTCTATTGCCTCTATAAGAAACAGGAGAGTGCAAGAATGCCCGATTCCCAAAAGGAGAGTGATTTCATTGTAAGGCAAACTAGGGTTCAATTAAACTTACTAAAAGTAGTGGAATCACATTCAGTTTCAAGTTCTAGCAGAAAGTGTTAATTCAAGGTAAGAACACCACTCTTGGGCTAATCTGGCCATACAGTACAAATAGCATTCATATCTGTTCCCAGCAAGTACAGTGTATTGGACTTAAGAGAAGCTCCTGTTTTACTTAGTTTCCAGTACTGAGTTGAACTATATTGGACTGAAAAGAAGCTCCTGTTTTACTTCTTTTCCAATATTGAGATGAACTAGTTATGCTCCGTTTGTGTAGGAAGCACAGTTCTTTTGTTCTGAGCTAGCTCACTGTACTGGCCCTATAGGAAAAACAGGAGAGTGCAAGTATGCCCGTCTCAAAAGCCCAGTGTTTCCCTTGTATTACACACTAGGGTTCAATTAAACTTCCTAAATGGAGTTGAATCACATTCAGTTTCAAGTACTAGCAGCAAGTGTAAATTCAGGGTAAGAACACTACTCTCGTGCTATTCTGGCCATACACATTGCAAATAGCATTTGCGTTTGTTCCCAGCAAGTACAGTGTATTGGACTGAAGAGAAGCTCCTGTTTTACTTAGTGTCCAATACTGAGTTGAACTAGATATGTGCCGTTTGTTTAAGAAGCACAGTTCTTTTGTTCTGAGCTAGATCACTGTACTGGCCCTATAGAAAACGCAGGAGAGTATAAGAATGCCCCTTTCTCAAAAGCAGTGTGTTTTCTTTGTATGGCACACTAGGGTTCAATTAAACTTCCTAAACGGAGTAGAATCACATTCAAGTTCAAGTTCTAGCAGCAAGTGTTAATTCAGGGTAAGAACACCACTCTTGGGCTAAACTGGCCATACACAGTGTAAATAGAATTCGCGTCTGTTCCCAGCAAGTACAGTGTTTTGGACTGAAGAGAAACTTCTGTTTTACTTAGTTTCCAATTCTGAGTTGAACGAGATATGCGTCGTTTGTGTACGAATGAGTGTTCTTTTGTTCTGGGCTAGCTCACTGTACTGTTCCTAGAGGAATCACCGGAGAGTGCAAGAATGCATGTTTCTCAAAAGCATAGTATTTTCATTGTATGGCACACTAGGGTTCAATTAAACTTAATAAACGGACTTGAATCACATTCAGATTCAAGTTCTAGAAGCAAGTGTTAATTCAGTGTAAGAACACCACTCTTGTGCTATTCTGGCCATACATAGTGCAAATAGCATTCGCGTCTGTTCCCAGCAAGTACAGTGTTTTGGACTGAAGAGAACCTTCTGTTTTACCTAGTTTCCAATACTGAGTTGAACGAGATATGCCCCGTTTGTGTACGAATGACAGTTCTTTTGTTCTGAGCTAGCTTACTGTACTGCTCCTAGAGGAATCACCAGAGAGTGCAAGAATGCATGTTTCTCAAAAGCAGAGTGTTTTCCTTGTATGGCACAGCAGGGTTCAATTAAATTTCCTAAACGGAGTTGAATCACATTCAGTTTCAAGTTCTAGCAGCAATTGTTAATTCAGGGTAAGAACACTACTCTTGTGCTATTCTGGCTATACACAGTGCAAATAGCATTCGCGTCTGTTCCCAGCAAGTACAGTGTATTGGACTTAAGAGAAGCTCCTGTTTTACTTAGTTTCCAGTACTGTGATGAACTATATGCTCCGTTTGTGTAGGAAGCACAGTTCTTTTGTTCTGAGCTAGTTCACTGTATTGCACCTATAGGAAAAAAAAGTAGAATGCAAAATGCCCATTTCTGAAAAGAAGAGTGTTTTCCTTGTATGGCACACTAGGTTCAATTAAAATTCCTAGGTGGAGTTGAATCACATTCAGTTTCAAGTTCTAGCAGCATGTGTAAATTCAGAATAAGAATACCACTCTTCTGCTATTCTGGCCATACACATTGCAAATAGCATTCGTGTCTGTTCCCAGCAAGTCCAGTGTATTGGACTCAAGAGAAGCTCCTGTTTTACTTAGTTTCCAATACTAAGTTTCTAGATATGCGCTGTTTGTGTAGGAAGCACAGTTCTTTTGTTCTGATCTATTTCTCTGTACTGACCCTATAGGAAAGACAGGAGAGTGCTAGAATGCCTGTTTCTCAAACGCAGAGTGTTTTTATTGAAAGGCAAACTAGCATTGAATTCAACTTCCTCAAAGTAGTTGAATCTTATTCAGTTTCATGTTCTAACCGGAAGTGTTAATTCAGGGTAAGAACACCACTCTTCTGCTAATCTGGCCATTCACAGTACAAATAGCTTTCGTGTCTGTTGCCACCATGTACAGTGTATTGGACTAAGGAGAAGCTCCTGTTTTACTTAGTTTCCAATACTGAGTTGAACTAGATATGCCCCATTTGTTTAATCGGCAAAGTTCTTATTTTCTTAGCTAGCTCACTGTACTGGCCCTATAGGAAACGCAGGTGAGTGCAAGAATACCCAATTCTCAAAAGCAGAGTGTTTTACTTGTATGCCAAACTAGGGTTCAATTAAACTTACTAAACGGAGTTGAATCACATTCAGTTTCAAGTTCTAGCAGCAAGTTTAATTCAGGGTAAGAAACCACTCTTATGCTTATCTGGCCATACACAGTACAAACAGCATTTGCGACTGTTCCCAGCAAGTACAGTGTATTGGACTGAAGAGAAGCTTCTGTTTTACTTACTTTCCAATACTGAGTTGAAATAGATATACCCCATTTGTTTAATCGGCAAAGTTCTTATTTTCTGAGCTAACTCACTGTACTGGCCCTATAGGAAACACAGGGGAGTGCAAGAATGCCCGTTTGTCAAAGGCAGAGTGTTTTCATTGAATGGAAACTAGCATTCAATTAAACTGTCCCTATCGGAAACACAGGAGAGTGCAAGAATGCCCCTTTCTCAAAAGCAGAGTGTTTTTGTTGCATGGCACACTAGGGTTCAATTAAACTTCTTAAACGGAGTTGAATCAGTTTAAGTTTCATGTTCTACCAGCAAGGGTTGATTCCGGCTAATTACACCACTCTTGTGCTATTCTGGCCATACACAGTGCAAATAGCATTTGTGTCTGTTCCCAGCAAGTACAGTGTATTGGACTGAAGAGAAGCTCCTGTTTTACTTAGTTTCCAATAATGAGTTGAACTAGATATGCCCCGTTTTTGTAGGAAGCACACTTCTTTTGTTCTGACCTAGCTCACTGTACTGGCCATATAGGAAACACAGTAGAGTGTAATAATGCCCGTTTCTCAAAAGCAGAGTGTTTTTCTTGCATAGCACCCTAGGGTTCAATTAAACTTCCTAAACGGAGTTGAATCACGTTGAGGTTCAAGTTCTAGCAGCAAGGGTTCATTCAGGCTAAGAATACCACTCTTGTGCTATCTGGCCATACACAGTACATTTCAAAAATCACTGGCGGCTGTTCCCAGCAAGTACATTGTAATGGAATGAAGAAAAGCTCATATTCTAGTCAGTTACCAATGCTGAGTTGAACTAGGTTCTTTTGTTCTGAGCCAGCTCACTGTTCTGGCCGAATCGGAAACACAGAAGAGTACAAGAGTGCCCGTTTCTCAATAGCAGAGTGTTATTCTTCTAAGGCAAGCCAGGGTTCAATTGCAATTCTTAAACTGAGTTGAATCACATTCATTTTCAAGTTCTAGCAGCAAGTGCTAATTTAGGGTAAGTACAGCCACTCTTGTCCTGTTCTGGGCATACACAGTGCAAATAACACTCACAGCTGTTGCCAGCAAGTACAGTTAATTGGAAAAAAAGCTCCTATTTTAGTCAGTTTCCAATGCTGAGTTGAACTAGATATGCCCCGTTTGTGTAGGAAGCACAGTTCTTTTGTTCTGAGCTAGCTCACTGTACTGGCCCTATAGGAAACGCAGGAGAGTGCAAGAATGCCCCTTTCTCAAAAGCAGAGTGTTTTCCTTGTATGGCACACTAGGGTTCAATTAAACTGCCTAAACGGAGTTGAATCACACTCAGTTTCAAGTTCTACCAGCAAGTGTTAATTCAGGGTTGGAAAACACTCTTGTGCTAATCTGGCCATACACAGTACAAATAGCATTCGTGCCTTTTCCCAGGAAGTACAGTGTATTGGACTGAAGAGAAGCTCCTGTTTTACTTAGTTTCCAATACTGAGTTGAACTAGATATGCCCTGTTTTTATAGGAATCACAGTTCTTTTGTTCTGAGCTAGCTCACTGTAGTGTCCCTATAGGAAACACTGTAGAGTGCAAGAATGCCGCTTTCTCAAAAGCAGAGTATTTTCCTTGTATGGCACTATGGGGTTCAATTAAACTTTCAAAAAGGATTTGAATCACATTCAGTTTCAAGTTCTAGCAGCAAGTCTTAATTCAGTGTAAAACACCACTCTTGTGCTACTGTGGCCATACTCAGTACAAATAGCATTCGTGTCTGGTCCCAGCAAGTACAGTGTATTGGACTGAAGAGAAGCTTAGGTTTTATTTAGTTTCAAATACTGAGTTGAAATAGATATGCCACGTTTGTGTAGGAATCTCAGTTCTTTTGTTCTGAGCTAGCTCACCTTAGTGGCCCTATAGGAAACACAGGAGAGTGCAAGAATCCCCCTTTCTCAAAGGCAGAGTGTTTTCATTGTAAGGCAAACTAGGGTTTTAATTAAACTTCCTAAATGGAGTTGAATCACATTCAGTTTCAAGTTCAAGCAGCAAGTGTTAATTCAGGGTAAGAACACCACTATTTTGCTTCTCTGACCATACACAGTATAAAGATCATTTATGTCTGTTCCCAGCAAGCACAGTGTATTGGACTGAAGAGAAGCTCCTGTTTTACTCGGTTTCCAATACTGAGTTGAGCTATATATGCGCCATTTGTTTAGGAAGCACAGTTCTTTTGTTCTCAGTTGCTCCATGTACTGGCCCTATAGGAAACGCAAGAGACTGCAAGAATACCTGCTTCTCAAAAGCAGAATGTGTTCCTTGTATGGCAAATTAGGGTTCAATTAAACTTCCTAAACGGAGTTGAATCACATTCAGTTTAAAGTTCTAGCAGCAAGTGTTAATTCAGGGTAAGAACACCACTCTTGGGCTAATCTGCATTACACAGTGCAATTAGCATTCATGTCTGTTCCCAGCAGGTACAGTGTATTGGACCGAAAAGAAGCTCCTGTTTTACGTAGTTTCCAATCTTGAATTGAACTAGATGTGCTCTGTTTGTGTAGGAAGCACAATTCTTTTGTTCTGAGCTAGCTAACTCTACTGGCATTATAGGAAATACAGGAGAGTGCAAGAGGCCCCTTTCTAAAAGGCAGAGTGTTTTCATTGTAAGGCACACTAGGGTTCAACTAAACTTCCTAAACGGACTTGAATCACATTCAGTTTCTAGTTCTAGCAGCAAGTGTTAATTCAGGGTAAGATAACTACTCTTGTGCTATTCTGGCTATACACAATACAAATAGCATTATCATCTGTTCCTACCAAGTACAATGTATTGGACTGAAGAGAAGCTCCTGTTTTACTTATTTTACAATACTGAGTTGAACTACATATGCCCCGTTTGTGTACGAATGACAGATCTTTTGTTCTGAGCTAGCTCACTGTACTGCTCCTAGAGGAATCACCGGAGAGTGCAAGAATGCATGTTTCTCAAAAGCAGAGTGTTTTCCTTGTATGGCACACGAGGGTTCAATAAACTTAATAAACGGACTTGAATCACATTCAGATTCAAGTTCTAGCAGCAAGTGTTAATTCAGGGTTTGAAACTACTCTTGTGTTAATCTGGCCATACACAGTGCAAATAGCTTTCGTGTCTGCTCCCAGTAAGTACAGTGTATTGGACAGAAGAGAAGCTGCTGTTTTACTTAGTTTTCAATACGGAGTTGAACTAGATATGCCCCGTTTGTGTAGGAATCAGTTCTTTTGTTTTGAGCTAGCTCACTGTACTGGCCCTATAGGAAACACAGGAGTGTGCAAGAGTGCCCTTTTTTTTTTTTTTTTTAAAGATTTGTTTATTTATTATACATACAGTGTTCTGCCTGCATGTATCCCTACAGGCCAGAAGAGGGCGCCAGATCTCATTACAGATGGTTGTGAGCCACCATGTGGATGCTGGGAATTGAACTCAGGACCTTTGGAAGAACAGACAGTGCTCTTAACCTCTGAGCCATCTCTCCAGACCCGAGTGCCCGTTTCTTAAAAGTAGAGTGTTTTCCTTGTATGACAAACTAGCGTTCAATTAAACTTCATAAAAAGAGTTGAATCACATTCAGTTTCAAGTTCTAGCAGCAATTGTTAATTCAGGGTAAGAACACTACTCTTGTGCTATTCTGGCTATACACAGTGCAAATAGTATTTGCGTCTGTTCCCAGCAAGGACAGTGTATTGGACTTAAGAGAAGCTCCTGTTTTACTTAGTTTCCAATACTGAGTTAAACTAGATATGCCCCGTTTGTGTAGGAAGCACAGCTCTTTTGTTCTGAGCTAGCTCACCGTCCTGGCCCTATAAAAATCACCAGAGAGTGCAAGAATGCCGGTTTCTCAAAGGCAGAGTGTTTTCATTGAAAGGCAAAGTAGCATTCAATTAAACTTCCTAAACTGATTTGAATAACATTCAGTTTCAAGTAGTAGCAGCAAGTGTTAATTCATGGTAAGAACACAACTATTTTGCTACTCTGGCCATACACATTGCAAATAGCATTCGTGTCTCTGCCAGCAAGTACAGTGTATTGGACTGAAGAGAAGCTCCTGTTTTACTTAGTTTCCAATACTGAGTTGAACTAGATATGCCCCGTTTTTTTAGGAAGCACAGTTCTTTTGTTCTCAGTTGCTCCATGACTGGCCCTATAGGAAAGGCAAGAGACTGCAAGAATGCCTGTTTCTCAAAAGCAGAGTGTTTTCCTTGTATGGCACATTAGGGTTTAATTAAACTTCCTAAACGGAGTTGAATCACATTCAGTTTCAAGTTCTAGCAGCAAGTGTTAATTCAGGGTAAGAACACAACTCTTGTGTTTATCTGGCCATACACAGTACAAATAGAATTCGTGTCTGTTCCCAGCAAGTACAGTGTACTGGACTGAAGAGAAGCTTTTGTTTTACTTAGTTTCCAATACTGAGTTGAACTAGATATGCCCCGTTTATGTAGGAAGCACAGTTCTTTTGTTCTGAGCTAGGTCACTCTACTGGCCCTATAGGAAACACCAGAGAGTGCAAGAATGCAGGTTCCTCAAAGGCAGAGTGTTTTCATTGTAAGGCAAACTAGAATTCAGTTAAACTTCCTAAAAGGATTTGAATCACATTCAGTTGCTAGTACTAGCAGCAAGTGTTAATTCAAGATAAGAACACCACCATTGTGCTAATATGGCCATAAACAGTGCAAATACCATTTGCGTCTGTTCCCAGAAAGTACAGTGTATTGGACTGAAGAGAAACTCCTGTTTTACTTAGTTTCCAATACTGAGTTTCTAGATATGCGCCGTTTGTTTAGGAAGCACAGTTCTTTTGTTCTGATCTAGCTTACTGTTCTGGCCCTATAGGAAACACAGGAGAGTGCAAGAATGCCTGTTTCTCAAAAGCAGAGTGTTTTTCTTGCATGGCACACTAGGGTTTAATTAAACTTCCTAAACGGAGTTGAATCACTTTAAGTTTCATGTTCTAGCAGCAAGGGTTGATTCAGGCTAAGAACACCACTCTTGTGCTATTCTGGCCATACACAGTGCAAATAGCATTTGCGTCTGTTCCCAGCAAGTACAGTGTATTGGACTGAAGAGAAGCTCCTGTTTTACTTAGTTTCCAATACTGAGTTGAACTAGATATGCCCCGTTTGTGTAGGAAGCACAGTTCTTTTGTTCTGAGCCATCTCACTGTTTTGGCCCTATAGAAAACAGAATAGAGTACCAGCGTACTACTTTCTCAAAAGTTATGTGTTTTCTTGTAAGCCAAGGTAGGGTATAATTCCCATTTCTAAATGGAGTTGAATTCCTTTCAGTTTGAACTCTACCAAAAAGAATTAGTTTAGGGTAAGTTCAACCACTCTTATACTTCACGTGCTATATACAGTGCATTTAGCACTCATTTTTGTTCCCAGCAAGTAGAGTGTATTGGACGGAAGAGGATCTCCTCTTTTATTGAGTTTCCTATGCTGAGTTGAATTGAATATTCCCTGTGTGTTTTGGAATCACAGTTCTTTTGTTCTGAAGCAGCTCACTGTTCTGGTCCTATAACAAACAGAATAGAGTACCAGAGTGCTCCTTTCTCAAGAGCAGAGTGTTTTTCTTGTAAGCCAATCCAGTGTTTAATTCCCATTCCTAAAGGGAGTTGAATCCCACTCAGTTTGAACTTCTAGCAAAAAGAGTTAATTTAGGGTAAGTTCAACCACTCTTGTGCTCTACTTGCCTTATACAGTGCAAATAGCACTGCCTTTTGTTCCCAGCAAGCACAGTGTATTGGACTGAAGAGGAACTATTGTTTTACTTAGTTTCCAATACTGAGTTTAACTAGATATGTCCCGTTATTGTAGGAAGCACAGTTCTTTTGTTCTGAACCAGCTAATTGTTCTGGCCCTACAGGAAACACAGAAGAGTACAAGAGTGCCTGTTTCTCAAAAGCAGAGTGTTTTTCTTTTAAGCCAATGTAGGGTTCAATTGCCATTCTTAAATGGAGTTGAATCACATTCAGTTTCACGTCCTAGCAGCAAGTGTTAAATCAGGGTAAGAACACCACTCTTGTGCTATTCTGGCCATACACAGTGCAAATAGCATTCGCGTCTGTTCCCAGCAAGTACAGTGTTTTGGACTGAAGAAAAGCTCCTGTTTTACTCAGTTTCCAATACTGAGTTGAACTAGATATGCCCCGTTTGTGTAGGAAGCACACTTCTTTTGTTCTGAGCTAGCTCACTGTACTGGCCCTATAGGAAACACAGTAGAGGGTAAGAATGCCCGTTTCTCAAAAGCAGAGTGTTTTTCTTGCATGGCACCCTAGGGTTCAATTAAACTTCCTAAACGGAGTTGAATCACGTTGAGTTTCAAGTTCTAGCAGCAAGGGTTCATTCAGGCTAAGAATACCACTCTTGTGCTATCTGGCCATACACAGTACAGTTCAAAAATCACTGGCGGCTGTTCCCAGCAAGTACATTGTAATGGAATGAAGAAAAGCTCATATTCTAGTCAGTTTCCAATGCTGAGTTGAACTAGGTATGCCCCGTTTGTGTAAGAAGCACTGTTCCTTTGTTCAAAGCCAGCTCACTGTTGTGGCCCTATAGGAAACACAGAAGAGTAGAAGAGTGCCCGTTTCTCAATAGCAGAGTGTTTTTTTCTAAGCCAAACTAGGGTTCAATTACCACTGTTAAATGGAGTTGAATCACATTCAGTTTCAAGTTCTAGCAGCAAGTGTTAATTCAGGGTAAGAACAGCCACTCTTGTGCTCTTCTGGCCAAACACAGTGCAAAAAGCACGGGCTTCTGTTAACAACAAGGACAGTGTATTGGACTGAAGATGAGTTCCTGCTTTACTTAGATTCCAATACTGAGTTGAACTAGGTATGCCTCTTTTGTGTTGGAAGCACAGTTCTTTTGTTATGAGCCAGCTCACTGTTCTGGCCCTATAGGAAACACAGAAGAGTACAAGAGTGCCCGTTTCTCAAAAACAGAGTGTTTTTCTTGTATGGCAAGCTAGGGATCAATTGCCATTCTTAAATGGAGTTGAATCACATTCAGTTTCAAGTTCTAGCAGCAATGTTAATTCAGGGTATGAACAGCCACTCTTGTGCTCTCCTGGCCATACACAGTGCAAATAGAACTCGGGACAGTTACCAGCAAGTTAGTGTATTGAACTGAAGAGGACGTCCTTTTTTACTTACTTATCAATACTGAGTTGAACTAGATATGCCCCGTTTTTGTAGGAAGCACAGTTTTTTTGTTGTGATCTAGCTCACTGTTCTTCCCTATACGAAACACAGGAGAGTACAAGAGTGCCTGTTTCTCAAAAGCAGCGTGTTTTTCATGTAAGGCAAGCTAGGCTTCAATTAACCTTCCTAAACGGAGTTGATTTACATTCAGTTTCAAGTTCTAGCCCAAGTGTTAATACAGGGTAAGAACAGCAATCTTGTGCTCTGCTGGCCATACACAGTGCAAAATAGCACTTGCATCAATTCCCAGCTAGTACAGTTTTGGACTAAAGAGAAGCTCCCATTCTAGTCAGTTTCCAAACTGAGTTGAACTAGGTATGCCCCATGTGTGTAGGAAGCACAGTTCTTTTGTTCTGGGCAAGCTCACTGTTCTGGACCTATAGCAAACACAGAAGAGTAATAGAGTGCTCGTATCTCAATAGCACAGAGGTTTTCTTCTAAGCCAAGCCAGGGTTCAATTGCCATTTTTATATGGAGTTGAATCACATTCAGTTTCAATTTCTAGCAGCAAGTGTTAATTCAGGGTAAGAACAGTCACTCTTGTGCTCCTTTGGGCATACACAGTGCAAAAAACAATGCCATCTGTTAACAGCAAGTAGAGTGTATTGGACTGAAGAGGAGTTCCTTTTTATTAGATTCCAATACTGAGTTGAACTAGGAATGCCTCGTTTGTATTGGAAGCACAGTTCTTTGGTTCTGAGCTAGCTCACTGTACTGGCCCTATAGGAAACGCAGGAGAGTGCAAGAATGCCCTTTTCTCAAAAGCAGAGTGTTTTCCTTGCATGGCACACTAGGGTTCAATTAAACTGCCTAAACGGAGTTGAATCACATTCAGTTTCAAGTTCTACCAGCAAGTGTTAATTCAGTGTTGGAAACCACTCTATGCTAATCTGGCCATACACAGTACAAAAAGCATTCGTGCCTTTTCCCAGGAAGTACAGTGTATTGGACTGAAGAGAAGCTCCTGTTTTACTTAGTTTCCAATACTGAGTTGAACTAGATATGCCCTGTTTTTGTAGGAATCACAGTTCTTTTGTTCTGAGGTAGCTCACTGTAGTGTCACTATAGGAAACACTGTAGAGTGCAAGAATGCCGCTTTCTCAAAAGCAGAGTGTTTTCCTTGTATGGCACTATGGGGTTCAATTAAACTTTCAAAAAGGATTTGAATTACATTCAGTTTCAAGTTCTAGCAGCAAGTCTTAATTCAGTGTAAAACACCACTCTTGTGCTACTGTGGCCATACTCAGTACAAATAGCATTCGTGTCTGGTCCCAGCAAGTACAGTGTATTGGACTGAAGAGAAGCTTAGGTTTTATTTAGTTTCAAATACTGAGTTGAAATAGATATGCCACGTTTGTGTAGGAATCTCAGTTCTTTTGTTCTGAGCTAGCTCACCTTAGTGGCCCTATAGGAAACACAGGAGAGTGCAAGAATCCCCCTTTCTCAAAGGCAGAGTGTTTTCATTGTAAGGCAAACTAGGGTTTTAATTAAACTTCCTAAATGGAGTTGAATCACATTCAGTTTCAAGTTCAAGCAGCAGTGTTAATTGAGGGTAAGAACACCACTATTTTGCTACTCTGACCATACACAGTGCAAATAGCATTCGTGTCTGTTCCCAGCAAGCACAGTGTATTGGTCTGAAGAGAAGCTCCTGTTTTACTCGGTTTCCAATACTGAGTTGAGCTATATATGCGCCATTTGTTTAGGAAGCACAGTTCTTTTGTTCTCAGTTGCTCCATGTACTGGCCCTATAGGAAACGCAAGAGATGGCAAGAATACCTGTTTCTCAAAAGCAGAATGTGTTCCTTGTATGGCAAATTAGGGTTCAATTAAACTTCCTAAACGGAGTTGAATCACATTCAGTTTAAAGTTCTAGCATCATGTTAATTCAGGGTAAGAACACCACTCTTGGGCTAATCTGGCCATACACAGTGCAATTAGCATTCATGTCTGTTCCCAGCAGGTACAGTGTATTGGACCGAAAAGAAGCTCCTGTTTTACGTAGTTTCCAATCCTGAATTGAACTAGATATGCTCTGTTTGTGTAGGAAGCACAATTCTTTTGTTCTGAGCTAGCTAACTATACTGGCATTATAGGAAACACAGGAGAGTGCAAGAGGCCCCTTTCTAAAAGGAAGAGTGTTTTCATTGTAAGGCACACTAGGGTTCAACTAAACTTCCTAAACGGACTTGAATCACATTCAGTTTCTAGTTCTAGCAGCAAGTGTTAATTCAGGGTAAGATAACTACTCATGTGCTATTCTGGCAATACACAGTGCAAATAGCATTATCGTCTGTTCCTACCAAGTACAATGTATTGGACTGAAGAGAAGCTCCTGTTTTACTTATTTTACAATACTGAGTTGAACTACATATGCCCCGTTTGTGTACGAATGACAGATCTTTTGTTCTGAGCTAGCTCACTGTACTGCTCCTAGAGGAATCACCGGAGAGTGCAAGAATGCATGTTTCTCAAAAGCAGAGTGTTTTCCTTGTATGGCACACGAGGGTTCAATTAAACTTAATAAACGGACTTGAATCACATTCAGATTCAAGTTCTAGCAGCAAGTGTTAATTCAGAGTTTGAAACTACTCTTGTGTTAATCTGGCCATACACAGTGCAAATAGCTTTCGTGTCTGCTCCCAGTAAGTACAGTGTATTGGACAGAAGAGAAGCTGCTGTTTTACTTAGTTTTCAATACGGAGTTGAACTAGATATGCCCCGTTTGTGTAGGAATCACAGTTCTTTTGTTCTGAGACGCTCACTGTACTGGCCCTATAGGAAACACAGGAGTGTGCAAGAGTGTCCGTTTCTTAAAAGTAGAGTGTTTTCCTTGTATGACAAACTAGCGTTCAATTAAACTTCATAAAAAGAGTTGAATCACATTCAGTTTCAAGTTCTAGCAGCAATTCATAATTCAGGGTAAGAACACTACTCTTGTGCTATTCTGGCTATACACAGTGCAAATAGCATTCGCGTCTATTCCCAGCAAGGACACTGTATTGGACTTAAGAGAAGCTCCTGTTTTACTTAGTTTCCAATACTGAGTTGAACTAGATATGCCCCGTTTGTGTAGGAAGCACAGCTCTTTTGTTCTGAGCTAGCTCACTGTCCTGGCCCTATAAAAATCACCAGAGAGTGCAAGAATGCCGGTTTCTCAAAGGCAGAGTGTTTTCATTGAAAGGCAAAGTAGCATTCAATTAAACTTCCTAAACTGATTTGAATAACATTCAGTTTCAACTTGTAGCAGCAAGTGTTAATTCATGGTAAGAACACCACTATTTTGCTACTCTGGCCATACACAGTGCAAATAGCATTCGTGTCTCTGCCAGCAAGTACAGTGTATTGGACTGAAGAGAAGCTCGTGTTTTACTTAGTTTCCAATACTGAGTTGAAGTAGATATGCCCCGTTTGTTTAGGAAGCACAGTTCTTTTGTTCTCAGTTGCTCCATGTACTGGCCCTATAGGAAAGGCAAGAGACTGCAAGAATGCCTGTTTCTCAAAAGCAGAGTGTTTTCCTTGTATGGCACATTAGGGTTTAATTAAACTTCCTAAACGGAGTTGAATCACATTCAGTTTCAAGTTCTAGCAGCAAGTGTTAATTCAGGGTAAGAACACAACTCTTGTGTTTATCTGGCCATACACAGTACAAATAGAATTCGTGTCTGTTCCCAGCAAGTACAGTGTACTGGACTGAAGAGAAGCTCCTGTTTTACTTAGTTTCCAATACTGAGTTGAACTAGATATGCCCCGTTTGTGTAGGAAGCACAGTTCTCTTGTTCTGAGCTAGCTCACTGTACTGGCCCTATAGGAAACACAGTAGAGTGCAAGAGTGCCTGTTTCTCAAAAGCAGAGTGTTTTTCTTGTAAGGCCGACTGGGGTTCAATACAACTTCCTAAACGGAGTTGATTCACATTGAGTTTCAAGTTCTAGCATTAAGTGTTAATTCAGGGTAAGAACACCACTATTGTGCTATTCTGGCCATAAACAGTGCAAATAGCACTCGCGTCTGTTCCCAGCAAATACAGTGTATTGGACTGAAGAGAAGCTCCTGTTTTACTCAGTTTCCAATACTGAGTTTCTAGATATGCACCGTTTGTTTAGGAAGCACAGTTCATTTGTTCTGATCTAGCTCACTGTTCTGGCCCTATAGGAAACACAGGAGAGTGCAAGAATGCCTGTTTCTCAAAAGCAGAGTGTTTTTCTTGCATGGCACACTAGGGTTCAATTAAAATTCCTAAACGGAGTTGAATCACTTTAAGTTTCATATTCTAGCAGCAAGGGTTGATTCAGGCTAAGAACACCACTCTTGTGCTATTCTGGCCATACACAGTGCAAATAGCATTCGCGTCTGTTCCCAGCCAGTACAGTGTTTTGGACTGAAGAGAAGCTCCTGTTTTACTCAGTTACCAATACTGAGTTGAACTAGATATGCCCCGTTTTTGTAGGAAGCACACTTCTTTTGTTCTGAGCTAGCTCACTGTACTGGCCCTATATGAAACACAGTAGAGTGCAAGAATGCCCGTTTCTCAAAAGCAGAGTGTTTTTCTTGCATGGCACACTAGAGTTCAATTAAACTTCCTAAATGGAGTTGAATCACGTTGAGTTTGAAGTTCTAGCAGCAAGTGTACATTCACGCTAAGAACAGCACTCGTGCTATTCTGGCCATACACAGTGCAAATAGCATTCGCGTCTGTTCCCACCCAGTACAGTGTTTTGGACTGAAGAGAAGCTCCTGTTTTACTCAGTTTCCCATACTGAGTTGAACTAGATATGCCCCGTTTGTGTAGGAAGCACAGTTCTTTTGTTCTGAGCTAACTCACTGTACTGGCCCTATAGGAAAAATAGTAGAGTGCAAGAATGCCCATTTCTCAAAAGCAGAGTGTTTTTCATGTAAGGCAAGCTAGGGATCAATTGCCATTCGTAAATGGATTTGAATCACATTCAGTTTCAACTTCTAGCAGGAAGAGTTAATTCAGGGTAACAAAAGTCACTCTTGTGCTCTTCTGGCCATACACAGTGCAAATCGTACTGGCGTCTGTTACCAGCAAGTTCAGTGTATTGGACTGAAGAGGACTTCCTGTTTTACTTAGTTACCAATACTGAGTTGAACTGGATATGCCCCGGTTTTGTAGGAAGCACATTTCTTTTGTTTTGATCCAGCTCACTGTTCTAGCCCTATAAGAAACACAGTAGAGTACAAGAGTGCCCGTTTCTCAAAAGCAGAGTGTTTTTCATGTAAGGCTAGCAAGGGTACAATTAACCTTCCGAAGCGGAGTTGAATTACATTCAGTTTCAATTCTAGCACCAAGTGTTAATATAGGGTAGGAACAGTCACTCTTGTGCTCTTCTGGCCATACAGAGTGCAAATAGCACTCGCATCAATGCCCAGCAAATACAGTGTATTTGACTAAAGAGAAGCTCCTATTCTAGTCAGTTTACAATGCTGAGTTGAACTAGGTATGCCTCATGTGTGTTGGAAGCACAGTTCTTTTGTACTGAGCCAGCTCACTGTCTGGCCCTATAGGAAACACAGTAGAGTTCAAGAGTGCCCGTTTCTCAAAAGCAGAGTGTTTTTCTTCTAAGCCAAACTATGGTTCAATTGCCATTCTTAAATGGAGTTGAATCTCATTCAGTTTCAAATTCTAGCTGGAAGAGTTAATTCTGGGTAAGAAAAGTCACTCTTGTGCTCTTCTGTCCATACACAGTACGAAAAGAGCTGGCCATTGTTACCAGCAAGTACAGTGTATTGGACTAAAGAGGAGTTCCTGTTTTACTTAGATTCCAATTATGAGTTGAACTACATATGCCTCGTTTGTGTTGGAAGCACAGTTTTTTGTTCTGAGCCACCTCACTGTTCTGGACCTATAGGAACCACAGTAGAGTTCAAGAGTTCCCGTTTCTCAAAACTAGAGTGTTTTTCTTGTAAGGCAAGCTAGTGAGCATTTGCCAATCTTTAACAGAGTTGAATCACATTCAGTTTCAAGTTCTAGCAGCAAGTGTTAATTCAGTGTAAGAACACCCACTCTTTTGCTCTTATGGGCATACACAGTGCAAATAGCATTCCCGTCTGTTCCCAGCAAGTACAGTGTATTGGAATGAAGAAAAGGTCCTATATTGTCAGTTTCCAATGGTGAGCAGAACTAGGTTTGCCCCGTTATTGTAGGAAGCACAGTTCTTTTTTTGTGAGCCAGCTCACAGTTCTGGCCCTATAGGAAACAGAGAAGACTACCAGAGTGCCCGTTTCTCAATAACAGAGTGTTTATCTTCGAAGTCAAGATATGGTTCAATTGCCATTCTTAAATGGTGTTGAATCACATTCAGTTTCAAGTTCTACCAGCAAGTGTTAATTCAGGTAAGTACAGCCACTCTTGTGCTCTTTAGGCCATACACAGTACAAAAAGCACTGGCATTTGTTAACAGCAAGTACAGTGAATTGGACTGAAGAGGAGTTCCTGTTTCACTTAGATTCCAATACTGAGTTGAACTAGGTATGCCTTGTTTGTGTTGGAAGCACACTTCATTTGTTGTGATCCAGCACACTGTACTAGCCCTATATGAAACACAATAGAGTAAAAGAGTGCCCGTTTCTCAAAAGCAAAGTGTTTTTCTTGTAAGGCCGATAGGGTTCAATTAACCTTCCTAAACACAGTTGAATCACATTCAGTTTCACATTCTAGCCGCCAGTGTTAATTCAATGTAAGAAAAGCCACTCTTGTGCTCTACTGGCCATACACAGTGGCAATCGTACGGGCATCTGTTACCAGAAAGTTCAGTGTATTGGACTGAAGAGGACCTCCTGTTTCCTTAGTTACCAATACTGAGTTGAACTAGATATGCCCCGTTTTTGTAGGAAGCAAAATTTTTTTTGTTGTGTTCTAGTTCAATGTTCTGGCCCTATAGGAAACACAGTAGTGCCCATTTCTCAAAAGCAGAGTGTTTCTCATTTAAGGGTAGAAAGGGTTCAATTAACCTTCCTAAGCAAAGTTGAATTACATTCAGTTTCAAGTTCTAGCACCAAGTGTTAATATAGGGTAAGAACAGGCACTCTTGTGCTCTTCTGGCCATACAGAGTGCAAATAGCAAACGTGTGAATGTCCAGCAAGTACAGTGTATTGGACTAAAGAGAACCTCCTATTCTAGTCAGTTTCCAAAGCTGAGTTGAACTAGGTATGCCTCATGTGTGTGGGAAGCACAGTTCTTTGGTTCTAGGCCAGCTCACTGTTCTGGCCCTATTGAAATAGAGAAGAGTAGAAGAGTTCCCGTTTCTCAATAGCAGAGTGTTTTACTTCTAAGCCAAGCTAGGGTTCAATTGCCATTCTTAAATGGAGTTGAATCACATTCAGTTTCAAGTTCTAGCAGCAAGTGTTAATTCATAGTAAGAACAGCTACTCTGTGCTCTTCTGGCCATACACAGTGCAAAAAGCACTGGCGTCTGTTAACAGCAAGTACGGACTGAAGAGGAGTTCCTGTTTTATTTAGATTCCAATACTGAGTTGAACTAGATATGCCCCGTTTGTGTAGGAAGAGCAGTTCATTGGTTCTGAGCTAGCTCATTGTATTGCCCCTATAAGAAACACAGGAGAGTGCAAGAATGCGCGTTTCTCAAAAGCTGAGTGTTTTCCTTGTATGGCACACTGGGGTACAATTAAACTTCCTACATGGATCTGAAACACATTCAGTTTCAAGTTTAGCAGCAAGTGTTAATTCAGGGTAACAACACCACTCTTGTGCTACTCTGGCCATACACAGTGCAAATAGTTTTCCCGTCTGTTCCCAGCAAGTACAGTGTATTGGACTGAAGAGAAGCTTCGGTTTTACTTATTTTCCAATACTGAGTTGAACTAGATATGCGCCATTTGTTTAAGAAGCACAGTTCTTTTGTTCTGAGCTAACTCACTGTACTGGCCCTATAGAAAACGCAGGAGAGTGCAAGAATGCCCGTTTCTAAAAGCAGAGTGTTTTCCTTGTATGGCACACTAGGGTTCAATTAAACTTAATAAACGGAGTTGAATCACATTCAGATTCCAGTTCTAGAAGCAAGTGTTAATTCAGGGTAAGAACACCACTCTTGTTCTACTCTGGCCATACTCAGTACAAAGAGCATTCAAATCTGTTCCCAGCAAGTACAGTGTATTGGACTGAAGAGAGGCTCCTGTTTTTCTTATTTTCCAATACTGAGTTGAACTAGATATGCGCCATTTGTTTAAGAAGCACAGTTCTTTTGTTCTGAGTTAGCTGACTGTACTGGCCCTATAGGATATGCAGGAGAGTGCAAGAATGCCCCTTTCTCAAAAGCAGAGTGTTTTCCTTGTATCGCAAACTAGGGTAAAATTAAACTTCCTAAACGGAGTTGAATCACATTCAGTTTCAAGTTCTACCAGCAAGTGTTAATTCAGGGTTTGAAACCACTCTTGTGTTAATCTGGCCATACACAGTACAAATAGCATTCGTGTCTGTTCCCAGCAAGTACAGTTTATTGGACTGAAGAGAAGATTAGGTTTTATTTAATTTCAAATACTGAGTTGAAATAGATATGCCACATTTGTGTAGGAAGCTCAGTTCTTTTGTTCTGAGCTAGCTCACTGTAGTGGCCCTATAGGAAACACAGGAGAGTACAAGAATGCCCCTTTCTCAAAGGCAGAGTGTTTTCACTGTAAGGCAAACTAGGGTTCAATTAAACTTAGGAAAAGTAGTTGAATCACATTCAGTTTCAAGTCCTAGCAGCAAGTGGTAATTCAGGGTAAGAATACCACTCTTGTGCTAACCTGGCCATACACAGTGCAAATAGCATTCAAGTATGTTCCCAGCAAGTACAGTGTATTGGACTGAAGAGAAGCTCATGTTTTACTTAGTTTCCAATACTGAGTTGAACTAGATATGCTCTATTTCTGTAGGAAGCACAGTCCTTTGTTTCTGAGCTAGCTCACTGTAGTGTCCCTATAGGAAACACAGTAGAGTGCAAGAATGCCCCTTATAAAAATCAGAGTCTTCTCATTGTTAGGCAAAATAAGGTTCAATCAAACTTCCTAAACAGATTTGAATCACATTTAGTTTCAAGTTCTAGCAGCAAGTGTTAATTCAGGGTAAGAACACCACTCTTGTTCTACTCTGGCCATACACAGTGCAAATAGCATTCGCGTCTGTTCCCAGCAAGTCCAGTTTATTGGACTGAAGAGAAGCTCCTGTTTTACTTCGTTTCCAATACAGATTTGAACTAGATATGCCCTGTTTGTGGAGGAAGCACAGTTCATTTGTTCTGGGCTAGCTCACTGTACAGGCCCTATAGGAAACACAGGAGTGTGCAAGAATGCCCGATTCTCAAAGCAGAGTGTTTTCCAGGTATGACAAACTAGGGTTCCATTAAACTTCCTAAAAGAAGTTGAATCACATTCAGTTTCAACTTCTAGCAGCCAGTGTTAATTCAGGGTAAGAACTCCAATCTTGTGCTAATCTGGCCATACACAGTACAAATAGCATTCACATCTGTTCCCAGCAAGTACAGTGTATTGGACGGAAGACAAGCACCTATTTTACTTACTTTCTGATACTCAGTTCAACTAGATATGCCCCGTTTGTGTAGAAAGCTCAGTTCTTTTGTTCTGAGTTAGCTCACTGAAGTGGCCCTATTGGAAATACATGAGAGTGTTAGAATGCCCCTTTCTCAAAGCCAGAGTGTGTTCATTGTAAGGCAAACTAGAGTTCAATTAAACTTACCATAATAGTTGAATCACATTCAGTTACAAGTTCTAGCATCAAGTGTTAATTCAGGGAAAGAACACCACTCTTGAGCTAAACTGGCCATAAACAGTGCAAATAGCATTCGCGTCTGTTTCCAGCAATGACAGTGTATTGGATTGAAGAGAAGCTCCTGTTTTACCTAGTATCCCAAACTCAGTTGAACTAGATGTACCACATTTGTGTAGGAAGCACAATTCTTTTGTTCTGAGCTAGCTCACTGTATTGCCCCTATAAGAAAAACAGGAGAGTGCAAGAATGCCCGTTTCTGAAAAGCAGAGTGTTTTCCTTGTATGGCACACTACGGTACAATTAAACTTCCTAAATGGAGTTGAATCACATTCAGATTCAAGATCTAGAAGCAAGTGTTAATTCAGGCTAAAACACCACTGTTGTACTATTCTGGCATACACAGTGCAAATATCATTCGCGTTTGTTCCCAGCAAGTACAGTGTATTGGACTGAAGAGTAGCTCCTGTTTTAGTTAGTTTCCAATACTGAGTTGAACTAGATATGCCCCGTTTGTGTAAAAAGCACAGTTCTTTTGTTTTGCTACCTCACTGTACTGGCCCTAGGGAAACACAGTAGAGTGCAAGAATGCCCTTTTCTCAAGAGCAGAGTGTTTTTCTTATATGGCAAACTAGGATTCAATTAACCGTCCTAAACAGAGTTGAATCACATTCAGTTTAAAGTTCAAGCAGCAAGTGTTAATTCAGGGTAAGAACACCACTCTTTTGCTATTCTGGCAATACACAGTGCAAATA
Organism: Peromyscus maniculatus bairdii; assembly: GCF_049852395.1. Classification (NCBI taxonomy): domain Eukaryota; kingdom Metazoa; phylum Chordata; class Mammalia; order Rodentia; family Cricetidae; genus Peromyscus; species Peromyscus maniculatus. Next base: position 684,473 of record NC_134855.1, on the reverse strand, counting down.
GCATTCACGTCTGTTCCCAGCAAGTACAGTGTATTGGACTGAAGAGAAGGTGCTGTTTAACTTAGTTTCAAATACTAAGTTGAACTACATATGCCCCGTTTGTGTAGGAAGCACAATTCTTTTGTTTTGAGCTAGTGTACTGTACTGGCACTATAGGAAACGCAGTAGAGTGCAAGAATGCCCTTTTCTCAAAAGCAAAGTGTTTTTCTTGAATGTCAAACTAGGATTCAATTAAACTTTCTAAATGGAATTGAATCACATTCAGTTTCAAGTTGTAGAATGAAGTGGTAATTCACGGTAAGAACACAACTCTTCTGCTATTCCGGCATTAGACAGTACAAATAGCATTCGGGTTTGTTCCCAACAAGTACGGTGTTCTGGACTGAAGAGAACCTCCTGTCTGACTTATTTTCCAATACTGAGTAGAACTAGATATACCCCGTTTGTGTAGGAAGCACAATTCTTTTGTTTTGAGTTAGCTCACTCTACTGGCCCTAGAGGAAACACAGTAGAGCTCAAGAATGACCTTTTCTTAAAAGCAGAGTGTTTTTCTTGTATGGCAAACTAGGGTTCAATTAAACTTCCTAAACGGCATTGTATCACATTCAATTTCAAGTTCTAGAATCAAGTGTTAATTCAGGTAAGAACATAACTTTTGTGCTATTCTGCGATACACAGTGCAAATAGCATTCTCTTTTTTCCCAGCAAGTACATTGTTTTGGACTGAAGAGAAGCTCCTGTTTTACTCAGTTTCCTATACTGAGTTTTACTAGATATGCCCCGTTTGTGTAGGAAGCACAGTTCTTTTGTTCTGAGCTAGCTCACTGTACTGGCCCTATAGAAAACACAGAAGAGTGCAAGAATGCCCGTTTCTCAAAAGCAGAGTGTTTTTCCTGCATGGCACACTAGGGTTCAATTAAATTTCCTAAACGGAGTTGAATCACATTGAGTTTCAAGTTCTAGCAGCAAGTGTTCATTCAGGCTAAGAACAGCACTCTTGTGCTATTCTGGCCATACACAGTGCAAATAGCATTCGCGTCTGTTCCCAGCCAGTACAGTGTTTTGGACTGAAGAGAAGCTCCTGTTTTACTCAGTTTCCAATACCGAGTTGAACTAGATATGCCCCGTTTGTGTAGGAAGCACAGTTCTTTTTTCTGAGCTAACTCACTGTACTGGCCCTATAGGAAACACAGTAGAGTGCAAGAATGCCCTTTTCTCAAGAGCAGAGTGTTTTTCTTTTATGGCAAACTAGGATTCAATTAACCGTCCTAAACAGAGTTGAATTACATTCAGTTTATAGTTCAAGCAGCAAGTTTTAATTCAGGGTAAGAACACCACTCTTTTGCTATTCTGGCAATACACAGTGCAAATAGCATTCACGTCTGTTCCCAGCAAGTACAGTGTATTGGACTGAGGAGAAGGTGCTGTTTAACTTAGTTTCAAATACTAAGTTGAACTACATATGCCCCGTTTGTGTAGGAAGCACAATTCTTTTGTTTTGAGTTAGTTCACTGTACTGGCCCTATAGGAAACGCAGTAGAGTGCAAGAATGCCCTTTTCTCAAAAGCAAAGTGTTTTTCTTGAATGTCAAACTAGGATTCAATTAAACTTCCTAAATGGAATTGAATCACATTGTTTCAAGTTGTAGAATGAAGTGTTAATTCACGGTAAGAACACAACTCTTCTGCTATTCCGGCATTACACAGTACAAATAGCATTTGGGTCTGTTCCCAGCAAGTACAGTGTTCGGGACTGAAGAGAACCTCCTGTATGACTTATTTTCCAATACTGAGTTGAACTAGATATACCCCGTTTGTGTAGGAAGCACAATTCTTTTGTTTTGACTTAGCTCACTCTACTGGCCCTATAGGAAACACAGTAGAGTGCAAAAATGACCTTTAGTTAAAAGCAGAGTGTTTTTCTTGTATGGCAAACTAGGGTTCAATTAAACTTCCTAAACGGAATTGAATCACATTCAGTTTCAAGTTCTAGAAGCAAGTGTTAATTCAGGTAAGAACATAACTTTTGTGCTATACTGCCATACACAGTGCAAATAGCATTCTCTCTTTCCCCAGCAAGTACAGTGTATTGGACTGAAGAGAAGCTCCTGTTTTACTGTTTCCAATAACGAGTTGAACTAGATATGCCCCATTTGTGTAGGAAGCATGTTTTTTTTGTTCTGAGCTAGCTCACTGTACTGGCCTTATAGGAAACACAGTTGAGTACAAGAATGCCCGTTTCTCAAAAGCAGAGTGTTTTTCCTGCATGGCACACTAGGGTTCAATTAAACTTCATAAACGGAGTTGAATCACGTTGAGTTTCAAGTTCTAGCAGCAAGTGTTCATTCAGGCTAAGAACAGCACTCTTGTGCTATTCTGGCCATGCATAGTGCAAATAGCATTTGCGTCTGTTCCCAGCCAGTACAGTGTTTTGGACTAAAGAGAAGCTCCTGTTTTACTCACTTTCCAATACTGAGTTGAACTAGATATACCCCGTTAGTGTAAAAAGCACAGTTCTTTTGTTTTGCTACCTCACTGTACTGGCCCTATAGGAAACACAGTAGAGTGCAAGAATGCCCTTTTCTCAAGAGCAGAGTGTTTTTTTGTATGGCAAACTAGGATTCAATTAACCGTCCTAAACAGAGTTGAATCACATTCAGTTTAAAGTTCAAGCAACAAGTGTTAATTCAGGGTAAGAACACCACTCTTTTGCTATTCTGGCAATACACAGTGCAAATAGCATTCACGGCTGTACCCAGCAAGTACAGTGTATTGGACTGAAGAGAAGGTGCTGTTTAACTTAGTTTCAAATACTAAGTTGAACTACATATGACCCGTTTGTGTAGGAAGCACAATTCTTTTGTTTTGAGCTAGTTCACTGTACTGGCCCTATAGGAAACGCAGTAGAGTGCATGAATGCCCTTTTCTCAAGAGCAGAGTGTTTTTCTTGTATGGCAAACTAGGATTCAATTAAACTTCCTAAATGGAATTGAATCACATTCAGTTTCAAGTTGTAGAATGAAGTGTTAATTCACGGTAAGAACACAACTCTATTGCTATTCCAGCATTACACAGTACAAATAGCATTCGGGTCTGTTCCCAGCCAGTACAGTGTTTTGGACTGAAGTGAAGCTCCTGTTTTACTCAGATTCCAATACTGAGTTGAACTAGATATGCCCCGTTTGTGTAGGAAGCACAGTTCTTTTGTTCTGAGCTAGCTCACAGTACTGGCCCTATAGGAAACACAGAAGAGTGCAAGAATGCCCGTTTCTAAAAAGCAGAGTGTTTTTCTTGCATGGCACACTAGGGTTCAATAAAACTTCCTAAACGGAGTTGAATCACATTCAGTTTCAAGTTCCAGAAGCAAGTGTTCATTCAGGCTAAGAATAGCACTCTTGTCCTATTCTGGCCATACTCAGTGCAAATAGCATTCGTGTTTGTTCCCAGCCAGCACAGTGTTTTGGACTGAAGAGAAGCTCCTGTTTTACTCAGTTTCCAATACTGAGTTGAACTAGATAACCCTGTCTGTGTAGGAAGTACAGTTCTTTTGTTCTGAGCTAGCTCACTATACTGGCCCTATAGGAAACACAGTAGAGTGCAAGAATGCCTGTTTCTCAAAAGCAGAGTGTTTTTCTTGCATGGCACACTAGGGTTCAATTAAACTTCCTAAACAGAGTTGAATCACGTTGAGTTTCAAGTTCTAGCAGAAGTGTTCATTCAGGCTAAGAACAGCACTCTTATGGTATTCTGGCCATACATAGTGCAAATAGCATTCGCGTCTGTTCCCAGCCAGTACAGTTTTTTGGACTGAAGAGAAGCTCCTGTTTTACTGTTTCCAATACTGAGTTGAACTAGATATGCCCCGTTTGTGTAGGAAGCACAATCTTTTGTTCTGAGCTAGCTCACTGTGCTGGCCCTATAGGAAACACAGTAGAGTGCAAGAATGCCCGTTTCTCAAAAGCAGAGTGTTTTTCTTGCATGGGACACTACGGTTCAATTAAACTTACTAAAAGAAGTTTCATCACGTTCAGTTTCAAGTTCTAGTTGAAAGTGTTCATTCAGGCTAAGAACAGCACTCTTGTGCTATTCTGGCCATACACAGTGCAAATAGCATTCGCGTCTGTTCCCAGCCAGTACAGTGTTTTGGACTGAAAAGAAGCTCCTGTTTTACTCAGTTTCCAATACTGAGTTGAACTAGATGTGCCCCGTGTGTGTAGGAAGCACAGTTATTTTGTTCTGAGCTAGCTCACTGTACTGGCCCTATAGGAAACACAGTAGAGTGCAAGAATGCCCGTTTCTCAAAAGCAGAGTGTTTTTCTTGCATGGCACACTAGGATTCAATTAAACTTCCTAAACAGGGTTGAATCACGTTGAGTTTCAAGTTCTAGCAGCAAGTGTTCATTCAGGCTAAGAACAGCACTCTTGTGCTATTCTGGCCATACACAGTGCAAATAGCATTCGCGTCTGTTCCCAGCCAGTACAGTGTTTTGGACTGAAGATAAGCTCCTGTTTTACTCAGTTTCCAATACTGAGTTGAACGAGATATGCCCCGTTTGTGTACGAAGTACAGTTCTTTTGTTCTGAGCTCGCTCACTGTACTGGCCCTATAGGAAACACAGGAGAGTGCAAGAATGCCTGTTTCTCAAAAGCAGAGTGTTTTTCTTGCATGGCACACTAGGGTTCAATTAAACTTCCTAAACGGAGTTGAATCACGTTGAGTTTCAAGTTCTAGCAGCAAGTGTACATTCACGCTAAGAACAGCACTCTTGTGCTATTCTGGACATGCACAGTGCAAACAGCATTCGCGTCTGTTCCCAGCAAGTACAGTGTATTGGACTGAAGAGAAGCTCCTGTTTTACTTAGTTTCCTATACTGAGTTGAACTAGATATACCCCGTTAGTGTAAAAAGCACAGTTCTGTTGTTTTGCTACCTCACTGTACTGGCCCTATAGGAAACACAGTAGAGTGCAAGAATGCCCTTTTCTAAAGAGCAGAGTGTTTTTTTGTATGGCAAACTAGGATTCAATTAACCGTACTAAACAGAGTTGAATCACATTCAGTTTTAAGTTCAAGCAGCAAGTGTTAATTCAGGGTAAGAACACCACTCTTTTGCTATTCTGGCAATACACAGTGCATATCGCATTCACGTCTGTTCCCAGCAAGTACAGTGTATTGGACTGAAGAGAAGGTGCTGTTTAACTTAGTTTCAAATACTAAGTTGAACTACATATGCCCTGTTTGTGTAGGAAGCACACTTCTTTTGTTTTGAGCTAGTTCACTGTACTGGCCCTATAGGAAACGCAGTAGAGTGCAAGAATGCCCTTTTCTCAAGAGCAGAGTGTTTTTCTTGTATGGCAAACTAGGATTCAATTAAACTTCCTAAATGGAATTGAATCACATTCAGTTTCAAGTTGTAGAATGAAGTGTTAATTCACGGTAAGAACACAACTCTATTGCTATTCCAGCATTACACAGTACAAATAGCATTCGGGTCTATTCCCAGCCAGTACAGTGTTTTGGACTTAAGAGAAGCTCCTGTTTTACTCAGTTTCCAATACTGAGTTGAACTAGATATGCCCCGTTTGTGTAGGAAGCACAGTTCTTTTGTTCTGAGCTAGCTCACTGTACTGGCCCTATAGGAAACACAGAAGAGTGCAAGAATGCCCGTTTCTCAAAAGCAGAGTGTTTTTCTTGCATGGCACACTAGGGTTCAATAAAACTTCCTAAACGGAGTTGAATCACGTTCAGTTTCAAGTTCCAGAAGCAAGTGTTCATTCAGGCTAAGAACAGCACTCTTGTGCTATTCTGGCCATACTCAGCGCAAATAGCATTCGTGTCTGTTCCCAGCCAGTACAGTGTTTTGGAATGAAGAGAAGCTCCTGTTTTACTGTTTCCAATACTGAGTTGAACTAGATATGCCCCGTTTGTGTAGGAAGCAGAATCTTTTGTTCTGAGCTAGCTCACTGTACTGGCCCTATAGGAAACACAGTAGAGTGCAAGAATGCCTGTTTCTCAAAAGCAGAGTGTTTTTCTTGCATGGCACACTAGGGTTCAATTAAACTTCCTAAAAGAAGTTTAATCACGTTCAGTTTCAAGTTCTAGCCGAAAGTGTTCATTCAGGCTAAGAACCGCACTCTTGTGCTATTCTGGCCATACACAGTGCAAATAGCATTCGCGTCTGTTCCCAGCCAGTACAGTGTTTTGGACTGAAGAGAAGCTCCTGTTTTTCTCAGTTTCCAATACTGAGTTGATGTAGATATGCACCGTTTGTGTAGGAAGCCCAGTTCTTTTGTTCTGAGATAGCTCACTGTCCTGGCCCTAGAGGAAACACAGTACAGTGCAAGAATGCGCGTTTCTCCAAAGCAGAGTGTTTTTCTTGCATGGCACACTAGGGTTCAATTAAACTTCCTAAACGGAGTTGAATCACGTTGAGTTTCAAGTTCTAGCAGCAAGTGTACATTCACGCTAAGAACAGCACTCGCGCTATTCTGGCCATAGACAGTGCAAATAGAATTCGTGTCTGTTCCCAGCCAGTACAGTGTTTTGTACTGGAGAAGCTCCTGTTTTACTCATTTGCCAATACTGAGTTGAGCTAGATATGCCCCGTTTGTGTAGGAAGCACAGTTCTTTTGTTCTGAGCTAGCTCACTGGACCTGCCCTATAGGAAACACAGTAGAGTATAAGAATGCCCGTTTCTCAAAAGCAGAGTGTTTTTCTTGCATGGCACACTAGGGTTCAATTAAACTTCCTAAACGGAGTTGAATCACTTTGAGTTCAAGTTCTAGCAGCAAGTGTTCCTTCAGGCTAAGAACAGCACTCTTATGCTATTCTGGCCATACATATTGATAAATAGCATTCGCGTCTGTTCCCAGCCAGTACAGTGTTTTGGACTGAAGAGAAGCTCCTGTTTTACTCAGTTTCCAATACTGAGTTGAACTAGATATGCCCCGTTTGTGTAGGAAGCACAGTTCATTTGTACTGAACTAATTCACTGTACAGGCCCTATAGGAAACACAGTAGAGTTTAAGAATGCCCGTTTCTCAAAAGCAGAGTGTTTTTCTTGCATGGCACACTAGGGTTCAATTAAACTTCGTAAACGGAGTTGAATCACGTTCAGTTTCAAGTTCTAGCAGCAAGTGTACATTCAGGCTAAGAACAGCACTCTTGTGCTATTCCGGCTATACACAGTGCTAAATAGCATTCACGTCTGTTCCCAGCCAGTACAGTGTTTTGGACTGAAGAGAAGCTCCTGTTTTACTAAGTTTCCAATACTGAATTGAACTAGATATGCCCCGTTTGTGTAGGAAGCACAGTTCTTTTGTTCTGAGCTAGCTCACTGTACTGGCCCTATAGGAAACACAGTAGAGTGCAAGAATGCCCGTTTCTCAAAAGCAGAGTGTTTTTCTTGCATGGCACACTAGGGTTCAATTAAACTTCCTAAATAGAGTTGAATCACGTTGATTTTCAAGTTCTAGCAGCAAGTGTTCATTCAGGCTAAGAACAGCACTCTTGTGCTATTCTGGACATACACAGTGCAAATAGCATTCGCGTCTGTTCCCAGCCAGTACAGCATTTTGGACTGAAGAGAAGCGCTTGTTTTCCTCAGATTCCAATACTGAGTTGAACTAGATGTGCCCCTTGGGGGTAGGAAGCACAGTTCTTTTGTTCTGAGCTAGCTCACTGTACTGGCCCTATTGGAAACACACTAGAGTGCAAGAATGCCCGTTTCTCAAAAGCAGAGTGTTTTTCTTGCAGGACACACAAGGGTTCAATTAAACTTCGTAAACGGCGTTGAATCACGTTGAGTTTCAAGTCCTAGCAGCAAGTGTACATTCAGGCTAAGAACAGCACTCTTGTGCTATTCTGGCCATACACAGTGCAAATAGCATTCGCGTGTGTTCCCAGCCAGTACAGTGTTTTGGACTGAAGAGAAGCTCCTGTTTTACTCGGTTTCCAATACTCAGTTGATCTAGGTATGCCCCGTTTGTGTAGGAATCACAGTTCTTTTGTTCTGAGCTAGCTCACTGTACTGGCCCTATAGGAAACACAGTAGAGTGCAAGAATGCCCGGTTCTCAAAAGCATAGTGTTTTTCTTGCATGGCACACTAGGGTTCCATTAAACTTCCTAAAAGGAGTTGAATCACGTTGCGTTTCAAGTTCTAGCAGCAAGTGTACATTCAGGCTAAGAACAGCACTCTTGTGCTATTCTGGCCATACACAGTGCAAATAGCATTCGAGTCTGTTCCCAGCCAGTACAGTGTTTTGGACTGAAGAGAAGCTCCTGTTTTACTCAGTTTCCAATACTGAGTTGAACTAGATATGCCCCGTGTGTGTAGGAAGTACAGTTCTTTTGTTCTCAGCTAGCTCACTGTAAAGGCCCTATAGGAAACACAGTAGAGTGCAAGAATGCCGGTTTCTCAAAAGCAGAGTGATTTTCTTGCATGGCACACTAGGGTTCAATTAAAGTTCCTAAACGGAGTTGAATCACGTTCAGTTTCTAGTTCTAGCAGCAAGTGTACATTCAGGCTAAGAACAGCACTCTTGTGCTATTCTGGCCATACACTGTGTAAATAGCATTCGCGTCTGTTCCCAGCCAGTACAGTGTTTTGTAATGAAGAGAAGCTCCTGTTTTACTTGGTTTCCAATACTCAGTAGAGCTAGGTATGCCCCGTTTGTGTAGGAATCACAGTTCTTTTGTTCTGAGCTAGCTCACTGTACTGGACCGATACGAAAAACAGTAGAGTGCAAGAATGCCCGTTTGTCAAAAGCAGAGTGTTTTTCTTGCATGGCATACTAGGGTTCCATTAAACTTCCTAAACGGAGTTGAATCACGTTCAGTTTCAAATTCTAGCAGCAAGTGTTCATTCAGGCTAAGAACAGCATTCTTGTGCTATTCTGGCCATACACAGTGCAAATAGCATTCGAGTCTGTTCCCAGCCAATACAGTGTTTTGGACTGAAGAGAAGCTCCTGTTTTACTCAGTTTCCAATACTGAGTTGAACTAGATGTGCCCCGTGTGTGTTGGAAGCACAGTTTTTTTGTTCTCAGCTAGCTCACTGTAAAGGCCCTATAGGAAACACAGTAGAGTGCAAGAATGCCCGTTTTTCAAAAGCAGAGTGATTTTCTTGCATGGCACACTAGGGTGCAATTAAACTTCGTAAACAGAGTTGAATCAGGTTGAGTTTCAAGTTCTAGCAGCAAGTGTACATTCAGGCTAAGAACAGCACTTTTGTGCTATTCTGGCCATACACAGTGCAAATAGCATTCGAGTCTGTTCCCAGCCAGTACAGCATTTTGGACTGAAGAGAAGTGCTTGTTTTCCTCAGATTCCAATCATGAGTTGAACTAGATGTGCCCCTTGGGGGTAGGAAGCACAGTTCTTTTGTTCTGAGCTAGCTCACTGTACTGGCCCTATTGGAAACACACTAGAGTGCAAGAATGCCCGTTTCTCAAAAGCAGAGTGTTTTTCTTGCAGGACACACAAGGGTTCAATTAAACTTCGTAAACGGAGTTGAATCACGTTGAGTTTCAAGTTCTAGCAGCAAGTGTACATTCAGGCTAAGAACAGCACTCTTGTGCTATTCTGGCCATACACAGTGCAAATAGCATTCACGTGTGTTCCCAGCCAGTACAGTGTTTTGGACTGAAGAGAAGCTCCTGTTTTACTCGGTTTCCAATACTCAGTTGATCTAGGTATGCCCCGTTTGTGTAGGAATCACAGTTCTTTTGTTCTGAGCTAGCTCACTGTACTGGCCCTATAGGAAACACAGTAGAGTGCAAGAATGCCCGTTTCTCAAAAGCAGAGTGTTTTTCTTGCATGGCACACTAGGGTTCCATTAAACTTCCTAAAAGGAGTTGAATCACGTTGCGTTTCAAGTTCTAGCAGCAAGTGTACATTCTGGCTAAGAACAGCACTCTTGTGCTATTCTGGCCATACACAGTGCAAATAGCATTCGCATCTGTTCCCAGCAAATACAGTGTTTTGGACTGAAGAGAAGCTCCTGTTTTACTCAGTTTCCAATACTGAGTTGAACTAGATATGCCCCGTTTGTGTACGAAGCACAGTTCTTTTTTTCTGAGCTAGCTCACTGTAGTGGCCCTATAGGAAACACAGTAGAGTGCAAGAATGCCCGTTTCTCTAAAGCAGAGTGATTTTCATGCATGGCACACTAGGGTTCAATTAAAGTTCCTAAACGGAGTTGAATCACGTTCAGTTTCAAGTTCTAGTAGCAAGTGTTCATTTAGGCTAAGAACATCACTCTTGTGCTATTCTGGCCATACACAGTGCAAATAGCATTCGCGTCTGTTCCCAGCCAGTGCAGTGTTTTGGACTGAAGAGAAGCTCCTGTTTTACTCAGTTGCCAATAATGAGTTGAACTAGATGTGCCCCGTGTGTGTAGGAAACACAGTTCTTTTGTTCTGAGCTAGCACACTGTACTGGCCCTATAGGAAACACAGTAGAGTTGAAGAAATCCCGTTTCTCTAAAGCAGAGTGTTTTTCTTGCATGGCACACTAGGGTTCAATTAAACTTCCTAAACGGAGTTGAATCACGTTGAATTTCAAGTTCTAGCAGCAAGTGTTCATTCAGGCTAAGAACAGTACTCTTGTGCTATTTTGGCCATTCACAGTGCAAATAGCATTAGCGTCTTTTTCCAGCCAGTACAGAGTTTTGGACTGAAGAGAAGCTCCTGTTTTACTCAGTTTCCAATACTGAGTTGAACTAGATATGCCCCATTTGTGTAGGAAGCATGTTTTTTTTGTTCTGAGCTAGCTCACTGTACAGGCCCTATAGGAAACACAGTAGAGTGCAAGAATGCCCGTTTCTCAAAAGCAGAGTGTTTTTCTTGCATGGCACACTAGGGTTCAATTAAACTTCCTAAACGGAGTTGAATCACGTTCAGTTTCAAGTTCTAGCAGCAAGTGTTCATTCAGGATAAGAACAGCACTCTTGTTCTATTCTGGCCATAAACAGTGCAAATAGCATTCGCGTCTGTTCCCAGCCAGTACAGTGTTTTGGACTGAAGGGAAGCTCCTGTTTTATTCAGTTTCCAATACTGAGTTGAACTAGATGTGCCCCGTGTGTGTAGGAATCACAGTTCTTTTGTTCTGAGATATCTAACTGTACTGGCCCTATAGCAAACACAGTAGAGTACAAGAATGCCCGTTTCTCAAAAACAGAGTGTTTTTCATGCATGGCACACTAGGTTTCAATTAAACTTCGTATACCGGGTTGAATCACGTTGAGTTTCAAGTTCTAGCAGCAAGTGTACATTCAGGCTAAGAACAGCACTCTTGTGCTATTCTGGCCATACACAGTGCAAATAGCATTCGCGTCTGTTCCCAGGAAGAACAGTGTTTTGGACTGCAGAGAAGCTCCTGTTTCACTCAGTTTCGAATTCTGGGATGAACTAGATATGCCCCATTTGTGTAGGAAGCACAGTTCTTTTGTTCTGAGCTAGCACACTGTACAGGCCCTATAGGAAACAGAGTAGAGTGCAAGAATGCCCGTTTCTCAAAAGCAGAGTGTTTTTTTTGCATGGCACACTAGGGTTCAATTAAACTTCCTAAACGGAGTTGAATCTCGCTGAGTTTCAAGTTCTAGCACCAAGTGTTCATTCAGGCTAAGAACAGCACTCTTGTGCTATTCTGGCCATACACAGTGCAAATAGCATTCGCGTCTGTTCCCAGCCCGTACAGTGTATTGGAGTGAAGAGAAGCTCCTGTTTAACTCAGTTTCCAATACTGAGTTGAAATAGATATGCCCCGTTTGTGTAGGAAGCACAGTTCATTTGTTCTGAGCTAGCTCATTGTACTGGCCCTATAGGAAACACAGTAGAGTGCAAGAATGCCCGTTTCTCAAAAGCAGAGTGTTCTTCTTGCATGGCACACTAGTGTTCAATTAAACTTCCTAAACGGAGTTGAATCACGTTCAGTTTCAAGTCTTAGAAGCAAGTGTTCATTCAGGCTAAGAACAGCACTCTTGTGCTATTCTGGCCATACACAGTGAAAATAGCATTCGCGTCTGTTCCCAGCCAGTATAGTATTTTTGAGCAGAGAATCTCCTGTTTTACTCAGTTTCCAATACTGAGTTGAACTAGATATGCCCCATGTGTGTAGGAAGCACAGTTCTTTTGTTCTGAGCTAGCTCACTGTACAGGCCCTCTAGGAAACACAGTAGAGTGCAAGAATGCCCGTTTCTCAAAAGCAGAGTGTTTTCCTTGCATGGCACACTAGGGTTCAATTAAACTTCCTAAACGGAGTTGAATCACGTTGAGTTTCAAGTTCTGGCAGCAAGTGTTCATTCAGGCTAAGAACAGCACTCTTGTGCTATTCTCGCCATACACAGTGCAAATAACATTCGCGTCTGTTCCCAGCCAGTACAGTGTTTTGGAGTGAAGAGGAGCTCCTGTTTTACTCAGTTTCCAATACTGAGTTGAACTAGATGTGCCCCGTGTGTGTAGGAATCACAGTTCTTTTGTTCTGAGCTATCTCACTGTACTGGCCCTATAGGAAACACAGTAGAGTACAAGAATGCCCGTTTCTCAAAAGCAGAGTGTTTTTCATGCATGGCACACTAGGTTTTAATTAAACTTCGTAAACTGGGTTGAATTACGTTGAGTTTCAAGTTCTAGCAGCAAGTGTACAATCTGGCTAAGAACAGCACTCTTGTGCTATTGTGGCCATACACAGTGCAAATAGCATTCGTGTCTGTTCCCAGGAAGAACAGTGTTTTGGACTGCAGAGAAGCTCCTGTTTCACTCAGTTTCGAATTCTGGGTTGAACTAGATATGCCCCATTTGTGTAGGAAGCACAGTTCTTTTGTTCTGAGCTAGCACACTGTACAGGCCCTAAAGGAAACAGAGTAGAGTGCAAGAATGCCCGTTTCTCAAAAGCAGAGTGTTTTTTCTTGCATGGCACACTAGGGTTCAATTAAACTTCCTAAACGGAGTTGAATCACGTTCAGTTTCAAGTTCTAGCAGCAAGTGTACATTCAGGCTAAGAACAGCACTCTTGTGCTATTCTGGCCATACATAGTGCAAAAAGCATTCGCGTCTGTTCCCAGCGAGTACAGTGTTTTGGAGTGAAGAGAAGCTCCTGTTTTACTCAGTTTCCAATACTGTGTTGAACTAGATATGCCCCGTATGTGTAGGAAGCACAGTTCATTTGTTCTGAGCTAGCTCATTGTACTGGCACTATAGGAAACACAGTAGAGTGCAAGAATGCCTGTTTCTCAAAAGCAGAGTGTTTTTCTTGCATGGCACACTAGTGTTCAATTAAACTTCCTAAACGGAGTTGAATCACGTTCAGTTTCAAGTTCTAGCAGCTAGTGTTCATTCAGGCTAAGAACAGCACTCTTGTGCTATTCTGGCCATACACAGTGAAAATAGCAATCGTGTCTGTTCCCAGCCAGTATAGTATTTTTGAGCAGAGAAGCTCCTGTTTTACTCAGTTTCCAATACTGAGTTGAACTAGATATTCCCCATGTGTGTAGGAAGCACAGTTCTTTTGTTCTGAGCTAGCTCACTGTACAGGCCCTCTAGGAAACACAGTAGAGTGCAAGAATGCCCGTTTCTCAAAAGCAGAGTGTTTTCCTTGCATGGCACACTAGGGTTCAATTAAACTTCCCAAACCGAGTTGAATCACGTTGAGTTTCAAGTTCTAGCAGAAAGTGTTCATTCAGGCTAAGAACAGAACTCTTGTGCTATTTTGGCCATACACAGTGCAAATAGCATTCACATCTGTTCCCAGCCAGTACAGTGTTTTGGACTGCAGAGAAGCTCCTGTTTTCCTCAGTTTCCAATACTGAGTTGAACGAGATATGCCCCATTTGTGTAGGAATCACATTACATTGTTCTGAGCTAGCTCACTGTACTGGCCCTATAGGAAACACAGTACAGTGCAAGAATGTCCGTTTCTCAAAAGCAGAGTGTTTTTCTTGCATGGCACACTAGGATTCAATTAAACTTCCTAAACGGAGTTGAATCACGTTCAGTTTCAAGTTCTAGCAGTAAGTGTTCATTCAGGCTAAGAATAGCACTCGTGCTATTCTGTCCATACACAGTGCAAATAGCATTCGCGTCTGTTCCCAGCCAGTACAGTGTTTTGGACTCCAGAGAAGCTCCTGTTTTACTCAGTTTCGAAAACTGAGTTGAACTAGATATGCCCCATTTGTGTAGGAAGCACAGTTCTTTTGTTCTGAGCTAGCACACTGTACAGGCCTTATAGGAAATACAGTAGAGTGCAAGAATGCCCGTTTCTCAAAAGCAGAGTGTTTTTCTTGCATGGCACACTAGGGTTCAATTAAACTTCCTAAACGGAGTTGAATCACGTTCAGTTTCAAGTTCTAGCAGCAAGTGTTCATTCAGGCTAAGAACAGCACTCTTGTGCTATTCTGTCCATACACAGTGCAAATAGCATTCGTGTCTGTTCCCAGCCAGTACAGTGTTTTGGACTGAAGAGAAGCTCCTGTTTTACTAGGTTTCCAATACTGAGTTGAACTAGATATGCCCCGTTTGTGTAAGAAGCACAGTTCTTTTGTTCTGAGCTAGCTCACTGTACTGGCCCTATAGGAAACACAGTAGAGTGCAAGAATGTTGGTTTCTCAAAAGCAGAGTGTTTTTCTTGCATGGCACACTAGGGTTCAATTAAACTTCCTAAACGGAGTTGAATCAAGTTCAGTTTCAAGTTCTAGCAGCAAGTGTTCATTTAGGCTAAGAACAGCACTCTTGTGATATTCTGGACATAAACAGTGCAAATAGCATTCCCGTCTGTTCCCAACCAGTGCAGTGTTTTGGACTGAAGAGAAGCTCCTGTTTTACTAAGTTTCCAATACTGAGTTGAACTAGATGTGCCCCGTGTGTGTAGGAATCACATTTCTTTTGTTCTGAGCTATCTCACTGTACTGGCCCTATAGGAAACACAGTAGAGTACAAGAATGCCCGTTTCTCTAAAGCAGAGTGTTTTTCTTGCATGGCACACTAGGTTTCAATTAAACTTTGTAAACGGAGTTGAATCACGTTGAGTTTCAAGTTCTAGCAGCAAGTTTACATTCTGGCTAAGAACAGCACTCTTGTGCTATTCTGGCCATACACAGTGCAAATAGCATTCTTGTCTGTTCCCAGGAAGAACAGTGTTTTGGACTGCAGAGAAGCTCCTGTTTTACTCAGTTTCCAATACTGAGTTGAACTAGATATGCCCCATTTGTGTAGGAAGCACAGTTCTTTTGTTCTGAGCTAGCACACTGTACAGGCCCTATAGGAAACAGAGTAGAGTGCAAGAATGCCCGTTTCTCAAAAGCAGAGTGTTTTTCTTGCATGGCACACTAGTGTTCAATTAAACTTCCTAAACGGAGTTTAATCACGTTGAGTTTCAAGTACTAACAGAAGTGTACATTCAGGCTAAGAACAGCACTCTTGTGCTATTCTGGACAAACACAGTGCAAATAGCATTCGCGTGTGTTCCCAGCCAGTACAGTGTTTTGGAGTGAAGAGAAGCTCCTGTTTTAATCGGATTCAAATACTGAGTTGAACTAGATATGCCCAGTTTGTGTAGGAAGCACAGTTCATTTGTACTGAGCAGGCTCAATGTACTGGCCCTATAGGAAACACAGTAGAGTGCAAGAATGCCCGTTTCTCAAAAGCAGAGTGTTTTTCTAGCATGGCACACTAGTGTTCAATTAAACTTCCTAAACGGAGTTGAATCACGTAGAGTTTCAATTCTAGCAGCAAGTGTTCATTCAGGCTACGAACAGCACTCGTGCTATTCTGGCCATACACAGTGCAAATAGTATTCGCGTCTGTTCCCAGCCAGTACAGTGTTTTGGACTGAAAAGAAGCCCCTGTTTTACTCAGTTTCCAATACTGAGTTGAACTAGATGTGCCCCGTGTGTGTAGGAATCACAGTTCTTTTGTTCTGAGCTAGCTCACTGTACTGGCCCTATAGCAAACACAGTAGAGTACAAGAATGCCCGTTTCTCAAAAGCAGAGTGTTTTTCTTGCATGGCACACTAGGGTTCAATTAAACTTCCTAAACGGAGTTGAATCACGTTGAATTTCAAGTTCTAGCAGCAAGTGTTCATTCAGGCTAAGAACAGAACTCTTGTGCTATTTTGGCCATTCACGGTGCAAATAGCATTTGTGTCTGTTCCCAGCCAGTACAGTGTTTTAGACTGAAGAGAAGCTCCTGTTTTACTCAGTTTCCAATACTGAGTTGAACTAGATATGCCCCATTTGTGTAGGAAGCATGTTTTTTTTTGTTCTGAGCTAGCTCACTGTACAGGCCCAATAGGAAACACAGTAGAGTGCAAGAATGCCCGTTTCTCAAAAGCAGAGTGTTTTTCTTGCATGGCACACTAGGGTTCAATTAAACTTCCTAAACGGAGTTGAATCACGTTGAGTTTCAAGTTCTAGCAGCAAGTGTTCATTTAGGCTAAGAACAGCACTCTTGTGCTATTCTCGCCATACACAGTGCAAATAACATTCGCGTCTGTTCCCAGCCAGTACAGTGTTTTGGAGTGAAGAGGAGCTCCTGTTTTACTCAGTTTCCAATACTGAGTTGAACTAGATGTGCCCCGTGTGTGTAGAAATCACAGTTCTTTTGTTCTGAGCTATCTCACTGTACTGGCCCTATAGGAAACACAGTAGAGTACAAGAATGCCCGTTTCTCAAAAGCAGAGTGTTTTTCCTTGTATGGCACACTAGGTTTTAATTAAACTTCGTAAACTGGGTTGAATCACGTTGAGTTTCAAGTTCTAGCAGCAAGTGTACAATCTGGCTAAGAACAGCACTCTTGTGCTATTCTGGCCATACACAGTGCAAATAGCATTCGCGTCTGTTCCCAGGAAGAACAGTGTTTTGGACTGCAGAGAAGCTCCTGTTTCACTCAGTTTCGAATTCTGGGTTGAACTAGATATGCCCCATTTGTGTAGGAAGCACAGTTCTTTTGTTCTGAGCTAGCACACTGTACAGGCCCTAAAGGAAACAGAGTAGAGTGCAAGAATGCCCGTTTCTCAAAAGCAGAGTGTTTTTTTCTTGCATGGCACACTAGGGTTCAATTAAACTTCCTAAACGGAGTTGAATCACGTTCAGTTTCAAGTTCTAGCAGCAAGTGTACATTCAGGCTAAGAACAGCACTCTTGTGCTATTCTGGCCATACATAGTGCAAAAAGCATTCGCGTCTGTTCCCAGCCAGTACAGTGTTTTGGAGTGAAGAGAAGCTCCTGTTTTACTCAGTTTCCAATACTGTGTTGAATTAGATATGCCCCGTATGTGTAGGAAGCACAGTTCATTTGTTCTGAGCTAGCTCATTGTACTGGCCCTATAGGAAACACAGTAGAGTGCAAGAATGCCTGTTTCTCAAAAGCAGAGTGTTTTTCTTGCATGGCACACTAGTGTTCAATTAAACTTCCTAAACGGAGTTGAATCACGTTCAGTTTCAAGTTCTAGCAGCAAGTGTTCATTCAGGCTAAGAACAGCACTCTTGTGCTATTCTGGCCATACACAGTGAAAATAGCAATCGCGTCTGTTCCCAGCCAGTATAGTATTTTTGAGCAGAGAAGCTCCTGTTTTACTCAGTTTCCAATACTGAGTTGAACTAGATATGCCCCATGTGTGTAGGAAGCACAGTTCTTTTGTTCTGAGCTAGCTCACTGTACAGGCCCTCTAGGAAACACAGTAGAGTGCAAGAATGCCCGTTTCTCAAAAGCAGAGTGTTTTCCTTGCATGGCACACTAGGGTTCAATTAAACTTCCCAAACCGAGTTGAATCACGTTGAGTTTCAAGTTCTAGCAGAAAGTGTTCATTCAGGCTAAGAACAGAACTCTTGTGCTATTTTGGCCATACACAGTGCAAATAGCATTCACATCTGTTCCCAGCCAGTACAGTGTTTTGGACTGCAGAGAAGCTCCTGTTTTCCTCAGTTTCCAATACTGAGTTGAACGAGATATGCCCCATTTGTGTAGGAATCACATTACATTGTTCTGAGCTAGCTCACTGTACTGGCCCTATAGGAAACACAGTACAGTGCAAGAATGTCCGTTTCTCAAAAGCAGAGTGTTTTTCTTGCATGGCACACTAGGATTCAATTAAACTTCCTAAACGGAGTTGAATCACGTTCAGTTTCAAGTTCTAGCAGTAAGTGTTCTTTCAGGCTAAGAATAGCACTCGTGCTATTCTGTCCATACACAGTGCAAATAGCATTCGCGTCTGTTCCCAGCCAGTACAGTGTTTTGGACTCCAGAGAAGCTCCTGTTTTACTCAGTTTCCAATACTGAGTTGAACTAGATATGCCCCATTTGTGTAGGAAGCACAGTTCTTTTGTTCTGAGCTAGCACACTGTACAGGCCTTATAGGAAATACAGTAGAGTGCAAGAATGCCCGTTTCTCAAAAGCAGAGTGTTTTTCTTGCATGGCACACTAGGGTTCAATTAAACTTCCTAAACGGAGTTGAATCACGTTCAGTTTCAAGTTCTAGCAGCAAGTGTTCATTCAGGCTAAGAACAGCACTCTTATGCTATTCTGTCCATACACAGTGCAAATAGCATTCGCGTCTGTTCCCAGCCAGTACAGTGTTTTGGACTGAAGAGAAGCTCCTGTTTTACTAGGTTTCCAATACTGAGTTGAACTAGATATGCCCCGTTTGTGTAAGAAGCACAGTTCTTTTGTTCTGAGCTAGCTCACTGTACTGGCCCTATAGGAAACACAGTAGAGTGCAAGAATGTTGGTTTCTCAAAAGCAGAGTGTTTTTCTTGCATGGCACACTAGGGTTCAATTAAACTTCCTAAACGGAGTTGAATCAAGTTCAGTTTCAAGTTCTAGCAGCAAGTGTTCATTTAGGCTAAGAACAGCACTCTTGTGATATTCTGGACATAAACAGTGCAAATAGCATTCGCGTCTGTTCCCAACCAGTACAGTGTTTTGGACTGAAGGGAAGCTCCTGTTTTACTAAGTTTCCAATACTGAGTTGAACTAGATGTTCCCCGTGTGTGTAGGAATCACATTTCTTTTGTTCTGAGCTATCTCACTGTACTGGCCCCATAGGAAACACAGTAGAGTACAAGAATGCCCGTTTCTCTAAAGCAGAGTGTTTTTCTTGCATGGCACACTAGGTTTCAATTAAACTTTGTAAACGGAGTTGAATCACGTTGAGTTTCAAGTTCTAGCAGCAAGTTTACATTCTGGCTAAGAACAGCACTCTTGTGCTATTCTGGCCATACACAGTGCAAATAGCATTCTTTTCTGTTCCCAGGAAGAACAGTGTTTTGGACTGCAGAGAAGCTCCTGTTTTACTCAGTTTCCAATACTGAGTTGAACTAGATATGCCCCATTTGTGTAGGAAGCACAGTTCTTTTGTTCTGAGCTAGCACACTGTACAGGCCCTATAGGAAACAGAGTAGAGTGCAAGAATGCCCGTTTCTCAAAAGCAGAGTGTTTTTCTTGCATGGCACACTAGGGTTCAATTAAACTTCCTAAACGGAGCTGAATCACGTTGAGTTTCAAGTACTAACAGAAGTGTACATTCAGGCTAAGAACAGCACTCTTGTGCTATTCTGGACAAACACAGTGCAAATAGCAATCGCGTCTGTTCCCAGCCAGTACAGTGTTTTGGAGTGAAGAGAAGCTCCTGTTTTACTCGGATTCCAATACTGAGTTGAACTAGATGTGCCCCGTGTGTGTAGGAATCACAGTTCTTTTGTTCTGAGCTAGCTCACTGTACTGGCCCTATAGCAAACACAGTAGAGTACAAGAATGCCCGTTTCTCAAAAGCAGAGTGTTTTTCTTGCATGGCACACTAGGATACAATTAAACTTCCTAAACGGAGTTGAATCCCGTTCAGTTTCAAGTTGTAGCAGCAAGTGTTCATTCAGGCTAAGAACAGCACTCTTGTGCTATTCTGGCCATACACAGTGCAAATAGCATTCGCGTCTGTTCCCAGCCAGTACAGTGTTTTGGACTGAAGAGAAGCTCCTGTTTTACTAGGTTTCCAATACTGAGTTGAACTAGATATGCCCTGTTTGTGTAGGAAGCACAGTTCTTTTGTTCTGAGCTATCTCAATGTACTGGCCCTATAGGAAACACAGTAGAGTGCAAGAATGCCGGTTTCTCAAAAGCAGATTGATTTTCTTTCATGGCACACTAGGGTTCAATTAAACTTCCTAAACAGAGTTGAATCACGTTCAGTTTCAAGTTCTAGCAGCAAGTGTTCATTCAGGCTAAGAACAGCACTCTTGTGCTATTCTGGCCATACAGAGTACAGATAGCATTCGCGTCTGTTCCCAGCCAGTACAGTGTTTTGTACTGAAGAGAAGATCCTGTTTTACTCAGTTTCCAATACTGAGTTGAACTACATATGCCCCCTTTGTGTAGGAAGCACAGTTCTTTTTTTCTGAGCTAACTCACTGTACTGGCCCTATAGGAAACACAGTAGAGTGCAAGAATGCCCGTTTCTCAAAAACAGAGTGTTTTTCTTGCATGGCACACTAGGGTTCAATTAAACTTCCTAAATGGAGTTGAATCACGTAGAGTTTCAAGTTCTAGCAGCAAGTGTACATTCACGCTAAGAACAGCACTCATGCTATTCTGGCCATACACAGTGCAAATAGCATTCGCGTCTCTTCCCACCCAGTGCAGTGTTTTGGACTGAAGAGAAGCTCCTGTTTTACTCAGTTTCCAATACTGAGTTGAACTAGATGTGCCCCGTGTGTGTAGGAATCACATTTCTTTTGTTCTGAGCTATCTCACTGTACTGGCCCTATAGAAAACACAGTAGAGTACAAGAATGCCCGTTTCTCTAAAGCAGAGTGTTTTTCTTGCATGGCACACTAGGTTTCAATTAAACTTTGTAAACAGAGTTGAATCACGTTGAGTTTCAAGTTCTAGCAGCAAGTTTACATTCTGGCTAAGAACAGCACTCTTGTGCTATTCTGGCCATACACAGTGCAAATAGCATTCTTGTCTGTTCCCAGGAAGAACAGTGTTTTGGACTGCAGAGAAGCTCCTGTTTTACTCAGTTTCCAATACTGAGTTGAACTAGATATGCCCCATTTGTGTAGGAAGCACAGTTCTTTTGTTCTGAGCTAGCACACTGTACAGGCCCTATAGGAAACAGAGTAGAGTGCAAGAATGCCCGTTTCTCAAAAGCAGAGTGTTTTTCTTGCATGGCACACTAGGGTTCAATTAAACTTCCTAAACGGAGTTGAATCACGTTGAGTTTCAAGTACTAACAGAAGTGTACATTCAGGCTAAGAACAGCACTCTTGTGCTATTCTG
Source organism: Peromyscus maniculatus bairdii (assembly GCF_049852395.1). Classification (NCBI taxonomy): domain Eukaryota; kingdom Metazoa; phylum Chordata; class Mammalia; order Rodentia; family Cricetidae; genus Peromyscus; species Peromyscus maniculatus. The sequence goes on along the minus strand of NC_134855.1, from coordinate 663,207 downwards.
GACAAACACAGTGCAAATAGCATTCGCGTCTGTTCCCAGCCAGTACAGTGTTTTGGAGTGAAGAGAAGCTCCTGTTTTACTCGGATTCCAATACTGAGTTGAACTAGATATGCCCAGTTTGTGTAGGAAGAACAGTTCATTTGTACTGAGCAGGCTCAATGTACTGGCCCTATAGGAAACACAGTAGAGTGCAAGAATGCCCGTTTCTCAAAAGCAGAGTGTTTTTCTAGCATGGCACACTAGTGTTCAATTAAACTTCCTAAACGGAGTTGAATCACGTAGAGTTTCAATTCTAGCAGCAAGTGTTCATTCAGGCTAAGAACAGAACTCGTGCTATTCTGGCCATACACAGTGCAAATAGTATTCGTGTCTGTTCCCAGCCAGTACAGTGTTTTTGACTGAAAAGAAGCTCCTGTTTTACTCAGTTTCCAATACTGAGTTGAACTAGATGTGCCCCGTGTGTGTAGGAATCACAGTTCTTTTGTTCTGAGCTAGCTCACTGTACTGGCCCTATCGCAAACACAGTAGAGTACAAGAATGCCCGTTTCTCAAAAGCAGAGTGTTTTTCTTGCATGGCACACTAGGGTTCAATTAAACTTCCTAAATGGAGTTGAATCACGTTGAGTTTCAAGTTCTAGCAGCAAGTGTTCATTCAGGCTAAGAACAGAACTCTTGTGCTATTTTGGCCATTCACGGTGCAAATAGCATTTGCGTCTGTTCCCAGCCAGGACAGTGTTTTAGACTGAAGAGAAGCTCCTGTTTTACTCAGTTTCCAATACTGAGTTGAACTAGATATGCCCCATTTGTGTAGGAAGCATGTTTTTTTTTGTTCTGAGCTAGCTCACTGTACAGGCCCAATAGGAAACACAGTAGAGTGCAAGAATGCCCGTTTCTCCAAAGCAGAGTGTTTTTCTTGCATGGCACACTAGGGTTCAATTAAACTTCCTAAACGGAGTTGAATCACGTTGAGTTTCAAGTTCTAGCAGCAAGTGTTCATTTAGGCTAAGAACAGCACTCTTGTGCTATCATCGCCATACACAGTGCAAATAACATTCGCGTCTGTTCCCAGCCAGTACAGTGTTTTGGAGTGAAGAGGAGCTCCTGTTTTACTCAGTTTCCAATACTGAGTTGAACTAGATGTGCCCCGTGTGTGTAGGAATCACAGTTCTTTTGTTCTGAGCTATCTCACTGTACTGGCCCTATAGGAAACACAGTAGAGTACAAGAATGCCCGTTTCTCAAAAGCAGAGTGTTTTTCATGCATGGCACACTAGGTTTTAATTAAACTTCGTAAACTGGGTTGAATCACGTTGAGTTTCAAGTTCTAGCAGCAAGTGTACAATCTGGCTAAGAACAGCACTCTTGTGCTATTCTGGCCATACACAGTGCAAATAGCATTCGCGTCTGTTCCCAGGAAGAACAGTGTTTTGGACTGCAGAGAAGCTCCTGTTTCACTCAGTTTCGAATTCTGGGTTGAACTAGATATGCCCCATTTGTGTAGGAAGCACAGTTCTTTTGTTCTGAGCTAGCACACTGTACAGGCCCTAAAGGAAACAGAGTAGAGTGCAAGAATGCCCGTTTCTCAAAAGCAGAGTGTTTTTTCTTGCATGGCACACTAGGATTCAATTCAACTTCCTAAACGGAGTTGAATCACGTTCAGTTTCAAGTTCTAGCAGCAAGTGTACATTCAGGCTAAGAACAGCACTCTTGTGCTATTCTGGCCATACATAGTGCAAAAAGCATTCGCGTCTGTTCCCAGCGAGTACAGTCTTTTGGCGTGAAGAGAAGCTCCTGTTTTACTCAGTTTCCAATACTGTGTTGAACTAGATATGCCCGTATGTGTAGGAAGCACAGTTCATTTGTTCTGAGCTAGCTCATTGTACCGGCCCTATAGGAAACACAGTAGAGTGCAAGAATGCCTGTTTCTCAAAAGCAGAGTGTTTTTCTTGCATGGCACACTAGTGTTCAATTAAACTTCCTAAACGGAGTTGAATCACGTTCAGTTTCAAGTTCTAGCAGCTAGTGTTCATTCAGGCTAAGAACAGCACTCTTGTGCTATTCTGGCCATACACAGTGAAAATAGCAATCGCGTCTGTTCCCAGCCAGTATAGTATTTTTGAGCAGAGAAGCTCCTGTTTTACTCAGTTTCCAATACTGAGTTGAACTAGATATGCCCCATGTGTGTAGGAAGCACAGTTCTTTTGTTCTGAGCTAGCTCACTGTACAGGCCCTCTAGGAAACACAGTAGAGTGCAAGAATGCCCTTTTCTCAAAAGCAGAGTGTTTTCCTTGCATGGCACACGAGAGTTCAATTAAACTTCCCAAACCGAGTTGAATCACGTTGAGTTTCAAGTTCTAGCAGAAAGTGTTCATTCAGGCTAAGAACAGAACTCTTGTGCTATTTTGGCCATACACAGTGCAAATAGCATTCACATCTGTTCCCAGCCAGTACAGTGTTTTGGACTGCAGAGAAGCTCCTGTTTTCCTCAGTTTCCAATACTGAGTTGAACGAGATATGCTCCATTTGTGTAGGAATCACATTGCATTGTTCTGAGCTAGCTCACTGTACTGGCCCTATAGGAAACACAGTACAGTGCAAGAATGTCCGTTTCTCAAAAGCAGAGTGTTTTTCTTGCATGGCACACTAGGATTCAATTAAACTTCCTAAACGGAGTTGAATCACGTTCAGTTTCAAGTTCTAGCAGCAAGTGTTCATTCAGGCTAAGAATAGCACTCGTGCTATTCTGTCCATACACAGTGCAAATAGCATTCGCGTCTGTTCCCAGCCAGTACAGTGTTTTGGACTCCAGAGAAGCTCCTGTTTTACTCAGTTTCGAATCCTGAGTTGAACTAGATATGCCCCATTTGTGTAGGAAGCACAGTTCTTTTGTTCTGAGCTAGCACACTGTACAGGCCTTATAGGAAATACAGTAGAGTGCAAGAATGCCCGTTTCTCAAAAGCAGAGTGTTTTTCTTGCATGGCACACTAGGGTTCAATTAAACTTCCTAAACGGAGTTGAATCTCGTTCAGTTTCAAGTTCTAGCAGCAAGTGTTCATTCAGGCTAAGAACAGCACTCTTGTGCTATTCTGGCCATACACAGTGCAAATAGCATTCGCGTCTGTTCCCAGCCAGTACAGTGTTTTGGACTGAAGAGAAGCTCCTGTTTTACTATGTTTCCAATACTGAGTTGAACTAGATATGCCCCGTTTGTGTAAGAAGCACAGTTCTTTTGTTCTGAGCTAGCTCACTGTACTGGCCCTATAGGAACCACAGTAGAGTGCAAGAATGTTGGTTTCTCAAAAGCAGAGTGTTTTTCTTGCATGGCACACTAGGGTTCAATTAAACTTCCTAAACGGAGTTGAATCACGTTGAGTTTCAAGTTCTAGCAGCAAGTGTTCATTTAGGCTAAGAACAGCACTCTTGTGCTATTCTGGCCATACACAGTGCAAATAGCATTCTTGTCTGTTCCCAGGAAGAACAGTGTTTTGGACTGCAGAGAAGCTCCTGTTTTACTCAGTTTCCAATACTGAGTTGAACTAGATATGCCCCATTTGTGTAGGAAGCACAGTTCTTTTGTTCTGAGCTAGCACACTGTACAGGCCCTATAGGAAACAGAGTAGAGTGCAAGAATGCCCGTTTCTCAAAAGCAGAGTGTTTTTCTTGCATGGCACACTAGGGTTCAATTAAACTTCCTAAACGGAGTTGAATCACGTTGAGTTTCAAGTACTAACAGAAGTGTACATTCAGGCTAAGAACAGCACTCTTGTGCTATTCTGGACAAACACAGTGCAAATAGCAATCGCGTCTGTTCCCAGCCAGTACAGTGTTTTGGAGTGAAGAGAAGCTCCTGTTTTACTCGGATTCCAATACTGAGTTGAACTAGATGTGCCCCGTGTGTGTAGGAATCACAGTTCTTTTGTTCTGAGCTAGCTCACTGTACTGGCCCTATAGCAAACACAGTAGAGTACAAGAATGCCCGTTTGTCAAAAGCAGAGTGTTTTTCTTGCATGGCACACTAGGATACAATTAAACTTCCTAAACGGAGTTGAATCCCGTTCAGTTTCAAGTTGTAGCAGCAAGTGTTCATTCAGGCTAAGAACAGCACTCTTGTGCTATTCTGGCCATACACAGTGCAAATAGCATTCGCGTCTGTTCCCAGCCAGTACAGTGTTTTGGACTGAAGAGAAGCTCCTGTTTTACTAGGTTTCCAATACTGAGTTGAACTAGATATGCCCTGTTTGTGTAGGAAGCACAGTTCTTTTGTTCTGAGCTATCTCAATGTACTGGCCCTATAGGAAACACAGTAGAGTGCAAGAATGCCGGTTTCTCAAAAGCAGATTGATTTTCTTTCATGGCACACTAGGGTTCAATTAAACTTCCTAAACAGAGTTGAATCACGTTCAGTTTCAAGTTCTAGCAGCAAGTGTTCATTCAGGCTAAGAACAGCACTCTTGTGCTATTCTGGCCATGCAGAGTGCAGATAGCATTCGCGTCTGTTCCCAGCCAGTACAGTGTTTTGGACTGAAGAGAAGCTCCTGTTTTACTCAGTTTCCAATACTGAGTTGAACTACATATGCCCCCTTTGTGTAGGAAGCACAGTTCTTTTTTTCTGAGCTAACTCACTGTACTGGCCCTATAGGAAACACAGTAGAGTGCAAGAATGCCCGTTTCTCAAAAACAGAGTGTTTTTCTTGCATGGCACACTAGGGTTCAATTAAACTTCCTAAATGGAGTTGAATCACGTAGAGTTTCAAGTTCTAGCAGCAAGTGTACATTCACGCTAAGAACAGCACTCATGCTATTCTGGCCATACACAGTGCAAATAGCATTCGCGTCTCTTCCCACCCAGTGCAGTGTTTTGGACTGAAGAGAAGCTCCTGTTTTACTCAGTTTCCAATACTGAGTTGAACTAGATGTGCCCCGTGTGTGTAGGAATCACATTTCTTTTGTTCTGAGCTATCTCACTGTACTGGCCCTATAGGAAACACAGTAGAGTACAAGAATGCCCGTTTCTCTAAAGCAGAGTGTTTTTCTTGCATGGCACACTAGGTTTCAATTAAACTTTGTAAACGGAGTTGAATCACGTTGAGTTTCAAGTTCTAGCAGCAAGTTTACATTCTGGCTAAGAACAGCACTCTTGTGCTATTCTGGCCATACACAGTGCAAATAGCATTCTTGTCTGTTCCCAGGAAGAACAGTGTTTTGGACTGCAGAGAAGCTCCTGTTTTACTCAGTTTCCAATACTGAGTTGAACTAGATATGCCCCATTTGTGTAGGAAGCACAGTTCTTTTGTTCTGAGCTAGCACACTGTACAGGCCCTATAGGAAACAGAGTAGAGTGCAAGAATGCCCGTTTCTCAAAAGCAGAGTGTTTTTCTTGCATGGCACACTAGGGTTCAATTAAACTTCCTAAACGGAGTTGAATCACGTTGAGTTTCAAGTACTAACAGAAGTGTACATTCAGGCTAAGAACAGCACTCTTGTGCTATTCTGGACAAACACAGTGCAAATAGCATTCGCGTCTGTTCCCAGCCAGTACAGTGTTTTGGAGTGAAGAGAAGCTCCTGTTTTACTCGGATTCCAATACTGAGTTGAACTAGATATGCCCAGTTTGTGTAGGAAGAACAGTTCATTTGTACTGAGCAGGCTCAATGTACTGGCCCTATAGGAAACACAGTAGAGTGCAAGAATGCCCGTTTCTCAAAAGCAGAGTGTTTTTCTAGCATGGCACACTAGTGTTCAATTAAACTTCCTAAACGGAGTTGAATCACGTAGAGTTTCAATTCTAGCAGCAAGTGTTCATTCAGGCTAAGAACAGCACTCGTGCTATTCTGGCCATACACAGTGCAAATAGTATTCGTGTCTGTTCCCAGCCAGTACAGTGTTTTTGACTGAAAAGAAGCTCCTGTTTTACTCAGTTTCCAATACTGAGTTGAACTAGATGTGCCCCGTGTGTGTAGGAATCACAGTTCTTTTGTTCTGAGCTAGCTCACTGTACTGGCCCTATAGCAAACACAGTAGAGTACAAGAATGCCCGTTTATCAAAAGCAGAGTGTTTTTTTTGCATGGCACACTAGGGTTCAATTAAACTTCCTAAACGGAGTTGAATCACGTTGAGTTTCAAGTTCTAGCAGCAAGTGTTCATTCAGGCTAAGAACAGAACTCTTGTGCTATTTTGGCCATTCACGGTGCAAATAGCATTTGCGTCTGTTCCCAGCCAGTACAGTGTTTTAGACTGAAGAGAAGCTCCTGTTTTACTCAGTTTCCAATACTGAGTTGAACTAGATATGCCCCATTTGTGTAGGAAGCATGTTTTTTTTTGTTCTGAGCTAGCTCACTGTACAGGCCCAATAGGAAACACAGTAGAGTGCAAGAATGCCCGTTTCTCCAAAGCAGAGTGTTTTTCTTGCATGGCACACTAGGGTTCAATTAAACTTCCTAAACGGAGTTGAATCACGTTGAGTTTCAAGTTCTAGCAGCAAGTGTTCATTTAGGCTAAGAACAGCACTCTTGTGCTATCATCGCCATACACAGTGCAAATAACATTCGCGTCTGTTCCCAGCCAGTACAGTGTTTTGGAGTGAAGAGGAGCTCCTGTTTTACTCAGTTTCCAATACTGAGTTGAACTAGATGTGCCCCGTGTGTGTAGGAATCACAGTTCTTTTGTTCTGAGCTATCTCACTGTACTGGCCCTATAGGAAACACAGTAGAGTACAAGAATGCCCGTTTCTCAAAAGCAGAGTGTTTTTCATGCATGGCACACTAGGTTTTAATTAAACTTCGTAAACTGGGTTGAATCACGTTGAGTTTCAAGTTCTAGCAGCAAGTGTACAATCTGGCTAAGAACAGCACTCTTGTGCTATTCTGGCCATACACAGTGCAAATAGCATTCGCGTCTGTTCCCAGGAAGAACAGTGTTTTGGACTGCAGAGAAGCTCCTGTTTCACTCAGTTTCGAATTCTGGGTTGAACTAGATATGCCCCATTTGTGTAGGAAGCACAGTTCTTTTGTTCTGAGCTAGCACAAGGTACAGGCCCTAAAGGAAACAGAGTAGAGTGCAAGAATGCCCGTTTCTCAAAAGCAGAGTGTTTTTTCTTGCATGGCACACTAGGATTCAATTCAACTTCCTAAACGGAGTTGAATCACGTTCAGTTTCAAGTTCTAGCAGCAAGTGTACATTCAGGCTAAGAACAGCACTCTTGTGCTATTCTGGCCATACATAGTGCAAAAAGCATTCGCGTCTGTTCCCAGCGAGTACAGTCTTTTGGCGTGAAGAGAAGCTCCTGTTTTACTCAGTTTCCAATACTGTGTTGAACTAGATATGCCCCGTATGTGTGGGAAGCACAGTTCATTTGTTCTGAGCTAGCTCATTGTACTGGCCCTATAGGAAACACAGTAGAGTGCAAGAATGCCTGTTTCTCAAAAGCAGAGTGTTTTTCTTGCATGGCACACTAGTGTTCAATTAAACTTCCTAAACGGAGTTGAATCACGTTCAGTTTCAAGTTCTAGCAGCTAGTGTTCATTCAGGCTAAGAACAGCACTCTTGTGCTATTCTGGCCATACACAGTGAAAATAGCAATCGCGTCTGTTCCCAGCCAGTATAGTATTTTTGAGCAGAGAAGCTCCTGTTTTACTCAGTTTCCAATACTGAGTTGAACTAGATATGCCCCATGTGTGTAGGAAGCACAGTTCTTTTGTTCTGAGCTAGCTCACTGTACAGGCCCTCTAGGAAACACAGTAGAGTGCAAGAATGCCCTTTTCTCAAAAGCAGAGTGTTTTCCTTGCATGGCACACGAGAGTTCAATTAAACTTCCCAAACCGAGTTGAATCACGTTGAGTTTCAAGTTCTAGCAGAAAGTGTTCATTCAGGCTAAGAACAGAACTCTTGTGCTATTTTGGCCATACACAGTGCAAATAGCATTCACATCTGTTCCCAGCCAGTACAGTGTTTTGGACTGCAGAGAAGCTCCTGTTTTCCTCAGTTTCCAATACTGAGTTGAACGAGATATGCTCCATTTGTGTAGGAATCACATTGCATTGTTCTGAGCTAGCTCACTGTACTGGCCCTATAGGAAACACAGTACAGTGCAAGAATGTCCGTTTCTCAAAAGCAGAGTGTTTTTCTTGCATGGCACACTAGGATTCAATTAAACTTCCTAAACGGAGTTGAATCACGTTCAGTTTCAAGTTCTAGCAGCAAGTGTTCATTCAGGCTAAGAATAGCACTCGTGCTATTCTGTCCATACACAGTGCAAATAGCATTCGCGTCTGTTCCCAGCCAGTACAGTGTTTTGGACTCCAGAGAAGCTCCTGTTTTACTCAGTTTCGAATCCTGAGTTGAACTAGATATGCCCCATTTGTGTAGGAAGCACAGTTCTTTTGTTCTGAGCTAGCACACTGTACAGGCCTTATAGGAAATACAGTAGAGTGCAAGAATGCCCGTTTCTCAAAAGCAGAGTGTTTTTCTTGCATGGCACACTAGGGTTCAATTAAACTTCCTAAACGGAGTTGAATCTCGTTCAGTTTCAAGTTCTAGCAGCAAGTGTTCATTCAGGCTAAGAACAGCACTCTTGTGCTATTCTGGCCATACACAGTGCAAATAGCATTCGCGTCTGTTCCCAGCCAGTACAGTGTTTTGGACTGAAGAGAAGCTCCTGTTTTACTATGTTTCCAATACTGAGTTGAACTAGATATGCCCCGTTTGTGTAAGAAGCACAGTTCTTTTGTTCTGAGCTAGCTCACTGTACTGGCCCTATAGGAACCACAGTAGAGTGCAAGAATGTTGGTTTCTCAAAAGCAGAGTGTTTTTCTTGCATGGCACACTAGGGTTCAATTAAACTTCCTAAACGGAGTTGAATCACGTTCAGTTTCAAGTTCTATCAGCAAGTGTTCATTTAGGCTAAGAACAGCACTCTTGTGCTATTCTGGCCATACACAGTGCAAATAGCATTCTTGTCTGTTCCCAGGAAGAACAGTGTTTTGGACTGCAGAGAAGCTCCTGTTTTACTCAGTTTCCAATACTGAGTTGAACTAGATATGCCCCATTTGTGTAGGAAGCACAGTTCTTTTGTTCTGAGCTAGCACACTGTACAGGCCCTATAGGAAACAGAGTAGAGTGCAAGAATGCCCGTTTCTCAAAAGCAGAGTGTTTTTCTTGCATGGCACACTAGGGTTCAATTAAACTTCCTAAACGGAGTTGAATCACGTTGAGTTTCAAGTACTAACAGAAGTGTACATTCAGGCTAAGAACAGCACTCTTGTGCTATTCTGGACAAACACAGTGCAAATAGCAATCGCATCTGTTCCCAGCCAGTACAGTGTTTTGGAGTGAAGAGAAGCTCCTGTTTTACTCGGATTCCAATACTGAGTTGAACTAGATGTGCCCCGTGTGTGTAGGAATCACAGTTCTTTTGTTCTGAGCTAGCTCACTGTACTGGCCCTATAGCAAACACAGTAGAGTACAAGAATGCCCGTTTCTCAAAAGCAGAGTGTTTTTCTTGCATGGCACACTAGGATACAATTAAACTTCCTAAACGGAGTTGAATCCCGTTCAGTTTCAAGTTGTAGCAGCAAGTGTTCATTCAGGCTAAGAACAGCACTCTTGTGCTATTCTGGCCATACACAGTGCAAATAGCATTCGCGTCTCTTCCCACCCAGTACAGTGTTTTGGACTGAAGAGAAGCTCCTGTTTTACTAGGTTTCGAATACTGAGTTGAACTAGATATGCCCTGTTTGTGTAGGAAGCACAGTTCTTTTGTTCTGAGCTATCTCAATGTACTGGCCCTATAGGAAACACAGTAGAGTGCAAGAATGCCGGTTTCTCAAAAGCAGATTGATTTTCTTTCATGGCACACTAGGGTTCAATTAAACTTCCTAAACAGAGTTGAATCACGTTCAGTTTCAAGTTCTAGCAGCAAGACTTCATTCAGGCTAAGAACAGCACTCTTGTGCTATTCTGGCCATACAGAGTGCAAATAGCATTCGCGTCTGTTCCCAGCCAGTACAGTGTTTTGGACTGAAGAGAAGCTCCTGTTTTACTCAGTTTCCAATACTGAGTTGAACTACATATGCCCCCTTTGTGTAGGAAGCACAGTTCTTTTTTTCTGAGCTAACTCACTGTACTGGCCCTATAGGAAACACAGTAGAGTGCAAGAATGCCCGTTTCTCAAAAACAGAGTGTTTTTCTTGCATGGCACACTAGGGTTCAATTAAACTTCCTAAATGGAGTTGAATCACGTAGAGTTTCAAGTTCTAGCAGCAAGTGTACATTCACGCTAAGAACAGCACTCATGCTATTCTGGCCATACACAGTGCAAATAGCATTCACGTCTCTTCCCACCCAGTACAGTGTTTTGGACTGAAAAGAAGCTCCTGTTTTACTCAGTTTCCAATACTGAGTGATCTAGATATGCCCCGTTTGTGTAGGAAGCACAGTTCTTTTGTTCTGAGCTAGCTCACTGTACTGGCCCTATAGGAAACACAGTAGAGTGCAAGAATGCCTGTTTCTCAAAAGCAGAGTTTTTCTTGCATGGCACACTAGGGTTCAATTAAACTTCCTAAACGGAGTTGAATCACGTTGAGTTTCAAGTTCTAGAAGGCAGTGTTCATTGAGGCTAAGAACAGCACTCTTGTGCTATTCTGGCCATACACAGTGCAAATAGCATTCGCGTCTGTTCCCAGCCAGGACAGTGTTTTGGATTGAAGAGAAGCTCCTGTTTTACTCAGTTTCCAATACTGAGTTGAACTAGATATGCCCCGTTTGTGTAGGAAGCACAGTTCTTTTGTTCTGAGCTAGCTCACTGTACTGGCCCTATAGGAAACACAGTAGAGTGCAAGAATGCCCGTTTCTCAAAAGCAGAGTGTTTTTCTTGCATGGCACACTAGGGTTCAATTAAACTTTATAAATGGATTTGAATCACGTTGAGTTTCAAGTTCTAGCAGCAAGTGTTCATTCAGGCTAAGAACAGCACTCTTGTGCTATTCTGGCCATACAATGTGCAAATACCATTTGCGTCTGTTCCCAGCCAGTACCATGTTTTGGACTGAAGAGAATCTCCTGTTTTACCGTTTCCAATATTGAGTTGAGCTAGATATGCCCCCTTTGTTTAAGAAGCACAGTTCTTTTGTTCTGAGCTAGCTCACTGTACTGGCCCTATAGGAAAAACAGTAGAGTGCAAAATGCCCATTTCTCAAAAGCAGAGTGTTTTTCTTGCATGGCACACTAGGGTTCAATTAAACTTCCTAAACGGAGTTGAATCACGTTCAGTTTCAAGTTCTAGCAGCAAGTGTTCATTCAGGCTAAGAACAGCACTCTTGTGCTATTCTGGCCATAAAGAGTGCGAATAGCAGCCGGGCGGTGGTGGCGCACGCCTTTAATCCCAGCACTCGGGAGGAAGAGGCAGGAGGATCTCTGTGAGTTCGAGGCCAGCCTGGGCTACCAAGTGAGTCCCAGGAAAGGCGCAAAGCTACACAGAGAAACCCTGTCTCGAAAAACCAAAAAAAGAAAAGAAAAAAAAAAATCGGGTTGGGAATTTAGCTCAGTGGTAGAGCGCTTGCCTAGCAAGCACCAGGCCCTGGGTTCGGTCCTCAGCTCAAAAAAAAAAAAAAATCAAAAAAAAAAAAAAAAAAAAAAAAAGAGTGCGAATAGCATTCGCGTATGTTCCCAGCCAGTACAGTGTTTTGGACTGAAGAGAAGCTCCTGTTTTACTCAGTTTCCAATACTGAGTTGAACTAGACCTGCCCCGTTTGTGTAGGAAGCACAGTTCTTTTGTTCTGAGCTAGCTCACTGTACTGGCCCTATAGGAAACACAGTAGAGTGCAAGAATACCCTTTTCTCATAAGCAGAGTGTTTTTCTTACATGGCACACTAGGGTTCAGTTAACTTTCCTAAATGGAGTTGAATCACGTTGACTTCAAGTTCTAGCTGCAAGTGTTCATTCAGGCTAAGAACAGCACTCTTGTGCTATTCTGGCCATACACATTGCAAATAGCACTAGCGTCTGTTCCCAGCAAATACAGTGTTTTGGACTGAAGAGAAGCTCCTGTATTACTCAGTTTCCAATACTGAGTTGAACTAGATATGCCCTGTTTGTGTAGGAAGCACAGTTCTTTTGTTCTGAGCTAGCTCACTGTACTGGCCCTATAGGAAACACAGTAGAGTGCAAAATGCCCATTTCTCAAAAGCAGAGTGTTTGTCTTGCATGGCACACTAGGGTTCAATTAAACTTCACAAACGGAGTTGAATCACGTTGGGTTTCAAGTTCTGGCAGCAAGTGTTCATTCAGGCTAAGAACAGCACTCTTGTGCTATTCTGTCCATACACAGTGCAAATAGCACTCGTGTCTGTTCCCGGCAAATACAGTGTTTTGGACTGAAGAGAAGCTCCTGTTTTACTCAGTTTCCAATACTGAGTTGAACTAGATATGCCCTGTTTGTGTAGGAAGCACAGTTCTTTTGTTCTGAGATAGCTCACTGTACTGGCCCTATAGGAAACACAATAGAGTGCAAGAATGCCCATTTCTCAAAAGCAGAGTGTTTTTCTTGCATGGCACACTAGGGTTCAATTAAACTTCCTAAATGGAGTTGAAGCACGGTGAGTCAAGTTCTAGCAGCAAGTGTACATTCACGCTAAGAACAGCACTCGTGCTATTCTGGCCATACACAGTGCAAATAGCATTCGCGTCTGTTCCCGGCAAATCCAGTGTTTTGGACTGAAGAGAAGCTCCTGTTTTACTCAGTTTTCAATACTGAGTTGAACTAGATATGCTCCGTTTGTGAAGGAAGCACAGTTCTTTTGTTCTGAGCTAGCTCACTGTACTGGCCCTATAGGAAACACATTAAAGTGCAAGAATGCCCGTTCCTCAAAAGCAGAGTGTTTTTCTTGCATGGCACACTACGGTTCAATTAAACTTCCTAAACGGAGTTGAATCACGTTCAGTTTCAAGTTCTAGCAGCAAGTGTTCATTCAGGCTAAGAACAGCACTCTTGTGCTATTCTGGCCATACACAGTACAAATAGCATTCGCGTCTGTTCCCAGCCAGTACAGTGTTTTGGACTGAAGAGAAGCTCCTGTTTTACTCAGTTTCCAATACTGAGTTGAACTAGATATGCCCCGTTTGTGTAGGAAGCACAGTTCTTTTGTTCTGAGCTAGCTCACTGTACTCGCCCTATAGGAAACACATTAAAGTACAAGAATGCCCGTTCCTCAAAAGCAGAGTGTTTTTCTTGCATGGCACACTAGGGTTCAATTAAAATTCCTGAACGGAGTTGAATCCTGGCGAGTTTCAAGTTCTAGCAGGAAGTGTACATTCACGCTAAGAACAGCACTCGTGCTATTCTGGCCATACAATGTGCAAATAGCATTTGCGTCTGTTCCCAGCCAGTACCGTGTTTTGGACTGAAGAGAATCTCCTGTTTTACCGTTTCCAATATTGAGTTGAGCTAGATATGCCCCCTTTGTGTAAGAAGCACAGTTCTTTTGTTCTGAGCTAGCTCACTGTACTGGCCCTATAGGAAACACAGTAGAGTGCAAAATGCCCATTTCTCAAAAGCAGAGTGTTTGTCTTGTATGGCACACTAGGGTTCAATTAAACTTCCTAAACGGAGTTGAATCACGTTGAGTTTCAAGTTGTAGCAGCAAGTGTTCATTCAGGCTAAGAATAGCACTCTTGTCCTATTCTGGCCATACACAGTGCAAAGAGCATTCGCGTCTGTTCCCGGCAAATACCGTGTTTTGGAATGAAGAGAAGCTCCTGTTTTACTCAGTTTCCAATACTGCGTTGAACTAAATATGCTCCGTTTGTGAAGGAAGCACAGTTCTTTTGTTCTGAGCTAGCTCACTTATGGGCCCTATAGGAAACACATTAAAGTGCAAGAATGCCCGTTCCTCAAAAGCAGACTGTTTTTCTTGCATGGCACCCTAGGGTTCAATTAAACTTCCTAAACGGAGTTGAATCACGTTCAGTTTCAAGTTCTAGCAGCAAGTGTTCATTCAGGCTAAGAACAGCACTCTTGTGCTATTCTGGCCATATACAGTACAAATAGCATTCGCGTCTGTTCCCAGCCAGTACAGTGTTTTGGACTGAAGAGAAGCTCCTGTTTTACTCAGTTTCCAATACTGAGTTGAACTAGATATGCCCCGTTTGTGTAGGAAGCACAGTTCTTTTGTTCTGAGCTAGCTCACTGTACTGGCCTTATAGGAAACACAGAGAGTGCAAGAATGCCCGTTTCTCAACAGCAGAGTGTTTTTCTTGCATGGCACACTAGGGTTCAATTATACTTCCTAAACGGAGTTGAATCACGTTGAGTTTGAAGTTCTAGCAGCAAGTGTTCATTCAGGCTGAGAACAGCACTCTTGTGCTATTCTGGCCATACACAGTGCAAATAGCACTCGCGTCTGTTCCGGGTCAATACAGTGTTTTGGACGGAAGAGAAGCTCCTGTTTTACTCAGTTTCCAATACTGAGTTGAACTAGATATTCCCCGTTTGTGTAGGAAGCACAGTTCTTTTGTTCTGAGCTAGCTCACTGTACTGGCCCTACAGGAAACACAGTAGAGTGCAAGAATGCCCGTTTCTCAAAAGCAGAGTGTTTTTCTTGCATGGCACACTAGGGTTCAATTAACCTTCCTAAATGGAGTTGAATCACGGTGAGTCAAGTTCTAGCAGCAAGTGTATTCACGCTAAGAACAGCTCTCGTGCTATTCTGGCTATACAATGTGCAAATAGCATTTGAGTCGGTTCCCAGCCAGTACAGTGTTTTGGACTGAAGAGGAGCTCCTGTTTTACCCTTTCCAATATTGAGTTGAGCTAGATATGCCCCCTTTGTGAAAGAAGCACAGTTCTTTTGTTCTGAGCTAGCTCACTGTACTGGCCCTATAGGAAACACAGTAGAGTGCAAAATGCCCATTTCTCAAAAGCAGAGTGTTTGTCTTGCATGGCACACTAGGGTTCAATTAAACTTCCTAAACGGAGTTGAATCACGTTGAGTTTCAAGTTCTAGCAGCAAGTGTTCATTCAGGCTAAGAACAGCACTCTTGTGCTATTCTGGCCATACACAGTGCAAATAGCACTCGCGTCTGTTCCGGGCAAATACAGTGTTTTAGACTGAAGAGAAGCTCCTGTTTTACTCAGTTTCCAATACTGAGTTGAACTAGATATGCCCTGTTTGTGTAGGAAGCACAGTTCTTTTGTTCTGAGATAGCTCACTGTACTGGCCCTATAGGAAACACAGTAGAGTGCAAGAATGCTCGTTTCTCAAAAGCAGAGTGTTTTTCTTGCATGGCACTCTAGGGTTCAATTAAACTTCCTAAATGGAGTTCAATCACGTTGAGTTTCAAGTTCTACCAGCAAGTGTACATTCACGCTAAGAACAGCACACTTGTGCTATTCTGGCCATACACAGTGCAAATAGCATTCGCGTCTGTTCCCAGCCAGTACAGTGTTTTGGACTGAATAGAATCTCCTGTTTTACTCAGTTTCCAATTCTGAGTTGAACTAGGCCAGCCCCGTTTGTGTAGGAAGCACAGTTCTTTTGTTCTGAGCTAGCTCAGTGTACTGGCCCTATAGGAAACACAGTAGAGTGCAAGAATACCCTTTTCTCATAAGCAGAGTGTTTTTCTTACATGGCACACTATGGTTCAATTAACCTTCCTAAACGGAGTTGAATCACGTTGACTTCAAGTTCTAGGAGCAAGTGTTCATTCAGGCTAAGAACAGTACTCTTGTGCTATTCTGGCCATACACAGTGCAAATAGCACTCACGTCTGTTCCGGGTAAATACAGTGTTTTGGACGGAAGAGAAGCTCCTGTTTTACTCAGTTTCCAATACTGAGTTGATCTAGATATGCCCCGTTTGTGTAGGAAGCACAGTTCTTTTGTTCTGAGCTAGCTCTCTGTACTGGCCGTACAGGAAACACAGTAGAGTGCAAGAATGCCCGTTTCTCAAAAGCAAAGTGTTTTTCTTGCATGGCACACTAGGGTTCAATTAAACTTCCTAAATGGAGTTGAATCACGGTGAGTCAAGTTCTAGTAGAAAGTGTACATTCACGCTAAGAACAGCACTCGTGCTATTCTGGCCATACAATGTGCAAATAGCATTTGTGTCGGTTCCCAGC
This sequence comes from Peromyscus maniculatus bairdii, assembly GCF_049852395.1. Lineage (NCBI taxonomy): Eukaryota > Metazoa > Chordata > Mammalia > Rodentia > Cricetidae > Peromyscus > Peromyscus maniculatus. The sequence goes on along the minus strand of NC_134855.1, from coordinate 647,095 downwards.
CAGTACAGTGTTTTGGACGGAAGATAAGCTCCTGTTTTACCGTTTCCAATATTGAGTTGAGCTAGATATGCCCCGTTTGTGTAGGAAGCACAGTTCTTTTGTTCTGAGCTAGCTCACTGTACTGGCCCTACAGGAAACACAGTACAGTGCAAGAATGCCCGTTTCTCAAAAGCAGAGTGTTTTTCTTGCATGGCACACTAGGGTTCAATTAAACTTCCTAAATGGAGTTGAAGCACGGTGAGTCAAGTTTTAGCAGCAAGTGTACATTCACGCTAAGAACAGCACTCGTGCTATTCTGGCCATACACAGTGCAAATAGCATTTGCGTCTTTTCCCACACCGTACAGTGTTTTGGACTGAAGAGAAGCTACTGTTTTACTCAGTTTCCAATACTGAGTTCAACTAGATATGCCCCGTTTGTGTAGGAAGCACAGTTCTTTTGTTCTGAGCTAACTCACTGTACTGGCCCTATAGGAAACACAGTAGAGTGCAAGAATGCCCGTTTCTAAAAGCAGAGTGTTTTTCTTCCATGGCACACTAGTGTTCAATGAACCTTCCTAAAAGAAGTTTAATCACATTCAGTTTCAAGTTATAGCAGCAAGTGTTCATTCAGGCCAAGAACAGCACTCTTGTGCTATTCTGGCCATACACAGTGCAAATAGCATTCGCATCTGTTCCCAGCCAGTACAGTGTTTTGGACTGAAGAGAAGCTCCTGTTTTACTCAGTTTCCAATACTGAGTTGAACTAGATATACCCCGTTTGTGTAGGAAGCACAGTTCTTTTGTTCTGAGCTAGCTCACTGTACTGGCCCTATAGGAAACACAGTAGAGTGCAAGAATGCCCGTTTCTCAAAAGCAGAGTGTTTTTCTTGCATGGCACACTAGGGTTCAATTAAACTTCCTAAATGGAGTTGAAGCACGGTGAGTCAAGTTCTAGCAGCAAGTGTACATTCATGCTAAGAACAGCACTCGTGCTATTCTGGCCATACACAGTGCAAATAGCATTCGCATCTGTTCCCACACAGTACAGTGTTTTGCACTGAAGAGAAGCTACTATTTTACTCAGTTTCCAATACTGAGTTGAACTAGATATTCCCCGTTTGTGTAGGAAGCACAGTTCTTTTGTTCTGAGCTAACTCACTGTACTGGCCTTATAGGAAACACAGTAGAGTGCAAGAATGCCCGTTTCTCAAAAGCAGAGTGTTTTTCTTGCATGGCACACTAGGGTTCAGTGAACCTTCCTAAAAGAAGTTTAATCACGTTCAGTTTCAAGTTGTAGCAGCAAGAGTTCATTCAGGCTAAGAACAGCACTCTTGTGCTATTCTGGCCATACACTGTGCAAATAGCACTCGTGTCTGTTCCCACCCAGTACAGTGTTTTGGACTGAAGAGAAGCTCCTGTTTTACTCAGTTTCCAATACTGAGTTGAACTAGATATGATCCGTTTGTGTAGTAAGCACAGTTCTTTTGTTCTGAGATAGCTCACTGTACTGGCCCTATAGGAAACACAGTAGAGTGCAAGAATGTCCGTTTCTCAAAAGCAGATTGTTTTTCTTGCATGGCACACTAGGGTTCAATTAAACTTCCTAAACGGAGTTGAATCACTTTGATTTTCAAGTTCTAGCAGCAAGTGTTCATTCAGGCTAAGAACAGCACTCTTGTGCTATTCTGGCCATACACAATGCAAATTAGCATTCCCGTCTGTTCCCAGCCAGTACAGTGTTTTGGACTGAAGAGAAGCTCCTGTTTTACTCAGTTTCCAATTCTGAGTTGAAATAGACCTGCCCCGTTTTTGTAGAAAGCACAGTTCTTTTGTTCTGAGCTAGCTCACTGTACTGGCCCTATAGGAAACACAGTAGAGTGCAAGAATGCCAGTTTCTCAACAGCAGAGTGTTTTTCTTGCATGGCACACTAGGGCTCAATTAAACTTCTAAACGGAGTTGAATCACGTTGAGTTTCAAGTTCTAGCAGCAAGTGTTCATTCAGGCTAAGAACAGCACTCTTGTTCTATTCTGGCCATATACAGTGCAAATAGCACTCGCGTCTCTTCCCGGTAAATACAGTGTTTTGGTCTGAAGAGAAGCTCCTGTTTTACTCAGTTTCCAATAGTGAGTTGAACTAGATATGCCCAGTTTGTGTAGGAAGCACAGTTCTTTTGTTCTGAGCTAGCTCACTGTACTGGCCCTACAGGAAACACAGTAGAGTGCAAGAATGCCCATTTCTCAAAAGCAGAGTGTTTTTCTTGCATGGCACACTAGGGTTCAATTAAACTTCCTAAATGGAGTTGAATCACTGTGAGTCAAGTTCTAGCAGCAAGTGTACATTCACGCTAAGAACAGCATTCGTGCTATTCTGGCCATACACAGTGCAAATAGCATTCACGTCTGTTCCCACACAGTACAGTGTTTTAGACTGAAGAGAAGCTCCTGTTTTACTCAGTTTCCAATTCTGAGTTCAACTAGATATGTCCCGTTTGTGTAGGAAGCCCAGTTCTTTTGTTCTGAGCTAGCTCACTGTACCTGCCCTATAGGAAACAGAGTAGAGTGCAAGAATGCCCTTTTCTCAAAAGCAGAGTGTTTTTCTTGCATGGCACACTAGGGTTCAATTAAGCTTCCAAACGGAGTTGAATCACGTTGTCTTCAAGTTCTAGCAGCAAGTGTTCATTCAGGCTAAGAACAGCACTCTTGTGCTATTCTGGCCATACATAGTGCAAATAGCAATCGCGTCTGTTCCCAGCCAGTACAGTGTTTTGGACTGAAGAGAAGCTCCTGTTTTACTCAGTTTCGAATACTGAGTTGAACTAGATATGCCCCGTTTGTGTAGGAAGCACAGTTCTTTTTTTCTGAGTTAGCTCAATGTACTGGCCCTATTGGAAACACAGTAGAGTGCAAGAATGCCCGTTTCTCAAAAGCAGAGTGTTTGTCTTGCATGGCACAGTAGGGTTCAATTAAACTTCCTAAACGGAGTTGAATCAATTTGAGTTTCAAGTTCTAGTAGTAAGGGTTCATTCAGGCTAAGAACAGCACTCTTGTGCTATTCTGGCCATACACAGTGCAAATAGCACTCGCGTCTGTTCCCGGCAAATACAGTGTTTTGGACTGAAGAGAAGGTCCTGTTTTACTCAGTTTCCAATACTGAGTTGAACTATATATGCCCTGTTTGTGTAGGAAGCACAGTTCTTTTGTTCTGAGCTAGCTCACTGTACTGGCCCTACAGGAAACCCAGTAGAGTGCAAGAATGCCCGTTTCTCAAAAGCAGAGTGTTTTTCGTGCATGGCACACTAGGGTTCAATTAAACTTCCTAAATGGAGTTGAATCACGTTGAGATTGAAGTTCTAGCAGCAAGTGTACATTCATGCTAAGAACAGAACTCGTGCTATTCTGGCCATACACAATGCAAATAGCATTCACGTCTGTTCCCACCCAGTACAGTGTTTTGGACTGAAGAGAAGCTCCTGTTTTACTCAGTTTCCAATACTGAGTTGAACTACATATGCCCTGTTTGTGTAGGAAGCACAGTTCTTTTGTTCTGAAATAACTCACTGTACTGGCCCTATAGGAAACACAGAGAGTGCAAGAATGCCCGTTTCTCAAAAGCAGAGCGTTTTTCTTGCATGGCACACTAGGGTTCAATGAAACTTCCTAATAGAAGTTTACTCACGTTCAGTTTCAAGCTCTAGCAGCAAGTGTTCATTCAGGCTAAGAACAGCACTCTTGTGCTATTCTGGCCATACACAGTGGAAATTAGCATTAGCGTTTGTTCCCAGCCAGTACAGTGTTGTGGAAGGAAGAGAAGCTCCTGTTTTACTCAGTTTCCAATACTGTGTTGAACTAGATATGCCCCGTTTGTGTAGGAAGCACAGTTCTTTTGTTCTGAGCTAGCTCACTGTACCTGCCCTATGGGAAACACAGTAGAGTGCAAGAATGCCCGTTTCTCAAAAGCAGAGTGTTTTTCTTGCATGGCACACTAGCGTTCAATTAAATTTCCTAAACGGAGTTGAATCACGTTGAGTTTGAAGTTCTAGCAGCAAGTTTCATTCAGGCTAAGAACAGCACTCTTGTGCTATTCTGGCCATACACAGTGCAATTAGCATCCGCGTCTGTTCCCAGCCAGTACAGTGTTTTGGACTGAAGAGAAGCTCCTGTTTTACCCAGTTTCCAATACTGAGTTGAACTAGATATGCCCCGTTTGTTTAGGACACACAGTTCTTTTGTTCTGTGCTAGCTCACTGTACTGGCCCTATAGGAAACACAGTAGAGTGCAAGAATGCCCGTTTCTCAAAAGGAGACTGTTTGTCTTGCATGGCACACTAGGGTACAATTAAACTTCCTAAGCGGAGATGAATCACATTGAGTTTCAAGTTCTAGCAGCAAGTGGACATTCAGGCTAAGAACAGCACTCTTGTGCTATTCTGGCCATACACAGTGCAAATAGCATTTGCATCTGTTCCCAGCCAGTACAGTGTTTTGGACTGAAGAGCAGCTCCTGTTTTACTGTTTCCAATATTGAGCTGAACTAGATATGCCCCGTTTGTGTAGGAAGCACAGTTCTTTTGTTCGGAGCTAGCTAACTGTACTGGCCCTATGGGAAACACAGTAGAGTGCAATAATGCACGTTTCTCAAAAGCAGAGTGTTTTTCTTGCCTGGCACACTAGGGTTCACTTAAACTTCCTAAACGGAGGTGAATCACGTTGAGTTTCATGTTCTAGCAGCAAGTTTCATTTAGGCTAAGAACAGCACTCTTGTGCTATTCTGGCCATACACAGTGGAAATTAGCATTCGCATCTGTTCCCAGCCAGTACAGTGTTGTGGAAGGAAGAGAAGCTCCTGTTTTACTCAGTTTCCAATACTGAGTTGAACTAGATATGCCCCGTTTGTGTAGGAAGCACAGTTCTTTTGTTCTGAGCTAGCTCACTGTACCTGCCCTATAGGAAACACAGTAGAGTGCAAGAATGCCCGTTTCTCAAAAGCAGAGTGTTTTTCTTGCATGGCACACTAGGGTTCAATTAAAATTCCTAAACGGAGTTGAATCTCGTTGAGTTTCAAGATCTAGCAGCAAGTTTCATTCAGGCTAAGAACAGCACTCTTGTGCTATTCTGGCCATACACAGTGCAAATAGCATTCGCGTCTGTTCCCAGCCAGTACAGTGTTTTGGACTGAAGAGAAGCTCCTGTTTTACTCAGTTTCCAATACTGAGTTGAACTAGATATGCCACCTTTGGGTAGAAAGCACAGTTATTTTGTTCTGAGCTAATTCACTGTACAGGCCCTATAGGAAACACAGTAGAGTGCAAGAATGCCCGTTTCTCAAAAGCAGAGTGTTTTTCTTGCATGGCACACTAGGGTTCAATTAAACTTCCTAAACGGAGTTGAATCACTTTGAGTTTCAAGTTCTAGCAGCAAGTGTTCATTCAGGCTAAGAACAGCACTCTTGTGCTATTCTGGCCATACACAGTGCAAATTAGCATTCCCGTCTGTTCCCAGCCAGTACAGTGTTGCGGACTGAAGAGTAGCTCCTGTTTTACTCAGTTTCCAATACTGAGTTGAACTAGATATGCCCCGTTTGTGTAGGAAGCACAGTTCTTTTGTTCTGAGCTAGCTCACTGTACTGGCCCTATAGGAAACACAGTAGAGTGCAAGAATGCCCGTTTCTCAAAAGCAGAGTGTTTTTGTGCATGGCACTCTAGGGTTCAATTAAACTTCCAAAACGGAGTTGAATCACGTTGAGTTTCATGTTCTAGAAGCAAGTGTTCATTCAGGCTAAGAACAGCACTCTTGTGCTATTCTGGCCATACACAGTGCAAATAGAATATCGTGTCTGTTCCCACCCAGTACAGTGTTTTGAACTGAAGAGAAGCTTCTGTTTTACTCAGTTTCCAATACTGAGTTGAACTAGATATGCCCCGTTTGTGTAGGAAGTACAGTTCTTTTGTTCTGAGTTAGCTCACTGTACTGGCCCTATAGGAAACACAGTACAGTGCAAGAATGCCCGTTTTTCAAAAGCAGAGTGTTTTTCTTGTACGGCACACTAGCGTTCAATTAAACTTCCTAAACGGAGTTGAATCACGTTGAATTTCAAGTTCTAGCAGCAAGGGTTCATTCAGGCTAAGAACAGCACTCTTGTGCTATTCTGGCCATACACAGTGCAAATAGCACTCGCGTCTGTTCCCGGCAAATACAGTGTTTTGGACTGAAGAGAAGCTCCTGTTTTACTCAGTTTCCAATCCTGAGTTGTACTAGATATGCCCTGTTTGTGTAGGAAGCACAGTTCTTTTGTTCTGAGGTAGCTCACTGTATTGGCCCTACAGGAAACACAGTAGAGTGCAAGAATGCCCGTTTCTCAAAAGCAGAGTGTTTTTTTGCATGGCACACTAGGGTTCAATTAATCTTCCTAAATGGAGTTGAATCACGTTGAGTTTGAAGTTCTAGCAGCAAGTGTACATTCACGCTAAGAACAGCACTCGTGCTATTCTGGCCATACACAGTGCAAATAGCATTCGCGTCTGTTCCCACCCCGTACAGTGTTTTGGACTGAAGAGAATCTCCTGTTTTACTCAGTTTCCAATACTGAGTTGAACTAGAGATGCCCCGTTTGTGTAGGAAGCACAGTTCTTTTGTTGTGAGCTAGCTCACTGTGCTGGCACTATAGGAGACACAGTAGAGTGCAAGAATGCCCGTTTCTCAAAAGCAGAGTGTTTTTCTTGCATGGCACACTAGGGTTCAATTAAACGTCCTAAACGGAGTTGAATCACGTTGAGTTTAAAGTTCTAGAAGCAAGTGTTCATTCAGGCTAAGAACAGCACTCTTGTGCTATTCTGCCATACACAGTGCAGATAGCATTCGCGTCTGTTCCCACCCAGTACAGTGTTTTGCACTGAAAAGAAGCTTCTGTGTTACTCAGTTTCCAATACTGAGTTGAACTAGATATGCCCCGTTTGTGTAGGAAGTACAGTTCTTTTGTTCTGAGTTAGCTCACTGTACTGGCTTTATAGGAAACACAGTAGAGGGCTTGAATGCCCGTTTCTCAAAAGCAGAGTGTTTTTCTTGCATGGCACACTAGCGTTCAATTAAACTTCCTAAACGGAGTTGAATCACGTTGAATTTCAAGTTCTAGCAGCAAGTGTTCATTCAGGCTAAGAACAGCACTATTGTGCTATTCTGGCCATACACAGTGCAAATAGCACTCACGTCTGTTCCCGGCAAATACAGTGTTTTGGACTGAAGAGAAGCTCCTGTTTTACTCAGTTTCCAATACTGAGTTGAACTAGATATGCACTGTTTTTGTAGGAAGCACAGTTCTTTTGTTCTGAGCTAGCTCACTGTACTGGCCCTACAGGAAACACAGTAGAGTTCAAGAATGCCCGTTTCTCAAAAGCAGAGTGTTTTTCTTGCATGGCACCCTAGGGTTCAATTAAAATTCCTAAATGGAGTTGAATCACGTTGAGTTTGAAGTTCTAGCAGCAAGTGTACATTCACGCTAAGAACAGCACTCGTGCTATTCTGGCCATACAATGTGCAAATAGCATTTGCGTCGGTTCCCAGCAAGTACAGTGTTTTGGACCGAAGAGAAGCTCCTGTTTTACTCAGTTTCCAATACTGAGTTGAACTAGATATGCCCCGTTTGTGTAGGAAGCACAGTTCTTTTGTTCTGAGCTAGCTCACTGTACTGGCCCTATAGGAAACACAGTAGAGGGCTAGAATGCCCATTTCTCAAAAGCAGAGTCTTTTTCTTGCGTGGCACACTAGGGTTCAATTAAACTTCCTAAATGGAGTTGAATCACGTTGAGTTTCAAGTTCTAGCAGCAAGTGTACATTCAGGCTAAGAACAGCACTCGTGCTATTCTGGCCATTCACAGTGCAAATAGCATTCGCGTCTCTTCCCACCCAGTACAGTGTTTTGGACTGAAGAGAAGCTCCTGTTTTACTCAGTTTCCAATACTGAGTTGAACTAGATATGCCCTGTTTGCATAGGAAGCACAGTTCTTTTGTTCTGAGCTAGCTCACTGTACTGGCCCTATAGGAAACACATATAGTGCAAGAATGCCCGTTCCTCAAAAGCAGAGTGTTTTTCTTGCATGGCACACTATGGTTCAATGAAACTTCTTAAAAGAAGTTTAATCACGTTCAGTTTCAAGCTGTAGCAACAAGTGTTCATTCAGGCTAAGAACAGCACTCTTGTGCTATTCTGGCCATACACAGTGCAAATAGCATTCGCGTCTGTTCCCAGCCAGTACAGTGTTTTGTACTGAAGAGAAGCTCCTGTTTTACTCAGTTTCCAATACTGAGTTGAACTAGATATGCCCCGTTTGTGTAGGAAGCAAAGTACTTTTGTTCTGAGCTAGCTCACTGTACTGGCCCTATAGGAAACACAGTGCAAGAATGCTTTTCTCAAAAGCAGAGTGTTTTTCTTGCATGGCACACTAGGGTTCAATTGAACTTCCTAAACGGAGTTGAATCACGTTCAGTTTCTAGTTCTAGCAGCAAGTGTTCATTCAGGCTAAGAACAGCACTCTTGTGCTATTCTGGCCATACACAGTGCAAATAGCTTTCGCGTCTGTTCCCAGCCAGTACAGTGTTTTGGAGTGAAGACAAGCTCCTGTTCTACTCAGTTTCCATTACTGAGTCGAACTAGATATGCCCCGTTTGTGTAGGAATCACAGTTCATTTGTTCTGAGCTAGCTCATTGTACTGGCCCTATAGGAAACACAGTAGAGTGCAAGAATGCCCGTTTCTCTAAAGCAATGTGTTTTTCTTGCATGGCACACTAGGGTTCAATTAAACTTCCCAAACCGAGTTGAATCACATTGAGTTTCAAGTTCTAGCAGCAAGTGTTCATTGAGGCTAACAACAGAACTCTTGTGCTATTTTGGCCATACACAGTGCAAATAGCATTCGCGTCAGTTCCCAGCCAGTACAGTGTTTAGGACTGCAGAGAATCTCCTGTTTTAATCAGTTTCCAATACTGAGTTGAACGAGATATGCCCCATTTGTGTAGGAAGCACATTACATTGTTCTGAGCTAGCTCACTGTACTGGCCCTATAGGAAACACAGTAGAGTGCAAGAATGCCCGTTTCTCAAAAGCAGAGTGTTTTTCTTGCATGGCACACTAGGGTTCAATTAAACTTCCTAAACGGAGTTGAATCACTTTGAGTTTCAAGTTCTAGCAGCAAGTGTTCATTCAGGCTAAGAACAGCACTCTTGTGCTATTCTGGCCATACACAGTGCAAATTAGCATTCCCGTCTGTTCCCAGCCAGTACAGTGTTGCGGACTGAAGAGTAGCTCCTGTTTTACTCAGTTTCCAATACTGAGTTGAACTAGATATGCCCCGTTTGTGTAGGAAGCACAGTTCTTTTGTTCTGAGCTAGCTCACTGTGCTGGCCCTATAGGAAACACAGTAGAGTGCAAGAATGCCCGTTTCTCAAAAGCAGAGTGTTTTTGTGCATGGCACTCTAGGGTTCAATTAAACTTCCAAAACGGAGTTGAATCACGTTCAGTTTCTAGTTCTAGCAGCAAGTGTTCATTCAGGCTAAGAACAGCACTCTTGTGCTATTCTGGCCATACACAGTGCAAATAGCACTCGCGTCTGTTCCCGGCAAATACAGTGTTTTGGACTGAAGAGAAGCTCCTGTTTTACTCAGTTTCCAATCCTGAGTTGTACTAGATATGTCCTGTTTATGTAGGAAGCACAGTTCTTTTGTTCTGAGGTAGCTCACTGTATTGGCCCTACAGGAAACACAGTAGAGTGCAAGAATGCCCGTTTCTCAAAAGCAGAGTGTTTTTCTTGCATGGCACACTAGGGTTCAATTAATCTTCCTAAATGGAGTTGAATCACGTTGACTTTGAAGTTGTAGCAGCAAGTGTACATTCACGCTAAGAACAGCACTCGTGCTATTCTGGCCATACACAGTGCAAATAGCATTCGCGTCTGTTCCCACCCCGTACAGTGTTTTGGACTGAAGAGAATCTCCTGTTTTACTCAGTTTCCAATACTGAGTTGAACTAGAGATGCCCCGTTTGTGTAGGAAGCACAGTTCTTTTGTTGTGAGCTAGCTCACTGTGCTGGCACTATAGGAGACACAGTAGAGTGCAAGAATGCCCGTTTCTCAAAAGCAGAGTGTTTTTCTTGCATGGCACACTAGGGTTCAATTAAACGTCCTAAACGGAGTTGAATCACGTTGAGTTTAAAGTTCTAGGAGCAAGTGTTCATTCAGGCTAAGAACAGCACTCTTGTGCTATTCTGGCCATACACAGTGCAAATAGCATTCGCGTCTGTTCCCACCCAGTACAGTGTTTTGCACTGAAAAGAAGCTTCTGTGTTACTCAGTTTCCAATACTGAGTTGAACTAGATATGCCCCGTTTGTGTAGGAAGTACAGTTCTTTTGTTCTGAGTTAGCTCACTGTACTGGCTTTATAGGAAACACAGTAGAGGGCTTGAATGCCCGTTTCTCAAAAGCAGAGTGTTTTTCTTGCATGGCACACTAGCGTTCAATTAAACTTCCTAAACGGAGTTGAATCACGTTGAATTTCAAGTTCTAGCAGCAAGTGTTCATTCAGGCTAAGAACAGCACTATTGTGCTATTCTGGCCATACACAGTGCAAATAGCACTCATGTCTGTTCCCGGCAAATACAGTGTTTTGGACTGAAGAGAAGCTCCTGTTTTACTCAGTTTCCAATACTGAGTTGAACTAGATATGCACTGTTTTTGTAGGAAGCACAGTTCTTTTGTTCTGAGCTAGCTCACTGTACTGGCCCTACAGGAAACACAGTAGAGTTCAAGAATGCCCGTTTCTCAAAAGCAGAGTGTTTTTCTTGCATGGCACCCTAGGGTTCAATTAAAATTCCTAAATGGAGTTGAATCACGTTGAGTTTGAAGTTCTAGCAGCAAGTGTACATTCACGCTAAGAACAGCACTCGTGCTATTCTGGCCATATAATGTGCAAATAGCATTTGCGTCGGTTCCCAGCAAGTACAGTGTTTTGGACTGAAGAGAAGCTCCTGTTTTACTCAGTTTCCAATACTGAGTTGAACTAGATATGCCCCGTTTGTGTAGGAAGCACAGTTCTTTTGTTCTGAGCTAGCTCACTGTACTGGCCCTATAGGAAACACAGTAGAGGGCTAGAATGCCCATTTCTCAAAAGCAGAGTCTTTTTCTTGCGTGGCACACTAGGGTTCAATTAAACTTCCTAAATGGAGTTGAATCACGTTGAGTTTCAAGTTCTAGCAGCAAGTGTACATTCAGGCTAAGAACAGCACTCGTGCTATTCTGGCCATACACAGTGCAAATAGCATTCGCGTCTCTTCCCACCCAGTACAGTGTTTTGGACTGAAGAGAAGCTCCTGTTTTACTCAGTTTCCAATACTGAGTTGAACTAGATATGCCCTGTTTGCATAGGAAGCACAGTTCTTTTGTTCTGAGCTAGCTCACTGTACTGGCCCTATAGGAAACACATATAGTGCAAGAATGCCCGTTCCTCAAAAGCAGAGTGTTTTTCTTGCATGGCACACTATGGTTCAATGAAACTTCTTAAAAGAAGTTTAATCACGTTCAGTTTCAAGCTGTAGCAACAAGTGTTCATTCAGGCTAAGAACAGCACTCTTGTGCTATTCTGGCCATACACAGTGCAAATAGCATTCGCGTCTGTTCCCAGCCAGTACAGTGTTTTGTACTGAAGAGAAGCTCCTGTTTTACTCAGTTTCCAATACTGAGTTGAACTAGATATGCCCCGTTTGTGTAGGAAGCAAAGTACTTTTGTTCTGAGCTAGCTCACTGTACTGGCCCTATAGGAAACACAGTGCAAGAATGCTTTTCTCAAAAGCAGAGTGTTTTTCTTGCATGGCACACTAGGGTTCAATTGAACTTCCTAAACGGAGTTGAATCACGTTCAGTTTCTAGTTCTAGCAGCAAGTGTTCATTCAGGCTAAGAACAGCACTCTTGTGCTATTCTGGCCATACACAGTGCAAATAGCTTTCCCGTCTGTTCCCAGCCAGTACAGTGTTTTGGAGTGAAGACAAGCTCCTGTTCTACTCAGTTTCCATTACTGAGTCGAACTAGATATGCCCCGTTTGTGTAGGAATCACAGTTCATTTGTTCTGAGCTAGCTCATTGTACTGGCCCTATAGGAAACACAGTAGAGTGCAAGAATGCCCGTTTCTCTAAAGCAATGTGTTTTTCTTGCATGGCACACTAGGGTTCAATTAAACTTCCCAAACCGAGTTGAATCACATTGAGTTTCAAGTTCTAGCAGCAAGTGTTCATTGAGGCTAACAACAGAACTCTTGTGCTATTTTGGCCATACACAGTGCAAATAGCATTCGCGTCAGTTCCCAGCCAGTACAGTGTTTAGGACTGCAGAGAATCTCCTGTTTTAATCAGTTTCCAATACTGAGTTGAACGAGATATGCCCCATTTGTGTAGGAAGCACATTACATTGTTCTGAGCTAGCTCACTGTACTGGCCCTATAGGAAACACAGTAGAGTGCAAGAATGCCGTTTCTCAAAAGCAGAGTGTTTTTCTTGCATGGCACACTAGGATTCAATTAAACTTCCTAAATAGAGTTGAATCACGTTCAGTTTCAAGTTCTAGCAGCAAGTGTTCATTCAGGCTAAGAACAGCACTCGTGCTATTCTGTCCATACACAGTGCAAATAACATTCTCGTCTGTTCCCAGCCAGTACAGTGTTTTGGACTGAAGAGAACCTCCTGTTTTACTCAGTTTCCAATACTGAGTTGAACTAGATATGCCCCGTGTGTGTAGGAAACACAGTTCTTTTGTTCTGAGCTAGCTCACTGTGCTGGCCCTTTAGGAATCACAGTAGAGTGCAAGAATGCCCGTTTCACAAAAGCAGAGTGTTTTTCTTGCATGGCACACAAGGGTTCAATTAAACTTCCTAAACGGAGTTGAATCACGTTGAGTTTCAAGTACTAACAGCAAGTGTACATTCAGGCTAAGAACAGCACTCTTGTGCTATTCTGGCCATACACAGTGCAAATAGGATTCGTGTCTGTTCCCAGCCAGTACAGTGTTTTGGAGTGAAGAGAAGCTCCTGTTCTACTCAGTTTCCATTACTGAGTTGAACTACATATGCCCCATTTGTGTAGGAAGCACAGTCCTTTTGTTCTGAGCTAGCTCACTGTACAGGCCTTATAGGAAACACAGTAGAGTGCAAGAATGCCCGTTTCTCAAAAGCAGAGTGTTTTTCTTGCATGGCACACTAGGGTTCAATTAAAATTCCTAAACGGAGTTGAATCACGTTAAGTTTCAAGTTCTAGAAGCAAGTGTTCATTCAGGCTAAGAACAGCACTCTTGTGGTATTCTGGCCATACACAGTGCAAATAGCATTCGCGTCTGTTCCCAGCCAGTACAGTGTTTTTGACTGAAGAGAAGCTCCTGTTTTACTCAGTTTCCAATACTGAGTTGAACTAGATGTGCCCCGTGTGTGTAGGAAGCACAGTTCTTTTGTTCTGAGCTAGCTCACTGTACTGGCCCTATAGGAAACACAGTAGAGGGCAAGAATGCCCGTTTCTCAAAAGCAGAGTGTTTTTCTTGCATGGCACACTAGGGTTCAATTAAACTTCCTAAATGGAGTTGCATCACGTTGAGTTTCAAGTTCTAGCAGCAAGTGTTCATTCAGGCTAAGAACAGCACTCTTGTGCTATTCTGGCCATACACAGTACAAAGAGCATTCGTGTATGTTCCCAGCCAGTACAGTGTTTTGGAGTGAATAGAAGCTCCTGTTCTACCCAGTTTCCATTACTTAGTTGAACTAGATATGCCCCGTATGTGTAGGAATCACAGTTCATTTGTTCTGAGCTAGCTCATTGTACTGGCCCTATAGGAAACACAGTAGAGTGCAAGAATGCCCGTTTCTCTAAAGCAATGTGTTTTTCTTGCATGGCACACTAGGGTTCAATTAAACTTCCCAAACCGAGTTGAATCACATTGAGTTTCAAGTTCTAGCAGCAAGTGTTCATTGAGGCTAACAACAGAACTCTTGTGCTATTTTGGCCATACACAGTGCAAATAGCATTCGCGTCAGTTCCCAGCCAGTACAGTGTTTAGGACTGCAGAGAATCTCCTGTTTTAATCAGTTTCCAATACTGAGTTGAACGAGATATGCCCCATTTGTGTAGGAAGCACATTACATTGTTCTGAGGTAGCTCACTGTACTGGCCTTATAGGAAACACAGTAGAGTACATGAATGCCCGTTTCTCAGAAGCAGAGTGTTTTTCTTGCATGGCACACTAGGATTTAATTAAACTTCCTAAACGGAGTTGAATCACGTTCAGTTTCAAGTTCTAGCAGCAAGTGTTCATTCAGGCTAAGAACAGCACTCTTGTGCTATTCTGGCCGTACACATGGCAAATAGCATTCGCGTCTGTTCCCAGCCAGTACAGTGTTTTGGACTGAAGAGAGCTCCTGTTTAACTCAGTTTCCAATACTGAGTTGAACTAGATGTGCCCCGTGTGTGTAGGAATCTCAGTTCTTTTGTTCTGAGCTAGCTCACTGTAGTGGCCCTATAGCAAACACAGTAGAGTACAAGAATGCCCGTTTCTCAAAAGCAGAGTGTTTTTCTTGCATGGCACACTAGCGTTCAATTAAACTTCCTAAGCGGAGTTGAATCACGTTGAGTTTCAAGTTCTAGAAGCAAGTGTACATTCAGGCTAAGAACAGCACTCTTGTTCTATTCTGGCCATACACAGTGCAAATAGCATTCGCGTCTGTTCCCAGGAAGAACTGTGTTTTGGACTGCAAAGAAGCTCCTGTTTACTCAGTTTCGAATTCTGAGTTGAACAAGATATGCCCCATTTGTGTAGGAAGCACAGTTCTTTTGTTCTGAGCTAGCACACTGTACAGGCCCTATAGGAAACACAGTAGAGTACAAGAATGCCCGTTTCTCAAAAGCAGATATTTTTTCTTGCATGGCACACTAGGTTTGAATTAAACTTCGTAAACGGAGTTGAATCACGTTGAGCTTCAAGTTCTAGCAGCAAGTGTACATTCTGGCTAAGAACAACACTCTTGTGCTATTCTGGCCATACACAGTGCAAATAGTATTCGCGTCTGTTCCCAGGAAGAACAGTGTTTTGGACTGCAGAGAAGCTCCTGTTTTACTCAGTTTAGAATTTTGGGTTGAACAAGATGTGCCCCATTTGTGTAGGAAGCACAGTTCTTTTGATCTGAGCTAGCACACTGTACAGGCCCTATAGGAAACAGAGTAGAGTGCAAGAATGCCCGTTTCTCAAAAGCAGAGTGTTTTTATTGCATGGCACACTAGTGTTCAATTAAACTTCCTAAACGGAGTTGAATCACGTTCAGTTTCAAGTTATAGCAGCAAGTGTTCATTCAGGCTAAGAACAGCACTCTTGTGCTATTCTGGCCATACACAGTGCAAATGGCATTCGCTTCTGTTCCCAGCCAGTACAGTGTTTTGGACTGAAGAGAAGCTCCTGTTTTACTGAGTATCCAACACTGAGTTGAACTAGATATGGCCCGTTTGTGTAGGAAGTCCAGTTCTTTTGTTCTGAGCTAGCTCACTGTACTGGCCCTATAGGAAACACAGTAGAGTACAAGAATGCCCGTTTCTCAAAAGCAGATTGTTTTTCTTGCATGGCACACTAGGGTTCAATTAAACTTCCTAAACGGAGTTGAATTACGTTCAGTTTCAAGTTCTAGCAGCAAGTGTTCATTCAGGCTAAGAACAGCACTCTTGTGCTATTCTGGCCATACACAGTGCAAATAGCTTTCGCGTCTGATCCCAGCCACTACAGTGTTTTGGACTCCAGAGAAGCTCCTGTTTTACTCAGTTTCGAATACTGAGTTGAACTAGATATGCCCCATTTGTGTAGGAAGCACAGTTCTTTTGTTCTGTGCTAGCACACTGTACAGGCCTTATAGGAAACACAGTAGTGTGCAAGAATGCCCGTTTTTCAAAAGCAGAGTGTTTTTCTTGCATGGCACACTAGTGTTCAATTAAACTTCCTAAACGGAGTTGAATCACGTTCAGTTTCAAGTTCTCTCAGCAAGTGTTCATTCAGGCTAAGAACAGCACTCTTTTGCTATTCTGGCCATACACAGTGAAAATAGCATTCGCGTCTGTTCCCAGCCAGTATAGTGTTTTTGAGCAGAGAAGCTCCTGTTTTACTCACTTTCCAATACTGAGTTGAAGCCGGGCGGTGGTGGCGCACGCCTTTAATCCCAGCACTCGGGAGGCAGAGCCAGGCGGATCGCTGTGAGGTCGAGGCCAGCCTGGGCTACCAAGTGAGCTCCAGGAAAGGCGCAAAACTACACAGAGAAACCCTGTCTCGAAAAAACCAAAAAAAAAAAAAAAAAAAAAAAACCAATACTGAGTTGAACTAGATATGCCCCATGTGTGTAGGAAGCACAGTTCTTTTGTTCTGAGCTAGCTCACTGTACAGGCCTTATAGGAAACACAGTAGAGTGCAAGAATGCCCGTTTCTCATAAGCAGAGTGTTTTTCTTGCATGGCACACTAGGGTTCAATTAAACTTCCTAAACGGAGTTGAATCACGTTCAGTTTCAAGTTCTAGAAGCAAGTGTTCATTCAGGCTAAGAACAGCACTCTTGTGCTATTCTGGCCATACACAGTGCAAATAGCATTCGAGTCTGTTCCCACCCAGTACAGTGTTTTGGACTGAAGAGAAGCTCCTGTTCTACTCAGTTTCCATTACTGAGTTGAACTAGATATGCCCCGTTTGTGTAGGAATCACAGTTCATTTGTTCTGAGCTAGCTCATTGTACTGGCCGTATAGGAAACACAGTAGAGTACAAGAATGCCCGTTTCTCAAAAGCAGAGTGTTTTTCTTGCATGGCACACTAGGTTTGAATTAAACTTCGTAAACGGAGTTGAATCACGTTGAGTTTCAAGTTCTAGCAGCAAGTGTACATTGTGGCTAAGAACAGCACTCTTGTGCTATTCTGGCCATACACAGTGCAAATAGCATTCGCGTCTGTTCCCAGGAAGAACAGTGGTTTGGACTGCAGAGAAGCTCCTGTTTTACTCAGTTTAGAATTCTGGGTTGAACTAGATATGCCCCATTTGTGTAGGAAGCACAGTTCTTTTGATCTGAGCTAGCACACTGTACCGGCCCTATAGGAAACAGAGTAGAGTGCAGAATGCCCGTTTCTCAAAAGCAGAGTGTTTTTCTTGCATGGCACACTAGTGTTCAATTAAACTTCGAAACGGAGTTGAATCACGTTCAGTTTCAAGTTCTAGCAGCAAGTGTTCATTCAGGCTAAGAACAGCACTCTTGTTCTATTCTGGCCATACACAGTGCAAATAGCATTCGCCTCTGTTCCCAGCCAGTACAGTGTTTTGGACTGAAGAGAAGCTCCTGTTTTACTAGGTTTCCAATACTGAGTTGAACTAGATATGCCCCGTTTGTGTAGGAAGCACAGTTCTTTTGTTCTGAGCTAGCTCACTGTATTGGCCCTACAGGAAACACAGTAGAGTGCATGAATGCCCGTTTCTCTAAAGCAGATTGATTTTCTTGCATGGCACACTAGCGTTCAATTAAATTTCCTAAACGGAGTTGAATCACGTTGAGTTTGAAGTTCTAGCAGCAAGTTTCATTCAGGCTAAGAACAGCACTCTTGTGCTATTCTGGCCATACACAGTGCAAATAGCATTTGCATCTGTTCCCAGCCAGTACAGTGTTTTGGACTGAAGAGAACCTCCTGTTTTACTCAGTTTCCAATACTGAGTTGAACTAGATATGCCCCGTGTGTGTAGGAAACACAGTTCTTTTGTTCTGAGCTAGCTCACTGTGCTGGCCCTTTAGGAATCACAGTAGAGTGCAAGAATGCCCGTTTCACAAAAGCAGAGTGTTTTTCTTGCATGGCACACAAGGGTTCAATTAAACTTCCTAAACGGAGTTGAATCACGTTGAGTTTCAAGTACTAACAGCAAGTGTACATTCAGGCTAAGAACAGCACTCTTGTGCTATTCTGGCCATACACAGTGCAAATAGGATTCGTGTCTGTTCCCAGCCAGTACAGTGTTTTGGAGTGAAGAGAAGCTCCTGTTCTACTCAGTTTCCATTACTGAGTTGAACTACATATGCCCCATTTGTGTAGGAAGCACAGTTCTTTTGTTCTGAGCTAGCACACTGTACAGGCCTTATAGGAAACACAGTAGTGTGCAAGAATGCCCGTTTTTCAAAAGAAGAGTGTTTTTCTTGCATGGCACACTAGTGTTCAATTAAACTTCCTAAATGGAGTTGCATCACGTTCAGTTTCAATTTCTAGCAGCAAGTGTTCATTTAGGCTAAGAACAGCACTCTTGTGCTATTCTGGCCATACACAGTGAAAATAGCATTCGCGTCTGTTCCCAGCCAGTATAGTGTTTTTGAGCAGAGAAGCTCCTATTTTACTCAGTTTCCAATACTGAGTTGAACTAGATATGCCCCATGTGTGTAGGAAGCACAGTCCTTTTGTTCTGAGCTAGCTCACTGTACAGGCCTTATAGGAAACACAGTAGAGTGCAAGAATGCCCGTTTCTCAAAAGCAGAGTGTTTTTCTTGCATGGCACACTAGGGTTCAATTAAAATTCCTAAACGTAGTTGAATCACGTTAAGTTTCAAGTTCTAGAAGCAAGTGTTCATTCAGGCTAAGAACAGCACTCTTGTGGTATTCTGGCCATACACAGTGCAAATAGCATTCGCGTCTGTTCCCAGCCAGTACAGTGTTTTTGACTGAAGAGAAGCTCCTGTTTTACTCAGTTTCCAATACTGAGTTGAACTAGATGTGCCCCGTGTGTGTAGGAAGCACAGTTCTTTTGTTCTGAGCTAGCTCACTGTACTGGCCCTATAGGAAACACAGTAGAGGGCAAGAATGCCCGTTTCTCAAAAGCAGAGTGTTTTTCTTGCATGGCACACTAGGGTTCAATTAAACTTCCTAAATGGAGTTGAATCACGTTGAGTTTCAAGTTCTAGCAGCAAGTGTTCATTCAGGCTAAGAACAGCACTCTTGTGCTATTCTGGCCATACACAGTACAAAGAGCATTCGTGTATGTTCCCAGCCAGTACAGTGTTTTGGAGTGAATAGAAGCTCCTGTTCTACCCAGTTTCCATTACTTAGTTGAACTAGATATGCCCCGTATGTGTAGGAATCACAGTTCATTTGTTCTGAACTAGCTCATTGTACTGGCTCTATAGGAAACACAGTAGAGTGCAAGAATGCCCGTTTCTCAAAAGCAGAGTGTTTTTCTTGCATGGCACACTAGGGTTCAATTAAACTTCCTAAATGGAGTTGAATCACGTTGAGTTTCAAGTTCTAGCAGCAAGTGTTCATTCAGGCTAAGAACAGAACTCTTGTGCTATTTTGGCCATACACAGTGCAAATAGCATTCGCGTCTGTTCCCAGCCAGTACAGTGTTTTGGACTGCAGAGAAGCTCCTGTTTTCCTCAGTTTCCAATACTGAGTTGAACGAGATATGCCCCATTTGTGTAGGAAGCACATTACATTGTTCTGAGGTAGCTCACTGTACTGGCCTTATAGGAAACACAGTAGAGTACATGAATGCCCGTTTCTCAGAAGCAGAGTGTTTTTCTTGCATGGCACACTAGGATTTAATTAAACTTCCTAAACGGAGTTGAATCACGTTCAGTTTCAAGTTCTAGCAGCAAGTGTTCATTCAGGCTAAGAACAGCACTCTTGGGCTATTCTGGCCGTACACATGGCAAATAGCATTCGCGTCTGTTCCCAGCCAGTACAGTGTTTTGGACTGAAGAGAGCTCCTGTTTTACTCAGTTTCCAATACTGAGTTGAACTAGATGTGCCCCGTGTGTGTAGGAATCTCAGTTCTTTTGTTCTGAGCTAGCTCACTGTAGTGGCCCTATAGCAAACACAGTAGAGTACAAGAATGCCCGTTTCTCAAAAGCAGAGTGTTTTTCTTGCATGGCACACTAGCGTTCAATTAAACTTCCTAAGCGGAGTTGAATCACGTTGAGTTTCAAGTTCTAGAAGCAAGTGTACATTCAGGCTAAGAACAGCACTCTTGTTCTATTCTGGCCATACACAGTGCAAATAGCATTCGCGTCTGTTCCCAGGAAGAACTGTGTTTTGGACTGCAAAGAAGCTCCTGTTTACTCAGTTTCGAATTCTGAGTTGAACAAGATATGCCCCATTTGTGTAGGAAGCACAGTTCTTTTGTTCTGAGCTAGCACACTGTACAGGCCCTATAGGAAACACAGTAGAGTACAAGAATGCCCGTTTCTCAAAAGCAGATATTTTTTCTTGCATGGCACACTAGGTTTGAATTAAACTTCGTAAACGGAGTTGAATCACGTTGAGCTTCAAGTTCTAGCAGCAAGTGTACATTCTGGCTAAGAACAACACTCTTGTGCTATTCTGGCCATACACAGTGCAAATAGTATTCGCGTCTGTTCCCAGGAAGAACAGTGTTTTGGACTGCAGAGAAGCTCCTGTTTTACTCAGTTTAGAATTTTGGGTTGAATAAGATGTGCCCCATGTGTGTAGGAAGCACAGTTCTTTTGATCTGAGCTAGCACACTGTACAGGCCCTATAGGAAACAGAGTAGAGTGCAAGAATGCCCGTTTCTCAAAAGCAGAGTGTTTTTATTGCATGGCACACTAGTGTTCAATTAAACTTCCTAAACGGAGTTGAATCACGTTCAGTTTCAAGTTATAGCAGCAAGTGTTCATTCAGGCTAAGAACAGCACTCTTGTGCTATTCTGGCCATACACAGTGCAAATGGCATTCGCTTCTGTTCCCAGCCAGTACAGTGTTTTGGACTGAAGAGAAGCTCCTGTTTTACTGAGTATCCAACACTGAGTTGAACTAGATATGGCCCGTTTGTGTAGGAAGTCCAGTTCTTTTGTTCTGAGCTAGCTCACTGTACTGGCCCTATAGGAAACACAGTAGAGTACAAGAATGCCCGTTTCTCAAAAGCAGATTGTTTTTCTTGCATGGCACACTAGGGTTCAATTAAACTTCCTAAACGGAGTTGAATTACGTTCAGTTTCAAGTTCTAGCAGCAAGTGTTCATTCAGGCTAAGAACAGCACTCTTGTGCTATTCTGGCCATACACAGTGCAAATAGCTTTCGCGTCTGATCCCAGCCACTACAGTGTTTTGGACTCCAGAGAAGCTCCTGTTTTACTCAGTTTCGAATACTGAGTTGAACTAGATATGCCCCATTTGTGTAGGAAGCACAGTTCTTTTGTTCTGTGCTAGCACACTGTACAGGCCTTATAGGAAACACAGTAGTGTGCAAGAATGCCCGTTTTTCAAAAGCAGAGTGTTTTTCTTGCATGGCACACTAGTGTTCAATTAAACTTCCTAAACGGAGTTGAATCACGTTCAGTTTCAAGTTCTCTCAGCAAGTGTTCATTCAGGCTAAGAACAGCACTCTTTTGCTATTCTGGCCATACACAGTGAAAATAGCATTCGCGTCTGTTCCCAGCCAGTATAGTGTTTTTGAGCAGAGAAGCTCCTGTTTTACTCACTTTCCAATACTGAGTTGAAGCCGGGCGGTGGTGGCGCACGCCTTTAATCCCAGCACTCGGGAGGCAGAGCCAGGCGGATCGCTGTGAGGTCGAGGCCAGCCTGGGCTACCAAGTGAGCTCCAGGAAAGGCGCAAAACTACACAGAGAAACCCTGTCTCGAAAAAACCAAAAAAAAAAAAAAAAAAAAAAAACCAATACTGAGTTGAACTAGATATGCCCCATGTGTGTAGGAAGCACAGTTCTTTTGTTCTGAGCTAGCTCACTGTACAGGCCTTATAGGAAACACAGTAGAGTGCAAGAATGCCCGTTTCTCATAAGCAGAGTGTTTTTCTTGCATGGCACACTAGGGTTCAATTAAACTTCCTAAACGGAGTTGAATCACGTTCAGTTTCAAGTTCTAGAAGCAAGTGTTCATTCAGGCTAAGAACAGCACTCTTGTGCTATTCTGGCCATACACAGTGCAAATAGCATTCGCGTCTGTTCCCACCCAGTACAGTGTTTTGGACTGAAGAGAAGCTCCTGTTCTACTCAGTTTCCATTACTGAGTTGAACTAGATATGCCCCGTTTGTGTAGGAATCACAGTTCATTTGTTCTGAGCTAGCTCATTGTACTGGCCGTATAGGAAACACAGTAGAGTACAAGAATGCCCGTTTCTCAAAAGCAGAGTGTTTTTCTTGCATGGCACACTAGGTTTGAATTAAACTTCGTAAACGGAGTTGAATCACGTTGAGTTTCAAGTTCTAGCAGCAAGTGTACATTGTGGCTAAGAACAGCACTCTTGTGCTATTCTGGCCATACACAGTGCAAATAGCATTCGCGTCTGTTCCCAGGAAGAACAGTGGTTTGGACTGCAGAGAAGCTCCTGTTTTACTCAGTTTAGAATTCTGGGTTGAACTAGATATGCCCCATTTGTGTAGGAAGCACAGTTCTTTTGATCTGAGCTAGCACACTGTACCGGCCCTATAGGAAACAGAGTAGAGTGCAGAATGCCCGTTTCTCAAAAGCAGAGTGTTTTTCTTGCATGGCACACTAGTGTTCAATTAAACTTCGAAACGGAGTTGAATCACGTTCAGTTTCAAGTTCTAGCAGCAAGTGTTCATTCAGGCTAAGAACAGCACTCTTGTTCTATTCTGGCCATACACAGTGCAAATAGCATTCGCCTCTGTTCCCAGCCAGTACAGTGTTTTGGACTGAAGAGAAGCTCCTGTTTTACTAGGTTTCCAATACTGAGTTGAACTAGATATGCCCCGTTTGTGTAGGAAGCACAGTTCTTTTGTTCTGAGCTAGCTCACTGTATTGGCCCTACAGGAAACACAGTAGAGTGCATGAATGCCCGTTTCTCTAAAGCAGATTGATTTTCTTGCATGGCACACTAGCGTTCAATTAAATTTCCTAAACGGAGTTGAATCACGTTGAGTTTGAAGTTCTAGCAGCAAGTTTCATTCAGGCTAAGAACAGCACTCTTGTGCTATTCTGGCCATACACAGTGCAAATAGCATTTGCATCTGTTCCCAGCCAGTACAGTGTTTTGGACTGAAGAGAACCTCCTGTTTTACTCAGTTTCCAATACTGAGTTGAACTAGATATGCCCCGTGTGTGTAGGAAACACAGTTCTTTTGTTCTGAGCTAGCTCACTGTGCTGGCCCTTTAGGAATCACAGTAGAGTGCAAGAATGCCCGTTTCACAAAAGCAGAGTGTGTTTCTTGCATGGCACACAAGGGTTCAATTAAACTTCCTAAACGGAGTTGAATCACGTTGAGTTTCAAGTACTAACAGCAAGTGTACATTCAGGCTAAGAACAGCACTCTTGTGCTATTCTGGCCATACACAGTGCAAATAGGATTCGTGTCTGTTCCCAGCCAGTACAGTGTTTTGGAGTGAAGAGAAGCTCCTGTTCTACTCAGTTTCCATTACTGAGTTGAACTACATATGCCCCATTTGTGTAGGAAGCACAGTTCTTTTGTTCTGAGCTAGCACACTGTACAGGCCTTATAGGAAACACAGTAGTGTGCAAGAATGCCCGTTTCTCAAAAGAAGAGTGTTTTTCTTGCATGGCACACTAGTGTTCAATTAAACTTCCTAAATGGAGTTGAATCACGTTCAGTTTCAAGTTCTAGCAGCAAGTGTTCATTTAGGCTAAGAACAGCACTCTTGTGCTATTCTGGCCATACACAGTGAAAATAGCATTCGCGTCTGTTCCCAGCCAGTATAGTGTTTTTGAGCAGAGAAGCTCCTATTTTACTCAGTTTCCAATACTGAGTTGAACTAGATATGCCCCATGTGTGTAGGAAGCACAATCCTTTTGTTCTGAGCTAGCTCACTGTACAGGCCTTATAGGAAACACAGTAGAGTGCAAGAATGCCCGTTTCTCAAAAGCAGAGTGTTTTTCTTGCATGGCACACTAGGGTTCAATTAAAATTCCTAAACGTAGTTGAATCACGTTAAGTTTCAAGTTCTAGAAGCAAGTGTTCATTCAGGCTAAGAACAGCACTCTTGTGGTATTCTGGCCATACACAGTGCAAATAGCATTCGCGTCTGTTCCCAGCCAGTACAGTGTTTTTGACTGAAGAGAAGCTCCTGTTTTACTCAGTTTCCAATACTGAGTTGAACTAGATGTGCCCCGTGTGTGTAGGAAGCACAGTTCTTTTGTTCTGAGCTAGCTCACTGTACTGGCCCTATAGGAAACACAGTAGAGGGCAAGAATGCCCGTTTCTCAAAAGCAGAGTGTTTTTCTTGCATGGCACACTAGGGTTCAATTAAACTTCCTAAATGGAGTTGAATCACGTTGAGTTTCAAGTTCTAGCAGCAAGTGTTCATTCAGGCTAAGAACAGCACTCTTGTGCTATTCTGGCCATACACAGTACAAAGAGCATTCGTGTATGTTCCCAGCCAGTACAGTGTTTTGGAGTGAATAGAAGCTCCTGTTCTACCCAGTTTCCATTACTTAGTTGAACTAGATATGCCCCGTATGTGTAGGAATCACAGTTCATTTGTTCTGAACTAGCTCATTGTACTGGCTCTATAGGAAACACAGTAGAGTGCAAGAATGCCCGTTTCTCAAAAGCAGAGTGTTTTTCTTGCATGGCACACTAGGGTTCAATTAAACTTCCTAAATGGAGTTGAATCACGTTGAGTTTCAAGTTCTAGCAGCAAGTGTTCATTCAGGCTAAGAACAGAACTCTTGTGCTATTTTGGCCATACACAGTGCAAATAGCATTCGCGTCTGTTCCCAGCCAGTACAGTGTTTTGGACTGCAGAGAAGCTCCTGTTTTCCTCAGTTTCCAATACTGAGTTGAACGAGATATGCCCCATTTGTGTAGGAAGCACATTACATTGTTCTGAGGTAGCTCACTGTACTGGCCTTATAGGAAACACAGTAGAGTACATGAATGCCCGTTTCTCAGAAGCAGAGTGTTTTTCTTGCATGGCACACTAGGATTTAATTAAACTTCCTAAACGGAGTTGAATCACGTTCAGTTTCAAGTTCTAGCAGCAAGTGTTCATTCAGGCTAAGAACAGCACTCTTGTGCTATTCTGGCCGTACACATGGCAAATAGCATTCGCGTCTGTTCCTAGCCAGTACAGTGTTTTGGACTGAAGAGAGCTCCTGTTTTACTCAGTTTCCAATACTGAGTTGAACTAGATGTGCCCCGTGTGTGTAGGAATCTCAGTTCTTTTGTTCTGAGCTAGCTCACTGTAGTGGCCCTATAGCAAACACAGTAGAGTACAAGAATGCCCGTTTCTCAAAAGCAGAGTGTTTTTCTTGCATGGCACACTAGCGTTCAATTAAACTTCCTAAGCGGAGTTGAATCACGTTGAGTTTCAAGTTCTAGAAGCAAGTGTACATTCAGGCTAAGAACAGCACTCTTGTTCTATTCTGGCCATACACAGTGCAAATAGCATTCGCGTCTGTTCCCAGGAAGAACTGTGTTTTGGACTGCAAAGAAGCTCCTGTTTACTCAGTTTCGAATTCTGAGTTGAACAAGATATGCCCCATTTGTGTAGGAAGCACAGTTCTTTTGTTCTGAGCTAGCACACTGTACAGGCCCTATAGGAAACACAGTAGAGTACAAGAATGCCCGTTTCTCAAAAGCAGATATTTTTTCTTGCATGGCACACTAGGTTTGAATTAAACTTCGTAAACGGAGTTGAATCACGTTGAGCTTCAAGTTCTAGCAGCAAGTGTACATTCTGGCTAAGAACAACACTCTTGTGCTATTCTGGCCATACACAGTGCAAATAGTATTCGCGTCTGTTCCCAGGAAGAACAGTGTTTTGGACTGCAGAGAAGCTCCTGTTTTACTCAGTTTAGAATTCTGGGTTGAACAAGATGTGCCCCATTTGTGTAGGAAGCACAGTTCTTTTGATCTGAGCTAGCACACTGTACAGGCCCTATAGGAAACAGAGTAGAGTGCAAGAATGCCCGTTTCTCAAAAGCAGAGTGTTTTTATTGCATGGCACACTAGTGTTCAATTAAACTTCCTAAACGGAGTTGAATCACGTTCAGTTTCAAGTTATAGCAGCAAGTGTTCATTCAGGCTAAGAACAGCACTCTTGTGCTATTCTGGCCATACACAGTGCAAATGGCATTCGCTTCTGTTCCCAGCCAGTACAGTGTTTTGGACTGAAGAGAAGCTCCTGTTTTACTGAGTATCCAACACTGAGTTGAACTAGATATGGCCCGTTTGTGTAGGAAGTCCAGTTCTTTTGTTCTGAGCTAGCTCACTGTACTGGCCCTATAGGAAACACAGTAGAGTACAAGAATGCCCGTTTCTCAAAAGCAGATTGTTTTTCTTGCATGGCACACTAGGATTCAATTAAACTTCCTAAACGGAGTTGAATTACGTTCAGTTTCAAGTTCTAGCAGCAAGTGTTCATTCAGGCTAAGAACAGCACTCTTGTGCTATTCTGGCCATACACAGTGCAAATAGCTTTCGCGTCTGATCCCAGCCACTACAGTGTTTTGGACTCCAGAGAAGCTCCTGTTTTACTCAGTTTCGAATACTGAGTTGAACTAGATATGCCCCATTTGTGTAGGAAGCACAGTTCTTTTGTTCTGTGCTAGCACACTGTACAGGCCTTATAGGAAACACAGTAGTGTGCAAGAATGCCCGTTTTTCAAAAGCAGAGTGTTTTTCTTGCATGGCACACTAGTGTTCAATTAAA
This sequence comes from Peromyscus maniculatus bairdii, assembly GCF_049852395.1. Classification (NCBI taxonomy): domain Eukaryota; kingdom Metazoa; phylum Chordata; class Mammalia; order Rodentia; family Cricetidae; genus Peromyscus; species Peromyscus maniculatus. Next base: position 620,440 of record NC_134855.1, on the reverse strand, counting down.
CTTCCTAAACGGAGTTGAATCACGTTCAGTTTCAAGTTCTCTCAGCAAGTGTTCATTCAGGCTAAGAACAGCACTCTTTTGCTATTCTGGCCATACACAGTGAAAATAGCATTCGCGTCTGTTCCCAGCCAGTATAGTGTTTTTGAGCAGAGAAGCTCCTGTTTTACTCACTTTCCAATACTGAGTTGAAGCCGGGCGGTGGTGGCGCACGCCTTTAATCCCAGCACTCGGGAGGCAGAGCCAGGCGGATCGCTGTGAGGTCGAGGCCAGCCTGGGCTACCAAGTGAGCTCCAGGAAAGGCGCAAAACTACACAGAGAAACCCTGTCTCGAAAAAACCAAAAAAAAAAAAAAAAAAAAAAAAACCAATACTGAGTTGAACTAGATATGCCCCATGTGTGTAGGAAGCACAGTTCTTTTGTTCTGAGCTAGCTCACTGTACAGGCCTTATAGGAAACACAGTAGAGTGCAAGAATGCCCGTTTCTCATAAGCAGAGTGTTTTTCTTGCATGGCACACTAGGGTTCAATTAAACTTCCTAAACGGAGTTGAATCACGTTCAGTTTCAAGTTCTAGAAGCAAGTGTTCATTCAGGCTAAGAACAGCACTCTTGTGCTATTCTGGCCATACACAGTGCAAATAGCATTCGCGTCTGTTCCCACCCAGTACAGTGTTTTGGACTGAAGAGAAGCTCCTGTTCTACTCAGTTTCCATTACTGAGTTGAACTAGATATGCCCCGTTTGTGTAGGAATCACAGTTCATTTGTTCTGAGCTAGCTCATTGTACTGGCCGTATAGGAAACACAGTAGAGTACAAGAATGCCCGTTTCTCAAAAGCAGAGTGTTTTTCTTGCATGGCACACTAGGTTTGAATTAAACTTCGTAAACGGAGTTGAATCACGTTGAGTTTCAAGTTCTAGCAGCAAGTGTACATTGTGGCTAAGAACAGCACTCTTGTGCTATTCTGGCCATACACAGTGCAAATAGCATTCGCGTCTGTTCCCAGGAAGAACAGTGGTTTGGACTGCAGAGAAGCTCCTGTTTTACTCAGTTTAGAATTCTGGGTTGAACTAGATATGCCCCATTTGTGTAGGAAGCACAGTTCTTTTGATCTGAGCTAGCACACTGTACCGGCCCTATAGGAAACAGAGTAGAGTGCAGAATGCCCGTTTCTCAAAAGCAGAGTGTTTTTCTTGCATGGCACACTAGTGTTCAATTAAACTTCGAAACGGAGTTGAATCACGTTCAGTTTCAAGTTCTAGCAGCAAGTGTTCATTCAGGCTAAGAACAGCACTCTTGTTCTATTCTGGCCATACACAGTGCAAATAGCATTCGCCTCTGTTCCCAGCCAGTACAGTGTTTTGGACTGAAGAGAAGCTCCTGTTTTACTAGGTTTCCAATACTGAGTTGAACTAGATATGCCCCGTTTGTGTAGGAAGCACAGTTCTTTTGTTCTGAGCTAGCTCACTGTATTGGCCCTACAGGAAACACAGTAGAGTGCATGAATGCCCGTTTCTCTAAAGCAGATTGATTTTCTTGCATGGCACACTAGCGTTCAATTAAATTTCCTAAACGGAGTTGAATCACGTTGAGTTTGAAGTTCTAGCAGCAAGTTTCATTCAGGCTAAGAACAGCACTCTTGTGCTATTCTGGCCATACACAGTGCAAATAGCATTTGCATCTGTTCCCAGCCAGTACAGTGTTTTGGACTGAAGAGAACCTCCTGTTTTACTCAGTTTCCAATACTGAGTTGAACTAGATATGCCCCGTGTGTGTAGGAAACACAGTTCTTTTGTTCTGAGCTAGCTCACTGTGCTGGCCCTTTAGGAATCACAGTAGAGTGCAAGAATGCCCGTTTCACAAAAGCAGAGTGTTTTTCTTGCATGGCACACAAGGGTTCAATTAAACTTCCTAAACGGAGTTGAATCACGTTGAGTTTCAAGTACTAACAGCAAGTGTACATTCAGGCTAAGAACAGCACTCTTGTGCTATTCTGGCCATACACAGTGCAAATAGGATTCGTGTCTGTTCCCAGCCAGTACAGTGTTTTGGAGTGAAGAGAAGCTCCTGTTCTACTCAGTTTCCATTACTGAGTTGAACTACATATGCCCCATTTGTGTAGGAAGCACAGTTCTTTTGTTCTGAGCTAGCACACTGTACAGGCCTTATAGGAAACACAGTAGTGTGCAAGAATGCCCGTTTTTCAAAAGAAGAGTGTTTTTCTTGCATGGCACACTAGTGTTCAATTAAACTTCCTAAATGGAGTTGAATCACGTTCAGTTTCAAGTTCTAGCAGCAAGTGTTCATTTAGGCTAAGAACAGCACTCTTGTGCTATACTGGCCATACACAGTGAAAATAGCATTCGCGTCTGTTCCCAGCCAGTATAGTGTTTTTGAGCAGAGAAGCTCCTATTTTACTCAGTTTCCAATACTGAGTTGAACTAGATATGCCCCATGTGTGTAGGAAGCACAGTCCTTTTGTTCTGAGCTAGCTCACTGTACAGGCCTTATAGGAAACACAGTAGAGTGCAAGAATGCCCGTTTCTCAAAAGCAGAGTGTTTTTCTTGCATGGCACACTAGGGTTCAATTAAAATTCCTAAACGTAGTTGAATCACGTTAAGTTTCAAGTTCTAGAAGCAAGTGTTCATTCAGGCTAAGAACAGCACTCTTGTGGTATTCTGGCCATACACAGTGCAAATAGCATTCGCGTCTGTTCCCAGCCAGTACAGTGTTTTTGACTGAAGAGAAGCTCCTGTTTTACTCAGTTTCCAATACTGAGTTGAACTAGATGTGCCCCGTGTGTGTAGGAAGCACAGTTCTTTTGTTCTGAGCTAGCTCACTGTACTGGCCCTATAGGAAACACAGTAGAGGGCAAGAATGCCCGTTTCTCAAAAGCAGAGTGTTTTTCTTGCATGGCACACTAGGGTTCAATTAAACTTCCTAAATGGAGTTGAATCACGTTGAGTTTCAAGTTCTAGCAGCAAGTGTTCATTCAGGCTAAGAACAGCACTCTTGTGCTATTCTGGCCATACACAGTACAAAGAGCATTCGTGTATGTTCCCAGCCAGTACAGTGTTTTGGAGTGAATAGAAGCTCCTGTTCTACCCAGTTTCCATTACTTAGTTGAACTAGATATGCCCCGTATGTGTAGGAATCACAGTTCATTTGTTCTGAACTAGCTCATTGTACTGGCTCTATAGGAAACACAGTAGAGTGCAAGAATGCCCGTTTCTCAAAAGCAGAGTGTTTTTCTTGCATGGCACACTAGGGTTCAATTAAACTTCCTAAATGGAGTTGAATCACGTTGAGTTTCAAGTTCTAGCAGCAAGTGTTCATTCAGGCTAAGAACAGAACTCTTGTGCTATTTTGGCCATACACAGTGCAAATAGCATTCGCGTCTGTTCCCAGCCAGTACAGTGTTTTGGACTGCAGAGAAGCTCCTGTTTTCCTCAGTTTCCAATACTGAGTTGAACGAGATATGCCCCATTTGTGTAGGAAGCACATTACATTGTTCTGAGGTAGCTCACTGTACTGGCCTTATAGGAAACACAGTAGAGTACATGAATGCCCGTTTCTCAGAAGCAGAGTGTTTTTCTTGCATGGCACACTAGGATTTAATTAAACTTCCTAAACGGAGTTGAATCACGTTCAGTTTCAAGTTCTAGCAGCAAGTGTTCATTCAGGCTAAGAACAGCACTCTTGTGCTATTCTGGCCGTACACATGGCAAATAGCATTCGCGTCTGTTCCTAGCCAGTACAGTGTTTTGGACTGAAGAGAGCTCCTGTTTTACTCAGTTTCCAATACTGAGTTGAACTAGATGTGCCCCGTGTGTGTAGGAATCTCAGTTCTTTTGTTCTGAGCTAGCTCACTGTAGTGGCCCTATAGCAAACACAGTAGAGTACAAGAATGCCCGTTTCTCAAAAGCAGAGTGTTTTTCTTGCATGGCACACTAGCGTTCAATTAAACTTCCTAAGCGGAGTTGAATGACGTTGAGTTTCAAGTTCTAGAAGCAAGTGTACATTCAGGCTAAGAACAGCACTCTTGTTCTATTCTGGCCATACACAGTGCAAATAGTATTCGCGTCTGTTCCCAGGAAGAACAGTGTTTTGGACTGCAGAGAAGCTCCTCTTTTACTCAGTTTAGAATTCTGGGTTGAACAAGATGTGCCCCATTTGTGTAGGAAGCACAGTTCTTTTGATCTGAGCTAGCACACTGTACAGGCCCTATAGGAAACAGAGTAGAGTGCAAGAATGCCCGTTTCTCAAAAGCAGAGTGTTTTTATTGCATGGCACACTAGTGTTCAATTAAACTTCCTAAACGGAGTTGAATCACGTTCAGTTTCAAGTTATAGCAGCAAGTGTTCATTCAGGCTAAGAACAGCACTCTTGTGCTATTCTGGCCATACACAGTGCAAATGGCATTCGCTTCTGTTCCCAGCCAGTACAGTGTTTTGGACTGAAGAGAAGCTCCTGTTTTACTGAGTATCCAACACTGAGTTGAACTAGATATGGCCCGTTTGTGTAGGAAGTCCAGTTCTTTTGTTCTGAGCTAGCTCACTGTACTGGCCCTATAGGAAACACAGTAGAGTACAAGAATGCCCGTTTCTCAAAAGCAGATTGTTTTTCTTGCATGGCACACTAGGATTCAATTAAACTTCCTAAACGGAGTTGAATTACGTTCAGTTTCAAGTTCTAGCAGCAAGTGTTCATTCAGGCTAAGAACAGCACTCTTGTGCTATTCTGGCCATACACAGTGCAAATAGCTTTCGCGTCTGATCCCAGCCACTACAGTGTTTTGGACTCCAGAGAAGCTCCTGTTTTACTCAGTTTCGAATACTGAGTTGAACTAGATATGCCCCATTTGTGTAGGAAGCACAGTTCTTTTGTTCTGTGCTAGCACACTGTACAGGCCTTATAGGAAACACAGTAGTGTGCAAGAATGCCCGTTTTTCAAAAGCAGAGTGTTTTTCTTGCATGGCACACTAGTGTTCAATTAAACTTCCTAAACGGAGTTGAATCACGTTCAGTTTCAAGTTCTCTCAGCAAGTGTTCATTCAGGCTAAGAACAGCACTCTTTTGCTATTCTGGCCATACACAGTGAAAATAGCATTCGCGTCTGTTCCCAGCCAGTATAGTGTTTTTGAGCAGAGAAGCTCCTGTTTTACTCACTTTCCAATACTGAGTTGAAGCCGGGCGGTGGTGGCGCACGCCTATAATCCCAGCACTCGGGAGGCAGAGCCAGGCGGATCGCTGTGAGGTCGAGGCCAGCCTGGGCTACCAAGTGAGCTCCAGGAAAGGCGCAAAACTACACAGAGAAACCCTGTCTCGAAAAAACCAAAAAAAAAAAAAAAAAACCAATACTGAGTTGAACTAGATATGCCCCATGTGTGTAGGAAGCACAGTTCTTTTGTTCTGAGCTAGCTCACTGTACAGGCCTTATAGGAAACACAGTAGAGTGCAAGAATGCCCGTTTCTCAAAAGCAGAGTGTTTTTCTTGCATGGCACACTAGGGTTCAATTAAACTTCCTAAACGGAGTTGAATCACGTTCAGTTTCAAGTTCTAGAAGCAAGTGTTCATTCAGGCTAAGAACAGCACTCTTGTGCTATTCTGGCCATACACAGTGCAAATAGCATTCGCGTCTGTTCCCAGACAGTACAGTGTTTTGGACTGAAGAGAAGTTCCTGTTCTACTCAGTTTCCATTACTGAGTTGAACTAGATATGCCCCGTTTGTGTAGGAATCACAGTTCATTTGTTCTGAGCTAGCTCATTGTACTGGCCGTATAGGAAACACAGTAGAGTACAAGAATGCCCGTTTCTCAAAAGCAGAGTGTTTTTCTTGCATGGCACACTAGGTTTGAATTAAACTTCGTAAACGGAGTTGAATCACGTTGAGTTTCAAGTTCTAGCAGCAAGTGTACATTGTGGCTAAGAACAGCACTCTTGTGCTATTCTGGCCATACACAGTGCAAATAGCATTCGCGTCTCTTCCCAGGAAGAACAGTGGTTTGGACTGCAGAGAAGCTCCTGTTTTACTCAGTTTAGAATTCTGGGTTGAACTAGATATGCCCCATTTGTGTAGGAAGCACAGTTCTTTTGATCTGAGCTAGCACACTGTACCGGCCCTATAGGAAACAGAGTAGAGTGCAGAATGCCCGTTTCTCAAAAGCAGAGTGTTTTTCTTGCATGGCACACTAGTGTTCAATTAAACTTCGAAACGGAGTTGAATCACGTTCAGTTTCAAGTTCTAGCAGCAAGTGTTCATTCAGGCTAAGAACAGCACTCTTGTTCTATTCTGGCCATACACAGTGCAAATAGCATTCGCCTCTGTTCCCAGCCAGTACAGTGTTTTGGACTGAAGAGAAGCTCCTGTTTTACTAGGTTTCCAATACTGAGTTGAATTAGATATGCCCCGTTTGTGTAGGAAGCACAGTTCTTTTGTTCTGAGCTAGCTCACTGTATTGGCCCTACAGGAAACACAGTAGAGTGCATGAATGCCCGTTTCTCTAAAGCAGATTGATTTTCTTGCATGGCACACTAGCGTTCAATTAAATTTCCTAAACGGAGTTGAATCACGTTGAGTTTGAAGTTCTAGCAGCAAGTTTCATTCAGGCTAAGAACAGCACTCTTGTGCTATTCTGGCCATACACAGTGCAAATAGCATTTGCATCTGTTCCCAGCCAGTACAGTGTTTTGGACTGAAGAGCAGCTCCTGTTTTACTGTTTCCAATATTGAGCTGAACTAGATATGCCCCGTTTGTGTAGGAAGCACAGTTCTTTTGTTCGGAGCTAGCTAACTGTACTGGCCCTATGGGAAACACAGTAGAGTGCAATAATGCACGTTTCTCAAAAGCAGAGTGTTTTTCTTGCCTGGCACACTAGGGTTCAATTAAACTTCCTAAACGGAGGTGAATCACGTTGAGTTTCATGTTCTAGCAGCAAGTTTCATTTAGGCTAAGAACAGCACTCTTGTGCTATTCTGGCCATACACAGTGCAAATAGCATTCGCGTCTGTTCCCACCCAGTACAGTGTTTTGCACTGAAAAGAAGCTTCTGTGTTACTCAGTTTCCAATACTGAGTTGAACTAGATATGCCCCGTTTGTGTAGGAAGTACAGTTCTTTTGTTCTGAGTTAGCTCACTGTACTGGCTTTATAGGAAACACAGTAGAGTGCAAGAATGCCCGTTTCTCAAAAGCAGAGTGTTTTTCTTGCATGGCACACTAGCGTTCAATTATACTTCCTAAACGGAGTTGAATCACGTTGAATTTCAAGTTCTAGCAGCAAGTGTTCATTCAGGCTAAAAACTGCACTATTGTGCTATTCTGGCCATACACAGTGCAAATAGCACTCACGTCTGTTCCCGGCAAATACAGTGTTTTGGACTGAAGAGAAGCTCCTGTTTTACTCAGTTTCCAATACTGAGTTGAACTAGATATGCCCTGTTTGTGTAGGAAGCACAGTTCTTTTGTTCTGAGCTAGCTCACTGTACTGGCCCTACAGGAAACACAGTAGAGTGCAAGAATGCCCGTTTCTCAAAAGCAGAGTGTTTTTCTTGCATGGCACCCTATGGTTCAATTAAAATTCCTAAATGGAGTTGAATCACGTTGAGTTTGAAGTTCTAGCAGCAAGTGTACATTCACGCTAAGAACAGCACTCGTGCTATTCTGGCCATACAATGTGCAAATAGCATTTGTGTCGGTTCCCAGCAAGTACAGTGTTTTGGACTGAAGAGAAGCTCCTGTTTTACTCAGTTTCCAATACTGAGTTGAACTAGATATGCCCCGTTTGTGTAGGAAGCACAGTTCTTTTGTTCTGAGCTAGCTCACTGTACTGGCCCTATAGGAAACACAGTAGAGGGCAAGAATGCCCGTTTCTCAAAAGCAGAGTCTTTTTCTTGCGTGGCACACTAGGGTTCAATTTAACTTCCTAAATGGATTTGAATCACGTTGAGTTTCAAGTTCTAGCAGCAAGTGTACATTCAGGCTAAGAACAGCACTCGTGCTATTCTGGCCATACACAGTGCAAATAGCATTCGCGTCTCTTCCCACCCAGTACAGTGTTTTGGACTGAAGAGAAGCTCCTGTTTTACTCAGTTTCCAATACTGAGTTGAACTAGATATGCCCCGTTTGCATAGGAAGCACAGTTCTTTTGTTCTGAGCTAGCTCACTGTACTGGCCCTATAGGAAACACATATAGTGCAAGAATGCCCGTTCCTCAAAAGCAGAGTGTTTTTCTTGCATGGCACACTAGGGTTCAATGAAACTTCTTAACAGAAGTTTAGTCACGTTCAGTTTCAAGCTGTAGCAACAAGTGTTCATTCAGGCTAAGAACAGCACTCTTGTGCTATTCTGGCCATACACAGTGCAAATAGCATTCGCGTCTGTTCCCAGGAAGAACAGTGGTTTGGACTGCAGAGAAGCTCCTGTTTTACTCAGTTTAGAATTCTGGGTTGAACTAGATATGCCCCATTTGTGTAGGAAGCACAGTTCTTTTGATCTGAGCTAGCACACTGTACCGGCCCTATAGGAAACAGAGTAGAGTGCAAGAATGCCCGTTTCTCAAAAGCAGAGTGTTTCTCTTGCATGGCACACTAGTGTTCAATTAAACTTCGAAACGGAGTTGAATCACGTTCAGTTTCAAGTTCTAGCAGCAAGTGTTCATTCAGGCTAAGAACAGCACTCTTGTGCTATTCTGGCCATACACAGTGCAAATAGCATTCGCGTCTGTTCCCAGCCAGTACAGTGTTTTGGACTGAAGAGAAGCTCCCGTTTTACTGAGTTTCCAATACTGAGTTGAACTAGATGTGGCCCGTGTGTGTAGGAAGCACAGTTCTTTTGTTCTGAGCTAGCTCACTGTACTGGCCCTATAGGAAACACAGTAGAGTGCAAGAAAGCCCGTTTCTCAAAAGCAGATTGTTTTTCTTGCATGGCTCACTAGGGTTCAATTAAACTTCCTAAACGGAGTTGAATCGCGTTAGTTTCAAGTTCTAGCCGCAAGTGTACATTCAGGCTAAGAACAGCACTCTTTTGCTATTCTGGCCATACACAGTGCAAATAGCATTCGCGTCTGTTCCCAACCAGTACAGTGTTTTGGAGTGAAGAGAAGCTCCTGTTTTACTCAGTTTCCAATACTGAGTTGATATAGATATGCCCCGTTTGTGTAGGAAGAACAGTTCTTTTGTTCTGAGCTAATTCACTGTACAGGCCGCTAAGGAAACACAGTAGAGTGCAAGAATGCCCATTTCTCAACAGCAGAGTGTTTTTCTTGCATGACACACTAGGGTTCAATTAAACTTCCAAAACGGAGTTGAATCACGTTGAGTTTCATGTTCTAGAAGGAAGTGTTCATTCAGGCTAAGAACAGCACTCTTGTGCTATTCTGGCCATACACAGTGCAAATAGCATTCGCGTCTATTCCCAGCCAGTACAGTGTTTTGGATTGAAGAGAAGCTTCTGTTTTAATCAGTTTCCAATACTGAGTTGAACTAGATATGCCCCGTTTGTGTAGGAAGCCCAGTTCTTTTGTTCTGAGCTAGCTCACTGTATTGGCCCTACAGGAAACACAGTAGAGTGCATGAATGCCCGTTTCTCTAAAGCAGATTGATTTTCTTGCATGGCACACTAGGGTTTAATTAAACTTCCTAAACGGAGTTGAATCACCTTCAGTTTCAAGTTCTAGCAGCAAGTGTTCATTCAGGCTAAGAACAGCACTCTTGTGCTATTCTGGCCATACACAGTGCAAATAGCATTCGCGTCTGTTCCCAGCCAGTACAGTGTTTTGGACTGAAGAGAAGCTCCTGTTTTACTGAGTTTCCAATACTGAGTTGAACTAGATGTGCCCCGTGTGTGTAGGAAGCACAGTTCTTTTGTTGTGAGCTAGCTCACTGTACTGGCCCTATAGGAAAAACAGTAGAGTGCCAGACTGCCCGTTTATCAAAAGCAGAGTGTTTTTCTTGCATGGCACACTAGGATTCAATTAAACTTCCTAAACGGAGTTGAATCACGTTGAGTTTCAAGTTCTAGCAGCAAGTGTTCATTCAGGCTAAGAACAGCACTTGTGCTATTCTGTCCATACACATTGCAAATAGCATTCTCGTCTGTTCCCAGCCAGTACAGTGTTTTGGACTCCAGAGAAGCTCCTGTTTTACTCAGTTTCCAATACTGAGTTGAGATAGATATGCCCCATTGGTGTAGGAAGCACAGTTCTTTTGTTCTGAGGTAGCACACTGTACAGGCCTTATAGGAAACACAGTAGAGTGGAAGAATGCCCGTTTCTCAAAAGCAGAGTGTTTTTCTTGCATGGCACACTAGGGTTCAATTAAACTTCGTAAGCGGAGTTGAATCACGTTGAGTTTCAAGTTCTAGCAGCAAGTGTTCATTCAGGCTAAGAACAGCACTCTTGTGCTATTCTGGCCATACACAGTGCAAATAGCATTCGCGTCTGTTCCCAGCCAGTACAGTGTTTTGGACTGAAGAGAAGCTCCTGTTTTACTCAGTTTCCAATACTGAGTTGAACTAGATGTGCCCCGTGTGTGTAGGAAGCACAGTTATTTTGTTCTGAGCTAGCTCACTGTACTGGCCCTATAGGAAACACAGTAGAGTGCAAGAAAGCCCGTTTCTCAAAAGCAGATTGTTTTTCTTGCATGGCACACTAGGGTTCAATTAAACTTCCTAAACGGAGTTGAATCGCATTAGTTTCAAGTTCTAGCCGCAAGTGTACATTCAGGCTAAGAACAGCATCTTGTGCTCTTCTGGCCATACACAGTGCAAATAGCATTCACGTCTGTTCCCAGCCAGTACAGTGTTTTGGAGTGAAGAGAAGCTCCTGTTTTACTCAGTTTCCAATACTGAGTTGAACTAGATATGCCCCGTTTGTGTAGGAAGCAAAATTCATTTGTTCTGAGCTAATTCACTGTACAGGACGCTAAGGAAACACAGTAGAGTGCAAGAATGCCCATTTCTCAACAACAGAGTGTTTTTCTTGCATTGCACACTAGGGTTCAATTAAACTTCCTAAGCAGAGTTGAATCACATTGAGTTTCTAGTTCTAGAAGAAAGTGTTCATTCAGGCTAAGAACTGCACTCTTGTGCTATTCTGGCCATACACAGTGCAAATAGCATTCGCGTCTGTTCCCAGCCAGTACAGTGTATTGGACTGAAGAGAAGCTCCTGTTTTACTAGGTTTCCAATACTGAGTTGAACTAGATATGCCCCGTTTGTGTAGGAAGCACAGTTCTTTTGTTCTGAGTTAGCTCACTGTACTGGCCCTATAGGAAAAATAGTAGAGTGCAAGAATGCCCGTTTCTCAACAGCAGAGTGTTTTTCTTGCATGGCACACTAGGGTTCAATTAAACTTCCTAAGCAGAGTTGAATCACGTTGAGTTTAAAGTTCTAGAAGCAAGTGTTCATTCAGGCTAAGAACAGCAGTCTTGTGCTATTCTGGCCATACACAGTGCAAATAGCATTCGCGTCTGTTCCCAGCCATTACATTGTTTTGGACTGAAGAGAAGCTCCTGTTTTACTCAGTTTCCAATACTGAGTTGAACTAGATATCCCCCGTTTGTGTAGGAAGCACAGTTCTTTTGTTCTGACTTAACTCACTGTACTGGCCCTATAGGAAACACAGTAGAGTGCAAGAATGCTGCCTTCTCTAAAACAGAGTGTTTTTCTTGCATGGCACACTAGGGTTCAATTAAACTTCCTAAACGGAGTTGAATCACTTTGAGTTTCAAGTTCTAGCAGCAAGTGTTCATTAAGGCTAAGAACAGCACTCTTGTGCTATTCTGGCCATACACAGTGCAAATTAGCATTCGCGTCTGTTCCCAGCCAGTACAGTGTTGCAGACTGAAGAGTAGCACCTGTTTTACTCAGTTTCCAATACTGAGTTGAACTAGATATGCCCCGTTTGTGTAGGAAGCACAGTTCTTTTGTTCTGAGCTAGCTCACTGTGCTGGCCCTATAGGAAACACAGTAGAGTGCAAGAATGCCCGTTTCTCAAAAGCAGAGTGTTTTTCTTGCATGGCACACTAGGGTTCAATTAAACTTCCAAAACGGAGTTGAATCACGTTGAGTTTCAAGTTCTAGCAGCAAGTGTTCATTCAGGCTAAGAACAGCACTCTTGTGCTATTCTGGCCATACAATGTGCAAATAGAATATCGCGTCTGTTCCCACCCAGTACAGTGTTTTGAACTGAAGAAAAGCTCCTGTTTTACTCAGTTTCCAATACTGAGTTGAACTAGATATGCCCCGTTTGTGTAGGAAGCACAGTTCTTTTGTTCTGAGCTAGCTCACTGTACTGGCCCTATAGGAAACACAGTAGAGGGCAAGAATGCCCGTTTCTCAAAAGCAGAGTGTTTCTCTTGCATGGCACACTAGGGTTCAATTAAACTTCCTAAATGGAGTTAAATCACGTTCAGTTTCAAGTTCTAGCAGCAAGTGTACATTCAGGCTATGAACAGCACTCGTGCTATTCTGGCCATACACAGTGCAAATAGCGTTCGCGTCTGTTGCAACCCAGTACAGCGTTTTGGACTGAAGACAAGCTCCTGTTTTACTCAGTTTGCAATACTGAGTTGAACTAGTTATGCCCCGTTTGTGTAGGAAGCACAGTTCTTTTGTTGTGAGCTAGCTCACTGTGCTGACCCTATAGGAGACACAGTAGAGTGCAAGAATGCCCGTTTCTCAAAAGCAGAGTGTTTTTCTTGCATGGCACACTAGGGTTCAATTAAACTTCCTAAACGGAGTTGAATCACGTTGAGTTTCAAGTTCTAGCAGCAAGTTTCATTCAGGCTAAGAACAGCACTCTTGTGCTTTTCTGGCCATACACAGTGCAAATTAGCATTCGCGTCTGTTCCCAGCCAGTACAGTGTTGTGGAAGGAGGAGAAGCTCCTGTTTTACTCAGTTTCCAATACTGAGTTGAACTAGATATGCCCCGTTTGTGTAGGAAGCACAGTTCTTTTGTTCTGAGCTAGCTCACTGTACTGGCCCTATAGGAAACACAGTAGAGTGCAAGAATGCCCGTTTCTCAAAAGCAGAGTGTTTTTCTTGCATGGCACACTAGGGTTCAATTAAACTTCCTAAATGGAGTTCAATCACGTTGATTTTCAAGTTCTAGCAGCAAGTGTACATTCAAGCTAAGAACAGCACTCGTGCTATTCTGGCCATACACAGTGCAAATAGCATTCGCGTCTCTTCCGACCCTGTACAGTGTTATGGACTGAAGAGAAGCTCCTGTTTCACTCAGTTTGCAATACTGAGTTGAACTAGATATGCGCCGTTTGTGTAGGAAGCACAGTTCTTTTGTTCTGAGCTAGCTCACTGTACCTGCCCTATAGGAAACACAGTAGAGTGCAAGAATGCCCGTTTCTCAAAAGCAGAGTGTTTTTCTTGCATGGCACACTAGGGTTCAATTAAACTTCCTAAACGGAGTTGAATCACTTTGAGTTCAAGTTCTAGCAGCAAGGGTTCATTCAGGCTAAGAACAGCATTCTTGTGCTATTCTGGCCATACACAGTGCAAATAGCATTCGCGTCTGTTCCCAGCCAGTACAGTGTTTTGGACTGAAGAGAAGCTCCTGTTTTACTCAGTTTCCAATACTGAGTTGAACTACATATGCCCCGTTTGTGTAGGAAGCACAGTTCTTTTGTTCTGAGCTAATTCACTGTACAGGCCCTATAGGAAACACAGTAAAGTGCAAGAATGCCCTTTTCTCAAAAGCAGAGTGTTTTTCTTGCATGGTACACTAGGGTTCAATTAAACTTCCTAAACGGAGTTGAATGACGTTGAGTGTCAAGTTCTAGAAGCAAGTGTTCATTCAGGCTAAGAACAGCAGTCTTGTGCTATTCTGGCCATACACAGTGCAAATAGCATTCGCGTCTGTTCCCAGCCAATACATTGTTTTGGACTGAAGAGAAGTTCCTGTTTTATTCAGTTTCCAATACTGAGTTGAACTAGATATCCCCCGTTTGTGTAGGAAGCACAGTTCTTTTGTTCTGAGTTAACTCACTGTACTAGCACTATAGGAAACACAGTAGAGTGCAAGAATGCTGCTTTCTCTAAAACAGAGTGTTTTTCTTGAATGGCACACTAGGGTTCAATTAAACTTCCTAAACGGAGTTGAATCACTTTGAGTTTCAAGTTCTAGCAGCAAGTGTTCATTCAGGCTAAGAACAGCCCTCTTGTGCTATTCTGGCCATACACAGTGCAAATTAGCATTCGCGTCTGTTCCCAGCCAGTACAGTGTTGCGGACTGAAGAGTAGCTCCTGTTTTACTCAGTTTCCAATACTGAGTTGAACTAGATATGCCCCGTTTGTTTAGGAAGCACAGTTCTTTTGTTCTGAGCTAGCTCACTGTGCTGGCCCTATAGGAAACACAGTAGAGTGCAAGAATGCCCGCTTCTCAAAAGCAGAGTGTTTTTCTTGCATGGCACACTAGGGTTCAATTAAACTTCCTAAACGGAGTTGAATCACGTTGAGTTTCATGTTCTAGAAGCAAGTGTTCATTCAGGCTAAGAACAGCACTCTTGTGCCATTCTGGCCATACACAGTGCAAATAGAATATCGCGTCTGTTCCCACCCAGTACAGTGTTTTGGACTGAAGAGAAGCTTCTGTTTTACTCAGTTTCCAATACTGAGTTGAACTAGATCTGCCCCGTTTGTGTAGGAAGTACAGTTCTTTTGTTCTGAGTTAGCTCACTGTACTGGCCCTATAGGAAACACAGTAGAGTGCAAGAATGCCCGTTTCTCAAAAGCAGAGTGTTTTTCTTGTACGGCACACTAGCGTTCAATTAAACTTCCTAAACGGAGTTGAATCACGTTGAATTTCAAGTTCTAGCAGCAAGGGTTCATTCAGGCTAAGAACAACACTCTTGTGCTATTCTGGCCATACACAGTGCAAATAGCACCGCGTCTGTTCCCGGCAATTACAGTGTTTTGGACTGAAGAGAAGCTCCTGTTTTACTCAGTTTCCAATACTGAGTTGAACTAGATATGCCCCGTTTGTGTAGGAAGCACAGTTCTTTTGTTCTGAACTAATTCACTGTACAGGCCCTATAGGAAACACAGTTAAGTGCAAGAATGACCTTTTCTCAAAAGCAGAGTGTTTTTCTTGCATGGTACACTAGGGTTCAATTAAACTTCCTAAGCAGAGTTGAATCACGTTGAGTTTCAAGTTCGAGAAGCAAGTGTTCATTCAGGCTAAGAACAGCACTCTTGTGCTATTCTGGCCATACACAGTGCAAATAGCATTCGCGTCTGTTCCCAGCCAGTACATTGTTTTGGACTGAAGAGAAGCTCCTGTTTTACTCAGTTTCCAATACTGAGTTGAACTAGATATGCCCCGTGTGTGTAGGAAGCCCAGTTCTTTTGTTCTGAGCTAGCTCACTGTACTGGCCCTATAGGAAACACATAAAGTCCAAGAATGCCCGTTCCTCAAAAGCAGAGTGTTTTTTTGCATGGCAAACTAGGGTTCAATGAAACTTCCTAAAAGAAGTTTAATCACGTTCAGTTTCAAGCTGTAGCAACAAGTGTTCATTCAGGCTAAGAACAACACTCTTGTGCTATTCTGGCCATACACAGTGCAAATAGCATTCCCGTCTGTTCACAGACAGTACAGTGTTTTGTACGAAGAGAAGCTCCTGTTTTACTCAGTTTCCAATACTGAGTTGAACTAGATATGCCCCGTTTGTGTAGGAAGCAAAGTTCTTTTGTTCTGAGCTAGCTCACTGTACTGGCCCTATAGGAAACACAGTGCAAGAATGCTTTTCTCAAAAGCAGAGTGTTTTTCTTGCATGGCACACTAGGGTTCAATTAAACTTCTTAAACGGAGTTGAAACACGTTGAGTTTCATGTTCTAGAAGGAAGTGTTCATTCAGGCTAAGAACAGCACTCTTTTGCTATTCTGGCCATACAATATGCAAATAGCACTCTCGTCTGTTCCCGGCAAATACAGTGTTTTGGACTGAAGAGAAGCTCCTGTTTTACTCAGTTTCCAATACTGAGTTGAACTAGATATGCCCCGTTTTTGTAGGAAGCACAGTTCTTTTTTTCTGAGATAGCTCACTGTACTGGCCCTATAGGAAACACAGTAGAGTGCAAGAATACCCGTTTCTAGAAAGCATAGTGTTTTTCTTGCATGGCACACTAGGGTTCAATTAAACTTCCTAAATGGAGTTCAATCACGTTGATTTTCAAGTTCTAGCAGCAAGTGTACATTCACACTAAGAACAGCACGTGTGCTATTCTGGCCATACACAGTGCAAATAGCATTCACGACTCTTCCCACCAAGTACAGTGTTATGGACTGAAGAGAAGCTCCTGTTTCACTCAGTTTGCAATACTGAGTTGAACTAGATATGCGCTGTTTGTGTAGGAAGCACAGTTCTTTTGTTCTGAGCTAGCTCACTCTATTGGCCCTACAGGAATCACAGTAGAGTGCAAGAATGCCCATTTCTCAAAAGCAGAGTGTTTTTCTTGCATGGCACACTAGGGTTCAATTAAACTTCCTAAATGGAGTTGAATCACGTTGAGTTTGAAGTTCTAGCAGCAAGTGTACATTCACGCTAAGAACAGCACTCGTGCTATTCTGGCCATACACAGTGCAAATAGCATTCGCGTCTGTTCCCACCCAGTACAGTGTTTTGGACTGAAGAGAAGCTCCTGTTTTACTCAGTTTCCAATACTGAGTTGAACTAGATATGCCCCGTTTGTGTAGGAAGCACAGTTCTAATGTTCTGAGCTAGCTCACTGTACTGGCCCTATAGGAGACTCAGTAGACTGCAAGAATGCCTGTTTCTCAAGAGCAGAGTGTTTTTCTTGCATGGCACACTAGGGTTCAATTAAACTTCCTAAACGGAGTTGAATCACGTTGAGTTTAAAGTTCTAGAAGCAAGTGTTCATTCAGGCTAAGAACAGCACTCTTGTGCTATTCTGGCCATACACAGTGCAAATAGCATTCGTGTCTGTACCCAGCCAGTACATTGTTTTGGACTGAAGAGAAGCTCCAGTTTTACTCAGTTTCCAATTCTGAGTTGAACTAGACCTGTCCCGTTTGGGTAGGAAGCACAGTACTTTTGTTCTGAGCTAGCTCACTGTACTGGCCCTATAGGAAACACAGTAGAGTGCAAGAATGCCCGTTTCTCAACAGCAGAGTGTTTTTCTTGCATGGCACACTAGGGTTCAATTAAACTTCCTAAACGGAGTTGAATCATGTTGAGTTTCAAGTTCTAGCAGCAAGGGTTCATTCAGGCTAAGAACAGCACTCTTGTGCTATTCTGGCCATACACAGTGCAAATAGCACTCGCGTCTGTTCCTGGTAAATACAGTGTTTTGGATGGAAGAGAAGCTCCTGTTTTACTCAGTTTCCAATACTGAGTTGAACTAGATATGCCCTGTTTGTGTAGGAAGCACAGTTCTTTTGTTCTGAGCTAGCTCACTGTACTGGCCCTATAGGAGATACAGTAGAGTGCAAGAATGCCTGTTTCTCAAAAGCAGAGTGTTTTTCTTGCATGGCACACTAGGGTTCAATTAAACTTCCTAAACGGAGTTGAATCACGTTGAGTTTAAAGTTCTAGAAGCAAGTGTTCATTCAGGCTATGAATAGCACAATTGTGCTATTCTGGCCATACACAGTGCAAATTAGCATTCGCGTCTGTTCCCAGCCAGTACATTGTTTTGGACTGAAGAGAAGCTCCAGTTTTACTCAGTTTCCAATTCTGAGTTGAACTAGATATGCCCCGTTTGTGTAGGAAGCACAGTACTTTTGTTCTGAGCTAGCTCACTGTACTGGCCCTATAGGAAACACAGTAGAGTGCAAGAATGCCCGTTTCTCAACAGCAGAGTGTTTTTCTTGCATGGCACACTAGGGTTCAATTAAACTTCCTAAACGGAGTTGAATCATGTTGAGTTTCAAGTTCTAGCAGCAAGGGTTCATTCAGGCTAAGAACAGCACTCTTGTGCTATTCTGGCCATACACAGTGCAAATAGCACTCGCGTCTGTTCCTGGTAAATACAGTGTTTTGGATGGAAGAGAAGCTCCTGTTTTACTCAGTTTCCAATACTGAGTTGAACTAGATATGCCCCGTTTGTGTAGGAAGCACAGTTCTTTTGTTCTGAGCTAGCTCACTGTACTGGCCCTATAGGAGACACAGTAGAGTGCAAGAATGCCCGTTTCTCAAAAGCAGAGTGTTTTTCTTGCATGGCACACTAGGGTTCAATTAAACTTCCTAAATGGAGTTGAATCACGGTGAGTCAAGTTCTAGGAGCAAGTGTACATTCACGCTAAGAACAGCACTTGTGCTATTCTGGCCATACAATGTGCAAATAGCGTTTGTGTCGGTTCCCAGACAGTACAGTGTTTTGGACTGAAGAGAAGCTCCTGTTTTACCGTTTCCAATATTGAGTTGAGCTAGATATGCCCCGTTTGTGTAAGAAGCACATTTATTTTGTTCTGAGCTAGCTCACTGTACTGGCCCTATAGGAAACAACGTAGAGTGCAAAATACCCATTTCTCAAAAGAAGAGTGTTTGTCTTGCATGGCACACTAGGGTTCACTTAAACTTCCTAAACGGAGTTCAATCTCGTTCAGTTTCAAGTTCTAGCAGGAAGTGTTCATTCAGGCTAAGAACAGCACTCTTGTGCTATTCTGGCCATACACAGTGCAAATTAGCATTCGCTTCTGTTCCCAGCCAGTACAGTGTTTTGGAATGAAGAGAAGCTCCAGTTTTACTCATTTTCCAATTCTGAATTGAACTAGACCTGCCCCGTGTGTGTAGGAAGCACAGTTCTTTTGTTCTGAGTTAGCTCACTGTACTGGCCCTATAGGAAACACAGTAGATTGCAAGAATGCCCGTTTCTCAAAAGCAGAGTGTTTTTCTTGCATGGCACACTAGGGTTCAATTAAACTTCCTAAATGGAGTTGAATCACGTTGAGGTTCTAGTTCTAGCAGCAAGTGTTCATTCAGGCTAAGAACAGCACTCTTGTGCAATTCTGGCCATACACAGTACAAATAGCACTCGCGTCTGTTCCTGATAAATACAGTGTATTGGACTGAAGAGAAGCTCCTGTTTTACTCAGTTTCCAATACTGAGTTGAACTAGATATGCCCCGTTTGTGTAGGAAGCACAGTTCTTTTGTTCTGAGCTAGCTCACTGTACTTGCGCTATAGGAAACAGGGTAGAGTGCAAGAATGCCCGTTTCTCAAAAGCAGAGTGTTTTTCCTCATGGCACACTAGGGTTCAATTAAACTTCCTAAACGGAGTTGAATCACGTTGAGTTTCAAGTTCTAGCAGCAAGTGTACATTCATGCTAAGAACAGCACTCGTGCTACTCTGGCCATACACAGTGCAAATAGCATTCGCGTCTGTTCCCACCAGGTACAGTGTTTTGGACTGAAGAGAAGCTCCTGTTTTACTCAGTTTCCAATACTGAGTTGAACTAGATATGCCCCGTTTGTGTAGGAAGCAAAGTTCTTTTGTTCTGAGCTAGCTCACTGTACTGGCCCTATAGGAGACACAGTAGAGTGCAAGAATGCCCGTTTCTCAAAAGCAGAGTGTTTTTCTTGCATGGCACACTAGGGTTCAATTAAACTTCCTAAACGGAGTTGAATCACGTTGAGTTTAAAGTTCTAGAAGCAAGTGTTCATTCAGGCTAAGAACAGCACTCTTGTGCTATTCTGGCCATACACAGTGCAAATAGAATATCGCGTCTGTTCCTACCTAGTACAGGGTTTTGGACTGAAGAGAAGCTTCTGTGGTACTCAGTTTCCAATACTGAGTTGAACTAGATATGCCCCGTTTGTGTAGAAGTACAGTTCTTTTGTTCTGAGTTAGCTCACTGTACTGGACCTATAGGAAATACAGTAGAGTGCAAGAATGCCGGTTTCTCAAAAGCAGAGTGTTTTTCTTGCATGGCACAATAGCGTTTAATTTAACTTCCTAAACGGAGTTCAATCACGTTGAAATTCAACTTCTAGCAGCAAGGGTTCATTCAGGCTAAGAACAGCACTATTGTGCTATTCTGGCCATACACAGTGCAAATAGCACTCACGTCTGTTCCCTGCAAATACAGTGTTTTGGACTGAAGAGAAGCTCCTGTTTTACTCAGTTTCCAATACTGAGTTGAACTAGATATGCCCTGTTTGTGTAGGAAGCACAGTTCTTTTGTTCTGAGCTAGCTCACTGTACTGGCCCTACAGGAAAAACAGTAGAGTGCAAGAATGCCCGTTTCTCAAAAGCAGAGTGTTTTTCTTGCATGGCACACTAGGGCTCAATTAAACTTCCTAAATGGAGTTGAATCACGTTGAGTTTGAAGTTCTAACAGCAAGTGTACATTCACGCTAAAACAGCACTCGTGCTATTCTGGCCATACAATGTGCAAATAGCATTTGCGTCGATTCCCAGCGAGTACAGTGTTTTGGACTGAAGAGAAGCTCCTGTTTTACTCA